>NC_062220.1:83993304-85193304 GCF_902686445.1 Sciurus carolinensis | reverse complement strand
GTGAGGCTGTCCTTCACAACTTGTTGACATCTCTTGACAATTTAAATATGGCCCATGCTAAAGGCCTGAAGCCGTCATAACGCGGGGTGAGGAATGAAAAGGCAAATATGAACTTTTCCAGCAAACTCAAGCACAGGGTGCAAAGCAGCATGTCCAGCGATGACATTTTAATTGTGCATTAGGAGACTTTTCAGTGGAGCCTCCAGGCTCTGCTTGTGCTGAGAGGTTGCTGGTAAGCTAAATCCCAGGAGTCCCCAGAACACTTTGTAAATAAGAAATCAGGAGGCAGTGATGCTTTGAAAGCACATGAACATGCCCTTAGATTTTAAAACAAAGTTGTGTTAGGAACCAACAGGAGGAAAGGTCTTATAACAGAAATGGGGTGAGGTGAAAGTTGGCAGCTGCATCTGAGAAGCCACTTCACAATTCATCTGCTCTCTGTTCAGCAAACTGTGACCAGGGCTCAGCAAACTGTGACCAGGGTTCAGCAAACTGTAACCAGGTCTCAGCAAACTGTGACCATGGCCCAAATCCAACTCCATACCTGCTGTTGAAAATAGAATTTTCACTGGATTTCAGCCATTCCAATTTAATTCATTCATTATGTACTGATGACTGCTTTCTCTCTATACGGAGTTGAGTAGTTTTGATAGAGACTGCATGGCCTACAATGCTGTCTAACAGAAGATATCCATATTGTCTATCTTTTACCTTGATGGAAAAAGTTTGCTCTAGAATAATGTATGAGGACCAATTATGACTTTCATATTAAGTGTAGGAGATTCTGTAATCTTAGAGAAGTTGTGCAAGTTAGTGTGGGCTTTGAGGCCTAGAATGCTGGGCTTGAGAGAAATGGGGGTATAATTTTGTCTTATTATGAAAACTTTAACACCCTTCTGCATCATTCTCATTTTATTTCCCAAGATATGAGGGTTCACAGCTAATAGTTCCAGACTTCTGTGACTTTAGGGATCATGGGAAAACTGTTGGCGTTTTATTTCTGTTGGAACCCTCCAGTCTAAACTGCTGATTTTTAAATGGAAGTATAAAACTGAACATAAGATTTTGATTGGCATTTGATTGAACATAAGCTTTTGATTGGTATTTGATTTAGATAGGACTATAAAATTCCCCAGTGCCACGGGTAGATTGAGTGAAAGTCAGGCATGCTTGTTCTGACATTCCAGTTAGATTCAAGTTTTCTGGACTGCTTAGATCCAGAATTCTTTAAGCTGGGAAGGAATTAACCTTTAAAATATCAGATTGCATAATGATCAAATTTTTTGTAGCTGTTTGGATGACAACTCTAAAATGTTCTATACTCTTTTGCTATAAATGGCACTAGTTTAGGTCTGTCCCCAACATGGGCACTGAATGGAGACCGGCACTAGAGGTCACCTTCCTAGTTTTCTGTCAATTTCTATCTTCAACCTCAAACTTTCACATACATGAAGATGTCCTTTGTCTTGGATGAAAAACCAATGGGTTTTTATGTTGAGAAAGATTTTGAGGACGCATCCAGGAGTGATAGAAAAGAGCTCCAACCAACCTAAGTGCCCTTCAACAGATGAATGGATAAAGAAAATGTACTCTATATACACAATGGACTATTACTTAACCAAAAAGAAGAATGAAATTATGGCATTTGCTAGAATGGATGGAAATGAAAACTCTCAAAAACCATAAGGCTGCATGTTCTCTCTGGTATGCGGATGCTAACACACAATAAGGTAGGCGCGGGGGAGAATAGAAGTTCATCAAATTAGACAAAGGGGATTGAAGGGAAGGGAGGAGGATGGGAATAGGAAGGAAAGAAGAATGAATCGGACATAAGTTGCCTGTGTTCATATATGAATACATGATCAGTGTAACTCCACATCAGGTACAATCACAAGAATAGGAAGTTATACACCAAGTATGTCTAATATGTCGAAATACATTCTATTGTCATGTATGACTAAAAAAACAAGTAAAAAATTAAAATGTGGCATATATCTAAAGAAAATAAACCAGAGCTCCAAGAGCAATGAAGCCTGTGATACTTTAGCAGGGGAAGCGGTGGCTGCTCATGCTGAGTAATCCATCCCTCTGCTCTTGCTTCCAGGGCTACAGAACTGCAGGGTGGCCTTCTGCCTCTTTGTTTTCAGCTCCCTTCTCCGCTGTCAGTGCATCTGAGACTCCATGTTCCAGCCATTGGTCTTATCTTATTTTGTTACCTCTGGTTACTTCATTGCTCTACTTCTATTTCTTTCTATATTTATTCATTTCTCCTGGCTCCTCTCACTGTGGAAACTTCTCTTGAGAAGTCTATAATTTTTGGAAGCTTCTACTGGATAGGGTGCTTCTTTCTGCTGTCCAGGGCCAGTGCACACAAACGTGTAGATGGTGACCTGGACAAGGGGGATGAGTGGAGGCTTAATCCGGGGTGCATTCACTTCTTTCATGTAAATTAGTCTGCATTCTACTTTAAAATTTTTTTTTTAGTTGTCAATGGATCTCTTATTTTATTTGTCTATATGTGGTGCTGAGTATCAGACCCAGGGCCTCACACATGCCAGGCAAGTACTCTACCACTGAGCCACAACCCCAGCCCTGCATTCTACTTTGAAGAAGGGTATTCTCTTTTCATCCTTTAATCTCTTTTTTAATCCATTACTTATGCATTTCTATCTTATTAAATGGATTTTAATACATTTGTTCTAATGTTCAAATTTCTGCAGATTTTGATAGCAGGAACCCTTTGAAGTTAGCACCTGTATTTTCTGATGTATCTTTGTAATTTTTGTGGGCACTTTCTTATTTTCTGGCACAATATACTGCTCCAGCCTCATCTTTACTTTCCTTACCCTAGTCTTGGAGTCAGCCAAGGAGTTCTGGTTGGGAATGGTACTTAGAAACCAAGACTGGGGTGCTGAATGTACTCATAGCTAACTAGAGTATAATTTCTTTTAGAATTAAAAAAAAATTAGGCCAGGAGTGGTCCTGTAGGCCTATAATCCCAGCTACTCAGGAGGTTGAAGCAGGAGGATTGCAAATTGGAGACCAGCCTCAGTCAAAAAAAATTAGAAAAATTTTAATGACATCAATTTGTTTATATTGATGCACTTCTGATTCCAATTCAACCCCAAAATGTTTTGTTTTCCCATTCCATTTTTGTATTTCTTTTCCTTATAGTTAGAATGTTGGCCCCCAATAACATGAAGTCATTTACTGTGTCAGAACTATAAGATTTACTTTTCTAAGTCCCTGGGCTTGTTTTAATTCTAGCTCCACAGTGACATATGTGAAGTGCTCACCATCCGTCCTTTTGTCAAAGTTTCCTCAATTATCCCTTAGTTGCATGCATTTTAACCTCTAGTAGTTTCCAGAGGAATAGCAGGTGACTCATTCTTCAAGCTGAGAGCTTCTCTGTAGGTCGGCTTTGGCTTGATTTGACTGGATTCCACATTTCTTGTCATTCCAGGACCTAGGCTGAAGGAACAGCCTCTTGTGGCACACTCTTCTCAAGGTGGAAGGTGAGAATAGAGGTTGGCAAAAACTCTTCAAGCACATTTAAACCTTCTGCTTGAATGCAGTGTACTTATATTTGTTCACATGCCATTGGCTAGGGCAAATCACCTGACCACCCTTCCCAGTGGGGCCTGGAAGTATATACCCTCCTACAGGGAAGCATAGCAAAGGCCAGGGGTGGCTTGAACTCTCTCAGGAAAGGGAAATGCTAAAATGCTCAAGTGCAAAGTAAACCTTCAAGTGGGAGATTTTATTTAGTAGAATTTCCCAGATTAATAGACCACAGAACACTTTCTTGAGGTATGTTCTTTTAGGACCCATGTTCCCTGGAGACCACTTGGGAAATGCTGTTCTGGTCCAACTTGAGGTGTTAGAGCTGACCTAAGAAAAGACATTCCTTTGAAAATCTGGGTACATGAGCTTACCGAGTTCTAACACTCACATTTCAGCAAGTGAGAACCAGACATTTAAACCTTCCCACATCAGTGAGTCCACTGCCCTTTTATTAGCTAACACTTTGTCATCCCTAAAGAGCTGTGAAAAACAGATTTGGAAAATAATCCTTAAATTCACAGGCTCTCTGATCCTTGCGGATCATCAGTGATCTCCTTAGGAATCATCCCTGACCCCAACTTTCTTTTTTTTTTTTTTTAGAAAATGTTTTTCTCGAATATTCTGTTGCTGTGGAATTATCATTCACTATATATTTCTTCCAGTAACAAAATCAACACTCTCCATCTGGTTGTTTTTATGTCTCTTTCTGTATGATTATTGTCTTTGCTGGAATCAGATATATGAATAATATGTTGCTTTTAATGATGATGAAAACTTGCTTACTGAGCATGTGGTGTGTGCATGGCAGGGTACCTTCATTCTGTGGACTTTGGCTATGTGGAAAACAGAAAAAAAAAAAGGAACACATATTCTGTCTTTATAGAATAAAGTAGGTGACTCACAACCTTGAAGTTATGTGATATAGGTCATGGGGCTAAACAGACAGACTGGAGACCACGGCCCTCCCTGAGCACGCACCATGGGCGATTTGTTATTAGTCTTATTAGCCTTTAGTTTTGTGCTCTTCAGTATTCTCACCTGAAAAATAAGAGCTTCCACATGGAGTATAGAAGACATTCTACTAATGAAGACTGTAAAAATGACGGAAGTGTTGCTAAAGGACAGAAACGAGCCACCTGGTATTGATTATGTTATCTTCATTTCTTTTTATCTCAAAGGTGTGATCTTTTGAGCCTTATTTTCTAATTTTTTAATTGTCAAATACATACAACATAAAATTAGCCATTTTCACCATTTTAAAGTGTACAGTTGGGTAGCGTGTGGTACATCACTACATCGTGCAATTGTCAAAGCTCTCCGTTTCCAGAACTTCTACATCATCCCAAATTCTGTACACATTAATCAAAACTCCCCACTTCCCCCTCGCCCCAGTTCTTATTCTGTTTTCTTTCTCTATGACTTTACCTCTTCTAGGTGTCTTATATAAGGGGAATCACACAATATTTGCCCTTTTGTGTATTGTTTATTTCTCTTAGTATAATGTCTCAAGGTTCAGTCATCCTCTCACACCTAAAAGGGTGGCAACATAATTTGTGCTTCTATACTTAGCTTAGATCTGAATTAAACTGAGTCTCAATCTGGAAGCTTCAGTGAGTTATAATTTAGTAAGATTAGACTTGTATTTTTCTCATAAGATGATTTAACTTAGAGTTAAATAGATTTATGTAACATTCCAATGCATTATCAGTAAGAGCCAAATAACTCTGAATGTCATTCTTTTTGTGACTGAATAATATTCCATTGCCTGTTTACATCATGTTTTATTCATCCATTCATCTGTCGATAGACACTTGGTTTGTTTCCACCTTTTGTCTTCTGTGAATGATGCTGCTGTGAATGTGGGTGTATGAGTCACTCCTTTTTTGGAAGCCTCCGCTCCAACTCTGTTGTCTTCAAGTCCTGACTTTCAGTTGGGAAGGAGATACAGCATCTGGAGAGTAAAATGGGAAATGGGCAAATTGTTAAAGTTCTGTTTGAAATTGTATTGGTTGACTTTTCCTAATTCCTCAGGGCCAACTTTCCCTGTTAGAACTACCTTGGTGTATCGGGGGATGGACGATGTGCGAGGTTTAAGTGGACAAGTCAAAACCAGCAGCATCCTGGCCTTTTCCATATCAACGGAACTGCTTACTGTTGTGGGACTGAACAACCGTGGGATGGCTGTTTAATATTCTAATGACATGAACTTTCTGTGTTATGGTTTTGTCATTTGATGTATTAGATTTCATAAAGTGATTGAATTTGTTAGTTGGAGCTGTTTATTAATGGAGACTGACACAGTTTTGCTAAGGGTTTATATTAAGCTGACTGCAGTGATGTGGGGAATCTATGATGGTGTTTGAGGGGTGGGGAGCTGGAGTTCACATGGACCACAGCCTTTTCATTTCAAGTTTCATAAGAAACTTCCTTGGAGATGAGATTCATGTTCTCACTCATTTGGGCTTATTGTATGATGATAGATGTGAGATGAGAGAAGACTGAGTCCAAATAGGGGCTTGCAGAAGTCAAAAGTCAAAAGATTTGCTGTTTTTAAGGAAATTGTCCAAGGGGGAACCACAGAAAAGCACTGACTAGTCCGATTTTATTCATGCTTTCTCTCGCAATGCCTTTCTTGCTGCAGACATAACTACGTAGTCCTCAGCAGAAGTTTTAGGCTTATGTTTTCTCTGGAGAATAACTAAGGTCTGCTCATTCCAAGCTGGGTAGCTGGGTCTAGAGTCATTTTTCAGAGTTGTTATGGTCTAAAATGGTAGTAATGTCATTTTTGCCTCTGTGCTTAGCTTAGATCTGAATCAAAGGGGTCTCGCCCAGGAGGCTTTGACAAATATTTATTTAGTGATGTTAGGATTATCCTGGTCTCATAACGTGGTTTAAATAGATTTATGCAAAACTCTAGTGCAATATTAGTAAGATCCAAATAAATCAGAGAACTATAGTCATTTTCATCTTCTGGGAAATTATGGTTTTAAATTAGCAGAGAGAGTCTGTATGGTTAAAATGATAAAGCAAGCGGATGGGTTCTACCCCTAACCAGGTTTCAATTTTTAAATTATTATATATTAATTTAAAAAAATTTATGAATGTAATTAATTATAAAGATACTCTTATAGAAATATAGAGCAGAAAAGAATTACCCATAATCCAACACCCTAAAGCAGTTACTAATGTATTTTGGTATAATTCTTTATAGTTTTTTCTTCTGGTATAACTATTTGGCTATTTTTCTTTGCATATTTGTAATATAACTTAAGGACAGTTTGTATCTAGTTCTTTTTATTTGCTGTTGTGTTAAAACATTTCCCGAGTTTGTACATTGTTTTCATAGCCATAATTTTAAGTGACTTAATTGAATGACATAATATAATGTACAGCACTCTGCTTACTTCCAGTTTTAAACTAAATGAGACCATTGCCATTTGCAGATTTATTACTCAAAATTTCACCTATTCTCAGGCAATTCCAAAGGTCTATGGCATGGGGTAATTAGAAATTTTATTGAAGTATTTGGGGACTCTGAATCACAGGATTGGAGTCCAGGAGCTAGCCTGCTAGTCCATAATCCAGGTTACCCAGCATCAGGTCTTGACCTAATTTGTTTATTCTATATTCGTTCCATATGCATAAGGCATAAACACCTGATGAGAGATTTTCTAAGATCAGGTTTTCATAGGAGGAAGCAAGATGGCTTTGGGGACCTAGACATGTATTTGAAGAGAAGATTCGGAGAAATGAGACTGGGACACTAACAAGCTTCCTTCTTAAAGGTTTTGGATGGGACAGTGCTGCCTATGGAGGACTTGGTTGGTGGTCATAATAGACAGCTTGTTCACATGGAGAATCTGCAGTGTTACTATAATATATTTCTGCTGTATTACTCTAATTTGTTTCTCTTGTGATTCCTGCTTCCTAGGTTGTCAAATCTAGGGACCTGAACAGAACTGGGGACTCAGGAAAGGGGGAAACTCTAGTCATGGGCAGGGGTGATGTAAGATGTAACAGGCATTGGCTTTGAATGGAGAAATGCAGAAACACATGAGGGGCCCAGAGATTCTTGGGATGGGTTTAATGATAAAAGACCATATTTAAGCAGAGGTAGCAGGAGTCTGGGGAGTTGATTTGGTAGGTAGCAGGATGGAAGGCAGAAATAACAGAGGATGGAGGTAAAAAGAAGAGAAATAAAGAAGATCCCTCATGAAATGATTGGTTTAAGATAAAAATCAATTAAATATAGAAAAGGTAAGTCCAACATTCCCTCTTGCTAAATAATACAGATAATTCACATAGCTATGGAGATGATTATTCAAGAACCACCACGAACCTCTAACTTCTGGAGGATGACCAGTGAGGTTCCCAGAGCGTCACAGGGTGGGTCTTAACTACCAAACTGAGTTTTCACTGACACCGATACAGAACATGTAGAAAAATATTAGCATTTCCTATTCAAACAAATAGGATATAGTCTGGGGACGCAGAGTTATCTAATTTGCTTTAGAAAAGATAACATTTAAGAAAGCACAGAGTTTAAACAGTAAAAACACTTTGCACACAGTGACCCACTGATCCAAACTGGGGTAGTCCTTCTGGCAGAGAGAACAAGCACAGTATTCTCTCATTGACAAAAAGAAAAACAGCCTCTGATTTCCTAGGTTGGTTCTGAACCGAATTCTTGGTTAGAACCTAAAGACATATTTTCTTTTTCCTTTCTCTGGCCTTCCTTCTTAATTTTTTTAACCTCTTATTTTTTATGGCACTAAGTGGACGTTGAAACAGGCTGAATGTTAGGAAAGACTACATTTCCTATGTAAACAAACACAACTCAGCTCAGAGAGAAAGGAAAGCAGTCTTGTCAACCAGAAAGGACCCAGCACATGGTAATTTCTGTAACTGAAGTATCCCAGGGATTCCAGGGCACGGGAACAATCCATAAAACGGGACTGGGACCACACAAAAACACACCCAGGACTCCAGGCGGGCACGTTTGAAAAAAAGCAGACCTTTAGGAGTAGGAAGCTGCAGATTCTCGCATCAAATAATCTTTATAAATACCCCTCTAATATTAAAGTCCTTTCTGAGCTTCCTCCAGGTAAAAATGTTGTTTCAGAGGGCTGAAGACTGTGAAGCTCAAGCAATGCAGGGAGGAAGACAAAAAGCCTGGTGAGGTCATGACCTGACTCTTTTAATTTTCTTTCTTAAGGTCTTTACATGCATCCTTGGATTACCGTCTCAAGACTGGGATTGCAACTGAATTAGTATCCATTGAAAACTTCTACTTGGTAGGCTCAGAATGGGGTGATTCTACACACCTTCTCTCATTTGGATTTTTAGAAACAGCATCTGATTATCCCCAGAGAAGCCATAGCTGAAAAGACAGGATAGTGAGAGTTCGTTCCTAGATCTATTCTAGACACAGTTGACTTGGGAGTTCTCTGCCATGGTCAAGGATGTTTAATTGCCCATCTTCTTCTGTAAAATCCTTGACTGTGGAGTTATCTAAATAACTGTAATTGGAGGCAATCAGGAGAGATGTTAACTTTTAAAATGGAGTTCTATATGGGATCCTTCTATTTTCTATCCTGCTTCCAAATGAAGTGCCACGGGGGCCAGGTTCGCCTTCAAGGGTTGGGAAATAGAGGAAAGGACAGACCCGGTTATCTCTCCTTAGGGGTGATCATCCAACCTCTCAGAGATGGAAGCCAAGATTTCCTTCGGAGTAAGTGGCAGCTTGACTGACTGCAAGGAGAGCCTGAGTTTGTTTAATTTGGAGTAAAGTTTTAGAGTTAATCTCTAGTGAGGGAAAGCAGCAGTAAACACAGAACATACTGGTCATTATTCTAAGTATTTCTACATTCTTTCTCATGCATGAAAGGGGAAAAAAATGTTGGGGAAAAAAAAAAGCCCTAGGGAGGCATGGCACTCAATGTGTGTGGTGTGTGTGTGTGTGTGTGTGTGTGTATGATTTTGTTTTGACCAAAACATCTGGTGTGTACAACTTACCCCAGGAACGTGAAGGCAAATATTTACCAGGAATTCACATGGTTTCTGCTGTGTATACACATATTTGTAGAAGACTCTTATGTTTCTAGAAAGTGGAGATAAACACAGATCATTCTGTGCATTTATGAACACAGCATAGTCCTTTGCAGACCAAACTGTTATTTATTTTAGTAGCCTTAAAAACTCAGGTGGGTAAAAATGCCCAGGGAGACACCAATCTGGAAATGATCAGTGTCATGTCTGAGGAAAGCGTTACCTTTCTGCTCAGGTTTAATAATATGGGCAAAAAATCAGGCGATTGCGATACAATAGTGTGTTGAAAGCAGATTAAATCTCTATTACATCAAACATAAATAATACCTTAACGAAAAATGTTAAAGGTGAACTTGAAATGGTCTTAAAAACAAAGAAGGTAATTTACCTGATTTATTAGGGGAAGAGAAAAAGTAGCTGGTGTGTGTTCTGTGGATTTCATGTTTAATGGACAGACTTTTAGGAAAACTGCTGGGGATTTGAGGAAGCTAAAACCAAAAGCCCCCAGAATGCTGGCTGGATTTTTAAGAGATAGAGGGAGGGGGAAAAAATCCACCCATCAACCAGCCTGCCAGTCAAATAACAAAACAACCAAAACAAAGAAACAGTTGCTGCGTGCCCAGCGCTGGAGACTTAGCTATTGTTCCTAACAGGGTCCTGGCTATCAGAAAGCCACGCAATAAGGGAGCACTTAAACTTCAAAAAAGGGAAAAGGAGGTTTATTAGGAGACCCATGTGAGGCTTTAGGGGAACGTTCCTGGTAACTGGGAACTCCTACAGTTCTCATTCCTGTGTCTTTTGTTGTCAAAAACCCTTTTGTAAGATCCAAATATGGCTTTTGGTTCGTTTCACATCGGTTGCAGCTTGCGGTAGTTTGCATGACCAACTCTCTTAAAAGTTTATGGGTGTAGTCCTTCCTTGGGGGGACAGTGACTTTCAGTTCCTCATAAAGAATAGACCAGATGCAGCCTCACTCTGAGGCAGTGCTAGAGGTGGAATGGAGATGCTGGGAGGTGAGTCCCTATCTGGTTGTGTGTCCCTGAGCAGAAGATACCAAGAAGACACTACCTCTTGAGTCCTGGGTTTCCTCATCAGTAAATAGGGCCTGTGCAGGTCTGAGATTATGATTCTCAGAGGTCTTCCCCCTGCTTCCAAGCAAAGAAATCTCATTAAGACAGGGTGGAATAGCTTGCCAAAGGTCAGGTGGCAAGTGCAGGGGAGGTCTGTGGAGAACTTGACCCTGTCCCTCTTTTCCGACAACTGGATTCTGACACATGATAAGGTCATGGGCGTTGGAAGGACAATGGTCAGGTCTGTCTTGCTCATCAACATGTGCCCAAGCTCTGGGCACAGAATGGAGAGCCAAAAGGTATTAAGGTCATAAAAGGATAGCAAGAATAGTCACAAGGGGCTCCCAGGATCAAGTGGGAAATTCAGAGAGGATAGCTTCCTCAGTTTGATGGCATAGATCCCATGTTATCAGTAAGCCTGAGTTTTGTGCAGGGGAAGGTGGATGGCCCAACACACTAGAAGAGGAACTGGCAAGATGATTGGGAGTTTAAGACATTTCTGTCTGTCATTACTACTGATGGCAGAGTCTGGACTGCTGTGTCATAGGCCAGGTGTGCTGGTATTGGAGGTGGTACAAGGAAAATCAGATGACAGCTTTGACTCTCAACACTGATGAGTTAATTGGCAACCCTTCAACTGTCTGGGGTTGTGCGAAAGACTCACGCAGGCTGGTCAGACATGGGAAGAGAGTAGTTTTCTTGATTGGGATCTCTTTATAAAGCACCAGTTGTAAGTCTTTATCACCCTGCAATGCAATATCCACACTTCATTTGAAAATTAAAACTTCATGAAATGATACATAACTTTACTCTTTGCAATGCACTCTGATATTTTATGTTCTATACTATTTGGTTTTTTAAAAATTCTTGATGCAGTGCACTGAGTTAATTTCTTGCCCAATGCACAATTTGGAATCAATACTCTAGGGTATGTTTGATGGACTGACAATGGCATACACAGACTAAGTATTTCATCTTCTTTTGCTTTGCTATTTTAAAAAAATAGTTTTAGGGCTGGGGAGATAGCTCAGCTGGTAGAGTGCTTGTCTTGCAAGCACAAGGCTCTGAGTTCGACCCCCAGTACCGCAAAAAATAAATAATAAATAAAAAAAATAAAAGTTTTATTGAAATATAGTTTACATACTCTAGATTTCACCCATTTAAAGTGTAAAATTTGATGCTTTTTGGCATATTTACAGATATGCACCATCTCCACAGTCAATTTTAGACACTTTTATTACCCCTCCCCAAACAAACACTTATTTAGTTATTACCCCGCTCTCTGCCCTTTCACTCCCCCTGGCTCCCAAGTCCCAGGTGACCACCAATCTATTTCTATGTATATAATTTGCCTATTCTGGACATTCCATGTGAAAGGAGTCATATAACATGGATTTTGTGACTGACTTTTTTGCTTAGCAGAATGTTTTCAAAGTTCATCTACCTTACAACATGTAACAGTATTCTATTTGTTTTATGGCTGAATAATATTCCATAGTATGGAATATACCACATTTTGTTTAGCTGTGCATTTAGGCATTTCCGCTTCATTTAACAATATAAGCTATCCAGTCTCCTTAAACTAATGTAGTTTTTAACATCCATAATGATGTATGCTTGGCAGGAGCCCCACTCTGTCATGTTGGTAAAAATGTTTCCCAGCATGATTTGTAGCCTCAGATTCCCACTCTGAAAGTCTCCTGTTTCTTCTTTGTTCTCACCATTGGCTGGAATCTCAGAAAGGATTGTATATGCAGAAAACACGGATTTTGATGGAAATGAAGGCCACAAAGTGTTATGATTTCTTCCTTCATCGGCAGTCCAGATAACTGCAGAAGCAGTGATCATATGGACCCAATTGTCAAGACCCATGAAAAGTTGGAAAGTGCTCCTTGGTATCCTGTGCTGTGCTTGGAAGGGCCCACAAGGCACAGAGCCTCTTGGCTCTAAGCAGACCTTGATCTGCCCTTAACAATTTCATATGGAATTCCTTACGCTTTTTTTTTTTTTTTCAGCGCTGGGGATTGAACCCAGGGCCTTGTACTTGCAAGGCAAGCACTCTACCAATTGAGCTATCTCCTCAGCTCTGGAAGCCCTTACTCAAAAGAGACTTCTTCCCCACAGAATATTATCACTCCTAACTTTTTAAACTTGCTCTTTAAGGTTGTCAAATTCTCCAAAATCAGACAAATTACCAAGCTGCAACTTGGGTCACTTTTAGGGTCAATGTTATTATTTTTTAAAAATCTCATTTCATGCTTCTAAATGAAAATGTAAGTGATATGTGTGCAAATCCTCAGATAGGAGACAGTGGGTATACTCTTGTCCTCCAAGGGTCTTATAGCACTTAATGATTTAATTTAGTGTTTAGTAAAAAGCCACCTTTGGCATGACCTGAGTTCTGGAATTTTCTGGGTTATTGAAACTGTGCTGTTTTTCATTTTTCCTGGCCTTTTCTCTGACATTCCATGCTGACACGGCTGCATCTGCCTCTACCATGTCTGAAGTGTTCTTGGCATTTCTTTGGGCGTTTGCTAATCCAGTGTTCTTTGAGATGGATTCAGAGAAGAAAATCTGTAATGGAGCCAGGCAGAGAGGAACCAGTGCCACTCAGAGGGAACTCTTGGCTTTCATAAACTGTCATAGGTGATCAGAGCCAAATGATAGTGGCCGTGCAGGATCAGCTGAGATTGCAGCCACCTTTCTAGACAGTGGTGGTAATATGTATATTGAGGGACCAGGGGTAGTGGGCAGGCTCACTTTCACCACAAGCAATGGGTCCTGAGAATAAGTCATATGGATGGTTTCCATATAGGCAGAATAGAGCAGGTGTTTTATAATAAAGGGATTTTTTATTTGAAGTGTATTCCAAGCTGCAGGACAAACCAGAGACTATTTCTATCTTTATGGAGTTTCCTTTTCTTAGGGGAGACAAATCAATCTATCAAATAATCTTTCAAAATATCTTTGCACAGTATGATATTGGGTAGAAGTAAAGCTCCTGAAGACAATAAAGCATTAAGAAATGTGGATGAAGGTGCTATTATAGACCAAGGGCCAGGGAAGGCTTGTTCCAGGAGGAAGTACCAAAGCAGAGATCTCATGAAGCATGACTGTAAGCTGGTGAATTTCTGGGATATAAGATCCAGGTTGAGGGAGCAGCTCATGCAAAGGGCCCTGAGGAGGTGCTTGCTTTGCATGATAGAGAGGCAGCAAGAGGGACAGCAAAACTGACACCAAGTGATTAAGGTGGTCACTAAGGTAGAGTGGTAGTGATCACTCAACACCTTTCTTGTTTTTCTGACACGTGGGACAGAGTTCTTCAGGGAAAAAATG
Organism: Sciurus carolinensis; assembly: GCF_902686445.1. Taxonomy (NCBI): domain Eukaryota; kingdom Metazoa; phylum Chordata; class Mammalia; order Rodentia; family Sciuridae; genus Sciurus; species Sciurus carolinensis. The sequence goes on along the minus strand of NC_062220.1, from coordinate 85,179,286 downwards.
ATATATGATGAAAGCAATGTATAATGATGCCCAAAGGTACAGTCAGAAGGTAAACGTTCATATCAAGACAACCAATTATGAAATATAAACTTATTTTACCATCCAAGGTCCTGGGTCACCCTGGTTACACTGAGTACCAGGGATAAGCTGCAGACTCTACAGCTCTTCCTGGATGGATTTCTTCCAGCTTCCAAAGGAGCAACATTTAGGTTAGTGGTGTTGAAGCTGGTATGGAGCTGGGTAGGAACCCCTAGGAGTGTGCAAGAAGATGCATTATGGGGGCTGGAAGAAGAAAGTGGACATCCTAATGTACTTTTAAAAAAACTCATCTTGGGCTGGGGTTGTGACTCAGTGGTAGAGCGCTTGCCTAGCACATGTGAGACCCTGTCAGCACCACACAAAAATATAAATAAATAATGTAAATAATGTAATAATGTATTGTGTCCATCTACAACAAAAAAATAGTAAAAAAAAAAAATCTCATCCTTTGGTGATTCCCCCCTTACCTTACCCTCCCCTTCCTTTTCCCTCTCCCTCTCCTCCTCTTTCTTCATCTGTTCTGTCCTGTACTAACTATCTGGAATCAGATGGCCAGAATTTGAATTCTGGCTCTTCCATTTCCTAATCGTGCTCCTTTGGGTAAGTAAATTTCTCTCTGTGTGCTTGAGGTTCTTCATTGGCAAAATTAAAATATCATATTGCCCACCTAACCAGGTTCCTGTGAAGATGAATGAATGTTAATAAATGCAAAGTTCTTAGAAGAGAACATGGCACACTATTATATACTTGTTTGACACAATTTTACTATTATTATAAGTAAATATAATTATATTTATTTAAGTAAGTATACTTGTTTGACATGATTATGACATAAGTAAATATGATCATATTTACTTATAATAATAGGAAAATTATGTCAAACAAGCATATTCACTTATATTTTGCTTGTAATTTGTAAGTAAATAAATATGTGCCCTATATTTTTTTCACTGATGGAATGGATGATTTAAAAAATGTTGGAGAGCTCTTCTTGAGGTGATGAGATTTGTTTCATCAAGCACCCTGGGCTTTAGGCTTTGTCAGGGCATGGCTTGCTGATGGTTCTGGTTTTATGCAAATGGAATAGGTTTTAGTATCAACAGTAGAAAGAAAACACTTGAGCTATAGAGGCACAAAGCCTGAACAGGGCACCCAGTTTCTTTCTAATAACCAGCATATTTTCTGAGGCTGGTCTGCAGAGAGTTGAGCTGCAGTGAGAACGAAGGACATCCCAGGATTCCAAGCCCTGGAAAGCAGATTATTCTGGAGAAATTGCATTCTACACCTTCTAATAACAGATCCAGAGAGAGATTAATTTTGAAAATCAAGAAGACCTTGAAGACCCTTCAATTAAAGAGGTGTTTTGTTTTGTTTTGTTTTGTTTCCCCCTAGAAGTGTTCTGGGAAAGAGAAAAGGAGTAAAATGAGATTCATTTTAATTCAAGGTATATCTGCCAGATACTCTTATTTTCTTGGGTGTCTAATTCTCGGTGCTTCAATTCTCAAATTCAAGCAGCCTCAGTTAACTCACTGTTTGCCGGGCTGATGGACTGGCTTCCCACCTTTCAGCTGGGTTCCCTTGGGAAGCCACACATCTTCCTGCCACTTTTCCTCCTGCCCTTTCCCCGCTTCTCTCTACCTGAGCCACTTATAAGTTCAGGTTAGGAGATACAAGGGCAGCATCCTCTGCAAGCAGCCTTGCATGAGCATTAGGTGGAATTCTGCCCCTAAAGGAATCTACACTATGGGTTTTATAGGACTTAGCAAAGACTCTGATTCACGGATCAACAGCAGTCTCCATCTAGAATATAACAGAGTCTGTACCCCAAATCTGAAAAGGGGTACCCACCTACAGTCACCCAGACCATTAGTCTGGCTGTTCAAGAGAAAACAATATGTGAAGTCTCCAAAACAAAAGACAAAACAAAATTCAAATTTCCCTGGAACAATAACACTTTTTTTTTTTTGTACCAGGAATTGAACTCAGGAGTTCTTGGCTACTGACCCACATCTCCAGCCCTATTTTGTATTTTATTTAGATACAGGATCTCGCTGAGTTGCTTAGCTCCTCACTTTTACTGAGGCTGGCTTTGAACTCTCGATCCTCCTGCGTCAGCCTCCTGAGCCGCTGGGATTACAGGTGTGTGCCACTGCACCCAGCTCCCTGAAACAATAATACTTCTTAATGACAATATTGAAATAAATTTTATCAGGGGAAATTTTAAACACATATAAAAATAGAAGAATATAGTAAATCATTTTTTTCCTATCAGATTAAAAAATTACTAGCTCATCACCAGTCTTGTTTTGTTTATAGCTACCTCATTTCCCCTAATCCATGGAATATTTTGAAGCAAATTCTAGACTTGATATTATTTTACTCATACATATTAAAAAAGGCCCTTTGGCTATTGAATCACATGATGAATGGTGAGAAACAGAGAATCCAATCCAAACCAAACCAAACCATTGAGTATGCCTGTGAGCTATGAGTCTCAATAAAGGATGGGGTGAAGAAATGACCAAGTTATGCTCAGTCTCCTGATTGTGACTAAGGCAGTTACTAGGGGACCTGCATTGGGAATCTTAAATTCTCTCATGACATTAATTGGTTAAGGAATAATTTTTTGTTTTTTATTTTTGGCATTCTACTGCATTGTAGTAATAGAGTAAATATGACTATGAGCATATTAAAGGAGGAATAAACTAGAACCTGGAAACCTGGTTCTAGTCTCAGGGGGGTTCTGATGCTCCACCAGAGTTCGGTGTTGATCTTGGATTGGTAAGGATGGGCTGTTGAGATATGCCAACCATAATTTTAAATTTATGAGAAATAATGGCAGGATTGGTATAGAAAAAAATAATAATGCCCAATTTAACTTCTAAAAAGGAAGCTTGGGAAAAATTTCAGGGGCCTTTAAGTTTCTTTCAGTTGTCATCCTGCTTGAGAGAGTGTAGTAAGTATCGATTTCCTTCAAGGATGCTAGATGCATCCTGAGGGATAGGCCACTGGGACAGCTTTTGAAAGATTGCCAACTCCTGATAGAGATAAAAATCAAATGAGGAATGTTAAGTGAAGAACTTTTTTTTTTTTTTTTGGCTTTTGCTTTTGTCAGAAGGTTGAAACTCCATAATGGTTTATCCTGCATTTCTGCACATTTATTTTCTTCTTGGAGATCCTAAATATTGTCTTTATTTCACACATTTTTCACAAACAATTCTATTTTTCTCTGTTATCACCTTCCAAACACATCAGGTTCAACTTTCTTCTGCTTTTTTTTTTTTTTTTTTGTTGTTGTTGTTGTTCTAGTATTTTCTATTTGGTAATCAATGCCACAGGAAAAGGTACAGTTTTAACATTAAGGCAATATTTCTTCCACCTAAATAAATCGTTAAGGACAATGGAAGGGAGAACAAATGTGTTTTTCAAGAACCAGGATTCTTACCCTCATTGTATCAGCTCATTGCAGACAGCATGTGTACAATTCACTTTTGACTGAATCATAATAAATATGAGACAATATAGTATAAACCACTTTTTATAATGCAATGCTCACCAATAAATTCCACTTACAGCCTTAAATCAAATTGGTGCAGATGCAAAAATTATGTAAAACTGGTGGTACCTGCTCCTGACCTTGCAGGGGCCCTCCCAGATTTGGACTCAATAAACTTTTTCTTCCCTAATGATCTGGCAGTTATTCCTATCAAGAGAATACAATGGGGGTGCTGAGAATTGGGGAAGTGGAGTAGTGATTCAGAGACCACCAGGGCCCTTAAGAAGATTAATTTGTTTGAGGTACCTGAAAAGTTGGAAAAATCTCAATGCATTTCTGAATACACATATTCATTTTGAGCTGATTTCTGTTCCTCTTGTGCCCTGTAAAATTTCAAGGAATGTGGTTGAGGTCTGGAGATTTCCACAAAGAGATTAAGAGAGGCTATAAACTGAAGAAATAGTGGTTTTGTATAACTGTTGGGCATGAAATATTTTCAGTACCAAGATGTCCTGATTTTCAGTATAGAAACGGAGTAAACACCTTGTAAACATTCAGGGAATATTTCTATTAATGCTCTTAATAATAGGGCATGTGAATTTCAGTCTAAAAAGTGGCCTGTATCTGTTATTTTTACTTGGAACAATGTGCAAGTCTGTTTTTACATTTATTTCATAAGCTAGTCAGTGAGCAGCTGCATTTTCTATAGCATTTAGGTCTGATTTTGTGTTTTGTTTAGGAGCTGACCCATTTTGGGTTCTCAATAAACACTTCTGTTTAATGTTCACTGGATTTCATCATTCTAACCAAATACTTAGCTTTCTCTACTTTTAAAAGATGTTGGGTCCCTTTAGCTCATATGAAATCCTGAAATGTTCTCTTGCAACGTGGCAGCCATTTCAAGGTGGGGATACCAAGCTTATTTGTTGTCTCCTTCTTGAAGTCTCAATATTGGGCTGGTTCTGTAACTGCTTGGATGAAGGTTGGGAGCTTATCTTTTGTGGGGAGGTAAGAGTAGGGAATTTCACAGAGTCTTACCCAAGATTTTGCTTATTTCTGACTCTGAGTGGCTCTGGGGTGAATGAAGAGCAGGGAGTGATGGGCAGACTCTGAATCAGGTGGGCTAGCGAGCAGCCTCACATCTGCTACAGGAGCTGTGTGGACTCAGGCAGTCATACCTGCTTTGAACATCTGTTCCTCTCTGTAAAACACGGATAATACTATTTACCTCCAAGGTAAATGTTAGGTCTAAGCAAAAAGCTTTGTAAAATGGTATGCAAATTATAAGCAGGTATTTTATTATCATCATCTAGTTATAGACTGGTCTAGGATCCCTGAGGGACAAATTATAGGGACACAACCTTGAATGACAGAGAACTTAATGGTTTTAGAACATTTTGGTCTCTCCATCACAAGGCATTCTTAATCCCAAATATATTAATTAAGCACTCTTTATGTTTTAGGAGCAATTTTTATTCCTTGAACAGTGGTATCTTCATCTAGATAAACTGGGTAGCCAGTAACAGTTAAATGAACACCTTATGGAAATTTTAAGTGTCATTGTGGCATAATTGCTAGTGTAAACTGCACATATTTAAAGTGTGCAACTTGATATGTTTTGACATATATGTGAAACTATTGTTACCATCCAGAATCCCCTCAAAGTTCCCTCAGGGCCTTTTGTTATCTCTCCTGCACCCCTCTTGTTTCCCTCTCCTCCCTAGGCAATCACTGATCTGCTTTCTGGCAATATGAATTTGTTTGTCTTTTATATGGTATTGTCTTAGCTTAGACAAAATGCCAGAGACTGGGTGGCATAAACAACAGAAATTATTGCCCATGGGTTCAGAGGCTGGAAGTCCAAGATCAGGTGATCAGGTTTCATGGTGAGGGCTATTCTCTCTTGGCTTGCAGCAGGCTGCTGTCTCACTGCGTGCTCACGTGTTCACGTGACATTTTTGTAAAATGCATGAGGAGAGTGAGCAATCCCTCTGGTGTCCCTTATGATACGAGCACTAATCCCGCCAAGAGGGCCCCCACTCTCATGATCTCATCCAAACCTAATTACCTCTCAAAGGCCCCATCCCCAAATGCCATCACATTTGAAGTTTAGGGCTTCAACATATGAATTTGGGGATGGGGGAATCAAAACACTCAGTCCAAAACGGAATCACAATATATACCCATTTTGTTTGTTTTGGTTTAGCATCTTTGAATCAGCATAATTAATTTGAGATTCCTCCATGCTCTTGCATATCTCAACAGTTCATTCCTTTTATTTCTGTGTATTCATCTGTTGTGTGTATATATATATATATATATATATATATATATATATATATATCACAATTTGCGTATCCATTCCCCTATTAATGGACATCTGGATTGTTTCTGGTATTTGATTTTTACAAACAAAGTTGCTATGGATGTTAGTGTACGAGTCTGTCTTTATGCTTTCTATAGTCTTGGGTGAAAAACTAGGACTGTGCTGGGTGCATTGATGCATACCTGGAATCCCAGTAGCTTGGGAAGCTGAGGCAGGAGGATCCAAAGTTCAAAGCCAACCTCAGCAACTTAGTGAGGCCCTAAGCAACTCAGCGAAGCCTTGTCTTTAAATAAAACATAAAAAAGGGCTGGGATGTGACTCAGTGGTTAAGTGCCCCTGGGTTCAATCCCTGGTACCCAACCCAACCCAACCAAACAAAATAACAAGTAGGAGGTGCTATAGTTGCTGTGTTTAACTTTTAAAGAAATTGCAAGTCGTCCAAAGTGTATTATTTGCCACTAGCTATGTAACATTTTCACTTGCTCCATATCCAACACTTAGTATGTCCAGTGTTTAATTCTAGTCATTTTAAATAGGTTTATAGTGATATCTTATATGGTTTAATTTTATTTCCCCAATGACTAATAGTATTGAACATCTTTTCATTTGCTTCTCTGACAACATGTACATTTATTTTAAGTCTAAGGCAAATAATTTTTTAATATATATTTTTTAGTGGTAGTTAGACACATACCTTTATTTTATTTTTATATGATGCTGAGGATTGAACTCAGTGCCCCACACATACCAGGTGAGCGCTCTACCACTGAACCACAACCCCACCCCCACAATTGTACATTTATTTTTGAATGAAGTATCCAATCTGTTTCTTTGTTGATCATTTTTACAATTGAATGTTGAAATTTCTATATTCTGAATGCAAATCCTTTATGACATATATGATTGGCAAATATTTTCTGTGTGCCTGTGGTTCATCTTTTCACTCTGCCATGTCTTTCAAAGGGCAAAGGATTGTAATTTTGATAAAATCCAATTTATCCACTCTTTTCTTTTGTGGATCATTCTTCTGCTGTCAAGTTTAAGAAATTTTTTACCTAATCTGAGGTCACAATAATTTTCGTCTATATTTTTTCTAGAAAATTTTACAGTTCTAACTTTTATGTCAGGGCTATAATCCACTTTGAGTTGATTTTATATATGGTGTGAATTATGGATTGAAGTTCATTATTATTATTATTACTTTTTCTCATGACTATCCAATAGTTCCAGCATCACTTGTTGGAAAGGCTCATGTTTTTCCATTGGATGCCTTTGCACCTCTATCAAGATAGTAGTCTATATGTGTGTGGATCTATTTCTGAATTCTCTGTTCTTTTCTGTTGATCTGTTTGTATAACATGACACTGTTATCACACTGTTTCCATAATTGCAGCTTCATAATAAGTGTTGAAATCAGATAGTATTTGTCTTCTAATTTTGTTCTTTTTCAAAATTGCTTTAATTATTCTAGAACCTCTACAAACTTAATTTTAGTACCAACTAGTCAACTTCTACAAACAAAACAAAACAAAACAAAACACTGCTGGGATTTTAACAGGACTTGTGTTTAATCCAAAGATCAATCTGGGGAGAATTAACATCTTAGCAACATATCGTCATTGGACCCACAAACAAGGTATGTCCCTCCAATTATTTATGTCTTGAAAATTTCAGTAATGTTTTGCAGTTTTCAGTGCATAGGTCTTACATGTCTTCTGTCATATTTATTCCTATTTCCAATTTTTGACATTAAATGGTATTGTTTTGAAATTTAAATTTCCAACTAGTATAAAGACATGCTATTATAAAGCTAGTATAAAAATTTTGTATGTTGCTTTTTTATCCTGTAACCTTGCCATGCTCATTAATTAGTTTTAGTAGCATTTTTTTTTTTGAAAATTTCATTGTTTTGCCCCCCAACCCTACCCCCATCCAGGGGATTGAATCCAGGGGTGCTTAACCACTAAGCCACATCCCCAGTCCTTTTCTATATATTTTTAGAGACAGGGTCTCACTGAGTTGCTTAGGGCCTTGCTAAGTTGTTTGACTGACTTTGAAGTCGCCATCCTCCTGCCTCAGCCTCCCGAGCCGCTGGGATTACAGGTGTGCGCCACCATGCCTGGCAGGTTTCAATGACTTTAAATGTAGACTCTCATGTTATGAGCAGAAGATTTACTTCTTCCTTTCTAATCTGCATGCCTTCCATCTAATTTTCTTGCCTCCTATTGTTTAGAATTTCTAGGACAATACTGAATAGAAATGGTGGGGTGATGTCCTCATTTTGTTCCTGATCTTAGGGGGGAAGTAGTCACTCTTTCTCCACTAAGTATAAGATGTCCTTGTTCTTTTAGGTTGAGGAAACTCCCTTTTATTCCTATTCAGAGCTTTTTTTTTTTTTCTTTCTTGACTTTAAAAAGGGATTTAAAATGTGTTCTTTTTAGATATACATGACAGTAGAGTGTATTTTGACATATTACACATAGATGGAGTATAACTTGTTCTAATTGGAATCCCATTCTTGTGGTTAAACATGATGTGGAGTTTCGCTGGTCATGTATTCGTATATGAACACAGGAAAGTGATGTCCCATTCATTCTACTCTCTCCTGTTCCCATTCCACCACCCTTCCCTTCATTCCCCTTTGTCTAGTCCAATAAACTTTAACTCTTGACTTTTTTTTTTTTTTTCTTTCTTTCTTTCTTTCTTTCTTTCTTTTTTTTTTTTTGGTACCAGGCATTAAACTCAGGGGCACTCAACCATTGAGCCACACCGCCAGTCCTATTTTGTATTTTATTTAGAGTCAGGGTCTCACTACATTGCTTAATGCCTTTCTTTTGCTGAGGCTGGCTTTGAACTCGATCTTCCTGCCTCAGCCTCCCCCGAGTCACTGGGATTTCTGGCAGGTATCACCTGCACCTGGCTAACTCTTGACTTTTAATTATGGTGAAGTTTATTGTTTGATTTTCAAATGTTAAGCCAATATTTTTATTTTTTCATTCCTGGGATAGACCCAACTTGGTCATGATATATTTATATAAATTTATATTTTATATATGGAAATAAATAAATCTATACATATATAGTTAGATTTCATGTCAAAGTTTTATTTATAGTTTTTGTATCTCTGTTCCTGAGGAATATTTGTCTGCAGTTTTCTTTTCTTGCAATATCTTTGGTTTTAGTATGAAGATAATAAAGGACCCTTATAATGCTCAGAAGAAGAATTCTCTTCAAGTTTTGGAAAAATTTGTGCAGAATTGGTGTTATTTCTTACTTAAATATTACTAGAGTTTATCACTGACTACATTGAGCCAGAGTTTCCTTTTTGATAAGAATTTAAACTACAAATTTAGTTTCTTTTGTAGAAATAATGCTACTTACTATTATTTCTTTCTTCTTGATTAATTTTTGGTGCTTCATGTCTTTCAAGAATCTGTTCATTTATTATAAAGTATTGAACTTATTAAAGTTAAGTTGTTTATAATATTTCTTTATTGTCCTTTTAATATGTGTAGAATCTGAAGTGGTGTCACTGTCCTCATTCATTGTATTGTTAAAATGTGTCTTTTCTCTATTTTGTTTGGCTAAGAGTTTATTAATTTTATCAACCTTCTCAAATAAAAAACTTTGGTTTTATTGATTTTCTCTATTGTTTGTGTCCATCCTATTTGATTAATTTCCACTCTGATCTCTACTATTTTTTCCTTTGGGCTTATATTTCTTTTTCTAGTGTCTTAAGGTAGAAACTAGAAAAAGATTTTGATCACTGATTTGAGACCTTTCTATATTCCTAATGCTAGTAGGCATCTAGTGTTATAAATTTGTCTCCAACTGCTGTTCTAGCAGCATTCCATAGATTTCAATATATTGTGCTATCATTTTTGTTCATTCCAAAAATATTTTAAAATTCCCTTTTGATTTCTTGTTTTTTAATGATATATTAGTTTCCAAATATTTCCAGGTTTTCAGAGATCTTTCTGTTATAGAGTTCTAATTTAATTTCATTGTGATCAGACAACATGATTTGTATGATTTGAATTGGTTTAAATGAATTAAAACTTGTGCTATTGCCCAGAATATGGGCTATCTTGGTGAATGTTTTGCATGCACTTAAAAAAAGTTTATATTCTATTGCTGGACAGATTGTTTTACACGTGTTAATTAGGTCAAATTATGAACAGTGTTGACCAATCTTCATCCTTAATGATTTTCTATCTACTGGTTCTATCAATTATTGAGAAAGGGGTATAGAAATCTTTGACTATAATCACAGATTTTTCTTCCTTGGGTCTGCTGAGCCTGAACAAGATGTATTTCTCCATTTTTTTAAGGTTTACAAATTTTCTCTCAGTAGTTTTGTAGTTTTCAGTGTATAGCTCTTGCATATTTTTGTCAAATCAATCCCTAGATATTCCATAATTTTGATGGTCTTTGAATGGTATTATTTTTAAAATTTTAAATTTCTGATTGTTAGTGCTATATATATATATAGTTTCCAAATATATATATGTGTATATGTATTATTTCAAATACATGTCTATGTACACATATATGCTATATATTTATAATCTACATTTGAATGATTATAGAGAGAAATGTAAATTGTTACGTGCCATATTAAACCTCCTGTAGTGAGGGGGTTCTGAAACTAGTACAGATGTCAAGCAGGAAACTCACGTACCAAGAAGTCTGGGCTGTCTTACTTGTGCATACAGCATCTCCTTTTGGAGCAAGAAAGCTTTCCTTCTTCAAATCCTGAGGAAGAGAAGAGATGATTTCACATTTCAGGGGAGACAAACTGTGATTATGTTTAAAGAGGGGCAGGGGGTCTTCTGACAGCCACTCTTTTGAATACCATTAGAATTGTCTTCATAAACATTTCAAGTTTTCATTCACAACATTGTCATTGAAAATAAAGATAACTCCAGAACAAGAAATAAACTAGCTACATGAATTAAACGTTGTTTCTATGCTTAGCACTGATTCAACTCTTTTTCTAAAAGTAAACAAAAGGCCAGTTTTATTTTTTTAAATAACCCCCCATTTTTATTGTTATGAAAAAAATGCATGCTATTAAATTTACTCTCTTAACCATTTTTTGTTTTTTTATTTTTATTTTAAAATTATCATTATCATTATTTTGATTCATTGTCACAAATGGGTTGCAATTGTTGTTTCTCTGGTTGTACACAAAGTAGAGTTGCACCATTTGTGTAATCATGCATGTCTATAGGGTAATGATGTTTGTCTCATTGTTATTTTTCCTTCTCCCCACCCTCTCCCCACTCCTCTTTTTCCTCTCTACAATCCATCTTTCCTCCATTATGTATCATCATCCACTTATCAGAGAGATGGAAAGATCTCCCATGTTCTGATTCAACTCTTGATGCAATAGTTTAATTCTTCAGAGGAAAATTGGCTGGCATAACTCTACAGCTAATCTAGCTCATTTCATTAGGGAGCTAAGGACTAATGAGCAGGTATATTTACAAACATGAAAAGGATAAAAGTCTGTGTTTATTTTTTTGGTTACAAAAAGCATATGCACAAGATAAACTGACACAATCTGTAGAGTGAAAGTTTCTTACAACTCTCCTCTCCCCAGATAAACATTGTTAGTAGATTGATGAATTAAAAGTATGCTTATATTAATAAAGCAACATTTTACTTCCAAACAGGAAGAGATAAGACCTATTCTGACATTTTTTTTTTGCAGTACATTGTTATAGGAGTCATCTCTTAAATGCACAGTGAGATTTTTCCAGAGGAGACCAAGAGAAAGACTTTTGTTTTTCCTGGGTCCAAAAGAATGAGCTGATATTCTGCTCATGCATACCTGTTCAACCAGCAAATGCACCCAAATGTTCTGATTGGGTGGTGCCTGTGTCCAGTGGTTAAATATTTTGAATATGACCTCTCTATTATGGATTGAATTGTGTCTCCCCCAGATTCATATGTACTGTATAACTATATTTGGAGATAAAGCCTTTAAAGAAGTAATTCAGGTGAGATGAGGTCATGAGAAAGGGACCTGTCCTTATAGAATTAGTGTCCTTATTAGAAGACACCCTAAAGTTATGTGTCCCCACCCCAACTATGTGAGAAAGTGGATCTCTGTAACCCAAACAGAGAGCCCTCACTAGACACCTACCCTGCTGGCACCTTGAACTTTTTTTTTTTTTTTTAATTTGTTTTGTTTAGGTATACATGTCAGTAAAGTGTATTTTGACATATGTACATGGACTATAACTTAAAATCCCATTCTTGTGTATAATGTGGAGTTACAGTGGTGGAGTATTCATATATGAACATAGGAAAGTCACGTCCAATTCATTCTACTGTCTTTCCTATTCCCACTCTCCCTCCCTTCCCTCGTTCCCTTTGTCTAATCCAATGAATTTCCCCCTTATTGTGTGTTAGCATTTGCTTATCAGAACATTCAGCCTTTTTTTTTTTTTTTGGCGGGGGGGGGGACTGTCTTATTTCACTTAGCATGAGAGTCTCCAGTTCTATCCATTTACTGGCAAATGCCATAATTTCATTCTTCTTTATGGCTGAGTGATATTCCATTGTATATATATCTAATTTTCTTTTTCCATTCATCTGTTGAGGGGCATGTAGGTTAGTTATTGTGAATTGAGCTGCTACAAACGTTGATATGGCTGTAATATGTTGATTTTTAAGTTCTTTGGGTATATACTAAGGAGTGGGATAACTGGGTCAAATGGTGGTTCTATCCAAGTTTTTTGAGGAATCTCCATATTGCTTTCCATAGTGGTTGCACCAGTTTACAGTCCCACCATCAATGTACGAGTGAAACTTTATCCCCACATTCACACCAACATTTATTGTTATTTGTATTCTTGATAATTGCCATTTTGACTGGAGTGAGATGGAATCTTAGTGTAGTTTTAATTTGCATTTCTCTAATTGCTAGAGATGTTGAACATGTTTTCATGTATTTATTGACCTATTGTATTTCTTCTGTGAAGTGTCTGTTTGGTTCCTTAACTCACTTAATGATTTGGGTTATTTGTTTTTTAAGTGTTAAGTTTTTTCAGTTCTTTATATCCTGGAGATTAATGCTCTATCTGAGGTAGCAGATGGCAAAGATTTTCTCCCATTCTGTAGGCTCTCTGTTCATGTTCTTGATTGTTTCCTTTGCTGTGAAGAAGCTTTTTAGTTTGATACCATCCCATTTATTGATATTTGCTTTTACTTTTTGTACTTTAGGAGTCTTGTTGAGGAAACCAGTTCCTTAAGCTGACATGTTGAGAGTTAGGCCTACATTTTCTTCTAGGAGGTGCAGGATCTCTGGTCTAGGTCTAATACCTACGTCCTTGATCCACTTTGAGTTGAGTTTTGTGGCACCTTGATCTTGGAATTCCTAGGCTCCGCAACTGTGAGAAAATAATTTTTTGTTGTTTAAGTCACCCAGTTTGTGGCATAGTGTTATGGCAGCCTGAGTAGCCTGAGAGCGCCTAGTAATATTTCAGGAATTCTCTCTGAAATAACAGCAGTTCATTTAGTCATACTGAGGGTATGGTGGCTTGAAAGATGATTTCTTTTTTCTTTTACCATTTGCAGTTTATCTGTTCATATGCAATTATGTAAATGTGAATTCCAAGTTCAAATATTGATAACATCGACCCCCAAGTTCAGAGTGACTCACTGCCTCTGGCCCCTCTCAACACTGAAAAAGGATGTTCTACTTAGGAGGAATTCGTCATGCAATTCTCAGCTAGGAGATCCCCCAAGCCCACAATCTGCAGACATCTCCCCTACCTCATCCCCATCCTCAAGATCTTAAAGCTTGGGTAAAAATAAAAAAGTGCAAACTCTTCCCCATAGAAATATCATGCCTCACACTCTTTCCTGCACAGACACTTAGCCAAGTGATCATCTGGAGCAGATGGGCTCTGGAGTGAGCCATGGAAAGAAAGGAGAAGGGGAAAAACAGTTTGATTCCTGTTTTAGTTGTTACAGAGTTTTGTATTTGTCCTAAAATTTTCATTAAAAAAATTAAGTCTGGTTGTCCATAAAGGATCTTTTTCTTCTGTGTCTTTATAAACAGGTAAGTATACCCAAAAGGCATTGACTGAACTGGACCCACTTAAACTAGTGATGATAAAACTTCCGTTTTGTTTTGTTTTCACTTCGAATTTATTTGAAATCTCATGGCTCAATGAAAATATTCTTGAAGAGAAATTGCTTCACTGTCTTGGGAAAATTGGGGCCTTCTCATGTTTCCTGAAGATGATTTTATTCTTTTTAAAAACCCAACAGATTCTTTCTTTCCTGCTGAGAATTGAAGCCAGGTCTTCATTCATACTCAGCAAATATTCTATCACTAGCTACATCCTGGGCCCCAGATTTCTTCTTGATGAGGCATTTCAATATCTTTTATAAAAATACTTTATTCTTAGTTTTTTTTTTTTCAAACTTCATTGTGAGGAGCCGTTGAGGTATTCCTTATCTAGAGATGAGATTTCTTTGGTTAGATTAAATTTATTGCAATTTGTGGTACAAAGCTACTTTTGACTTGTTATTGGGAAGGTCCAAAGGGAGCTTATCACATTGACATCCTTGAAGGACGGGACAGATTCAAGTCCATTAAATAGTTGTTTAATCTAGTAGGTGTTTAATTTTCTTCCTGGCAGTGTTTTTTATTCATTAGGATTCATCTAGAATACTCTTAAGATGTTTGTCTTATAAACAGGTGAGTGTTATCCAAAGGCATTGACTGAACTGGACCCACTTAAGCTAGTGATGATAAGAGCCTTGACCTCAAAAATGACCAGATCATGTTTCAAAGGGAGGGGACTCTTCTTTGCCACGCACAGTAGTTGGCATTGTTGCAATTTTGTTAGTGTAAGAAGAACGAAGTCCCAGGCTACTCATTCTCATTCCATGAACTGGATTGCTTTTTATGGTCATGGTGGCTTTCACCCATAGTACCTGGTGTCAATGTTCTCCACCATGCAATTCAAAGTCAAGATGATCCCTGGGCAGGACTCTCATTCTCTTATCAAGGGCACATGGCTCCCACATCCATTCAGACTGAAATGTATTTCATGTGCTTTTTTTTTTTTTCATTAAATTTTTTTAAATTAAAGCTCATTTACTACAGGTCATTGATTCTGTTGGAGAAAACAAAGCCACAGAATCTCAAGGCTGGGAACGTGTGGCTTCAGACCATGGTGGGTTTTTGGGAAAGAGCCAGGAAGGTTGTTTCTGGAGGAGAAATGTCAGCATTTTTCTTGTGGAACTTTAATTGGAAATAGGATGGTGGTTCAGCCTAGAGAAGAGATCAAAATGAAACAAGCTGCTGTTTTCATCTTCGTCCCTTAATGGACCATAATCCTGGTCATAAAAACCCACCACTTAAATTTTGGCAGTCTTACTTTCCCAGGAAGCTTTATTACTAAGTATTAGCTTGAGTCAAGTCAAGCTTCTCCAAGTCAAGTTTGAACCAAGGCCATGGGTGAAGAAAATGTGTTTGTGGGCAAGTTGGGGCCCCCAATGGTCTTGCAGTAAGCTGTGCATGGTCTTCTGAGGCCCTGTGATGTTTCTCTGGGTGGGGAAAGTATGCTTCAGCCCATTCCATACAAACCCTATCTCTGGCCAAGGACACAAAGGGAGGTGGAGAGAATTCTGAACCATAGGTTTTTCACATTCAGCAAGCCAATACATAATCTCAAACCACTTTAGGAACTTTGTCCCCCTTGAAGTGAATCCAGCATGCTCTGGACGATCTTGTGCAGAAGAGTCAGGTCTGCTGGGAATGGTGCTCCTAATCAGCCCTCACTCACTTTTGCCTCGAGCTCCATCTGTTTACCTTTATGCCAATCAGATCAACCCCAGCCACTCCTGACCTTGGCATTTGGCCCTGGACATTTCACAATCAGAGGAATCTCTTCCCTCCAGGCTGCCAATCAGTTCCTCCCTACTGCAGGCAGTTGCATGCTGAGCAGGCATAGGAGGCTCTTGCTGCATTCTCCAATCTCCTCCACAATAATAAGAAATGGGATTTGCTCAGTAAAAGCTCATGCATGACTGCTTTATGGAACTTTCATGTCAAAAGTAGACCCAGTCCAGGGACTACCTAGACAGGGGATAACCAATTCTAACAAAAACATTCATGTCCAAATCAAACCCTTTTTAGGTACAATGAACCTCTTGAACACTCCTGTAGCTTAAAAAACTAAAAAAAAAAAAAAAAAAGAAAGAAAGAAAGAAAAAAAAGTTGCAGTGGCAGATGAAGTGTTTTTACTTAAGTGACTAAGTCTTATTTTTTTAAAATATATGATTAGATTTATATTGCCGCTCTTGCCCCGCAGCACTTTGCAGACCCCTGGAGGAATGGTGCCTCTTTCCCTCATCCATGCAACAGCGGTGGGTGAAAAGCCAGCACAGCCTACCTCGGACGCTGTCAGAGGATGAGGTGAAAACCATTTCTGCACCTGAAACGAGAAGGGGGTATTGTGTAGGCAGGAGGCAATTTTCAAGGTTGGACCAGGGCCAGGCCAGTAGGGTTCAGTTGCTCCTCTTGCAAAATTCACCATCTGGACTTTAATGACCTGGAGTGGTCAGGCTGGCATTAATTTACACTTCATCCCATGAAGGCACCTCTGAGATAGGAATGCTTATTAGTGTAATATTGCTCCCTGGCTCCAAGGGAAGGGTGTAGACACTAAGTGAAGATGGGAACCACTTGCTTAGAAGAGAGTATATTCTAGAACGAGGGCAAGAGTTCACCAAAAGGCCATCAAAATAGAAACTAGTAAAAACCAACACTAGAGCCCAGACACTAATCATGTGCTGTACAATTATTTTCCTAGCAGAGGCTTGCAGAAAGTTCACCAAACACCAGACCTGGTGACATACAGAGATGAAGAGACAGTGGCCTCTGATCCAGTCCAGAGATGTGAATGTAGATATGTACCTGGAAGAGACATTCAAGACACTGACAGCACAAGTGGCAGAGGGCGAGGCTTTTTCTGGAGGTGGGAATGCAGTGTGAATCAAAGGAAGGTGTTTTCAAAATACACTGAAGGTGGCCCAAGAGCTTTAATACAGGATGAGCGTCCATAATCTGAAAAATCCAAAATACTTCCACATCTGATCTCATGGGATGGGCTGCAGTAAAATGCAGGGGCACTAAGAACATCACATACAATCACTTTCAGTCTATGTGTGTAAGATACATAAGAAACAAATGATTTGGGTCCCATTTCCAAGATATTTCATTAGATATATGTAAATATTCAGAATTCCCCCCAAATTCAAAATCTGAGACACTTGTCATCCAAAGCATTTTTGATACGGGGAAACTCAACTTGTGTAACACTGTAAAAAGTATAATATCAGTTTATATTCATTTGATCCCTACTATATACCAGTTGCTGTTTTAAGCTCATTATATATATTAATAAATGACATTGATCCTCCCAGAAGCTTTATGAAGTCATTTTCCAGTTGAGGGGAGTAAAGCACAGAGACATGAGGCAACTCAGCCAGGGCTGCCCAGAGACCAAGTAGTAGAATCTTGAGTGAACTTGGAATAAGACAGAATATTAATAAAAAGATATGAAATTATATGAATTACATAAAAGAAATAAGTATAAGAAAAAGCATTGCCTTGTAAAATAATGAAATTTTGGTTATTAACAGGAAAATCTATTTTCTTGATATTGAATACATTCATAAGTGGACAAAATTTCCCTGTGTCTTTCCTTTTAACTAATAGACTATTCCTTAGGTTGTAAGGAAAATTAACTATAAAATTAATCTTGAAGAAATCCTATTTCAATGACTGATAAAAACCATTCTGCCCAACACAAACATCTATGAACTCAATAAATAGTTGAAAGAAACTAGATTTTCATAAGTCAGTAAGTTTGTAAAATTCAGTGAATTGGGCACTTAGGTAAGCAGATCATGGAGCAGTTGATTTTCAGTAAATCAGTCTTTGCTGAACTGTTTTCTGTTACTGACTTAGAGCCAGTTCACATACCAAGAGTCAAAAGGTAGACCTAGCAAATACTTCCTCTTGTACCTACAGTCTACAGGTTACAAAGCAAACTATTTCTAAGCACAATGATACTTTCAGTATCAGCTGAAGAGACCCCTAAGATGTGATGTGAGAAAGAAGAAGCAAGATAGGTTTGTATAAGAGAATTTAGTGGCTTCAACTTTATGAATGAGCAAATTCAGGATCTGAACTTAATTCTAACTTCCAGTCCCATGGCTTTTCTCCTGAATCCTCATTGTTACATGAGCTTTAACATGCCCATTAATTTTATGTGGAAGCAGATAACTGGACTGAGCTCTGAAATCTCCTAAGGGCTCCTTCCTGTGTTGGCTTTGTAGAATGATACCCATGGTGCCTTTTCTCTTACAAATTTCATGCAAAGAGGACTGGAGAAAAATGAGGGAGACAAAGTGAAACAAAAAACACATGTACACAAAATACAATAACTAATTTACCTACAGTCCCCACATGAATGACAGATGATGTAAAAAAAAAAAAAAAAAAGGGAACCAATTTTTCTGACATCCTCCTAGGGGAGGCAGGAGATGGACTGTGTGACTTCCTTGGCTACTTCCAGTCTTGTGAATCTGACACCTACTGGATCTTGCAGGGGACGTGTGTTGTTTGTTGGACCAATGACCTGACCATATTGTCTATAAGCATTATAGTTACGGCTTTTGTGAAGTGTTTCCCTAAGATCTTTCTATCTTTGCCTTAACATACCCACCCTCTTCAGAGTTTCCTAAAGAAATTCTTGGGAATGCACTCAGCCTGTTTTCAAGCACATTATTCCAATATGCTCAGGTTGTACCCAGTGTCACCGAACGTCAAAGAGGTGTCGATGCCACATTGGCACAGATTCAGCACAGCTCTGCGGGGTCCACAGGTGTCTGGTTTGTAACCATGACTACATTGAGCTTTCACTAGGGCCTAAGGGAAATGCTAACACTTATTCCTCAGCAAGAGTGTCCTGATAGTAGGAAATCGAGGTACTAACCTCACCCTGGTGAAGACAAACCCTCCTTCCATGAACGCCAGAGCCCATGAGTCTTTCTCTAGGGTATTTCTGTGGTTCATTCCTATACATGTGCCTTGTTGAAGTTCTCTCCTTTTCTTTCTCATAAAACTTTTAATAAGAGGACCTTCCTAAACAAAGAATATTTTCTACAATTCCTCTTTGGTGGCCATCTAATAATTTTGTTTAAAGTGTAAAAATAGGTTGTCAATGCTAGAGACTTTCTTTAAAACAGGGCTACTATTTACTTGAGACCCTGGAGGATTTACTCAAATTGCAGCACTGTAAACCAGGAAGCCTGTGACTTTAAGAGCTATTCTGCTTTATAGTTGTGAAAATTTGTTTTTTGAAACAAGTTTTTATGGATTTACAATACCACACCAGCCTGGCAACCCAAAGCATCTGTATTTTGGTGAGATCTTGCTTACTCCCCCTTTCCAAATATCACCTACATCACAGGTCCCAATAGCCCCAGGGGGCTCCATTCTCTCTGAAGTGGCAAAATATGGTACAAATTAAAACTCCCTGGTGGTATACAGAGAACTGCCAACATTTTCATTTCTGGTGCCTTTATCTTCAACAGGGCAGAATTGGCCCTAACCATATGTATTCTATTTATATTTCATACGTATATGGACAAGAATAGTTAACCCAAACTAAGCAATATAACATTTTTCCATCACAAGTTTGATAACATATACAAAAATTGCTGCTGCCCATTGGTCTGTTTGGCTTTGCAAACTATCTTGATGGACACAGCTCTATTTTTAAGCTAACACTTTATTTTCATTTGTCACTGCAATTTTGGCCTCATAACAATACTTACAAAGCTGAAGTGTTTTTATAGTGCTCCAAATAGAACTTTCAAAAAAAAATTACAATGATTAAAAATCATCTTGGTCCCTCTATTCAAAGAGAGTCATTCATTTAGAAATGTTACTAACTTGTTTTTCTTTGTAGAAACATTGTGTTTGGTCATATACTTATTATTTGAAAATTGAAAATGGAAATGGTCTGTGTGTAGGGTATGGCATATTTTGGAAGGACACCTAGTTTCTTTGCATAACCTGGAAAATAAAAATAAGTTGATTTGCATTACAAGTGAATAAGTGAATGAATATAAAAGAATTTGTTGCGTGTTGGAAGTAAAAATTGAACTTGAGGAAACAGTCATATTGAGGTTTTGGGAGGATATAGAGGTGAGTAAAAGAATCCTTTAAAACAAAGGGAACTCTCAGGGTGGACTGTGGAAATGATTTCATCTTAGAAATTCACACAGTAATATATATGCGATTAAGGAGTGGTGGTGTGGATGGAAGTAATTGGAAGGTACATAAATGTTTAAAGTCCAATGCTGCATCCATTGATAAACCAAAGATAAGAAATGTTCTTGAACACAATAATAGATACAAAGTATGGTTTATTTGCAAAAGTCTGTGGGTATAAGCCATGGCCTTCCTCTGAAGAGTTAGTTCTAGAAAAATAAGACAGGGAATCCCTGCCACCTCTTATATCACAAAGACACATTGTAGAGAAGAGCACAGCAATTCCCAGGGACTTTAAGCCTCTTGTGCTACGGTCTAGCTGAAAGATGGAGAGAAGCCCTCTGGAAACAAGATTTCTTGTGAGATTCTTTCACCATGTCAAACAATAACATCTTCAACCACAGACACCCATTCTTACACTTTTAAATATTCTTGAAAAAATGTTCATTTTCCACAGCAGAAACCCTTTGCTGGATTTGAAAACAGATTTTATGAATTAATGAGTCCCCATTCTAATTTTCCTATTTACCTAGATATGTTCCTTTATAAAGTGCTCTCTGCTATAAATTAGAAGATGGGGTACTAATCTTTCCTTTTCATATTAGTTTTCAGGAAAGCTGAAACTCTTACTCTAGCTTTCTGATGACAGATAATTTAAAATTTTTATTATATAAAATTTTAAGCCCCAAACAAAAGAAGAAAACAGTGTATAATGAACCCCCATGATTCTGTTATCCTAATTTAACAATTACCAACTTTTTGGCCAACCTGAGGCAAGCCTTTCTGAAATATAAGCATCGGGTTACATTTTTTGCACTTAGACTTGTTCCAGTAAAAAGGCATATAAATTGAGCTCTTTTACATTTATTGGGGAATCTTGCTTTTCAAAATAATCATCTTAAGGGAAACATATTCATTAAAGTGAATAATCACCCCGTTAATCTTCTGTTTTATAGAGTAAACATTTTCTACCCCCTTCTACCCCCACTCTCTCTCTCCTTTCCTCCCTTCCTTTTGCTTCAGGAGGGAATAGTTTTTGCAATACATTGAACCAGGAAGTTGTCTTTTTCCATAAGATTTTGCAAGCTGATAATTTCAATGGGAAAGTGATGAAGAGTGTTTTGAGGAGTTTGTTTTTTTTTTTTTAAATAGCTATGTGTGTGGTTCATATTTTACAGTCAATCTAGTAAGAGAAAATCCTGAAGTCCCTGGTTTCCAGCATTCGAAGCAACCACTTCTTGATCCCATAATTGCCAACATGACATAAAGCATGATAGTTAACTCAGGAATTCATCCCCTAGGAATTCAGTTCAAAATTGTCCCTCTTAGGGAGTGAATGCTTCTGGTCCTTACCAGAGACTTGGAGAAGATAGCCTCTTTCACTGTAGCCTGGTGTGAGTCTTTCTGGGTAAAGGTTTATGACTTCTTATTCCTTGTGGTGGATCCTGCCAGAAACCTTCCCAATAACTTTTCTATCTTCTGTGAGAGAATCCTACTCCCATCTGGATGGTAACACACCTACCAATCACAATGCATATCCCAGCTTCCCCAATGAGACAACAGCAGAAATTTGCTGAAGATTTTAGGCGAAGACTTTGCTTTTCTGATATAAGCTGGTATCAACTTCTTCCTTTCCTCCTTTCTTTCAGTCTGGATGGAGGACAGGGGTCAAGTGGAGTTGGGGGGGGCGCCATCTTGTGACCATGAGTTAAGAAGCCTGAGGGTGATGTAGCAAAGGGAAGAGGCCAGGATCTGGCTTCTGCTGTGGAACTGCTGCACCTGCCTGGATCAGACACCTCAGGACATCTTGCTGTGTTTGAGAAATAAATCCTGTTTGATTTAACTGCTTGTCAGGTTTTGGTTACATGCATAGAAATGAAATTACAAACAGATTCATACATAGTATATTAGGGAAGTTTGCTCTTTCTTGACACAGTCTTGGGGAGTATCATTGTATGTGTTTTGAATTAGGGTAACTGTCTGAGTCCAAGACTCAGTTCTTCACATAATAATTGTCTTTCTTGAAAATAACCTGTATTTTCTTCTGAGGGCACAACAAAAATGTTCCTTAAAAAAGAACATTCTCATCTATGTTGGTGCCAATACCATGCCGTTTTGTTATTATTGCTCTGTAGTGGAGTTTAAGGTCTGGTATTATGATGCTCCTACTTCACTCTTCTTGCTAAGGATTGCCTTGGTTATTCTGGGTCTCTTATTTTTCCAAATGAATTTCATGATTGCTTTTTCTAGTTTCATGAAGAATGTCATTGGGATTTTAATAGGAATTGCATTGAATCTGTATAACACTTCTGATAGTATGACCATTTTGACAATATTAATTCTGCCTGTCCAAGAACAAGGGAGATCTTTCCATCTTCTAAGGTCTTCTTTAATTTCTTTCTTTAGTGTTCTACAGTTTTAATTGTAGAGGTCTTTCACCTCTTTTGTTAGATTGAGACCCAAGTATTTTTTTTTTTTTTTTTGAGAGTAACTGTGAATTAAAAAAAAAAAAAAAAGAACATGCTCATTCCTAGGTCTGTCTATGTTCACAAAGTGTTTGGAGAACAGGGGAATGCCAAGGAGAGGCCTGACTCCATAGGAACTTTCACATAATTGAGCCAGTGAGGAGTTTTAGACATGAACCAAGATTATTTTCCTCTGTTGGCATAGCTCAGCTTCCACGTTTATAGGTATTACACAAATAATCTAAAATTTAGGTTTCCACAACTCTACATTTGAAAACACTTTTGTTGTATAGCCAACAAGAGGGTGACTTATTCTGAGGTGAGTCAGGCATGGGATGGAATCACCAAAATGCCTTCAAAAACTCAGAAAGTGACATGTGAAGGAGAGGACATTGAAAATTGGTCTTTTCAAGAAGTGACAGATTACCTAACACAATAATCCATGCAATTGGACAAATTGGTTTGAAAAGAAAGACAGCTGGCTTTGTTCTAACACCACCAATGCTATGAGAGGCAGTGACAGAATAATGCCACAGGGCAGGGGGCCTGTGTGACAGACCTGGCTCTGGGCCAACTGAGGGGGAATATGCTCAAAGCACTTTTTCTTCTTGTTTTTCTGTTTACATTTGGCATGCAGCAGTCACACAAGGGTTACTAACAAAGCCCGTTGCATAAATCTAAACAGGTTAAAACAGGACCAATTTTTTAAGATGGAGAATTTTCCAGCAATCTATCTTGAATACAGAGCCCAGCGTTCCTCACTCTCCATGAGGCCTCCTGTTCCAGCAGATAATTTATGACTCCCAGATCTTGGCATTTCATTAAACTCAAAGCATTTGACAAACTGTATTTTCAAAAAGTTTTTCCATGAGATGGTTTCTTGCAGGAGGAATTTATGGTGAGTTGACTTAATCCTTGCTTTTTGGAGTGTCTAAAGAAAGTTCTTTCTATAAACAATGGAATTGAGTGGAGGGAATCGAAGACCAAGCAATGGCTAAGATGTAAGTTCTACCTGGTGAAAGAAAGCTCACTAAGCACCCCTCACAGGCCCCGTGTGCAGGCCTAGTATTTTAGGCTGTCTGTCGGAGGACTGGCCAGCTTCCAGCCTCACCTGGAGCAGGCTCTCTGCTGAGCCCAGGTTGCCTGAATATTCGCTTATTACAACTAACCACTGTTAAATCATTCACAGACCTTGGGAGTAACATGCAAGGTGATTTATTTATATATTTTGACTAATAATCTTAACTTGTCATTTCATTTTTAAAATTTGATAAATGGACTGGGAATTTGAAGAGGGAGCCGTTTGTGTTAAATTTATAACACTGCTTCCTGGCATTTTTTGGCTGGTTACTGCTTTTGGACTTCTTTCTGTCAGAAATGCGCACGCGTGTGCGTGTGCGTGCGTGCGTGCGTGCGTGCGTGCGTGCGTGCGTGTGTGTGTGTGTGTTGTGTAGGGGGGTCTCCTGGTTACCCCTTTCTGGTTTTTCCCAGTATTCCATTATAATGTTACACAGAGCATTTTTCAGAGGTGCAGGCTTCAGAGAATACACTGTGTTTTGCAAATTTTTATGCACTAACAGGAAAGCTGAAAAAAAATGTAAGTATGGTGTTTTATTAGTACAATTTCGGTCTTTTCTTACTGTATACTGTATAAAATTCTGTGGCAATTTAACAATAATTTAGTTATTTCAATAGGAAAAAAGAAAATTCAAATTCCCAAACAGATTTCCTTGTGTGTTGCCCTAAATAATGTCATCAGCTAGAATTCAGTGATGATCATGAATTCACATCACTTTGAGCTAAATAGACATCACTTCTTTTTTTTTTTTTTTTTTTTTTTTTGCAGTACTGGGGATGGAACTCAGGGCCTTGTGCTTGCGAGGCAATCACTCTACCAGCTGAGCTATCTCCCCAGCCCAGACATCACTTCTTAAATCTGCCTTTTCTGTGATCAGAGGGAAATGGATAGGGAAATGTGAGACAAGTATTTGGATATTTTCTATGATTGCTGATCCCTGAGCTATAATCATGGGCAGGCTGCTTGCACCAGCCAAAAGAATCAGTGACTTTCCTAAGCGCCTCCGGAGGGGATTCTGGTGGATGGGCGTGGTTAGAAAGTTGCCCTGTGGTGGTAGAGGATGGCACCTACCACTTGCAGCAGTGGAGAGATGAAACGAATATTAAATATCCAAGTGTCCAGCTCCTTTTTGTGATGCCCACACCAGCTCTGTTTCTCTGAGCTATCCCACCACCTTTCTGATTGCCCCTTTTATTTTGCTTTAGCTATTTTTAGTTGAGAATTTGACAGCCACCATCATATAGCACTGACCGTTTTTTTAAACCACCTCCTTGATAAAAGTATCTGTCTTCAAATGTCAAGTTGTATATAAAATTCATATTTTCATAAAATATCTGTTTCTTTTTAATAAAATCAATGTAGCTCTATTTCTCTTACATTCATTATATTCCTAAGGGAAACAAAGATACCTTTCAGTATCTTTTTGGGAAGGAATATATAATTCTATCCAGAACTTTACAGATTTGTGTTCCCACACTCATAGGACACATCTATACAACCAGGTCTGCCCCTTTCTGGCTGCAGCCAAGGTTGCTATTTTGAGACACAGCTGCTTTTCACAGTTGTCAAAATGAACAAGTAATCAAAAGAACAAAATTTCCACAGAGGCTTAAGCAACTAGAGAATCCAGCAGTAGTGTAGAAGTGTGTTCTTTGTTGTAAAGAAACGTCTTGCACTTTGGATTCATAAAACCATGTGACTGGTCTCCTTGGAAAAAGTGAAACAGAAATTCTGATGATCTTCACAGCAGAGAGTCAAGTGGAGAACTGGAAATGAACATAGGCAGTGTTCACAAACAAACTATAAATTTCAAGGAAGAAGGAGTCCATTGGATATATTCATTTTTGCAGGAGATGGTCCACAACAGTTTTGATAGACAGTGTTTCCAGTGTCTACTTGAGTCTTCTCAATGTTATCTAAGCCAAAACTGAGATGAACTTCTGAGAGAAAACTTAAATCATTTTGATTTCTAGTCATCGAGATATACTTTTGACTTTTTATAACTCACATAAAGTTCACAGATCTCCATGAATTTCGTTATGTGGACACACTCATGGAACCATGGCTCACATCAAGATTATAATATGTCCAACATTCCAGAGTTCCCTCAAGCCCTAAGTATGTGTCCACACCCAAGGTTGCCAATATTCCAAACTGTTACCATAGACCATTTGCCTGTTCTTAAACCTCTGTAAATGAAACCATGCACTGTGTCTTTCATGGTTGGTTTCTCTCACATTATGCTATGTCTTTGAGGATCATGCACATTGCTAAGTGTTCACAATTTATTTAACCATTTGATTTTCTGATGGAAATTTGGGTCATTTCCAGTTTGGGCCTATTACACATTAAGGTGCTAAGAATATTCTTGTTGATATCTTTGAGTGGACCCAAGGTTCTTTTCTCTTTATTAATATATCCAGAAGGGGAATTTCTGGATCATAGGTTAGGCAATAAGGTCAGCTCTAGCAGATACTGGTAAACAGTTTTTCAAAGTGGTTGTGTTAATTTACAGTCCCGCCCGAAATGCATGAGACTTCCAGTTGTTTCCTGTCCTCCTCAATACTTAGCATTGATTTTATCTTAATTTTTACCTCTGTTTGTGGCTGTCTTAGTTTTCTCCAGCTGCCATAATACAATACCACAGAATGGATGGCTTAAACAACAAAAATTTATTTTTCTCACAGTTCTAGTGGCAAGCAGTCCAAGGTCAAGATGCTGGCAAATTTGGTAAGAGTATTCAAATTTTTCTGTTTCTTCTCAATCAACTTTTATAAATAGTATTTTTCTGGAATTTGTGCATTTCATTTAAGATTTCAAGTTTATTTCCAAACAGTTCTTCATACTATCCTCTTATTTTCTTTTTTTTTTTTTTAATGCCTGTAGGATGTGAAGTGATGTCTTGTTTTTCATCCCAGGGATTGGTTACTTGTGATTTCTCTTTCTAAAAAAATTGATCTTGCTAGGAGTTCATTAATTTAATTAATCTTTTCAAACCACCAATGTTTGGATTTGTTTATTTCTCTCCACTGCATATTTATTTTATATTTCATAGCTTTTGTGCTTTCTGTGCTTATATTTTTATCTTTTGATTTTTCTTGGGTTTAATTTGCAGTCCCCCCCAAGCTTCTTAGATGGAAATGTATTATTAAGCTTTAATTGTTTTTCTTTAAAAAAATATTTATTTAATCTATTCATTTTATTTGAATAT
This sequence comes from Sciurus carolinensis, assembly GCF_902686445.1. Lineage (NCBI taxonomy): Eukaryota > Metazoa > Chordata > Mammalia > Rodentia > Sciuridae > Sciurus > Sciurus carolinensis. The sequence continues at coordinate 85,152,357 of NC_062220.1, read as the reverse complement.
ATATATTTAGTTTTGTATAGATCTCTTTAAGCACAGCTGTAGCTTGTGTTCACAAGTTTTACTGTATTGTATTTTCACTTGTTCAGAACATTTTCTAATTTCAATTTTGATTTCTTTGAAGACCTGTGGGTTATTTAAAAGTGAGTTGTTTAATCTCCAAACATTGATGACTTTCTATTCACCTTTCTAGTATTGATTTTTCATTCAATCATTAAAGAAGGTATTCTGGTTTCAATATAAAATTTGTTGATACTCATGTTATAGACCAGTTTGTGGTTTATTTTGGTAAATGTTTGGTAGGCACTTGGAGTGTACTTTCTCCAGATATTAGGTGGGGCATTCTAAATATGAAAATTAGATCACGTTGATTGAGCATGTTGTTATCATCATCTATATTTTTTGCTGATCTTTTATCTGCATATTCTATCAGTTACTGAGAAAGATGTGTCAAGACCAGTGCTACCTGGAATAGGTATGGCTCAAACATACCCAAATCCAATTTCTATATGGCAACATCTTCCTAGATGAACCTATGTGCTGACTGCAATTGTCTATCGCTGTGGGCTTGGCATTGGCTAATGAGTAAGCATAAACTTCTTTGGAGCATCAGGTTGAGAAAGAGCAAAGATTTTTGAATTCAAAAAGACCTACGATTAAATCCTATTCTGGCATTTTCTAGCTACAAAGACCATAAGCAAAATCACTATCTCTTTGAACCTCAGTGTTTTCATCTCTAAAACTGGATCCATAGGATTTATGGTTAGGATGTAATGAATAAGAAGCTTCTAGCACTGTTCCTGTGCTGTGGAGATAATCGACATATATTAATTCTGCCCTCTTTTTTTCCCCAGTCTCTCAAGTGAACAAATGCAGAATGGCCTGGTTGTGTTGGGTTCTGGTTGTGCTGACTGAGGAGCCTCACACTGGGATAGGGCTGGGAATAGGGAGGATTGAGGTGCACTGTTCCCAGGCCTTATGGACAACATCACTGTTTTCTCACAAAAGGAATGGGGACCAGTTCTTAGTTATGTCAGACCCTGCCCAGTATCCTCAGGTTATACAGATGCAGTTAAACATCCCTAGAGAATTGTAAACCAGCACATCCAGAGAAGACATGATGGATACTGCACTTCTGTCCAGACATGGTAAAGCCTCCCAGAAATCAGAAGTCAACCCAAATATCATTCCAATGTTTTCCTTTTTACCCGGGACTGGGATCTGTTAGCACTCATCGCTTTCTGAGATTCTCAGTAAAGCACATCACGGGAAAATGTTATTGCCGGTGACTGAAGGAGGGCTGGTAGTTTTAACTCAGCAAGGGCTCCTGCAGGAATGGAAGCTTCCACTCAGGCTGGCGAGGGCATGTCGGGAATGATAACCTCACTCTGAGGGTCTATGGGGAGGCTCTGGGAGCCCTGCATCTCTGGTAATGAAGGACAAGCACTCTGGGCAGATATGAGCCTGTCTGTGCTGTGAGAAATGGTACGGCAGGCGTGAGGTAAGCGCACTCTGTGTAAGCAATCTTCATCCCAGGATGGGCTTGGTCTCTGGCAGGCTGCATGAGAACAATTCCAGAGGCTCCCCCGGGCTCGGCTGGAAACCAGGTTGAGGCTGACTGGCAATGTCTGCCATGCAGCAGGTTGGGGCTGGTTGACTCATGTGCTCTTTCTTTTCCTCATTGCTTTTAACATGTATTTTTTTCAAAGGAACCTGTTTACCTATTGGGAAAAGCTGATGATACTACAGTGTTATAGTGAAAACTGCAGTCCTCTCCCCTCCCTCGAGGCTTGTTCTCCCCCCACCCAAAGTCCTACTCTTTCAATTTTTAAGAACTGTGACTTTTCAGTCCATTCTTCTATCATGACAGTATTGAACACACACAGGCTGAGAGGATAGTATGGAAAACCCCATGTTCTGTCACCCAGCTTCAATCGCTGTCATAGCCAGTCGTGTTTTCTTATCTTCCTGCCCTTTCAAACTATTTCAAAGCAAATCCAAGTTACCAGTGTCACTTCTGTGAACAATCAAGTATAATTCCCTGAAAGATAAAGACTGCGGTCTTAGAGAAACCACATGCAATTATCTCCTTAATATCTTTAAATACCCAGAGTTCTAATTTCCCTGATGGCATCATAATTTTTAAAAATTCACCTTAATATTTTTAAATATATGCTTATATTTGAGTCGTTTGTTCTCACAGCCGATACCACAGTCTATTTTAGAACAAGTCTGCAAATCCCCAAGGGGCAGAAAAGTGCCTGTGGGTGAGGCTGATGGTCTCCCAGCTGGGATCCCTCCCCCTGTGGCCTCCCCTGCAGACCTTGGCCTTCTAAGCAGCTGAGTCCTATGATTAGCTAACAGGGGGTTTTGTGTTTTCACTTTGTGAATCTGGGCAAATGCATGAGGAGAGGACTTACGTAATAGCACTTGAATTCACTCCCGACACTGGAAGAGAGGGGATATAATGCCCATTGTTTCTGAGGGAGCCAGCGTGGTGTAATGGAAAAAACTCACAGTTGTTGAATCTAGAGGACTTGGGTTTAAACCCAGGCTTTGTCACCTAGCATCAATGTGACTTTAGGCAAAATATAACCACTTCATCTGTTTTCACTTGTGTGATGCAGGGATAAGAATGCTTACTTTGAAGGGAAATTGTTGTAAAAATTAAATGAAATACACACATAATCCATTGGAATAATATCTGGCATATAATAGGAACTTAATAATTTCACATGCTCTTAGTATACATATGCACATATAATATCTGTATGACTATATAATTATGCATATTTTACTATTTGTAGATAAATGCACAAAAATTGAATTTGCTTTTATTTTGTATATCTCCTATTGTATTGACTTAAAAAACAATGTAGCGTTTCTACTTTAGCTTCAACATGTGACTACTTAAAATAAAAATCTGAAACATGCAACACTTCCTTTTAGTAAAACTTCCTTAATTCACATTGAGAATCTTAATTGTAGACTTAAAGGAATAAAATAAATTTTGCTAGTTTCATGTAATACTAACTAATGGAGTAAATTCTTCTTTCTTGGTTGACCTGCTTTAATGGACACAAGACTCATACAGTTAAAAGTGTTTTGATCATGGCTCCACTTGACAGTGAAAGTTGCACAAAGTAGCTTAAATAAAGAGGAATTTTATTGGTTCACAGAAATGAGAAGTCTACAGGTTGAATTGTCTTCCATCAAGCCATGATCCAGTGGCTCATAAAACATTAGATTTTTGCCTTTATCTTGCCATTTCTCTTGCTATTTCTCCATCTCTCAGCTCTGTGCATTGGCATCAATCTGTAGTTTCTTCCATTTTTCAAAGGAATTCAAAGTAACTAAATGCATCTCAGTTTGTGTGGTTCTTCCAGCTCTCAAACCCAGGGGAAGAGAATCCTTTCTTTCCCAGCATCCATACATCCCATCTCAGGGAAGACTCTGATTGGTTCATTTTGGTCATGTGTTCCTACTGAGGTGAGATGAGAGCATGGGGCTGGGTTGGTTGCTAAGATGGTCCCTCTAGGAACAGACTACGTGGAGGTAAAGGGGAGATTCTGCAAAGGAAAAGCAGAGAGTTGATACCACATAAAGGATGCTGCTCAGGGGAAATTATTGCATCCTTCACTTATTTGGCAGATGATTAGTGGTTATGACAGAAAATATATTATGCTTTATGAATCAGTTTATTCCTCTAAGGCGAACATTCTTTTATATAAAATGTTTATCCTATTAATTCCATACCAAACAATTTATTTACAAACAATAATAAATGACAATGTTCTGAAGTGCTATTCTAAGCAAACCACAGGTCTTAACCCAATTTAATCTTTGCCAAAATTACATGTTTTATTCCCATTTTACAGGTAGTAAACTAAGGCAAGGAACAAAACTTTCTCCAATCATACAGAGAGTAATTAGGAAAGAACTCAGATTCAAACTTGGGCAGTGTGACTACAGAGCTGGCTTTCTGAATACTGTACTCACGAAAAGAGTTTCCATTCAGCTTGTGTCACAGCACCACAGATAGTAACTAAACCAAGTTCATGTTCCTTGTTCCTTGTAATATACAATATGTTAAATATTCTTAAATTCAATCCATCAAAGACTAAGGAGTTAGCTCAGTGGGAAGCATTATGTTAAGTATCTTAGGGGTCAGGAAGGTAACATGCAAAATAAGAGGATCAGATCCTCTGCTTTAAGCAATTTATAATTCTGTTTGGGAAGATAAAACATGCCAATGGGAAACAGGAAAACAAAAACAAGACAAAGTGCAACCACTATGGAAAGCAGTAGAAAACTTGGAATGGAACCACCATTTGACACAGTTATCCCACTCCTTGGTTTATACCTAAAGTACTTAAAATCAGCACACTACAGTGATGCAGCCACGTTAATGTTTATAGCAGCTCAATTCACAATGCCAAGCTATGAAACCAACCTAGGTGCCCTACAACGAGTTAGTGGATAAAGAAAATGTGATACATATACATAAAGGAATATTACTCAGCCATAAAATTCAATGAAGTTATGGCATTTGCCAGTAAATGGATGGAACTGGAAACTCTCATGCTAAGTGAAATAAGCCAGTCCCTAATTATCAAAGGCCAAATGTTCTCTCTGATATGTGGATGCTAACCCACAAAAAGAGAGGGTAGGGAGGGGAAGAATAGAAGTTCATTGGGAATGAAGGGAAGGGAGTGGGGATGAGAATAGGAAAGACAGCTAGAATGAATCAGACATAACTGTCCTATGGTCATATATGAATACACGATCAGTGTAAGTCCACATCATGTACAACCACAAGAATGGGTCCTAAGTTATACCCCATGTATGTATAATGTGTCCAAATACACTCTACTATCATTTATATCTAAGAGGAACAAATAAAATAAATAAAAATAAACAAAACTAACATCAATAAAATCCAGTAAAGTCACCCATGGGCCCTAGAAAAAACTTATGGAAAGGAGTCAATAATCATTAACCCTAGGAATAATAACGAACATTGATTCATGCTACATGTCCCATTCTCTCCGCTAACCCCGCAGTGTGCACTCTCATGGAATCCTCATCACAAGCCTGTGAGACAGGAGCTATCATTATCTTTATTTAAGAATATGTGGAAACTGAGTCACACAGATGGATATGCAAGGTCACACAACAGGTAAACAGAACTGGGATTCATACTGAAGTTGACAGACTGAGAGTCCAAGTTCCCAACTATTATGCCCTTGGTATATCTCATTTAAAAAATGTTGAGCTGCTGTCATGTGTCAATCACACGGGGAGGACAGATAAAGTGTTCATTGGATTCTAGATGTGGGAAGGTATCCAGGTGCAAAAGTGTAAGTGGGTTGGATTCCACCACCTGCCCTAGAGCAGCAGAGCAGTTGACCTGGCAAGGGACAGAGACACGCATGGCCCAGTGTGCACCACACCAGGAAATGCCCAGGCTCTGTTTTGTTCTAACTGGATCAGTTTGGTAATTACCACAGGGTGTCTTTCCTGGGACCATACATCATCTAGGTGCTGCTAGGAAAGTGAAGGTTGGACTATTATATAGCTGTCTAAATTTATCCCAGGAAGACAGCACGGTCAGATTATTCACAGGTTTGGCTCACATCAGCATAATCTGAGTGAACCATCCCCAAAGACCAAACCAAACAGAGCAATAGAACATGTGAATGAAATACAATCATCAGACACGAAGGCAGGAGAAACTGACAAAAGCAGCAGAGCAACATTTTCTGACCAATCATCCTTTTGGTTCCAGTGTCCATAGGCACACCTTAGATCCCTAGGTCCTCAAACCCCAGGAGGAAGAAACAGGATGTATGTGTGTTTATTTCGTGAGGATGCATAGTGTGTGTGTGTGTGTGTGTGTGTGCACATTCACGGACCACAACACTGTTGTATGTGTTAAATGGCTTAAAAATTGAGGAGAGTGTTAAGCTCTGCTTTAACTGGATTTTCTAAAGCATAAATGCATGCTAGGGAAGAGAGGTGCATTCCTTGATCCATGTCTTCCCTCAGTGTATGCACAGCTAGTCAGGAGTCCCTCTCTTGCCTAATTATGGGAATTTATTCTGCTCATGCTGAGAATTGCTGCCTGTGTGCTTGTCTATAAGCTGATATCAAACCCACATGACCAGAAATGCCCTTGAAGTAGCACCAGCTTGGAGACTGGACTACACATTATGAAATGTGTATGGAAACAAATGATGCAAAGAAACATGATGCCCAGCTCTGGTCTGGATAGAAGGTCCCTAGAAGAAGGGCTTCAAGTGATATTTCAGAAATATACCCAATGGATTCATCTCAGGTGGGATCAGTGAAGCTAAACCTCCAAAAGCTTTTGAATGAAGGTCAACTTTTGCTGTGATGGGAGGTGGGGTTAGGGTGGTGTCTCCAGGCTGGGAGAAAAGAGAAACTGTCTTGTGCTCTTGCCCAAGATTGTCTGTTGTCCTCACCAGGACTGGAACTAGGGGGAAGCAAGCTAGGCCACTTAGGGTGCCTTTAAGGGGATGCCCTTCTTGGGTACAGCCAGAAGGATCTTTCAAGCATGCAAACACAAGACCCAAAGATAAGTCTACATGCATTCAAAAGATCTGTGTCAGCTGGGAGGTTCTGAAACATAAAATACAGATTCTGGGTTAGCAGGTTCTGAATTTCTGCATTTCCTACAAGTGTCAGATAATTTTGATGCTGCTGATCTGGGGATCACACTTAGAAGAGTGAGAATTCAGGTGACAGCAAAATCAGGCTGCAAGTCACATCAGTTTGCCACTTGTTTGTGTAAATAAAGCTTTATTGGAACACATACATTTACATATGTCTATGGGCACTTTCTTGCTACAGTGTCAGAATTGAATTGCTGTGACAAAGACTGTACAGTCCATAAATTTATCTACCTGTACAGAAAAGTTTGCTTTTCCTGATATATGGACTCTGATTTTGTTTCTCATCCCTCACTCTTCAGTCAAATACTTTCATTTTGGGGGGTTTGCAAATGAAATCACCTCTGCCTTGATGTGCTGTCTCTTCTCTTTGTGGACTCATACCTTGTTCTGACCTCAGCTTGGGTATCATTTCTCCTATTGATGCCTTGCATGATCTCTAAGGCTGAGCTTCGTGACTGGCATGTATGCTTCGAGAGTCTGGAACTTCATATCATGACAGTAATCAGCAGTAACTGCCCTGCATGCTAATTGTCTGTAAGCATTACCTGAATCTCCTGTTAGATCCCAGGCTTCCTGAGAATGGGGACTATATCTGTTAACTAGAGTGGATTCCAAGCACATAATATTTAAATTTGAAAACGTTATGAGAACTTTAGATACATTTCTTGTTTTTAAGTACTCTGAATAGAGAGAGATCTTAACAATTCAGAGAAGCTCAATCTAATCTGCTTCCCAGTGCTGGTCTCCTTCAAGAGGATGAAATGCTCAGTGGCCATCCAATATGGGGGGAAAATGCCGCCATAGCTGGCTACCACCACACGCACCAGCACCCACACACACAGACACATGCACTTAGCTGCTCTCAGCTTTTATTTCTGGGTGAGGCAGAGGATCTACATATTTTTTGAGGTTAAAATCCTTGAGAATTTAAGAATGGATCTATTTTCCGGGAATCTTCTGCACTGGGCTGCTTAAGAGTTAAAGGTAACAGTTTTGGTGGTGGAAGATGGGGTGGGGAGTGAAGAGTGAAACTCTTGCTTAAAATGATTCTCGGACTGCATTTATTACTGTTTTCCTTTAATACGGAAAATGAAAATCCAGTTCAATGGACCATTTCAAGAAGGTAATCAGGCATTAGGTCATCTGCCTTTGTCCGGAGAGCAGGCAGTGACTTGCAATTCTCCCTCCACTCGGCAGGGCCAGTGGAATCTTGGGTGAGGAACCAGAGTTCACCTAGTGAGTGGCTATGACCTGGCCGGGGTTCTGGATGCTGAGGACAGGTCTCTGCAGGGGCCTTGGATTCTTTTTTAAACCAGTCAGTATGCACTTCCAAAGAGGCCTCTCTGCAGTGTGAAGGGGCGTCTTTTGGCAAATGTAAAGATGTCAAGCCAACCTTTGGCTGCAAGTTGGTGAGATTATTTGGGTGAGATGGTCTGAGCTAACCAGATACACCTCAAACCACCAGTTCTTTAATTCTTTCCTGAGATCTTTAAATCATCGCCACAATGTTTGCAGATCAAGAAGCATTTACCTCTTTTCTTCACTCTTCTTTCTGCTCTTTTATGGCCCCTTCCACCAGGCCCCGTTCCCTCTAGTTCATGGTTAACTATCAGAACCTGTGTGTGTTTAGTGCCACTGCTTTTTCAGGACCACAGATGTGTGCCCATGCTTGTTTAATATCATAGGTATTTCCTCCAATCAATCTCTCTCTCTCTCTCTCCCTCTTTCTCTTTTGAAGCAAGAAAAAGGCTCCTTAGGAGAAATTATGTAACTCTAGAAAGAGCAGCCAGCATTTGAGACATCCTGTGACAGTGAAAAGCCAAATTCCAGATGTTGGGTTTTGATTTTCCAAAGAAATATGTGCAAGGAAGGGCGGGATCGGAGTTGGATCAGGAACTCATTAGAGATTTGCTGAGTTCTCTCTCTGCATGGTTGAGCTCAGGGCAGGCAGATGAGCAGGGCTCGGGGACAGGCCATAGTGGGATGTGCCTCTGGCCTATCTGGGAAGCTGTGAGTTGGGTACAGTCTTCCATCTTGCACAGGCTCAGTCCAACCCTTCCAGATATTCTCAATAAATGCTTACTTGAGAACTTCTCAGGAAGGACAAGCAGGATAAGTCTTTGGAGTAGATAGTTTACTTATTTATTTTTTGCTGTGCCTCTCTGAATATGTTGAATGAGAAACTTCTGGATTTAAAAAAAAATTAACTTTTATCCTCATCCCCCTTTTTTTTAATATGAAGTAGCTGCTCTTTTTTTTTTTTTTTTTTTTTAGTTTTGTCATAGTTGGGATTGTTCAGGTCACACACATACTTTTAATTTTGGGCAACAAGTAAACAACCAAAGTTCATAAATTACACGCATAAACATTTAGTATATGTAGATGTGTTGAGGGTTTTTAAAGAAAAGAAAAGAAAACCAAGTTTGGAAGGAAAGAAAATCCTTCATTTTACTGTTTGAAAACTTGAGAGTGATCACTGAGAAAAAGAAATGAACTTTAAAGGCTTTCAAAGGAATCCTATTCCTGTCCCAATGTAACAGCAAGGAAAACATCTCTTGATTTCAATAAAAATTTGAATGAAGTGAAACATAATGACAGGGTGAGGAAATAGTTGTATTTAGAGTCGATGAATCATGGAGAAAAAGAAAGCATGATCCTGGAACTAATCAATGATCTAATATGGAGCTACTCAGGGTCAGACAGTGGGTGGGGGCCAGGGAATCTGGCTTTCTCGCCTTCCCTTCCTGGGGGGAAGTCTGCACTGTCCTCCTATGTCTGGAACAGAAAAATTATGTGTACTCAACTTTATGAGACTTTAAAGCACAACTGTTTGAATACATCAGAGTGGATGCTGGGTTAGAAATGGTGCTGGCACTGGGGAAATGTTCTCGACTTTATAGTGTTCACCCCTGGATGTGTCTAGTATCTAATGATTTTTAAAGAAGGTTTGGATTTCTAAAACATTGCACAATATTTTTTTTGGGAATCTCCTCATTGCATAAAGTGAGATATTCTCATTCTATCTAATTTCCTCTGAGGTTTATAGGAGTATCATTTTTTTGATACTTCTGTGCTCAACAACCTCCATTGGCTTCCCTCTGCCTACGGCAGGGATTCTCAACCTCAGCACAAGTGCCTTTGGGGCCGGGTAACTCTCGCTGTAGGGGCCTGTCCTGGGGCAGTGGTAGGACAGAACAGAAACAGTGACAACCAGCAGCTCTGCTTACTGACATTTAACCATAGAGGCTTGCAGTGGCTAACAGGTACCTGTAGTCTTAGTGCAGTAGAAGTCCCTAAGCTGTATGAGCTAATGTCCCTAGGCTGTTGACAAGCTCACACCCATATAAGGAATGTAGAATGCACTCTCCAATAGAATTGCACCAACTCCATTACCTTGATGTACCCCAAACTTGCTTATGTATAAAAGTAAAAGCCCTGCTGCGCTTGGGGCTCAGACTTCAGGAATTATCCCTCTGGGCCACAGCACCACTAATGAAGTGTTGCTTCCAGATCTTGGTGTCCTGATCCTTATTTCCTGCTACAGGGTATCGTGTGATGTTTAGCAGCCTCCTTGGCCTCTACTCAGCACGCTGCCCTAGTCAATTCTGGCTGCTAAAATAAAATACCATGGACTACGTGCTTACAAGCAACACCGATTTACTTTCTCACAGTTCTGGGGAGTCCAACACCAAGACATAGAGCAAATTTGGTATCTGTTGAGGGTTTACTTCCTTATAGACAGATATCTTCTCACCCTAACCTCCGAAAGTGGAAACGTCAGAAGTTTCTTTTATTAGGACACTAATGCTTGCATTAGGATTCCACCCTTATGACCTAATCACCATCCACAGTCTTACTTCCAAATACCATCACCTGAGAGGTGAAGATTTCAACTTGAATTTGAGAGGGATATAAACATTCACACCATATCACACTCTCAGTTGTGACAATCAAAAATGTCTCTGGATGTCACTAAATGTTCCCCAGGGCAGGGGGTCAAAGCCAGTCCTGTGAGAAACATCGGTCTACTGAATAGAGCATAGGTCTTCTCTTTTCCAGTACCAAAGGTCTGGTCTCCACTTCCTACTCTCTCCTTGAGGCACATCTATCTCCAGTCTCTCAAGCGCCATATTATCCCATGTACTTTCCTCATTGTTCGTGTGTCTTCCTTCCCTTGAAATACCCTTCTTTTTGCTATCCCCATCCAAATCTGTACCTGCAGCTCCACCTTCTTCAGATTTCCCTGTCCAGTGGTTTCCTCTTCCTGATATGGGTAGAGGGTATTGTTCCTCTTGCTCCCATGAGGACAAATAGAAATTTCAAATGTGCTTAGGGATATCTGAGAGCAGGGGACCTTGAGCTCCTGGAGGGGAACCAAGGAAAAACTAAGATTCCAGAGTAGAAATTACCAACACACAGAGGGCGCTAGACCCAACAAAGCTGTGTAGTGGGTTATGGATGATGTCTAGTGGCCATCCAAGTAGCTTGATGCCAGAAGTTCAGATAATGACAAGAGAAGCCTGAGGATGCAGCACAGTGGTAGAGCATTTGACTAGCATATGTGAGGCGCTGGGTTCATTCCCCAGCACCCAACCAAACCAAACCAAACAAAAACCTCCCCAAACAGATAGGGACAAGGCACATGGCTATGGGGATGACAATAGCATTGAGGAGCAGCTTCACTGCATTACCTTGGCCCTGCAGCACTAGGTGGCAACACTGGGGGAGTGGCTTTGAGGTTTAGGAACTCCAGAATCCCATCAGAGTTACCTCCAGTCATTTCCAATGATGAGGAGGAGGAGGAAGAGAAGGAGGATGATGATGATTCTACCACTTGGAGTGACCAACCTGCCCAATTTGTCCCAATTTGACTGGGACAGGTGCTGGGGTCCCAAAGCAAATGGAACTGCCATCTTGAAATTGAGAGTCTTGTGCAAACTGAGAAGAGTTGGTGATGCTATTACTGTATTACTACTAGAATTACTACTGGAATCACTGCTAGGGTTTGTAACATTTGCTTGTAGAATTTAAGATACAGCTTAAATTTTTCTCAATTTAATACAAAACAATTGAAAGCTAATCCAGAATTTTTTTTTAATCTGTAACATATAATCCAAGAAAAATAACTGCTCACTACACATACACCTTCCAAAGGATTCCCACTCTAGTGAAGTGCCTCCTGTATAGAATTCTGGAGTTGCCATTGCCAAAGAGCCCTGATTGTGACCTGGTAGAGAACCTCTTCCTTAGCATTGGGCCCTTCTGATTTGAGTCAGGACACTCATGGCAATGAGAGTCTACAGTCTCGAAAGAATATCCAGATGTTTTCTTTTCCATTTCCACAGTTTAGGCCTTTTTACTGAGCAAGTCACGGGACTGACACCACCTACCCAACCTGGGATTGCTGTAGGCAACTGTTCCATTTAGAAAGCGCCTTGAGTTACAGATAATTTAAGTGATTAATCAAGATTCTCCAACAAGATAAAAACAAACCAATAAAACTAGTTTAATTTTGTTTATCTGAGTAGACTTTGCCACAAAAATGAGTCCTGAATTCTAATCTCATATTTGTTATTGACAGGCCATACAACTTTGCATAGAAGAGTTAGCTTCCTTCAACTCCTGACTTTCTCATCTGCCAAGAAGGGATCATATTAGTTTGTTGTCCTAATTAGTGATGGATTAGTTTGCATCCGATGAGGTGAAAATGTACTGAGAAGTGGAAGGGGCTGTAGAAATGGAAGTCTTTGCAGTGAAAGTGATTTTCTTTGGTAACTTTAAAAAAAAGAATATTATGTTAAACTGATTTGTGTTCAAAATCTCACAATGCATTAGCACTCGATTTTGTCTGTGCAGAGGTTCTAAGGTGTTCTTTTTGGCAGAGGTTATCATTCCACTAACTGTGCAGTCCTGAAATTTGGTTCCTGAAACAGCACATGTGGAATGGAGACAATGGAGTTCTCTGGCCTCCAACTCCACTAAACATCATGGGACTTTGCATGAGGTCCCTTGATGGTAACTCTGAGCCACAATACTCTTCGAGTATGAATAACTCTAAAGCATTAAAAGCCCAGACAGATCAAGGTGACTGGCAAACTAAACCCAACTTGAAATTCCAGCTCAGAAGAAAACCTACCAACCATCTGATTCCTGAGTGATGTTTCATCCTGGGTGCTAGGGCTAAGTGTCAGTTAAGACATAGGGCCTACTTTTTCAATAGGATTTACCATGATGAGAATGTCACAGAAGTTGTTACAGAATGTGTGTATGGAGGGATGGGTGGCGAAGGAGCATGCCAACTGTTGGAGCATCCAAACTGGATATGAAGAGCTTCATTCTTCACCTGTGCCTTTGAATGAAAGAGTAATATTAAAGATAATAATTTTAGTATTATTTTGGCTCGTTTGACATGATAATGCTATCTTTGCCTTAATGTCTACTGACAATATCTAAGGATGTGTTAGGACAGGAAGATTTAACTTTGGCTTCATTCTGTCAACTGGACTCTCCTACAGAAGGACAATTGGACTCTCCTATGGAAGGTGTGAAAGGCTTACTCCCAGGGAGTCAGGGCCTACTACTGGCAGGTGGAAGAACGGAGGAAAATTGCCATATAGCCTGAGGCAGTGGTGAAAAAACTTCAACTGTGTGGCTCTCCAAGAGCAATGGCAGCTGGGTCAAAGTCAGGGCAAATGAAGGAAGGGAAGATGAACTTCAAGCTCATGCATGCTGCTTCTCAGGAGCCCTGTCTTCCACAACTGCAGCTGCTTGAGGGTGTCAGATAAACTTTACTCCTGACTGTGGGTACCATGTCCTTGTTTTCCTCCTGACCTTGTGTCCTCTCTGGGCTTCACCCACTTCACTGTGGTTCTTATCTTTGGGGATCCAGCTCACCCTTCAAAGCTCATCTTATATGATTCCTTCTCCTTGGAGAGAATCCCCGGAAGTGCTCTCTCCTCACTCTAGCTGTGATACCTAGACCCCTGAAGTAAAAGAAAACAAAAATGAAACAACATTAGGATTTGAGAAGGATAGATTTTGAATTGACAACCTTTAATTTACTAAGTAATGATATTTAAAAAGGTACCTACAAAACTGTTTTTTACTTTTAATTTTATAATGGTTAATATAACTTCAAAAGGTAAGAAAGACATAATTCCAGGACAAACAACAGTTTTAAAAAATAAAACAAAATATGAGAAATAGTGGAGTGAGACAGGCATCATTACCCTATGTACATGTATGATTACACGAATGGTATGAATCTATATCTTGCACAACCATAGAAATGAAAAGATGTACTCCATTTGTGTACAATGAATCAAAATGCATTCTGTAAAAATAAAAAAATTTAAAAAGCTATGTTACAAAAACAAAGTTAATCTGAAAAACATCTATGTATTTTTCTTTCCTCATTTCTCTACATTTCTGAAAAATTCACTATGGATATTGATCTTTCTACTAACTGCAGTGTCAACATCAAACCTGTGACCATTCATTGGTATTTCTCTGGCCCTTCTTCAGGTCCCCATTAGACTGATACTTTTTGGGTTCATATCTATAGTATCCTAAGCTCTCTGATCTTAAAACCCAACTTGTACTCATTTCGATATTCCTTAGAGCATTAGCCTAGGGTTGATCCTCACCAAGTTTCAAACAGATTGATGGACATGCTATGCTTGAACAAGGAAGACTACTGAGCAAACCAGAAAAAAATGGTAGGAGCTTTTCCCAATGTCCTTGGCTGCCTCAGTTTCTGAGAGTTCTGAACTATAACCAGAGCCATGGTAGACTGATTGCCTCGATGACCCCCATTCTACATCCCTCCCTAAGCCATTGTACTCCCTCCAAGGGGCCCAGGCATGTGATTTGTATGGAATGACTGGGTGCTAGTAGACATGGTGTTAGTAGAAGCTTGAAAAGGCACTTGCTCATTTCTATTTGTGGTCTTGCTTTCTGTCGTTGCCTTGTGGAGAACATGTTTGAGCTAGTCTGCTGGAAAATGAGATAACTGAAGAGGGATAAGTCATCCCAGTCATCTGATCAGGGCCAACCTAGATCAACTGGCAGACATCCACACCCAGACACATAAGCAAGCAAACCACTGTTATTGGCAGAGGCAATTGATGGGTCAACCTGCCACTGACAGTAGCCTGTGGGAGAGCCCCAGCCAAGACTGGCTGAGCGCAGTCTGGATTAACCAGATCCTCTGATGAGTTAAACTGACATTTATTGTCTGCAACTGAGGTTTTATTGTTGTTTATGATAACAATTTATTGGGACAATGGATAATTGATATGAGAAACTATGGACTAAAAGGTAAAAAGGGTAGTATGTTAGTTTCCTAGGGATGCTGTAATACCCTACAGAAACTGGTAGCTTAGAGTAACTCATTCATTGTCCCACAGTTCTGGACGTTGGGAATCTGAAGTCAAAGTGTTGACAGGGCCCTTTTCCCTTTGAAGGTGCTAGGAAAGGATCTGTCCACTGTCTTTCTCTTAGCTCCTGGAAGCCCTGAGCATTCTTTGGCTTGTAGCCATATCACCGCCTCCATCTCTACCTGGTCCTGCCTGTGTTATCACTTTCACCCTCTCCAGGAGTCCTGACCCCAAACACCCATCCTCTGCAAATGATTTTGCTAGTCTGAACTTCTACATGGTAAGTACTCACTTAATTCTGAGTTAAACACATTAAAATGCATCTAAGTGTTTTCAAAGCAGAAGACCACAAAAATACCCAAGTTTTTATACTTAAACCTAAATCAAATAATACAAGGCCACCACCTCTTGATGCCGCGGTGGTGTGGTGTTTTGGATTTTCAGATTTTCTCAGCCAACAAAGAGAGGGGAGAGCTCCTAAATTTTACAAACATACTATTAGCCAGTCCTATCAGATTGATTTTAATTCACTACTATAGAAAATGCTTTGCCCAGCTCCGGCTACAAATTTTCCTGCTATTTTGGAGAGATTTGGATTTATTGTCTCTCAACACAAGCTTCCATTATCTCTTGTCAAGCCTGAGGTCAGGTGCAAATGAGTCATTTTACTCTGACTTTTTCTAAGTTTTAAAAATTAAACCTTTCTTCTAAGCTGGGGAATGCTGCCTCAAGAGAGCTCAGGGAAGAGAATAAAGAGAATACCCATTGGCCATTCTCCAAAAACTATGTAGGACTTGCAGCCCAAACTGGTGTGAGCACCATGTGATTGCTCTACCTGCCTTCTAGCGAACAGTAACTGCACCTCATACCGCACCTACATCTACACCTAGAGAAACTGCCATTACTCTCCACAAAAAGGGCAGTACTTGGTCTAGGTGTTGGGCAATTTGTTAACGGTTAACTATTCTTTGGTTCTGAAGAGCTGGCAGACAGGAGGATGTGAAGCTCAGATTAGTGATTCTCCACATTGGCTGCACAGTAGAAGCATCTATGATGGCTAATTTTATGTGTCAACTTGACTGGGCCACAGTGCCCAGATATTTGGTTTAATGCTATTCTGGTTGTTTCTATGAGGTATTTTTTTAAAAAATCACTATGTAACATTTAAATCAATGGACTGAGTAAAGCAGTTGTCCTTAATATAGGTGAACCTCATCCAATCAGTTGAAGACCTGTATACAGGAAAAGGTTGACTTCTCCTGAGGAGGAGTGTGTTTGCAGCAGACAGACTTCAGACTTGAGCTGCAGCATGGTTCTTCTCTGGGCCTCTGGTGTGCTGGGTCATCCTGCAGATTTTGGACTAACCCATCACCATAATCCGTGAACAAAGTCCTTAAAAATAATTCTTTTGATACACCTTCTGTTGGTTCGGTTTCAATGGAGTATGCTGCCTAATATAATACCCATATCTAAGCTCTTTCCTCAGTGATTCTGATGCAACTGACCTGGGGTAGGCAGGGAGACAGTACTCATTTTAGAAGCTCTCCTGGTGATTTTTGTGTGACCAGAGTTGAGAACTATTGCCAGAGTCACACTCTTCTTCTCACATGTGAAACAGGCCCTGGTTCAAATCATTTCACTATCATTTAAGTCCTGACCTTTTCTTTAGTTGGCTGCATAACTTTTTCAGCCTCAGCGTTCTCCTCTGTAGAGATAATAATAACCAGGGCCACGCGATTGTTGTGAGGTGAAGGGTGTCAAATGTAATGAGGTGCAGAGAAGCACAATATTTTCACTTTTATAGGCAGGATGGATGTGTGTGTCTTGTATGCCTGTTACCTCTGTAATTGCCATGTTGTATAGGACATGCCTGTGTTAGCAGGCTCAGTCTCAGCAGTTTGCCTAGTGTAGCCCAGAGTCCTGGATCTAACCTAGTTTCAGCACAGCAGGGGCTTACCCCGGATGGGTGGGACCCTGGAAATTCAGGATTCAGGTCTGTGTGTGGGGGCTCTGCACAGGGTAACTGTCTGGGACTTCCAATGAAGTCATGGGTCACTTAGAAAATGTTGGTGACACAAATTGAAATATTGTGGTCAAATTGCAGCTGTGTCAGAGACCAAGAGACATATGTGACCAATTTCCATGGTTGGCAGAGAGGCACACCTTCGCCTGGGAAGACAGGCCAAAACTCATGCGTGGGTGAAAGCGATACCCTGCCACCTCTGGCCCTGTGGGCAGCGTGCTGGGGATGGCACATTGCTTTCAGGTGGTCATGCTACTGTTTAGGTATCAGAGTGCCTGGCTGTGCAGCTTGCTCCTCAATGCAATTTCATACCAGGACATTTGAGAGGGTTATGGGACCCCACTTTTCCCGTGCTGTCATCCTGAGTGAAATGTATTCAGGATATGTTAAAAGTGTACCCTTTCATTTATGGCAACATAAACAAAACCTGAGCACCCTGCACTGAAACTACAAAGATATGGGGGACAGGAGACAAGCATGGGCGTGGATAATGTAGTTAGCCTGTGTCCACCCCATGCTGCCTGAGTCCAGGCAGGGTGACTTTGGAATTGGGATCATCAGCATGATTTTTGCTCACATTAAAATTGTGACAATAGTTGGATTTGCTTGTATCCAGCTTTGGAGGAAGACATTTTTAATAGCTTAAGGAAGGAACTTTGTTGGAAAGGGTGGAGGAATGGGAAACCTATATTTAAACTTACATTCAGACAAACTTATGCTTCTTGTTCAAATTTTTACCTCATCTAGGAAAATAAACTTAGAATGGTGAAAACCACCTAGCAAAATCTTGAAATTCCTGATTCACCTATTTATTTCATCCCTTACTCACAGGCTGCTTCTGGGTCAGGCTCTGTGCTAACCCTGGGAGAGGTAAAAAGATGTGCTCATCCAATGTCTTCCCTAAAGAAGCTTACATGAAAAAGTTGTGATGAACACAGACTTGCTTTGTTCTAGTGGTGTAATTACATATAAACTACTTTAAAATTTAGATTTCTCATCTGCACAATGGAGAGGATGATGACTGAGTTAGACAGCTTTTCATCACTGTAAAAAATGCTTGAGATAAATCAACTTATAAGGAGAAAAGGTTTGTTTTGGTTCACAGGTTTGGTGGTTTCAGTTCATGACCCTGTTGCTTTGGACCTGTGGCAAGGCAACAAATGATAGTGGGAACACATGGTGGAGCGAAACCACTCATCTCATGGCCAGGAAGCAAAAAAAAAAAAACAAAGAGGAAGGGGCCAGGATCCCACAAACCCCTTCAAGGACACACCCCAATGACCTAAAGACCTCCCACGAGGCCCTACTTCTTAAAGATTCCATCATCTCCCAATAACACCAGACTGGGGACAAAGCCTTTAATTCATGGACCTTTAGAGGATACTCCAGATCTGAACCATATGGTGTTGATGATGATGGTGATGATGATGATAATAGTGGCAACAAATATATATTGGGCACACAATATACCAGGCTCAAGAAAGGCCCTCGGTTAAAGAACTTCCAAGTATTCCTTATTCTATTCAATTCCTTATCCAATTTCAACAATCCCCAAAAGGGGAGGGTTCTATTATCTTCTCTTCTTACTTCCTTTCTAGGATATTGTGAAGATTAAATGAGTTAATATATGTGAAGTACTTAGCATAATACTTGACATTAGGAGATCCCTAGTAAGTCTTAGCAATAATAATGAATATTCAATCAGTTGATAGAAGCCAGTCCCTAAATAACTGTGATAGCTGCTTTATAAGTAACCTCAAGAAGGTTCTGAACAGGGAGAGAGCCCCTCTCTCAGGAGCTAAGGTGGCCTTGGAACTGGGCCTTCTGGAATGGATATGACCACAAAGAGGCAGTGGGGTCTCAAAGTCATGTCTGCAGAAGCCCAGCATGAACATGGTCCCAGAGTGGGGCATGTTTGGGCAACTGAGAGAGGCTAGCTGGCTGTAAGGGAGGGAGAAACAGATGAGCTAAGATGGAAAATGTAGGTACCACTGTGAGCACCCTGGATGTAGTCCAAGTGTTTAGAGTGAATCTGGTGGGCGAGGCAGCCTCTGAAGGATCATGAGTGGTGGATTCTGTGGTCAGAGCTGTCTGTGTCTTGAACGCAGTCCTTCAAGGGTTACCCAGGGAACACATAAAATATTGGCAAAGCCATTGGTCCTGGGATTTAAAATGAACTCAGAGCCCGGCCACAGTCCAAAGTAGATGAGAGTTTGGCTTAAAGAATGAGGATTAGATCAGACCTGAAAATTCACAGGGGTCAGATTTAGCTGGTCTGGTTCCTGCTCAATAGCAGTGCCAATATTTTATCTCCCTTCACAGAGATCCCACCCTTCTCTCTTCTGTCCCTTGCCGGCCCGACAGATGCTTATAGGAACAGGAAGGGGTGCTGGCATACAGAGCACACCTGGCCAAGAGCCAGGTTGGCTGCAATTTGTCTAAAACGTGCCATCAAATGTTGCAGCATCCTGTCTCCTCCCTCCATTTTTAAATGGAAGAAAAAGTGACTGCAGGACCATCAATGTATTGGGGATTTCCAGGAGCCTTTGATGCATAAAGTGCAGAAATATAAAGCTGAGTCAACAAAGCCCCTGGCCTCTCAGAGCCTAGTGTTTGTGGACATTGATAACTATCAGATCAAGGGGCAGGAAGGCATTTAAGGACAAGCAGACAGGGTGCTTGGGTGGTAGAGGAGGGTACAGGAGATGAAGTGTCTCTTGAAAGTAAGCAACACATCTTCACTCCCATATTTTGTCCTTTATATTTTACGCATCATCCACTGTGGGCTCTTTGGTGTGATGTCTCGAAGCAGAGGGACCTTGACTTGAGTCTTGGTTCCACTCTTTACTAGTTAGATTCCTTGGGTCATTCTTTGACTTTTACTTCTACAAGATGGAAATGCTATTGCCTCCCTAAACTAATTGCTATTGGGGTATAAAGAGGCTGACTTATCAGTTTGGACACTTTTGTGTGTAAGGAACAGAAGACCTAACACAAACTGGCCGTCAGGGAAATTTTTAGTGTGTGAAAGAGTGGACTGAAAGTGAAGTAGCTTCAGAAGTGAACCATAATGTTCAGCAGACTCTTTGAGACTCTGTCCTACCATTTACAATGGCAGCTCTTCCCAGAGGTGCTCTGCTCATGCCCACAACATAGAATGAATGTCAATTGGGCTACACACATCCTCATCCACACCCTGCTCAATGGAGCCACGGAGGTCATCTGCCTGCTGCTGAACCAGGAACAGGCTCCCTAAGTTCCTGGACCAACTGCTGGCAAGCTGTGTGACTGTGTGTAGTTATTAACCTCTCTTAGACTAAGTTTTCTTATCTGTCAAATTGATTTCATGACAGTGCCTACCTTCTACAGATGTGGTTATAATTTAACTCATGGTGGTAATTAACTTACATCAGTGTTTTCCTTTTTCAGACCATCTGCATCAACTTTATTGGCAAATCGGATAAATGTAGTGGGTCGTGACTAGCTTGGAAACCAGAAAGAAAGGAAACAAGATAGAACTGTAGTGAATGGAGAATACCAGAGCATATTGCATACGATAAAGGCAAAAATTATTTTGTGAAAACTATTCAGTTTTATATGTACTTGTATTTGCTAGAAAACAATTCATATGAACTTTCACAAAGAAAAGTTGAGAAACATTAGCTTAATCTAATCAGGATGGCTAAGGCTGGAATCATTCTTAACCAGGGCAAAGGAAGAGAGAAGGAATAGACAGTGGGGAGAAAGATGAGCTATAAGCCCTTCTACTAGTACCAGACATTGATTTCAGAGGTTTAGTTATGTTATCCATGTAACTTTCATAGGATCCTATGAGTTGGGTAACTTTATTGATCCCATTTTACAGTGGTCGGAACTGTGGGGGATAAGGTAAGTCCCTGGGACCATGTTCCACAGCTGGTGGTGGTTGGGCTAGGATGCCACCCAAGCAGTATGTCTCTGGAGCCCATATTTCTAACATTACATTTATCTGGGACTTGGCCTTCAATGTTCACTACCCTAACGTAAAGTGCTCAGCACTGTGCCAGGCATGCCCAGCAAGTGCGCCACATCACTAACTGTCACTAGGAATGTTAGTTTGGAAAACCTATTTGCAATCATGAATTGCCTTTCTCTGATGTTCTTTCTCTCCAGCCTGAAGCCATGGAGACCACTCATGGAAGGGAAGGGAGGTTTTACTTCCTGTTTTAAGTTGCATGTTTAGTAAATGAGACAGAATGTATCCTATTCTTATCCGTCAAATTGATTTCATGACAGTGCCAAAGATGTGGTGGCTCAGAAACAACAGAAATTTATTTTTCACAGTTCTGGAGAATGGAAGTCCAAAATCAGGATGCCAACACAGTTGGTCTCTGGAGAGGGCCCTTTTCCAGGTTGCAGATTTCTTTTATCCTCACATGGCAGATGGAGAGCCAGAAGGCTTTCTGGGGTCTCTTTTAGAAGGACTCTAATCTCATTCATGACCTAATCACCTTCCAAAGGCCCCACCTCCTTCTGCCATTACCTTGGGAGTTAACTTTTCAATGTAAATTTTGAGTAGACACAAACATGTAGTCTAGTATACCATGTTATCCTCAAAAAACCTTGTAGTACAGGGTCAAGTTTCTAAAAGTCTGTGAGTACATGTGTGGTGGCATTGGGACAACACAGAGGTGATTTCCTTTAAAAACATTTCTGTCACCTGAGGTGTGTTGAAGTAGAGGTAGCAGCACTGTATTCAGAAGCCACTGAGAGAACTTGGTGAACAGAGGGTCAGTTTGATTCCAATATTTAGAGGATTTTCTGATTTCTTCCTGGAGCATTTGGAAGAGAAGCCGGAAGACTGAACAAAAGGTCATGCACCTTGGTATAGGTAGGAGCAACAAAGAAATACCATGAAAGTGCCTGACCTTATTTTATACAGGGCCATCTTGATGAGGCTAATCTAATACAGTGGAGGAAGATTTTTTTTTGAAAAAAGTCCCAAGAGGACTAATAAAATGGCTTTGAATTTCATTATGCTGTAGAGAGAGGCACTAATTCCATTAGCCATACAATGAGAATTTTTCTACCCCTTCTGTTTGAAGCAATTCCAAAGATAACCCACACCCATGGAAATGCTGGGGCTGTCCTTTAACATAATTTTCCTCCTGAAGAAACAGGCTTGTCAAATGTTGGCCCAGTTATTGAACCTTAACTCCTCCATAAAATGGAGATAAAAGTGGGTGTTACTTCATGGGTTTGTTGGGAGAATTACACATTTAACTCAAGACTGGGCACAGAGTAGTCACTCAATAAATAATAGCTATTGTTCTTATTTATTCTTATTCTTAGTGATCTTATAACTGAGAGCTAACAAAGGCTTTTGTTTTTCTTAGCTGGCTTTTAAACTTTTTCCCAGTGCTTTTATTTTTCCAGGCTTAAAGGATATCAATCAATGATTACAGGAAAGTAAATGGAAGAGAATAAGAAGTAGGATAAATGATATTTTGCTTGAAATGCACAGCACAGTTTGGAGTGAATGGAGGAACAGAAAATAGTAAAGTTTTCTCTGACATCTCAAAGAAATCCATAGATGCCAGTAAAAAAGATTGATGAAACTGGGAAATGACCACTTATTTGCCGTTGATTCAGATTTACATGTTGAAGTTAGGCATAATTGTCAGTTTGACCTAAATTATTCTAGAATTATAAATAATGCCTAAATTTCAGAAGTTTAAAACACAGATTTCCTTATTGTTCACTGTCTCATTATATTATGGTTAGGATGGAACTCTGCTCCACATCACAGTTTATTCTGGAAAACAGGCAGAAGGAACAGTCTTGGTTTGGGAAATTATTGATCTGGAGGCAAGGGAAAGAAAGAAGTAGAATCATTCAATGGCTCTTTAAGTTTTGTCCCCTCCATCCACATTTCATGAGCCACAGTTAACCATCCAGTCATGCCTACCACCAGTGGAAAGGGGAAGTGGATTTGTCCCACAGGGGGATTAGGGAACAACTGGGGAAAACAATCCATGTTTTAATACATCTGGAAAGTCTATTATCAGTAGGTAGGTAGGACCAACTGAAATACATGCACGTATTTGATGAATGAGCAATACTGATTGTGTGCATCTTCTAACACCGTGTAGCGAGTTAAAACAACATGTGTTTATTGTCTCATGGTTTGCATGGGTCAGAGGGCTGGGCTGGCCTAACTGCATGCTCTGCTGGGGGTCTCACAGACTTGACTCATGGTGGTGGCTGGGGTTGTAGTCTCATCTGACAAAGATGGGTTCTCTCTCAGGCTTACAGTGTTGCTGGCAGAATTCAGTTACCTGTGGTTAAGGACTGAGGCCATTAATTTCTAGGGACCACCCACAGGTTTTCTGTCATGGGATCTTCACCACGGGCTTGTCAGGGCTGGCAGGAGAGGACTCCTTCTCTCCTGCAGTAGCTTCAGCATGTCTTTATTAGTGGGGAGAAGGGCACAGTAAAAAAAACATAGCCTTGGAATCTGCTCCTTGTGTTCGAATCCCAGCTCTACCTTCTGTAGGTAATCTTGAACAAGTTATTTAACCTTCCTGGGCCTCAGTTCCCTGATTCATAAAGTAGAAATAATGAATGTAGTGCTCTCATGGGACTGTTAGAATATAATTTTGTTCATAAATGTTAAATGGTTTAGGAGAGTGTCTGGGGCACTCTGTAAATGTTTACTGTTATTCCTGGGGTATGCTGTATGCCACATATACATGGAGCTAGAGATAAAGGGATAAGCAGGCCAGATCTTTCCTCCTGAATCTTAGAGTCAGTAGAGAATGATCAGCCAAGTCATCAGTGCCCTGAACAACCAAAGGCAGAAGCAACTGTTTCTGAGAGATGTGCCAAGGAGGAAGACTTAGATCTTGAGAGATAAAAGGGATACCACAGGGGCAGGGAAGTGATCAGCACGACAGGTTGCAGGAACAGATCTTTCGAAGCTGTGGTGTAACCAGGGAATGGAGGGTACTTACCAGGGAGCAAACCTAGGTATTTACATGGTGGACTGGTGAGATGCGAGGCTTGAAGTTCACTGGGAGGAGGCAGTGAACAGGACTATTCATTTGGGGGAGACGAGAAGGTTCTTTTAAATAAGGACTTCTGTGAGCTTTACAGAATTCAATAATTCTTGCCCCGGTTTTTCTTTGGGCATAAGGTTTCAAGCACTTTTGGAGAAAACCCATCCCCTAGCTAAACGGTCATGCCTGGGGTTGACTTTGAATCTTTTGTTGGTCACTACTTGGGTGATCCTCTCTGCTCTCCATAAGGAATTTGTGATTCTGTTAATAGGATTTCATGTGAGGTTTGGCAAGAAAATATCAGCAGTTTAGAATTACTACATAACAGCTAATTCATTAATATCACTGTTTTAATTTGCTCTTTCTGTGGTGTACCTTCTCCTCCTCCTCCTCCTCCTTTTTTTTCCTTCTCCTCTTTTTCTTGCTAGGAATCAAACTCAGGGTCTTGCTCGTACTAGGCTGGCACTCCACCCTTGAGCGACACCTCCAGTTTCAGTTTAAGTTAATTTTTTGGACCAGCAATTGCATAGTTCTGTAGAAATCATGGTATAATTGATTGTTAGGTCTCTAGGAAAGTCTTGGACTTAGCACAAAACGTAGCTGAATGGTTGCTAATATTTATTAAAAAACCAATACAATTGCAATTCTAATAATTTTTGTTTTAAAAATATTAGGAAAATAGTAACACTGAATAGAAAGCTTAAATTTCTATTCTATTTAAAATATATACCCACCTCGATAGATTGCTAGTCTCTTGCATCCTTGACAATATAGAAGGTACCCTTGGATGCTTTAGCTAACTGAAACTGATGTAGGACAGATGAGGATGGACACACAAGGAATTTTCAGGAAGCAGGTTTATTTAAGCTGCAGCGGTCCAGAGGGGCTAATGCCTAAAAATCTCTGGACTCTGAGTCTGGAAATTTTTTTACATTTATACTCAGTGGGATGGTTACATGACAGTGGAAATGAGTGGGAACATAATTGTTATTCTTTCCCATATTCTTAGGCTAGAGAGAAGATTTACAAATTTTTACCAAGAAAACAGAACCAGTATTTTTAGCACAGGAACAAGCTCTTTGAGACAGACTTTATCACACCTTTTGTGTGCCAACCTGGCATTTAAAAGAAAAAAGGAAACTTCAAACCGCACTGAGCTCTCTGCAGAACTCTCGTGGAATCCAGTTGACATTCTTTGTAAAATCTTGGTGACAAGAAGAGAAGTTTAATTATGGTAAGGGTCTTTTGGGAACCTCACCACCATCCTGAGAGGTCAGTGCAGGTAGGGAAACTGATCTAGGAAGTGATCTGGCTTGTCTAACAACATGCACCTTAGTTTAAATATTTTTATTTGACTATGGGTACAATTGGGATGGATGGAGTCAGAATTATTTTCCTAATATCAAATTAATGGAAATCATACCACATTTGGCTTGGCACTCTTAAAGGGATGGTGGCTGTAAGATGACAAGATCTAGATACTACTATATTTCACTACACAATCACTGCCACTGCATAATCCTTGCACCCTGTTTTTCAGTCCAATGATTGGTTTATAACCATTCATCACCTAATTGTCTCATAGTATAACTCTGTTTGTTACTCATGCCTCCTGAAGGGCAAACAGGAAAGCCACATGTAACAAAATGAAATTAAACCCTTATCTCTCACTCTGCACGGAAACTCAATGCACTGTGGATCAAAGACTTAGGCACTAGAACAGAGATCCTGCAACTACTACAAGAAAAGGCCCAAATCTTCACTATGTCGGCCTAGGACCTGACTTCCTTAGCAAGACCCCTAACGCACAAGAAGTTAAATCAAGAATCAATAAATGGGATGGACTCAGACTTAAAAGTTTCTTTTCAGCAAAAGAAACAATCAAAAATGTGAAGAGAGAGCCTACAGATTGGGAGAAAATCTTTACCATATAAAGTATTAATCTCTAGGACATATAAAGAACACACACACACACACAAAGAAAAAAAACACCAAAAAAAACAAATAACTCAATCAAAAAATGGGATAAGGAACTGAAGAGACACTTCACAGAAGAAGAAATACAATTGATCAACAAATATATGAAAAAAGGTTCAACAGCTCTAGCAATTAGAGAAATGCAAGTCAAAATGACTCTAAGATTTGATCTCACTCCAATCAGAACAGTAAATATCAAAAATACAAGCAACAATAAATGTTGGCAAGGATGTGGGGAAAAAGGTACATTGATGGTGGGAGTGCAAATTGGTGCAACCATTATGGAAAGCAGTATGGAAATTCCTCTGAAAACTTGGAATGGACCCACCACTTGACCTAGCTATCCTGTTCCTCGGTTTATACACAAAGGAATTAAAATCAATATACTACAGTGACACAGCCACTTTAATGTTTACAGTACCTTGATTCACAATAGCTAAACTGTGGAACCAACCCAGATGACCTTCAACAGATGAATGGATAAAGAAAATGTGGGAGATTATCTATCTATCTATCTACCTATCTATCTATAATGGAATATTACTCAGCTTTAAAGAAGAATGAAATTCTGGTATTTGTTGGAAAATGGGTGGAGTTAGAGAATATCATGTTAAGTGAAATAAGCCAAACTCAAAAAACCCAAAGGCCGATTGTTTTCTCTGATAGGTGGAAGCTCATTCACAATAGGGAGAGGGGATAGGGAAGAATAGAGTTACTTTGTATTAGGTAGAAGGAAGTGAAGGGGGGTTGGGGTCTGGGGGAAGGAATCATAGTAGAGTGAAACAGACATTATTACCTCATCTACATGCATGACTGCAGGACCAATATGATCCTGTAATATGTATAATCAAAAAATGAGAGATTAGGGCTGGGGAGATAGCTCAGCTGGAAGAGTGCTTGCCTTGCAATCACAAGGCCCTGAGTTGGATCCACAGTACCGCAAAAAAAAAAAAAAAAAAAGAGAGAGAGATTATACTCTATTTATGTATGATCTATCAAACTGTATAAATGCATTCTACTGTCATGTACAACTAATTAGAACAAATAAAATTTAAAAATTAAAAAAAAGGCAAACAGCAGCAATCCACTCACCAGAGACATATGGATGAGCCCTGTGAGCCTTCTCACTTCGCCTGAGCCCAGAATTCTCAGCGCAGGCGCATTGTCGATAGAGTTGGAAAGTCGGCGAGCGTGTTTTTAGAGCCCTGCAGCACCAATAGGAAACACTTTTATATGAGTATTGTGAGGATGGCATGTTAGAGAATGAGACCAAGGTGCAGAATCTCTGGACACAGAAGATTAAATTTTGTTATATCTGGACTTCGCAACAATTGGTAAATTTTCTCAAGTATAATAGTTCAACTGTAATGAACAAATCAATAACAACTAATGTGTTCTTTTTTTTTTCTAGGCTGGAAAAATGCTTGCTAAATTGTGGCAAGGAAATGTGTGCAGATTTAGTATTCAATTTTAATGTATATTCAGGAGTATCTTGTGCAACCTAATCTTGCACCAAAGACAGTTTAGTAATAAATGATTTTAAAGTAATAATGCCACAATTATAACTAAAAACTTCACATAGTGGGTGTGCCCCCAGTTTTTTGCAAAACAAAAAAAATTGGCATAAATCTGCAATGATCCTGTGGTGAAATATGGTACCTGTCTAAATTACTAAATATTTTTCAAATTCTATTTTTATTTGTGGATGCTGGGGTTAGGACAACACATTTCTAAGACACGCCTAGTCTTTGGTAACTTGTTATAGGGTGAGAAAATGTTGGGGGGAAGGTCTCTTATCCAATACATTTGAGGTTTGGAGTCCTTTGGTTAATCCAAAATGATAATTTAATGTTATAACCAGAATGAAAACATGTACATTCTTACAGATCAAATATAAAAATGTCATTTCATAGAAAATCAATTTAAAATCAAAGTCAAAATAAATAGGCTCCTTTGAAAGAGTAAAAAAAGCAAGCTGCTTTATAGCAGAATAAGCATATCTTATAATTCCAGAGAACACAATAGAAAGATGAGAGAATATTAAGGTTGAGATATATGACATGAAACAGTCATCTGCTAATATCAAGCCACCTTCTCAGGCTGTCATGGCAACTTTTTGTAGAATTTATTGTATGGCATTAAAAATATTAGTTTTAAAATTGACAAATATTATATATACTTAGATGCACAATGCAGTATTTTGAAATACATATATGTCATGAATGGCTAAATCAAGCTAATGAACATGCATCATCTCACATATATAACATTTAACTGTGATGTGAACATAAAATCGACTGATAGTAATTTTCAACTATGCAATATGTTGTTATTAACTATATGCAGAGTAATTTGAAATTTGCCTGAATGCTCCTTAAAATCAGGCAGTTATATTCCATGGCATGTAATCTGTTTTTGGTACAGTGTTCAATTAATGTTTGCTGAGATGTGAAATGATAATTTAGCATAGCATTAATTATGTGAGTAGAACAATATCCTAAATCTGGGCCCAAAAAGTCACTCTCCTTTCTGCACCCTTAGCTGTTCCCCAGATGTAGACCCAGGCCTTGGGAGATGGGAGACTCTGCCTTGGTTGAATTTTCAAATGACATGACTGCTCACTTAAAGATACATTTCTATACCATTCCATGATGCACATTGTTATGATCCTTGACTGTCCTCCTGAACCTAATGACAAATCTTCATGGAACACATCTCTTTGAAATAGGAACATATGCCAAGAAGAGAGGTTTCATCCCACTTACCCTATTTTGGGGGGTAAGCAAATTTCTAATGCTAAAAAGCATGGCAGAACATTTCAATCCTATTTCCAGGTTTTCCTGGAATGTATTTTTTTTCCTTTGGTAGGACATTTAAGCTCTGTTGTTCCCAGTGTATTTATTTGTAAAATGGACTTAATTCTATTCTTATAAAGCCTTAAGAAAGCCTGTCAGGGGCACACAGGGGCACAGAATACTTAAGAATGATGTTAAAGTTTTAAAAGTGATTTATTTTGACCCTGAGGCCAAATGGCACAGCCTGAAAATGTGATAAATCTAGCAAATAAATAAACAAATAAATAAATAAACATAAATGCCTTAGAGGAGGCATTTGGCCAATAGGCGGCTCTGTAGTTGGCATTTAGTTTTACAAGAGCACTTGCTAATCCCACATGCTCAGGACAGTTATAAAGGTTTCATTTCCTCCCTAAACTTGGTTCCTCCCAGGTGTGTGGAACACAACACTATTTGAGATTGGAATTGTGAATGTACTCCCTATAAGGTGATGACTTCATGTATATTGATATTGCCGGTAGGGGTTTATTTTCCTTCTTCCTAGGCTGTGATCCTTTGAAGTCAAGAACCATGATTTACACAGCTCTTTGCACAGTGCTTTATATATAGTATGGATTCTACAAACATTTCTAAAATAAACGGGTGAAGAATGTCCCATTTGCTGCTGTGTCTCCAGCACAGGCACAGTGCTTAGCGCGTGGGAAGATCCCCACGATTGTTTGTTAAATGAATGAATAAATGAGTGAATTGTACAAATCACAGTTTCAGCAGGCATTTCTATCTTCGGTACTCTTACATATCAGAGGCAAGGCAATTTTGGGGTCTTTTGGTTACGGAATTACACATTCTCATTACAGTTGGCCCTCTGTATCTGTGAGTTTGCGTTGGCAGATTAACCAACCTCAGATGGAAACTATTAGAAGAAGAAAAGTTGCATAGGTACCCAACACATAAAGACTTTTCTCCTGGTCATTATTCACCAAACAATACAATAGAGTAACAATTTATATAACATTTACATTGTTATTAGTTATTATAAATAGAGATGATTTATAGCATTCAGGAGGATGTGTGTAGGTCATAGGCAAATGCTATGGCATTTTATAAAAGGACTTGAGCACCCACAGATTTTGGTATCCTTGGGAGGTCCGTACCAGAGCAATTGCCATATTTGAAAAATTCAGTGTCAAAATGTACTGAGAGAATTTGCTAGGCTGTGGGAAAGGGAGAAGGGATGAATAGACAAAGGGGAGAAAGAGAGAAAAAAGTAGAATTAAATGCCAGTACATTTGTCTGTCTCTGTCATTTGTTTTTCTAGTGTGTCTGTCTATCTGTCTGTCTCTCTCTAGACATAAAACACTTGTTGAAATTTATTACTCTGTGGAAAACCAAAATCTACACATCTATCTATCCCTGTGTAGTTTGGACCTATTCTTCTGTGTAGGAGCCTGTAGTTCAATAGACATTTTCACTTACAGGGTGAGATTTGTCTTCAAGATTCTTCATGAAACATCTTTGACAACTCTGACTTAGCCCCTCTGCGACTCTCTCCAAGAAACTGCAGTTCCCTTTCACTTCTCCACCACGACCCTCACTGGCATGCTTGGCTACATGCCAAGCTCCAGAGAAGAGCCGTGTGTTTCCTTACCAGTGTGCTGGACAGAGGAATGTCACCTGCCTTCTTCTCAACTGAGTTAAATCCTGATCATCCTTTAAGGCACATCTTAGGCCCTTCCTTCTCCAGGAAGTATGCCTTGACAATCCCAGGCCACAACTTTTGTTCCTTATGGAACCTGTTTACTTACAATTTTGCATTAATGCATTTTTATGTTTATCTTGTTCCTCAAATTGCTCCCGTGGGAGAAGAATTATGTCACAGCCTCTTCAGGACCTTTTTTGGTATGTCAGTTTCCTGGTGAAGGCATTTAATAACTATGGGGTAATAGATTATGTAAGTACTTTGAACATTTTGAATCTCTTGTTATCTTCAAATTTTGTATCACTTTAATAATCAGAAAAGTGTGCTTCTGAGGCATAAGATATACTGAAATTTGAGTTATCAGATAACATTTTGAACACAGGCATTTAAAAGGTACATTCACTATCGCATTCCCTCTGCCCGCAGAGAGAGACACGACAAACGTCTGAAGCTTTGGAAGTTTATTGTGCACAGTCTTCCTTTCTTTCCCTCTTTTCTATCCCCTTCTCTCTTTTCTTTCTCTCGTTCTCTTTCCCTCTGCTTAACTCTCGCCTGCTCCGGTCGCTCCGCTTCTCCTGCTCGGCTCACGCCTGCTTCGGCCGCTCCGCTTCTCCCGCTCGGCTCACGCACTCTTCTTCCTCACTTCTACTCCTACTCTCAGCTTCAGCTTCAGCCTCTTCCTACTCCCCCACCCATCAAGCTTATATACACTTCAACCAATCAGGGGAGAGCACACGAGGTAGACGCGCGGACAGCTGCAGGCATAGAATAGGTACACGAGGGGGGCATGCTCTAATCACGTCGTTAACTAGCCAATCATTGGAATTCGCTGGTTGTATACTGTATAGCTGGCCACTTTTGGCTCAGCGCCAGGCGCCATCTTGACCGTGCCCAAGGCTGGGGGTCCCGGAAACCCCGACAATTCACTTTTTTTACTCTTTACTAATTCTTTTTTCTGAAATGCTGGCAAAAAAGTAAATATACTATAAACATTGTTCTACTTTTTGAGCTTGAAAAGATTGAAGACAGGAATAACTAGGCTCAAATCTTTCCCTTGTTCTTTGTGAAGTAGTGGAAGGGTTGCAAGGAATCCTATTTCTCAGGAGTCTAGTTCATTCTCCACCATTTCCTGGGTAGGTCATCCAACTCCTTGGGATGGCGAGACCAGCTGGGCTTGAGAACATTTAATGCTCAGGAAAATCTGAAACTGTAGAGTTCTATTTGAATGTTAGGACTTATCAGTACCATTGTGAAATCACTCTCCTGGTCAGTCTACCACCTCTGGTACCATCTGCCCTCCACTTGGGCATCTGGAGTTGGTGACCTTTTATAGGAGCCAGCAATATGCCATTGCTAAGTGCGAATGGTTCATACGCCACACTTTTTTCGTACATCACCACTTCTGAGAAATTGAACAGGGTTGACATTTATCTCTGTCGCTGCACTGGGATCTCCCCTGGTTTTGTGACTCTGGCACCCACTGCTGCAGTGGACACTTCGAATTATAAAATTCTTCATTGGAAGCGGTCGGAGGGTTTTAGCTTAACATCGTGAATAGGAGTACACTATTTGTTGAACCTAAAACGCCATCAATTGTAAACAAAATGTGCTGCTTTTTTTGTTTTGACATGGTTCTGCTAAATCAGCATGGTAAGAGGTTGCCCCAGAGGGAGACCCTTCCAGCTCTAAGGAGGCACGTCGCCTGGCTTATATGTTCTCTTATCCAGAGGTGCTAGAAGATTAGGTGCCCACTTGATGTTTCCCCTAGGCCGGAGTAGCTTCTGTTTGGGAAAATAGAAAGGGTTCATTATGTGATTTAAGATAAAGGCTGGGCACTTGGTCTCCTTGCTGCTTCTATTGAGGGATCATTTTAAGTAGGAATTTTTTGGGCAAAATTCAGTTTAGTCTTGTGTTATGTTCAATGAGTCAAGTAACTTGATGTACGGACTTGAACCTAAGAGCAAAGTGGTTTTCTTTTTTCTCCAAGATCGAAGTTAGGGCGGGCCTCACTTTGGGAAGTGCTCCAGAGTTCCAAAGCTATTTGCAGCAAAAGGCGTGATCCCTGCCCTTTTATGGAGGGGGATGGGGACGTCCATGTTCTCAGGTGTCACTACCAACTGCAGATATTTCAGCACCTCTTTTCCTTCAGACGTCTTGGGTTTCAGACAGGGAGGTAACCAGACCCTTCACATTTGCTACAGAGATGCTGTTTCAGGCCCTGTTCCTTGACCTTACAAGTCACCTGCTTCTCTTGAGATATTGTCACCCTGTTGGGTCAGACATTTACCATCCAGATTTTGCTAACAATGTTAGGTATAATTTACAGCTTAAAGTCATGTGATTGCTTCATGTGACTCTTGCTTTGGGTAGTAGAGTATATCATTTTATTCTGGTGGTAGGATTGGTTTAACTTCTTTCATTCATATAATCCAGATGAAGGTCCTGTGGATTACTGTCCCTGGCCACTGAAATTTTGACCTCTCCTCAGTCTTTCTGTCTGCTGTGTAAGTCTCTGTTCTCTAGTTATTTAAGAGTAGGGTACTTTCAACTGTTCCCTAGCCTTAGATCAACAAGCCCAAACTCCTTAGCTTGGCACACACAGTTGTATTATCCAGGACTCTCAGTTCAAACTAGCTCAAGCAGAAAGGAAACTGAATGACTCATACAGCTGAGAAGACCAGGGGAGAATCTAGAACTTTAGGCATCGGTGGATCTAGGGGATTGAACAGTGCTCTGTACTAAGGGGTTCTGTCCTCTTGACATCCCCTAGGCTCTTCCTTGCCACGACTTCAACTTTACAGATAGCCTTTCTCCAGATATTGGGAAAGATAGCTGCCAACATCCCCAGTTTATATGTTTCCACTCTCAGAGGAAAGAGCCATTCCTATCTTCTGATATCCTTACATTAATCCAGGAAATCCCTGATGGACCCTGTTTGGGTCTTGTGTCCATCTCTGGACTGGTCATTGATGCCGGCTTTGATTATTTCCTCCTAAGGCATGAAATCTCCCCACCATGGTGGGTGCTTGGACACAGTGATGACAGCTTTACTGGGCCCACACACAGTGGTGAAGGAGCAGCTTTCTAGAGACAGTACAGGTGGTGGACAGAAAAAAAATCACCTCTATAAGGTCCTCTATGCTTCGGTCGCTTCTGTCTGTCCAGCTCTTCCTAACTTCAGTGTTGGCTTTTACCTATGAAACACATTAGGCTACTTCCTTTGCTGAGAACCTGCTTTCACCTTAACACCTTATTTTCTTTATCTTCAGTGCTCCTGGGAATTTTTTCTTTACCTTCTATACGTGCTAAATTTCTTCTCAGTCCTCAATGGCTAATTCAAATGCTGCTTCCTTCAAAATTCTTTCCTATACTTCTGGTTCTTCCACTAAGTTCTCAAAGGATTTGGCTGAGAGAACCTTTGTAGATTCTTTTTGTTCTTCCTGCTGGTAGGCGCTACTTGCTTACATGTTTGTGATGTGAAGATGACCCTAAGCACCTAGTGTTCTTTCAGTGTCACATAGGACATGTGCAATAAACTTTTGTCTAATGGGTCAATTTTCTCTCTAAGTCTTTTGGGAGAGGATTCTATGTATTGAATCTGCCCAAACACATACCACACACATGCACACACTCAGAACATGAGTCCACACTGTTAGTGCTACACCTTTAGTACTTTTGTATATTCCCAGAAATGTGCTGGGACCAGCTCTGTTAGCTTGCTTTAAAGTCATCTTATCTGATGACTTTTCTACTTATGGGTTAGGGAGGGGAAGAGTCAAGAATGGGCTGTGGAAGAAAATTTGTCAGGCTAATAAACTGAGTGGGCTATTGGACTGAAAGACATCCTTCCTGGGAAAAGATTCAAAAGTAGGGAAACTGCTGAGCATGATGGGTGAGAATAAAGCTTCTGGTTTGGAAGTCTGGCTCTGCTGCTTGTTAGCAGTGTGGTCCTAGGCAAGTTAACCTAGGCCTCTGATCTTGCGTTTCTTCTCTACAAAAAAGTTATATCACAGTATTTATGTTGTAGAACTGTCATGAGAACATAACAGATAATGCATGTAGAAAAACTAATATAGTACCTGGCTTCCAGTTGGGACTGAAACAGGTGCTCCCTCCCACTGTAAAGCCAAGGTACAAATAAATACAGGTGTTCCTTGACTTATGGTGGGGCTGTGTCCTGATAAACCCATCATAAGTTGAAAATATACCAAGTCAAGATGGCATTTCCCACATGGAACCTACTGAACCTCACAGCTTAGCAGCACGGTGCTCTGTGAAGTGTTGGTTGTTTCCCTTCAGGGTGGTGGGGCTGACTGGGAGCTGAGGCCCTTGCTTCTATCCAGCATCTCGAGAGAGGATCATACTGCCTGTCACTATCTGGGAAAAAAATCAAAATCAAAATGTGAAGTAGTTTCCATTGAATGGATATGGTTTTTGCATCATCATAATTTTGAAGAATTCAAATGGAAGCATTATAAGTCAGGGACTGACTGTATCTGATCTTATTTATAGCATGGCTGACCATATTGATTGGGTCTGTATTGGGAATGCATTAAGAAGTACACACTCTCTCAGTTCTGATTGTAGCTACCATGGTAACAATGTCACTATCTGATGTCCAGAATGATCAGTGCCGTAAAAAGATGGTACGTGTGGCCCATCAGAAGTCAGTCATCTCTGAGAACAGTAGCAGTGATTGCATCTGAAAAGTGCGGGGAGCCCTTTGGTCTGGAGGGAGGGGTAGAAGAAGCCCCCCGAGTCTAGGTGATCCCTAGTGTGTAACTAGTCCTGTGGTCTGGAGAGAGGGGTAGAAGCCCCCTGGTCTAGGTAATTCCTAGTGTGTGCGAATTCCCCATTTTGGCTAACAGATCTGCATGTTAAGGGAAGGAAACCAAGCCATTTTATGGGTTAACTCTGTGTCTTTTATAATAACCTAACTATAGGCACTACGAGGAGGGAACCCAGACTATGGGCCACTGCTGGAAAGATGTCAACTTCAGCAACTTTGACTTTTATAACCCTTCCTATGATACCCACCATCTCATGTATTAAATGCTTTTCATATTTGTAAAGAACAGCTACGGTGCTTCACCCAGACCAATGCTCATTGCATTGGAGAGGAAGACACATATGTGATTCATTTCCTTAATGATGAAGCCTAAAGATTTACCTAAGGACCCAGGAATGTCGTGAGGTAATTTTTTCAAGTGCTGCAGGTGGTGTGGTGATTCTCCATTGGCAGGCTCACCTCTTCTTCCACTAATTGGCTATGGGTTTGCTTTTCCAACTAGTGACCTTCCATGTTAATAATCTGAGAAGAATCTTCAAGGATGCAGAAAAAGTCACACTGCTCCACGAGTAAACAGATGACTTTGAACATGCTTATTCCCTGTGTAACTGTTCTGGACTCCAGGAGGGAGTCCTTATGATCCAGCGCTTCTCTGAGCCATAGAATGTACGGATAAGATCAGGGAAGGTGTACTTTAAAGGTCATCTATGCAGATCCAATCATTTTACCAAAAAAGGCCCAAAGAAACAATGCTTAATGTCCAGAATCCCCAGAGCAGTTTTTCTTTTTACTTGAAGACTGATCATATTGCGTTGTGATTACCTGCACATCTATCTCCCCGTATCAGTTTAGAGTCTTTCAGTCACAAGTGACAGAAAATGCAACTCAAATTATTTGAAACTGAAAAGCACTTTATTAGTTCAGTAACCAAAATATTGGGCTGAATCCAGAGGTTCTAACAATGTCCCCGGGACCCAGCCTATCTCCTTCTCTGTCTTGTCCTTGTGCGGGCTCCATTATTCAGGCATGCTTTACCTGGTAAGGACAAATAGATCTCTATGGCTCCAAATGCAGAGACGCAGTGGGGGCCTTGGTTTAGATTGGCTCTGGGCCACTCCTGAACCAACCATGTGACTCTACTTGGCTAGGCCTGGAGTTCAGGCCTCTGGAGTTCAGTGTGCAATCAACCCTACACTGCAGGGACTGAGACCTGGAGGAGAATATGTCCTCAAATGATTATCTGGGACACCATTATTAGAATGATGCTGAGCACAGGGGAAAAATTGCCCCTGCACACCCTGAGTGGAGCGTGAGTTCTTCAGTAGAGAGGTAGTGCCATGCATTCTGCATCTGCCTTACACTTCCTAGTACCAGGTACGGCAAAGTAGAAGTTCCCCATGCAGACTGGGATGCATTGCTTGGTATTGCAAGAGCTGGGCCTGATTCTTGGTTCAGTGCTCTCTTCTCCATGCTTTTCCACTGGGGACATGGTGGCTTCTAGAAAGGTTTAAATCATCCATGCTTTTAGCATTTTTATGCCTTCTATTTAAATCCTTGGTTTAGAGAAAGTATTCTGGCCTTACTGTCCAGGGTCAGGCATTTCAATATCACTGGTCATGGCACTTCAGCAAATTGATTGGCGTTTTGGTAAAACTTGGTAACTTAGTGATAGGATAAACCTGTAGTCATAGTTGGCTTAATGTGTTTGCATCACACGCATCTCATGAGCTTGCTAGGATTCCCTCAGCTTTGTCCCAGGCTCTGCTCCAATCTTGCTGTGGTTTTCACACCTGGGAGGACCCGCCCTGTTCTGCAGCCTGATGTGCAGTCAAATCACCCGAGCTTCTGGGTGCTCCTGCCTTGCCTGGCGCTGATGAAATGCCACTCTGCAAGCACAGGCTCCATCAGAGGTGCCAGATGGTGCCACCTGAAAATATGAGAACTTTAATTCCCTATGTTTTGTGCTTTGACCAGTGGCAGACAGGAGATGGGAAGGAGCTGGGTAGATAAATTCCTTCCTCCCTGTATGGACTGAGGCTTTTCTTTGAGGCTCATTATGAGGCTGTGGCCAATATATTAATACATTACTTTGTTACTTTTTATCCTTCCCTGCCTCTTTTCTCTCTGTTTCACTTTTGTTGCCTGGGACTGCACCTCCCAAAGCAAACTTTAGAACTGAATTCCTGCTTCAGCTCTGTTTTCTAAGAGACTGGGGCTGACACAGCATGATTTGATTTTTAAATGACATTTTCTCTAAAAGTTTCTGAAAATGTTTTAAAAGTCTAGTCATCTTGATTTTCTCTGATAAAATGAGGGTTCTTTTCCCTCCCTCGTTTGTATCGTGGAAAACATGAGATGCACTGGGGATGTGTTCTGTTCAAAATTATAGGCTTAATCATGGACTAATTTATACACAGAATTCAGGTTACCAGTCTTCTTACCAAATACTTTATACTCAACCACATTTAAAGTTTGGATCTTCACATACAAAGTGCAGAGAATAATTGGGACCATTATCCTAATCATTGAAGCCAAACAACCAAATTTAAAAGAGCTACCTAATTAAGCTATATGTCTGCACTTCACATGAGTCCTCTGGAAACAAAAACTAGTGACCAGAATCTTGCCATTGGGTTTTATAAATGCTACTGGTGATATTGGGTGTATATTTTTCAGTAGTTGATTCCATTTCTAGAAATATTTTGCATTATGGGCCACCTTCTTGGAGTAAGAAGGAGTAAGAATTGGCAATGGAGCACTGTGAACTTGTCAACACTGCTAGATAGAGCAACAAATGATTGAAGGGCAGAGATGAAAAATAAAGCTCTAGTAGATAATAGATTCTTTTTCACAAGAGGGAAGTGCAGCAATGATAAAAAAAAATTCAGATTTACCTAGAGGGATATTATAAACACAAAGGTAAGGTTCATTAGTATGTGGACTTTTTGTGCTTTGGTGTCATATTGATTTGCCACTGCTTTGTGTTTGCTTAAAATGAGGGGATATTTTTGGTTGTTATTTTTAAGATCTGAAATTATATTCAACTAGTTATAGGAAATCAGTAATAAAGAGGAATCGAACACACAGAAAAATTCTGGTGATGGGATAAGTCCCAACCCAAACCTAAAAGGAAAACTTTGTTGCTTCTGGTCTTTTCTGGGGGTGGATGTTGATATTCAGGGTGGGTGGGTTGGGGCTTGTATTGACCTGCTCTGAGGAGGATTCTACTCTCTTTCAAGTACTGGTAAAGCACCATCGTGAAATTAATGATCAGACTGCAGTCGTGTAATCACATTACTGCTGACAAGTATCAGAAAGCAAATCACCTAGGTCACCTAGAACAGCCAGTGAAAAACACTTCTGCAGGCGAGCCTCCCAAATGGTGTCAAACCCACCTTGAGCGCACAATGTCTTTTTTTTTTTTTTTTTTTTTTTTTTGGTACCAGTGATTGAACCCAGGGTGCTTAAGCACTGAGCCACATCTCCATCCCTTTTTTATTATTTATTTTGAGCACAGTCTCACTAAGTTCTTAGGGCCTCACTAAGTGGCTGAGACTGACTTAATGAACTTGCAATCCCCACTGCCTCAGCCTCCCAAACTCCTGGGATTGTAGTCATGTACCATTGTGCTGGGCTGAAAGCACAATGTCTTGTGATAACTATTTAAAAATAGCGTGTGAGAGTGAACAGTCTGGAAAAACAACCAATGAGACAAACATTTCAAATATTTGAAAGAGAAAAATTTCAACTTTGATGAAATGTACATATAAAAGAACTGAAGAAAAATGTTAATCTGCTTCATTTGACAAACATGTACTAGAGAAACTGGTTTTAAGTTCTCCGTCGGCCTTCCTGCTTGGATTTTGATTTGCTGGGTGAACTGCAGCAGGGAAGAAACAGGGAGAAAAAGCACAGACCTTGGAGGAAGATCTTTACCAGGAACCCAGAGAAGTGGTACACATGTATTCATTCTATCTTAGCAAGACTGAGGTGAAGCCTGTTTAGGTTTCATAGTTGGAAAGGAGGACAGGACCTTGGCTTAGCCACAGAAATAAAGGAATGGTAACTTGTAGCATCAGGAGTTTGTAGCTCATGCCATTCTCATTTGTCAACCTTTTGCTGGGTTCTACCTTCACATATTCCTCTCTCAGATGACTAGGAAATGGTCAGGAATTGATCAATTCCTTTGGAAAATTGAGCATTTGAAATATTCTATCAAGTGTGTGGAACAAATGAAAACCAGGATGTGCTAGGTTCTTCTTGATTCGTTACCTCCTGAGTCTCGGAAGAAACTTGGAGCTTTCGAAAAGTTTCCCATTTCCAAGGAACAACGAGGAGGTTCCAGAAAGGAGTAAGAATTGGCAATGGAGCACTGTGAACTTGTCAACACTGCTAGATAGAGCAACAGATGTTTGAAGGGCAAGAAAACTGAGGGTAAGACCTTGGAATAATGTTTTAAAACAAAGAACTTCTGCCAAAGGTTCTAACATCCACTCCCTTTAAAATTACAATAAAAAATAGCGTGACGTTCCATGAAATGCATTCATTTTCAACATACAAGCAGTGCTAAGTTTTCAGTCCTTGCTAAAGGCAGGCTTTCCCAGGGCAGCAGAAGTCACTGTGCTCTGTGAGAATTTGCTTTTCAAGCATAGGGCTTGTCAGCATTGAAGTATAAACTGCTCAGTTTCTAAAAGCATAGAAGGCAATTGAAGTTAGAAATTAGGAAAAAAGTTAGGGGCAGAATTTGACAATTAGTTTCTTCATACTGTGGATGTGACATGTTATCAATTCATTATGAGAAGAATGAAACTTTTCACCATTGCTCATTTTTAAGCACTAGTTGAGCGTTGCCATCTTGATGAAACTCATGTTGGCTCACTTTTGGGCTGTTCTGACTCAGCTTTTGGATTCTGTGGCTTTCTCAACCCAGCTATTGAATAACATTTTGGGGATGATCATAATTAACTTAGTGACAAGTTTACCCATCTTTACTTCTTATTTCTTCCTTCCATTCCTTCTCCTTCTATATTTAAGAACAAAACAAATGTCTGAAAGTTAAAGGACATAGCCTTTTTAAAACTGTGAGTTATTTACAAAAACATAGGTAAATCCTAAATATTTGGATTTATAGTTTGCTCTGTTCTCGATATGCTCAACTAGTGTTAATTTTAATCATTAGGTTGATTTTTCTTAGCAAAATTTCTTTTAGAAAAGCTGTTTTTTTCCTATATAACAATTGTTCTAATAAAGTTATGAATTTACAATCCACAGATCCAGGAAAGTAAAGCCAAGATTAATGTGCCTATGTATCTTTAATCCCTAGTATAAGATCATTGCTGAGGATCAAAGTCT
Organism: Sciurus carolinensis; assembly: GCF_902686445.1. Classification (NCBI taxonomy): domain Eukaryota; kingdom Metazoa; phylum Chordata; class Mammalia; order Rodentia; family Sciuridae; genus Sciurus; species Sciurus carolinensis. Next base: position 85,111,615 of record NC_062220.1, on the reverse strand, counting down.
TGGAAAAATTTAGCCTTTTTACTGTTTTGGATTCTGACGGCTGCCTCTGTACTTTAAATGGATCAGTTCCACTCGTCTTTTCATATGAGCTCTTCCAAAATGCTTCCATGGAGTGCCAGGAATATGTGTCTCAAATGCAGTTATTTGAGAATGATATATTGGATTTTTTCAGTCAATTCTTTTTAGTTGTTCTGATGCTTTCTGTATACCGTATCTTTCAAACTTCTATATCATAAAATCTACATGTGTGGCCAATAGAAAATATTGATAATGTCAACAATGATGATGTCTAATATGCTTTTGAATATAGGTATATGTAAAATTTTATAAATTTATAATATTTGAGGAACATGCTGCGACCATGCTCCCAGGATTTGTCTCAGTGGGGACAAATCCTGATGTTCATTCAAGTCTCTACTTCCTTTTTCCTTCTGAAGACAGATTAAAAGATGTAACACCAGTATGAGGTAACATGTTAAGTATTTATATTCTGGCTCAAAATTTTTTCTTTGTTGGAGGACAAGTTAGGTATTTTTACATCAAGCATCTCTTGCCAAGGAAACCTCATGGTTTGCATGGAAATGAAAGCAAAAGAATGGAAACATGAAGTTTATGGGTTTTATTGTTCTTTTAGGTCTATAAGAATCTGAGAGGAGTAAACTAATTCACAGTGTGGGAATTCAGTTACTGAAATGAGATTATCTACACTTATATACAAATAGTAAGTAGTAGCAACTATTGATTCAGTTGAAATTGAACTGTAATTGGTGTATTTAAGGTCACCCACAATGTAACCAATCAAGGGGAACTACAATAAGAAAAAAAAATTCATCTAAGATAGTACACAATGAATATTACACATAAGGAACAAAATTCTTGTCACTGAGGGTCCAAAGGACCACTTACTAGCAAAATAGAAAGAAACACCATGAAGGCTCAGTACCTAATATAATGGATAGTAGAACGCAAAGTCAGAGAGAACTAGTTAGAAGCCAAGGTGGGAACAAACAACCAGGGTTTGTTTGAGAAGGCAGCAAACAGATATGGTTATCTTCCCTGCACAGATAACTCGATATTCTGATCTCGTACTATTGGGCTTTCCATTGAGAGCCTTTTGAAAACCATTGTCTGTGGTAAGACCAGAAATGTGAACATCATGAGAGAGAAGATCTGAAGTTCTTGTGAAAAATGCAAGGAGAAGGCATGGGGTTATAGGACATAGGACTGTGGTGTGGCGTGCCAGGATGGGAATCCATGCCCCATTCAGCATCCAGGAGCTTCAAGGCATCTGCTCCTTTGGCACTACTCCTCATGATGCTTTGAAGGCAATCTATCCTAAGCAAAAGGCTTCCAATACTCTTTGATCCAGCAACTGCATTTCTCTTTTTGGTGCTGCCCCAGAGCTCTGTGTATCTCTGACTGCCTGCCCTCTCCCTTAGGTTGGCTTCCTCTCTGCTTCAGTAATGAACACGTGCAGCAATAACCACCCAAGACCTGCAAGGCAATTTGGAAATGTTCATTCATTAGTGAACTATCCTGGCTTCCCATAATTGCTGTAGATTCTGTTGGTGCAGATGGCAAAGGGCTAGTTCCTGAGTGTGTCTTCCTGAGGTCCAACAGAAGGAAGATGACAATCAAGTTCTCTTTTTTTTTTTCCTTTCTCCCTCTTTTTCTTTCTTTTTCCCCTCTCTCTTTCTCTCATCATCATTATCCAGTCCACTTGCCCTTCTGTTCATAAACTCCTAGTGCCAAAAATCTGGTTAATTCTGAATTTCCTCAGGCACAGTTCTGATTTAGATGGTACATATCTAGGGCCCAGCGTCTGGGAGCCTGAAACCAATGTATTGCTGTGTGGACAGATTTATGCTGAGAAAATATAGGACCACAGCAGAGCTTTCAGAATTAAGGAAGAAAAGTAATAGACTTCAAGGCTCTGGCAGCATGGAGAAAGCTTTATGTACATGTTCTTATAGGGTTTGGCTAAACATCTTGTATGGTTCATGTGGACCACGTGAAGAACTGTAGCGGAGGCAGAAGCACTGTAACACAAAGGTGCCACCGCAGGGTTTGGCAGCTGCATGTTCCAGCTCTCAGTTTGGTACAAAGTGCCATCATTATCATTTGGAAATGGCTTCCTATGATATGAAACATCTTCCAGGGAAGCACCAGGAATCTCAAACAGCCAGCACAGAATACAGAAAGACAACCTTGTATCTTTGCAGGTTGTCATTGCTAGTGAGTCTCAGACAGAATCCAGAGTGCGTAGGGGCAGTGGAGGACTGGGAGCGGGTAGGGCAGGATTAGGGAAATTTTCCCCAGCCAAGCCAGAAAACCCCAAAAATGTCACCCTCCTTCCTAACCTTGGGTCTTCAGTGTGACTGAGGAATACTTGGGGCAAACCCAGTCTTCTTGGAGTCTGCCCTTGGGGAAGGTAGGGAGCGAGGCAGAAAAACAGAGAGGTGGGAAGTGGTTGCGGGGTGCTGAGTTTGGCCTAGCGCTTTGGGCTCCAGTGGAATCTTCAGGCTCCAAGCAAAACTCAGTGGGGAATGAAACCCACAGCAACCCAAACAAGGCTGGGGCTTGGCAGGAGGCCACTCGAGGGGCCCCCATGACTCTTCACACTGCTCTGGGCCTGTGTGGGCCTCTCGGCTGACTGAGCCACCTTCCGCTGCAAATCCTGTTTCTCTGGACTTCTCTGAAGCAGAGTCATTGAATGCATTCAGTCAGTCAAAACTCGATGTTTCCCAGGAGCAGAGGCCCCTTCTAACACCCAGAAGTGTGTCCTTGGCTGGAGAGTGCTTACCCTGTGGTATGGCCAGGCAAGGAAGTCTTGGGTTGTTTTTGTGAAGAAATTCATACTGGGATTGAGGACACATTAGGTGGGGGTGCTGTGAAAGGAAAATATGAACAGAGTTTTGGAGCCGCCACTCTTCGACTCTGTTGGGGTGAACTCCCCCCTCAATAATAGTTCTAGAAAAACAGGCGATGTCGTCAGAGCAGCTGCTGATGGCCTGACAGACAGTTTCCGCAGCGCTACATGAGGCCCTTTGGTGTCCCTGTCAGGAGATTGGCAGCTGAATGACACCAATGAGGCCGGGCCTGTATTCCCTCTGGGAATGCCTCCCTAATTGATAGACAGAAGGCAAAGAGAAGGATTGTTTTTGAACCTGAAAAGAATCCCCTTTTTTCTCCCTAAAGCTCATGCCCCCACTCTCCACAGCTCTATTTTTCCCTCCCCCCCACACTTTTTTTTAAAGGTGTTTTGTTCCAGAGCAGTTACAGAGCTTAATGGAACTGAATGACTTTTACCCTTCACAATCTGTCAGTCAAAAGCCCGACTCCAGGACTGTTAAATAAAGTCCTTTCAGAGGCAGACAGGAGAGGAATGTGTCAGTCAGGCAACAGACCCTGTTGTGTTTTCATCTGTCAGAGGGGTGAAGGGAGAGCTGTGGGCCCCAGGCAGGGCACATTCCCAGCAGCCGCTAAGAGGCCTTGACAAATCCAGGTGTGGAGCCAAAAAGTCCCCAATCACCAACATTCTTGAGGTATGGACTCAGAGCCCCCAGGCACTCGGGTTTGCAATCAACTATGAGATGTTTGGGCAAACTTTCAGTACAGGTTTCATACTAAGCATTTTTAACATAAAACCAACCACTAAGTGCTGGGTGTCCGTACAAGTCATGGCTTTCAAATTAATAACCGCTTAGCTGAAAATACTGCAGACAGTAATGCTCTGGCAGAGGGGCCTTCAGGTAGACTCCAATTTTGTAGAGCCATTTCATTTTTTTCTAATACTTTCCTTTCCCATTATATGACAATCCATTAATCTTGCCCATTTACTTAAAATTGCTGGGCACTTTTTTTTAAAAAGAGTTCTGAACAGTTGCTTTTGTTCACTATAGATTCAGAGCTTTACATAAAAAATGTTCATGGTTAGACATACTAATGGCCAATTCCTTATGTTTCGGTGACATTTCCTTTAAAAGCTTTAAAAAAAACTCGAAGAAGGATGGGGGTAGGGTGGAAATAGGGTAAAGCCAGTAGAGAAGTTGATATTCAAACAAACAGGGCTTGTTCTTATCAGGGTGCTAGAAAAAACTCACAAAATACCAATATGGATGTTTTAACCCAGAACCGAAGGCCTGGCATTCAGACAGGAAAGTCACTCACCTCCCAGGACAAATGGTTTGCTCACTGCCGTGGGTCTGGCAGGGAAGGAGGGTCTGCAGTCCCTCAACCCAGAGGGTTGTTTGAGTTTGGGATAAACTTGGGTCTGTTATTTATTACTTGCTTGTTTTCTTCCCTCTGCTCAGGAGATTTTGTATAAAGCAAAAGTAATGCCCCACCTCTGATAGTTTTTTCTTTTACATGCCTACCTTCTATCTCCTAATACACTATTCTCAAAGTAAGCCAAGTTAGCAAAACTTGGTTTCCCTTCCTTTTCTCTTTTCATCCTATGCCCAGGCCTAGGTTTTGTGGGGGGCAGGGTGCATCTTCCAGCAGCACCTGGGACCACTCATGTTAATTAGTGTATGTGCACTGGTCCATTAGGCAATGAAGAACTCCCCTTCTTCTCTCCTTCTACCCCTCTCTGGCCAAAATGTAGACTTCGTGTTTTCTTCTGTCCATGCCTGCGGGCCCCCAGGGATAAGCCTGTTTCAGGCAGACTAAACTGCAATTTGAAAGGCCTCTGGCATGGGCTGATAAACTGTCACGCTGAAGCAGGTCTAAAAATTGTTAAAATAAATATGGCATACACTACATTACAAAAGCTAAACTATTTTCAAAGAAATGGATCTTCGGCCCTTTGATGCAACATATTAGAGATTAGAGAATCAGATAAATGACCAAAAAAAAAAAAAAAAGCACAACAGCTTATTTCTATATTGGGGTGGAGAAAGCAATGTCTATCTTCTCAAAAGATAAAGTTCTTGGAGTTGTTTTAGAGCATACAACTCCTCAAGGTGTTTACAAGGATGAGGTTCGACTTTAGACCCATGGAAAACTTCCTGTGGACAATATTCCTCTGGAATACTATTGAATGAATTTCAGTTCTAGAAATATGTGCTGTGAGGCTTCCTGGGTTCATCCTTCAGTGGTTATTAATGATCTGCCACACTTAAAAAAACAAGGCCATTTCTTGGTTCACTTTTCTGCCTGTCTGTCTCCCTTCTCCTGGGAAACACAGGAGCCTTTTACACAAGGGAAATATTTTTTCTTTTGTGCCTGAAACTTAAAATGGATGCCATGGCTTCTGTTTTTAACATTAATAGCCACACAGCACTTGCAAGCAAAAGCTCACAGCCGATGGAAATTCTTCTTAAAATGGCAATGTGTACTTTAGTTGGAGGGGCGGGGGAAACTTCAGACAAAGTCCCCACTTCTCCCCAGGTCGCACTCAGAAAATTGTTATGGTTAAAAAGCAAATACACACAAACCAGAAAACAAAAAAGGTCAATATCTGCCTGTTACTTTGTTGGCTCTAAAATTCAGTCAATACGAGCACTGTTAAGTGCAAACAGTTTTTTGTCTGTCCTGGTCATTTCCTATGCACTTGGTGGGGAGAGGCAGAAAGAAGGCTTGGGTAAGACGTGCTCCTGCCACCCAGGCCAACACTGTTGGTTTGGTTGTGCCTTCACCATATCAGAACATCCTGCCATTCAGTACCAAATGCAAGGGGACCTGCAGCTGACTGGTGGATGAATACGGGTCATCCTGGGCTCTCGGTTCTAATGATTAGGTGATGTCTGTAGAACGCCTGTCCAGCTAGATTTTCACTGTGATGGCTGCTGTTCTGTATCGGATCAGTAGTGCTAGAATCACCCGCTATTTGGATGGGTGTAGAATCAACACAATTCCCTTTCTGTGCACATAGAAGCCACTGGAAACTGCATTTCAAAGTCTAGTTGATAATATTTAAATTCTTTCTATTTGGGGGACTGGTTTAGGTTTCAAATTCCTTTTTAAAAAAGTTATACTGTTTTAATATTCAGAAACTTTGATATCAATTCTGCAATAACCTATGTTTAGAGTCTCATCTGAAGGTTTCAGAACTAGATTACCCCCAAAAAACAAACAAACAAAAAACCCCAAGAAGTCATTTCTACAGCAAGAGCCATGTTTATAAACTAATAACTCAATAACTCAGGGATGGAAATATGGTCAGAGCCTTGGCCTGCTGCTCCAGCTTCTTTATCATTACTTCTTACATGATTTTAGTAACATCGAATCGTCTTTACTACTAATTATTTGTAATAATAACAATCCTAGTAATGAAATTACTGATTATAACATGTAATATAACATATAGTATATTATATTATTGGTATTATAACACTATGTGCCAAGTTTTATATGCATGATCTTATTTAAAAGACAACCCCTTGATGGGGATAGTGCTTTTCGTGGTTTGGAGAATGGACTTTGGTGATGATTTTTGATGCTTGCCTACTTACCATGAGTGGTCCTCATCTGTGAATGGGGTGATAAAGGTATGGCCTTCTTGAGCAGGAGTGTAACTCTCAGTGTATGGACAGCCTTTAGAATGGAACATGGGTTAATGCCATTATGTGTTATTACTATTATTCCTTTGCCCCCATGTATGCAGCATATTATTATTATGCATTAATAATAATGTGAGCGGTGGCTTTAATCAAGTAGGAGTAGCATTCTTTATCAACAATAACCCTCCTTCCTTACCTCCCACGACCAACCTCCAACTTGTCATTTTCTTGGTATATAAAATGGCCCATGGGTGGCAATGGTGAATTTCTGGTGAGTGAATATTTGTAACTTTCCAGGGAAAGCTCACTTGTGAGCAGCTGCAGCCAACCCTGCAGGGGAGGGTTTTCCCTGGGACAAGGCTAAATTAATCTCAGTATGGTTGAGACATCTACAGAGATGGCTCAAGACTTCTGAGGGGCTCTGGGAGGTTCAGATCTCTGGACTTCTGTACGTTCTTCTTGCTGGGCAGTCTCTGAAGTGCTGGGTTGGGCTCTTGAGGGCCAGATTCTTTCAAGATGTTTGACCCCGGTCTCATTGAACTTGTCTTGGCTCTTGCTCAGGCTGTTCTTGATCTTCACCATTAGGTGCCATGGCAGGATATTAAAGTGGTGCCCTCTGTTAAGAAAATAGTCTTCAGGCTAGAGGAGACCTCGACGGGGCACAAGGTGGAGGTCTTATCCGCTCAGTTGGGGTCTTCTTGAAAATCAAGACCCCTGCCCTCTGCCCACCTTAGTATGTCTCAGACGGTTTCATGCAGTGAATGCGTCACACCTTTTGGGTTTCAATCACAACCACAGAGAGCCCACTGCTTCCCAATTGCTACCAGTTTTAGAATTTGACTTTCAGGAAGACAGCTAAGTCCACCATGGTGTGCTCACTTTGAATTGAGAGATCAGACAACCTTAACTTAATCCAGTTTAATTCATACACATTTATTAAACACTTATCTACAGTTCGAACTATATTTTCCTATCCATAAATTCCCCAGATAAATATTGTAATAATACAAGAAAACCTACGGACTGTTTTCACTTCATTTTCTGAGTCCTTTCCCCTCCCTAAGCTAATTCTGAAATGCCAGTGACAGTGGTTCATTCTAGAAATGCAGCACAACTTCCTGTTGGGTTCTTGCAGGTTTGCCCAGTGTGATGGATTTGCATTGACATCCACTTCTACCACTGGTTTTTGGTGAAATAAGAGCACCTCATTCTGAATCCCTGACAAGGTCTGACCTGGTTGCAGAATTTTTTTTGGTTTTTTGTTTGAGTTTTAAGAAACAAGGTCTCACGGTGTTGTCCAGGCTGGCTGTGGACTCCTGGATTTGAGTGATCCTCCCACCTCAGCATCCCAAGTAGCTGTGACTACAGGTGTGTGCCACCATGTCCAGTCAGTATTGTCCATTGACATGATACAGATCAGAACTATCTGGCCTATGTGGAGACCAAATCCATTTGTCACAGCCAAAGAATGTACTAACCTTGGTAAACCCTTGGCTCTGACAGAAAGCAAGAAACACATACATCCTCTTGCTGGGGATTAGGGAAGGTGGAATCATCCAAATTGGAGTGAGCAATGATTTGGTATTTCAGTCTCACAGATACCAACTTTGTAATGAGGGTGTAGTTCATGAGTCACAAATAAATTGTAGAGTTCTTAGGATGGTGGCATGTGAAGGGAATAGACAGGGTAATATTACACATCTGTGGTCTTATCTACATTTTCCCCACAACCCCTCAACATCAGGAAATTGCTTCTTTTCTATTCTAGATGGTTCTGGGGTCTTGTTGATTAGAGAACTCCATCCTGGCACCTGGGCAGGGTAGGCCTATGCCCTAGGACTGGTCAGCTCCAATCTTCCTATCCATGGAGATGGACCACGGCATATGGCCCATGTAGGGTCAATCGTATCTATGAGAGCTAGTGTGTGGGCATGGGACAGATTTGACATGCTATGGATGGCAAATTATATATGGAGAAAACCTATGGCAAGAAAGAATGAGGTCAACATACAAAATAAGAGAGATAAATAGAATAAAGAGATGAGAGAGAGAAGAGAGAATATTGCTATTATTTAAATCCCTGTTCCTGAAAATACTATATCATTTAACTTCCTAGTTCATGAGCCATCAAATCCACTTGTCTGCTTATGGTTGTTCATGGTTTCTTTCACTTATAATGGAAAGGTGCTTAACATGCAAGGTTTATGGATGTAGCTGTTTAAGTAACTCCTTAGCTTTGGAAATCTCTTAAGTTATGTACACATCTCTTTCCTCACTTGTAAGTGGAGTTAAGTCCAGCTGCAGTGGGGAGCCCATACCTCTTAGGGTATGTTGGTGGAATGGATGAGCTAACTCAGAGTATAGGTGAAGTTAGCAAATAATGGGTTTAACCATATGTAATTGCCATTATTTGACCATTTTCAAACTAAAAAAATTTCATATGGTTAAATTTTTAATTACTGAGAAAATAAGCCTGGTTGCAGTTAACATTAATTTATTTATAATGATTTTATTAGTGTATTATAGTTATACATAATAGTGGGATTCATTTTGACATCTTTATGAAAACCTATTACATAATTCATTTTATTTCAATCCCTAGTACTTCCCCTTTCCCTTCCTTCCTCCTTTTCCCTGATCCCCTTCCTCTCTTCTATCAGACTTCCTTCTATTTATGTATTATTTTTAAATTGGTTCATTATAGTTATACATCAAAGTGAATTTCCTTGTGATACATGCATGTACCATAATTTGGTCAATTTCATTCCACAGTTCTTCCCCTTTCCTCTTCTTTCTCCCTTCAGCTTGGTCCCCTTCCTCTATTCTAGAAGTTGCTCTGTGTGGGCATTATTCTGAGTGCTGTGGAGGACCTAAATATGGAGAATACAAGGTTCCTCTTCTCAGGGACTTCAGTGCCTAGTGAGGGACTTGATTTCCTAACAAGCTATTGCTGTAGTGTGGTCCTTACTCCATAAATTAGTTAAAAGATTTTTTAAAAGATTTCATCTTTGTCAATGAAATGCCACTTGTACAATCTGAGAAGAATGTTAATAATGTAAAATTTAAAGAAGAACTCACTCTGTCACTGTGCTTTCTAGAACCCCTCTGTTTGCAACCACTTTCTTCTTGAACCCTTTTGGGACTGTCACAATGACCCCAAAATGTCAAGGATCAAGGGATATCCTGCACATAATATGCCTTTTTGTTAGCTTTCTGTGCCGATTCACCCCATCTGCATGAGAATTTTTCTCCTTTGCCTCTTTTGTCTGGAAAAGACCCAACTTAAAAATCTTATCTGTGTTGTATTACATCCCTAGTCCACACCAAGCAGAGAGGGTGAAGAATCATAATGGCACCCAGCAGAAAAACAACAAAAATTTTACTGTGCCTTTAGCCTGTGCATAACCAGGTTCTCTAACTCAATGTCTTCTCAGATGACCTTTCATGCTCCTTCTGAACATATTTCTTGATTTAGATTTCTAGACGTGGTACTGCAATCTGGTACAATGATTTATTCTAAATATCTCAATTTCAGGGTGTTTGCCCACTAGTTCTCCTCCACATAATGTGCTCTTAGAAACAGAGCCAATTTGCCTACATCAGGCTGGCTCCCGATCTCATGTAGAAAAAGAACTACCGATCGAGAGAATGCAGTTACTAATTTTCCAGGAGTGAGCATTGGTTAACCTTCCTGCCCAGGGTCCCTGGGGCTCATTGACTTTCCCCCAGAAAGAAACGCTTCTCAGTTTTACATAAACAGCATTTTCTTCCTTTCTTGTTTATTTTAGGTGAAATTTCTTTTTGCTCTGCTCACTTCTTTCACTTCTAAAAAAAATTACCTTCACATGGAATAACTTGCTATTTTGCCAAATCTGTCCATCAAAATAAGGAACCCTGGGACCGTTTTAGCAGGCCTATAGAATAAGTGTTCTAATGTATGATGGACTTAAAGAGCAAAAATGCATGTAGTCAGGGTCATGGTCACTAGCATGCAACCCTAATGTTTTAATTTATCTTCTGCAAACAAGGGAGGTGTTTTTCTTCTAGGCAATCATAAATACAGCAGTTTGGTGCAATCCAAACTGTGATATGTGGGGGTGCCAAACCCTCTTGATTGTGTACACACATTTTACAAGGGGGCATTCCTGTTGCTAAAGGAACTTGTCACTTTTGCATGAATGCCTTGTGATTGGCAGCAATGTTGGCTGGTGTTAAGTATCATATTGTTTGGTGGTGGAGAATATTTTTTATTGCTAGTTCAATAGCATTTCACAGTTATTAAACCAGAGTCATTGTCCCTGGCGGCTCTTAAAGGCTCAGAAACTTTAGGACACAGGGGAAAAAAAAAATCCACAAGCACAAAACCTGTCAGTTATCCTCATTGTTCCAATGTGGTCGTCATACTCTTGGCTCAAGATATTTTGAGAGAAATGTTGAGAAAGTGGCTTTTTGAACATATTTATAGGCAACTTGTTTTTGCAAATAAGAATTTATGGGACAAAATTGAGTTGCAAAGCTTATTTTGAAGTGTTTAAAAATGGATATATTAAAGGGATAGAACGTCTATGTTATTACAACTAGATAGTAAACATGTAGATTAAAAAAATGTTTATAGTATTAGTGATATGGCCAAATACACCCCAAGATAAATGTCTGCCTAAAGTCATTGCTAGCGCCTAAATGGAATGCTCCAAGAAGGAGATGAATGGATGTGATTAGGGAGGGAGCACATATATTTCTGTGCAAGTAAGAGCTCCCCCAGCTTATTTAGCAGATAATGAAAATATCCCACAAGTGAGCTGGTGGATGACCTTGTACAGCTGCCAGGTGTTAGCGATAATAGAAGACTTGCCAGGAGAAAAGGCAGCCAGCAGATGTTCCTCCCCTTCGATAAACCTGTTTTAGTATGAGGATGGAGTGCAGGGCCTTAGGCTCTTTCTTCAGGACTCATAGGGGACCCTAAAGCAGTACGGTACACGTATATGGGTTACCCCCTGTGGGAGGCATTTAAGGTCTTTTGCAAACACCCAACTTTCTGGAAATCTGACGAACATTGTGTTACGTCTCCTGACAGCATCCTGTCAGTTCCTGGAGATTTCGCTCTCCTCAGTTCTTTGTGTGCTTTCTGGATGGTTTTGCTTTGCTTCTTCCAGGCGGAGTTTGTGAGGCCCTGAGGACCACGCCAACACTCAAGTCAGTGGATGCCCAATTAATCTTCTGCTGAAAGAAAAATGTATTCTTATTTCTCTTCAAGTGTCTCTGGCAACGACTGGGTGCGGGCAGGAAGTTTTGTTTACCTAAACAAAACCCGAAGATGTATGAGCCCTCTGAGCACTTCTGTGGCCAGCTCTTCTCTGAGGATGCTCCTCTCTGGCTGGATGCCAGAATTCTTCTATTTTTCTAGTAATAATTGAAACTGTAGAGGAATACACCCACCCCATGGTCGACATTGCAGGCTATGAGTTTGTAGTGATGCTCTTTCTGTTTGGTGGTGATTTCCTACTTTTCTTTAGGAAAAGGGAAATCTTCCTCAAAATTTCTGGCAATTTCCTCCAGTTGCTCTCTCTTCTCCATGTCTGTCTCCTCCCTCACAATTTTGACTGTTCTTCATTTCCAGAGGGAAGTTAGGGTTCCTTGACTGGAGATTTGGAAGGTAGATTCCTTCCTGTGCTAACTGTGAGGGGCAGTTCTCTCTGACCAAATCTTTCTCCTATCCATTTTATACACCTTGTGGAGTTAATCTACATGTCCTCTAGTCCACAGCTTATTTTTTGGCCCCAAATTTCCCTCCATCGCTCAAAAGGAGGTTGCTAGGCTCTGGTTTCTGTATTAATATTTAAAATAGAGACATTTTTAAGGTTAATTCCAGGCAAAAATCATTAAACTACTATTTAATAAACTTAATGGCTGAGTTGTTCTCATTAGCAGGACAATCTCAATTTTATCTGGGTCTAATTCTTCCTCCTTCAAGGAGCATTCTGTGAATATATTTGAGTGAAATGGATTAGTACCTTAAAACATTGTTCTCATTGAGAAAAAGCCTGGAAGGATATGCACCAAGCATGGTTATTGTTTGGGGATTTGGATATTTTTCCCATCTTTTTTAATGCTTTTCTGAATCATGTGACTTTGTACTCATACTTAGAAAAAAAGAGGCATTTTAATAACAGTGTTCTCCACAAGTTTTTTAGATTGTCATGATTTCTTAAGGGGTTACTTGTAGAAAGAGTGTGCCTCCAAAGAGGAACTCGGCAGAACTTAGTCTTCTGCATTAGTGAGTCACTTTGAGTAACTCCCTAGGTTAAGGACAGATCTTCACGTAAAGTGAGACTGACATCCACTTGTAGGAATTGTGCTGAAAATCTCATGAGACAATGTATACCTGCAAAGTGTTGCTCACTCGGGAGGAAGAGCAGTGGCAATCATTTATTTAGGGAATTCTTGGAGCGAATACAGGCCAGAAATTAAGGGTGTGTGTGTGCTGGTGACCTGACACATGATATTTTACTTTTATTAATATGAATGAAGGAATTCTTCCTTTGCAGTCTTCAAACTTGTATAAACATTTTAATATTCTCAATGGCAGCTTCCACGATTATTTGGAGAAGGAAATGTGTGTGTGTGTGTGTGTGTGTGTGTGTGTGTGTGTGTGTGTTAGTGACTAGAGTACCCAAAATGCAATATACAGCAACATTAAAGTCCATGTAAAAGTAATAGTCATAGCATCTCTGCTGTGGACTGATGCAGGATTTTTAAAGACTGAGTTATGTGGTGTCAGATATTTGGTCAACTGTCAGAGGTAAAATAATTAAAAATAAAAACAAACAAGAAAAACCAAACAGAAACAAGAAGAACAATCTCTTATAGAACACCTGACTGACTCACTCTATAAAACAGCTATTCTGGTGACAAACTGCAATAGAGTTTTCCCACTGTGGCAGTGGTGACAGCGAAGTGACTTTCTGGTAGAATCAGGGAGAAGAGGGCACTGAGTGGTAGTGACTGGGGTAGAAATACCTATGATATCTCTGGATGCACTGGGCACCCTGGGTCCTTGTGAAGATGTCCCATCTGCATGAGCTGAGGACCCTTTTTTGCTCATCTCACGTACCTGGCGGGGCTGCTCATCTAGATCTGGATAGATCAGCAGTGAAGGGGTTACATGTAAGGGTGATCAAAGATTTAAACTGTCATGTCGACAGTAAGCCAGGAACAGGCCGTGCAGGGGCCTTAATAAATCTGCCCTTGACTTATGGCCGAACCTCATTCAGCAGAAAATTATTTCTGCGGCATATTGAGTGCTCTGCTCTGATGGAGACAGAAATAAAAGAAAGGTGGAAATGGGGAGAAGAGAATGGAAATTCAATCCACATGCGATGGGGAGGACTCTTCAGTAAATTCTTTCTCAGATGAAATAAGAAACAGAATGTGTAGGACTCTTAGAATAGGGTGCATTCCTTTGATTACTAAAATGTCTTAGGGGAGGAAAATGGACAAGGAGTGAATTTCAGGGAAGTCCATAGAGAGGGCAGGGAGGGTAGGGAGGGGGCAAGCCTGTCCCCTGGGCCTTTAGGCCTGATTGCTCATTCATTTGTTCATTTAGCTGGTCAAGCTTTATTGAGTCCTTACAGAGGGAGACACTGCGGTTACTGAGATGAGCAAGACGTGCCACGGAGCTCACAGCTGAAGGGTTAGAACTATGTCCGTCGGCCATCTGAAGTGTGCCAGGCACCAGCCCAGTGCCATCCAGCATGATGGTGATGTGCTCCTGGCCAGGGAGCAAAGTGCCGTGGGAGACTGCTCTGGATAAAAATGTGAGGATGTGTATGTAGCAGGATTTTGGAGAGCAGATGAGGGCAGCACCTTTTCATAATACATTTTCCCAGTTTAGTAGGAGGAATAGTGTTTGCATTAATTTGAAAGTCTGATTTAAAAAGAAAAATAGAACAAAAATAGTCTTTCTCTGATGCTATGTAATTTAAATTCTCCTTATTGCCTTTCTTAATGACATTTTAGGAAGAGAAGAAAGGGTTAAGATTGGAGGACTCTGTATTTTTCTGTCCAGTTCATAAAGCCATGAAGGATCCTTTCAATCCCAGATCAGAGATCATTCGAATTTGAAAGATAATTTAGGAGACAAGACTCCTTCTCTTTCTACAGTTTTAACACTATTGGGAAAAGCTCAAGAAAACATAAAAATAATGAAAGTGTTTCCTCTTCTAAATAATTTATTCACTGTTTTTCTTTTTTTTTTTTCTTCTTCCTATGCTTTCATTCCCGGAGCTGTAATGAGTTTTAGGAACATAAGGTGTCAGATATTGGCTTTTTGTTGTTGTTGTTTTTGAGATCTCTAAATTCATGACCCCTCTGGGCATTCTAGGCCTGGATAATACATAATTTACAAAGAGATCTGCAGCTTTCATCTTCTAAGTTTTGGAGTTTTTTATTCAAAGGGTGATTTGTTTTGCCGTAGTAGAACCAGTCACGTTTCCAGAAGCTTCTGAGGAGGATACCGCACCCTACAGCACTCTGATGCTTTGGCAGACTCACCCTGAAGGTGCAGCGAGTTTCTGTGGGGCATAAGTGCTGATTCTTCCTGTCCAGGGGCATTTCTACAGTTGATCTGTACTAGAAACAAGGCAAGGAGAAGGACCTAGGCAGAACTAGCTGTTTGTCTTAAGGCAAAGGGTTCAAGGCCAAGGCTTGGACCACATGTGAAAATTCTCATCTGCTAATGAGAGTGGTGGATGAATGAAGGTAAGGAACTGGTAGTGTTGGGGTGGGGTATGTTTATGTTAATCTCTTAAGTCTTCAGGGAACAAAGATAGAATTATCCCAGGCATTGCTCCCAGGGCAGGATCAACCACCCTACAAGCAGTGCCCCAGTGCAGTCTGTCTTTGGGTATGTACTGATGGGACTATATTCTGAGGTAGGACTAATGAGAAGGATCTTCTGTGATTTGTCTCTTTTTGAGAAAGAAAAGTTGAACTCTAGTGGTCTGAAGAAAACTGGGGCTGAGATTAGCTCTCCTGGATAGAGTCGTGGGTTTCAGAACAAGAGAGGCTGAGGAGACCAACTACTGCCCAGGAGGCTACCCCTATTGATCGGCTCCTCCAAGTGTTACACAGTTAATGATGTATTTTACTATTTGAAGGCTTATTCATCAGCTCAAATTAATTTTTTGGATATAAATATACATATAGTTAATTTTTTAATTTAAAAATTTAAATTTATTTGTATTTAACTATACAAATAAATCTCAGTCTCATAAGGCATCCTGGAGAACAGTATGTTATAATATGGCTGCAGAGAAACTTGCAAGGACTTTGCCCAGCCTGGGTAAATTACATCATCACTATGGTCCTGGTTCTCTCCAGTTGTGCAAAAAGGGAACCCAACTCTCTCCCTTTCCTCATGGGGTAGAAGACTAAGCTGATCCCCTTCCTTGCCCTGTCCCCACCAAGACTTGAGGTTCTTTAAGAAGCTTCTACAGAAGTAAAAAAAAAAAAAAAAAAAAATGATTTACTTTTATTCTGATGACAATAATTTGTCCACCTTAGTTTGCAATTGGAAGCAAAATTGTAGACACTTGATGCTCTCATGAATAGTTTAATTATTATGATTTACTTTAATTCACAACTAATGGCTCTAAATTCATGTTATCTCTCTAGGAGGCCACATATCACTTTTTGCCCAAACCCTGCCATGACAGGAGCTAAATTGAGTTTGTTAAGGACTTTTCTTGCTCTGCGTCAGAGAGAAGTGTTTGCATGTAGCTTAGAGTTCAGTGTGACAGGACCCCCTTTCCTTCCCTTCTCTCCTTTCAGGGTGTCCCCTTTTCTTACCTAAACCAAATTCCTTTTCTTTACATTTGAATTCAGAGAGTTCCCATCAGACAAAAGGGATGGAGAACGCAGAGGGAACTTTTGACAAATGCCTTGGGTTGAGGGGGTGAAAAGAAGGAGGAAGAAACCCAAAGAAAATGAAAAAGAGTGGGTTAAGAATGAGGAGGAGGAGGCCCCAGTGATCATGGAGGAGGGCTTGATTACCAGTTCCTTTTAAAATTCCTAATTTGACCTGAAACAAAGGAGGCCCGAAGCATTTAAACTCAAGGGAAACGACTGGACTCCAACAAAGCTGGTAAATTTTAAGGGAGAGTGGTTTATCAGTACTTACAGAGTCAGGATATTCCATTCTTGGAGGTGTAATGAAATCCACTGATTGGCTTGATTAAAACTCAGGAGAAAATGAAAAGAAAGGAATGTGTCTGAACAGAGTTTTTCAAGATGCATGCTTAGAATAGCTAAGACTGAAATTTAGCCAAATAATTTTGGTTAGGTTTTGAAATACTAGAGGAACTGAATAGCTGTAAAAATGGAATATTTGGGATGACTGTGAAAGATAAAATTTTAAACTGGGAAGTCACACTCAGTAGACTTAAGAGAACACACAAGCACAGTGCAGGGGATGGCATTTTGTACTAGAGAGTTTGAGAGTGAAGGTGTCTGAGCAATAGTTAATTTGCAAAGTTTTGAGTCGCCAGTTTCCTTGATGTGGTTTTCTGGAAGGATTATAACTTCCATCTTTTATGCAAAAATGTCATCTCATTAGAGAACAAAAAGCAATAGCCTCTGTCACCATATCTGAAATCCTGAATTTTGCTTCCTGCCTCCATCTCACATCCAGTTAACTATGGAAATAAAATTGTAGGGAATTTGGCCTTCAGGTTATAGGGCTGGAAAATGCTTTGAGAGGCCTTCTGGTTGGATTACTTCTAAACCCTCTCTGACAGATGAAAATTTATCTTATTTTTAAATGTTCCCCAGAGGAAGAGTGTCCACAGACTCCCTTAGTAACTCATTCCAGTTTTTAATGACCTCCGCATTCAGGAAATTCCTTCTTCTGTCCTACCTAAACCCACTCTGCTCCAGCTTAAGTCCATTTTCTTTTGACCTGCCCCAGTAGAGATGGAAAAAAAAAAAAAAAAGGTCATCCTCTTGCATAAACATCCTTTCACATAATTAAAGATTAATTTTTAAAATCCCCAAAGTTCTTGAGCTCCTCTTCTTTATCATATGGAATCTCCCTACTTCCTTTGCCTTGTGTCTGGGTTCCATCTCACAACCTCTTATTCACCTTTGCCGTGACTTCTGAAACCTCCTCCCTGGTCTCCAGTCTATGCTGTGCGCTGAGGGAACAGAGACAACACAATGATATATGTCTGTCTGTCTTTATTTACCTGGCCGCCTGGGCCAGAGCTCATCTAAGAGGCTAGTGGTACTGATGATGTTTTGAAATTTTAACATTTTTTTCTTGCTCACATTTCCATTATTTTCAAAGTCAATTTTGCTCAGATAATAAGTCTGGGCATTTACAGGGGTATATATATTTTTATATTTTGGAAGGAAAAAGAAGCATGATATAGTACATGAATATAATAGAATATAATATATAGTGAGTTATAGTCATTTTTCAGTATCCATAGGGGATTGGTTCCAGGACCCTCAGGATACCAAAACCTGCAGATATTCAAGTTCCTCATATAAAGTGACAAAGTATTTGCATATAACCTGTGCACATCTCTCATATACTTTAAATCATTTCTAGACTACTTAAAATATTTAAATGTAAGTGCTATGTAAATAGCTCTGTATTGTTTAGGAAACAATGGCAAGAAAAAAGTCTGTACATGTTCATTATAGATGTATTTCTTTTTCCCAAATATTTTCAATTTGTGGTTGGTTGAATCTGCAGATGGGAACCTGTGGATCTGGTAGACTGACTACACTCAGTATAAATATAAGGGCAAATTCAATGGTGACTCTTAGACAACAATCTACTTTTGCTCATAAGGTTTTTCACTAGGTCTGAACATTCCAGAAAATCTCTCAGCTCTACCCAATTTTTATTTGAAGGTTTCTGTAAATCTGTTTCTGGTCCTTGATTTGACTTCCTGATGTTGCTCTTGTTCTTGGAGATGAGACCCTAGAACCTAAATAGAACCCACATTTGCCAGAAATTTACACAAATAATTTCAGGGTGCAGCAAAAGTTTTGATGCATTTTCTTGGGAATATAAGTTGTTCTCTAAACAAAGTAACAGATCTCCTATAATTAATGTAGTATTAAATAAGATTCCTTTCTTATTCATTTGCCTAGTTTCCAAAAGACTTAAATATTTGGGCAACAGATGCTCATAGACATGGCTTTATAACTCTCACTTAAAAACATTTCTGAAGAACTCTTGAAACTACTTTGAAGCAGCCTCAGGTTTCTTTGTAGTTTTCAAAACATGCTTGGGAGGGTGTTAAGTGGGTAACAGGTGCTTTTAAAATGTCTGTTGCTATTTTTATGAGTCATGTATTTACTTGTACTGTGTCTTAGCAACAGATAAAGGAAGAAGCAGAAGCACAGACAGGTTATGTCAGTCCTACAGAATGAGCTCATAGCACACCAGGGCTCAGTGGTGGTTAGTTGTGGCAGGTCAAGAGGCCACATATTCATCCATTCTTAGTCTCGTTCATTAAAAGGTGCCCACCATGGGCTGGGCACTAGTCTAAGCATCAGGGTTACTACAGAGAACAAAAAGAAACAAAATCCCTGCCTTTGGAGAACATACATTTGGTTTCGGTTTTATACATTGATCTTCTCCAGCACCTATTACAGTTAGAAATTTTTCTCTTAAAATAATAATTTAAAAAATAGAAAAAGAAATGGTGCTTTAAAAAAAAAGAATGCTTTTTTTTTTTTTTTGCAGTCTTTAAAAAGGATTATTTATGAGAAATTGATGATAAAGTGGAATGTGCTTCCTGGGTATAACACTAAATGACAGGGATACAAAGTCATCATGCCTTCTGCCCTAAATTGAAACTAAAAACAACAACATAATCATCTCCTCTAGTTCCCCACAAACAAAGGTGTGTGAAAAGACAGAAAAGATGACAAACTCTTATTGGGGTTTATGTGTAGGTATCAGGATGATGGGAAATTTTTCAGCTCTTTTCTGCATTTTTCATTTCTCGTTGTAACCGTATATTACTTTTATAAGAAAATGACACATATCCATTAAAAGAAAATTATTCCCTTCAATTTTTACAGGCTTTAAGCTTTTGCAAGTCTTTCATTAAAATACTCCTGGGATGAATCAGTCCCTAAGCCATTATCCTGAACACCTGGGGAAGAGACGGAGACAGTGCCAAGAGGGAGGAACAGGGCAAGGAGGCACAATCGGAGGTGAGCCCATCACACTTTACCCTCCTGGACAGTCACCCTTCAGCAATATGACAGTGTTCAGTTGAAATTAGAGTGAAGAAATGAGCATCAATAAGTGCATAGTCACTATGCATTTGACAGCATTTTGCCAAGGAGGGGCTGAGCTGGGAGGCAGTATGAAGTTGCTTACAGAAAGGAGGAGATGCGGGCAGGATTCAAACCCAGGACTGCTGACTGTAAGAGCTGATGCTCTGCTTTTCCTGAGCTTTCAGAGATGCGCCTCAGACCTCCCAAGGTTTTGGGTAGGGTTTAGGATGGGTAACTGCATGCCAAAGTGATCAAGGCAGTCCTAATGTAAAAGAAATGACCTCAAGAAGGGTCAAGTGTTCTCTGTGTCACTGTAATTTTGATGTTTTTGTTGGAATAGTTTCTATCAGTTCATCATGTGTTTGCGTATATAATATTTTCAATTTTGTGTTCAAGATTTGTGCTGAAGTGTCTTGATTCCTGCAACCTCAATATAGTCAGAGTCTCTAAGACTTGTTGGATTGTTGGTTTAATCAGAATTCTGGTAAACTTGAGAAGTCTTGTCCTGATATTTGTCTTTGAAGGACCAGAGGCTGGAGAATGACCCAACCAGCACTTGATTTGCTGTCTTTTTTATTAATCCAGGGTCCTTGGAAGTTACAGGCCACTGGAGTGGAGATTCCACTTACCACTTTACAGGAGGTAAAGTCTCAGAAGGTTGAGTCACTTGTTTCTGCTTTCAAACATCCAGAGGTCACACAGTGTGGGTTGGTTGGCAAACCAATACACTTTCTACTTTGGGAACCCAAATAAAATAGCAATTTAGTGCACTTAACGCATCTGGAAGCAAGCGTTCAAGAACTCCTTTCAAACTCTTGATGTTGAAACATCTGAAACCACATAAGCACCAAACACTTGGATAATGGGAGTTAAGGAGGAAGCAAGCTGCATAGGTGGATTTTTCTTCTTTTAATAAGAAGGAAGCTCAATGAAATTTTTGCATGAAAATAGGATAAAGTTCAATTGCTTGGTTTTTAATGATAGTATGGAATTCTAAGTAAACATGGATGAAATACAACTTGTCAGCACAAAAATACTGCCTGTCATAGTCGTTTGTGTATAAAATATGACCCGCAGGTTTGAACCATATGGTTACATGAGTTCTAATTTACGTGGCATCCTCTTAAGTCAGCAGAACGCGTCCAGGCCTGCCTGTGGGAGGTGGAGTCAGCGCCTCACCAGTGAAGTGAAAAGGGCTCCCTGGAGCTTAGGCCAGTTTGGGCTGCTCTGGTGATCAGAGATTTGCAGGGCTATGTGGGACCTTCCCCAGGGTGATTGAGCCTTTCCACGCAGTGGCACGGCTGACCAGGCTGTCCCCGCGATCAGCTCTCAAAGTCGGACATGTGAAATTGAAAAATATTAAACATCACAGCTTGTGACTTCGCTGTTCCTTCTGTTCCCACTGGGGGGGAAAGAAACACAATCTCCTCCCCTCGGATGGGATGGTGAGAGCGGACATTTGGATGCCATTTTAAAACAATGTTTAATGAAGTGAGAAAACGCATTTGCGGCGCTGTGCTCCGTGGCACATGTACGCAAGCCCAGAAGTGCACAATGGCCGGGGTTTTGTGATTTAGACATGAATTGGAAAAGCCAAGGAAATGCCATCAAAATAAAAATCAGACTTGAAAGTCTAAGCTGAGCCAGAAACAGATGTACTTTTTGCTACTTAAAAAAGAAATTCTTCTGTCCCCTCCTCTCTTTCCCCCCTCAAGCTGTGCCCTGTCACTATCTTAAGATGACCTTTCCACCGGGTCTTTCTGAGATGCTTTTAGTGAACTGGTTGGAGCACATGACCCTTGACCTTTCTGCACATTCTTCAGGGAGCCCCAGGGTTCTACAGCTGCCCTCTGGGTGGTCCCCACAGACATGGCCACAGATGTCTGTTCCTGATAAGTCCAGAGACCAGGGACCTGAGACCCATCATGGGCTCCTCTGCAGGGCGAAGGACGCAGCAGCCCTCCGGGAGAGCCAGAGGCTCAACCCCAGAGCAGCTGCTCACTCTGGGAGGCTGTGGGCTGCCAGCTTTATGTCTTTTTTCTTTTTCTTTTTCTATTTTTTTGGCAGGTGTGGGGGAGGTTATTCTTTGAGGATTTTTTCCGACCCTCCTGCCATCAGCCCTGACAGTGAAAACCTTCTAGTGTTTACATTCACCTGAAGGATACTGTGTGCACTAACACCATAAATAAGGCTTAGATATCATCCTCAGTAAGTCCAAAAGTGGGGCTCGTGATTTACATTGCTATGGAAGAATAAACAGGGCAGCTCCATTAGGAAGGGACACATGTCCACCAAGTATCGAAGGGAATGATGAAGCCAACGAACCACAGAGAAATTAAGTCTAGAAACTGTTCCAGTTGCTATAAATGAATCCACAATATAGAGAAGAGAAGCGATCCAAAGCTTACTGAGTATCCACGAACTACTAGGCACTTTCCTCCTGTGGATTCATCCAGTCTTCACCACAACACTGGGAAGGTGGTTCTAATGATCCTGTTTTAAAGATGAAGACACCGAAGTTCCCAGTTTTGGGCAGGTGCCCTTGGACACAAGCTAATAGACAGTTGAGCCAAATGACTTAGGTTTTTCTGAATCCAAATTCTGTGCCCGTTCTCTTTCTCTCATACTGTCATGTTAATAGCTCATCTGAATGAATATAGGCCATTGTTTAAAATCAAAATTGTGTTATCTTCATTTCTAGTAATAAAACTGTGATTTATGTTTTGTTAGAAACAAAGTATCCTTCATGGGTGAGTTTTCAGTACAAAGAAGTTCAGGTCCCTTTAAACCTGCTTGTCCATGTTTGCCCATGCTCATATTGTGTGAAGTCCACCTCAGGTAGGAAATTTTATTTTCAGAACTCATTTGGCCCACATTTTTTAAAAACTGTCTGCTTTGCTAGAGTTTTCTCTCAGATGTCTTGGTTCTTCAACTCCTGTTTGTGTGGATTGCATGTTTTAGCTATTGCTCTATTTCTTGCTGATCCAAACAACTTGGTTTGGACTTTCTTTTCGGGCACTGGTTGGGCATGCTGGAGCATGCAGTTTCTGATGCCTGCTTCCAGGTCTCATGTGTGGCTATGATGGGCAAATGGCAACCTCTCTCCCTGGTCTCCCTTATCAGTGATGAGTGTTTGCTGCCCATTATCTGCATCATAGTTTTAGTTCAATGATTTCTTTTAAAAGTAGAAATAAGCTGATGGTATAATACATGTTTCTGCTTTCCCGAGGAGCAACATCAAGCATTACTGTAATATGGTGACACTGTCAGGCCATTGAGAAGGTTGAGACATGAATCTCATGGTGGTGCTTGTGTATATTGTGTATATTGTATTTTTTGTATTTTGTCTTTTGAATTTTATTTAGAGATAGGGTCTCACTGAGTTGCTTTGGGCCTTGCTTTCATTGAGACTGGCTTTGAACTTGTGATCCTCCTGCTCCAGCCTCCAGAGCTGCTGGGATAACAGGCTTGTGTCACTGTGCCCAGCCTACTATATATTCTTTGTATCAGGCCTTAGTTGTAGTTCCTTTTTTTGCAGTTAGTGTAACTTTTCATACATACTTGTCCTGGTCAAACCCACATTCCTTTTCTCATGCTTCAGGAATGCATGACATGGGCTTCTATGAAAAGTCTTTGTTTTTAAAGGAAATTTCCTTTGCTTACCTGTCTTCTCCACCTTCCAGATAACTGAAGTTGTCTGTAGGGGGTTGTATGTTCCCAGTTGAAAGCCCTCCCTTAAAGAACAGATCAGTAGTCCTCAACATCTTTGCTTTCCATGGACACTTTCTTGTTTTCTTTTCTCATAGTTCTAGATTTGGTCTGCTAATTACATTCATTTCCTTCCCCCATCCTCATTATTCTATTAATTTACCAAAGACATACAGTTATTGAGTGGCAGAGTGAGATTTGAATCCAGATCTGTTTGTTGACTAAAACCTGAGCCCATGGTCCCTGTGCTACAGGTCAAACTGAGACAATTAGATTGAATCTTGAAATTACCAGTGTTTAATTTTGATCTATAAGTAAATGGAAATTGCTTACGGTCCCCCCAGTAATGTTATTAGACTCATTTAATATAATTTCAGAAAGAATCAAGTCCTTATATGCCAGTTGGTCTAAGTTAGCTCTATCCTGGAAAACATGCACCTTTTGGAAGACTTGTAACAATGACAACAGCTTTAGTCCCATTTCCTCCCTTCCCCTGCCCTGCTCAGCCCAACCCTCACACTTCACAGACTGCCAAGGGCTGGGGACACTAACTTGGGAAAGAGTAAATTAGTTGGATAATATAAATTCTGTTTGATGTAATTTTTTAAAAACTTAATAGTCACACATAATTAACGTTCCAATAGGATTCTGGAACCTTTTCCTTTTACATTGTCTAACTCTTTGTCCCCAGTCATTGAGTGCAGGAGGAGTTTCCTAAGAAGAAAGAGCAAGCTAGAGTTGGAGGAAAAGTCTCACAATTTGGATTGTGCATACTCTGAACAAAGACAGGCTGCTCATCCTACATGGTGGGTGTTAACCATCACCCTTATCCTCATCAGCAGCATCACATCTTATCCTCATTCAAATAGCCAACATTGATTTGTTTCATACCTTACAAAGAAAGCTTGCATATTTGGGGTTCTCCCAATAATCCTTAGAAACAGATAGTTTTCTCATTTTGCACATGAGGAAATTAAGTGAAGCCCAAGTTCACACAGGGAGATCTTTGGCTCTGCAGCAGCTTTGTCAAAGGGATTGAAAGGGGTTACCCATGAACCTTCTTCCACGATCTTCTTGTGCAAAAGCTGTTAAACTGTGATATTCTGATTTGTCTGGGATGCCTGACTATATTGTCCCCCCAAATATCCCTAAGACAGGGCAAATCACACTCTGCCCGTTTCTTTCTAGCCATATGGTATTATGACAAACATGACTAATTCCTGCTATTTGGTCTGAATCATGTTAATCTGCCAACTGGTTAGCACCCTTATAAAGCAGCTTTTATCTGGAGATTCTCATTAGCATGTGAAATTAGTCCAAGCCTAAACTTCATTTTGCCAGATCCTTCCTCAGTCTGCTCTTGAGATGGAGTCTGTTCACAATAGAGGTTTTGTTCCTTGATTGTCAGGCTACTTCCTTAAGGTCAGATGATTAGCTGCATTCTTTTTTAAACTATCAGATTTTTAGAATTATATGATACAGTCTAAACTTTGGTATATATATATATATATATATATATATATATATATATATATATATTTATTTATTTATTTAAAGTTTTCCTACTGTAACAGAGAAACATATCTTTGGTTGCCCAACAAAGATATGGTTTCTTATTATATCAATTTGACTTCGTAAAATATAACTTAAAAATATCCTTTGCTAGTTTTCATTCAGTTTACTGATGCATTATATAACTATTCCCTCACCACTAAAATCTTTCAACATTGCCAAAAAACCTTCTTGGCATTGTTTTCCCATACTTCTCTGCCAGTAATGGAAGGTACTACAAAGAATCAGAAGTGGCTAGATTGAAGAAAGTTTTTAAAATAAAGTTATAGTAAGAAAGATAGGCATGTATATACAGTTCCCCTAAAATTCATGGTTTATTTCATTCAGAATAATGTATTTTTAGTTTTTCAAAAATATTGTATGATTGAAAATATTAGAAAAATCAGAAACAGTTATCCTAACAGTTTCTTAAATGAGTAAAATGAGTTTGGACTCATTTTCAAACTCAAAACTCAAAATGAGTTTGAAAAATAAGGTGGACAACTCTTGGTTAAGTGAGGACAATTAAAAAAGAGAATTAGAACGAACATTTCCTAGGCTCATCACTTTCTAAGAAGAAACCACATCACAATAAAAAACAAAAGAAATCTCCAAACAACAAAGAAAATGACCATTTAAAGTGACCTAATTTAACTTTATTGAAACTGTAGCTATTGAAAAGTTCTTTTTCTCACTTTTGGCCAGACCAGAGAAAATGTTGTAAAACATTTGTGGACAAGAGAAAAAGAGGAGAAAATAAAAGCCGCCTCCCCATTTCCACTTTGAACGGCCATTCTATTTTTTTCGTTACACTTTATTGAAATAATTCATGTCTTGAAAGAAGAAATCTGCATTTTCCTTAGTACTTCCTGACTCTCCCTGTCTCGTCAACCTCCCTTTGTAGAATGTTTGCGAAGCCTACCTAAAGGTGAAATGATCGCAAGTGAATACTAAGTACTTTTTCATTTTGTTGATTCTCCTTTTGAAATATTTATTAGTGCAACCAAAACAAGAGGGGATATAACCTGAAATGTCACTCAAAGTCCATTCTTCTCTGTGCAGTCAGGAGGACTTTGTGGGACACTAGCTCAGGGCTTGCTCTTTGGAATCTGCTGATTTCATTACTACTTACTAGCTTGAAAAGATGCTGTCAGTTTTACCATCTGTGAAATGGGGTTAGCTGTGTCTTCCCACCGACTACAGTTCTTGTGAAGATAAATTGTCAGTTGGTTAGCATGGGATCTGGACCCTAGTAAGAGCACAGTGAGTGGCAGCTATTGTTTCTATCTGCAGGACCCTGGGCATTGGGTGGAAGGTAAAGGAGCCTTTGTGTTTCTCATTGTTCTGGCGCATTGTCATTGCTCACTAAGTATCAATACTAATCATCACAGAAAGTGGGTGGATGCTCTTTGCAGAGGGCACGAGGGGTCTGTGCAGGGCAAATGTCAGATGCTTTGATGTGCTGCTGGGTCATAGTTAGCTTCTGAGAGTCTCCAAAGGACACAGATTTGCCTCCCGTTGAATGTCGATGATCTCTGAGGCTCAGGATCCAGGAGGGAGAAATTGAGAGAAAGCTCAAGTGTGGGTGGACTCCTGAGAAACCCGCCCAAGGAATGCAGGGGGCTGTCTGGGTCCCCAAGCATCAATGGCCCATTGTGAAGGTGTCCAGGATCTTAGATGTTCCCTGGGAAGGCTGAGCGTTCAGAGAAGACAAGTTCTGGAAGGAGATTTGATTATTACTTGGGGGAAAGTAAAAATGTTTTAATTTTTTCATTTTTATTCCAATTTCGTTTTTACAAAGGAGCAGGAGGAGTTGAGGCAGGTCACAGAAGGACTGCAAAACTTGAGTCTACAAATCTTTTGGGCTATGGTGGCTCTCATGTCTTGGGTTCTATTGAGTATTGCTTGTTCTATCTATATCTATCTACCATCTGTCTATCTATCTATCTATGCATCTATCCATTCATTCATCCATCCATCCGTCTAAACTGGCTTGATTTTTGCCAGAGGGTTTTTGGTCAATGGGAGGTGACTCTTTCTGCTTCAGGTAACATTCTTTTCTCCTTTCCTGGCTCTTCCATTACTGAGAAAGAACTGTTGGCAGTCTGCTGTGCCCCAGGTGGTGCTGTTCTAATCTAGAAACATAGAGTGATTAAAATATTTGAACCAGGCTGGGTGCAGTGACACATATCTGTAATCCCAGTGACGTGGGAGACTGAGGCAGGAGGATCACAAATTCAAGACCAGCCTCAACAATTTAGTGAGAACTTGTCTCAAAATAAAAATAAAAGGGACTGGGTATGTAGCTCCATGGTAAAGTATCTCTGAGTTCAATCTTCAGTACCAAAAAAAAAACAAAAACCACACAAAAATTGGACCATAATTTTGGCTAATTGTTTAATTCCCTCTAAGCTTCAGTTGTCCCACTTTTAAAGTGGGGAATAATAACAACACTGAGCATTTGGGAGGAACAGAAGTGAAAATGCTTGCAAAAAAAAAAAAAAAAAAGCATGGTGCGTGACCAGAGTGGCCCCTGAGTGAGCATCAGTTGACAGAACAGGACAAGTAGGAGCAGGCTTGATGTTTCATGATTTATCACCAGTTTCTGAGCTTTGGACACCACCAGTATGTTTTCTTCAGCCCCATTTCCCCCCCTGAGTTCCCTGTGGGGACATGTGCCCCCTCCCAATCAGAAATAAAACTGGGGTGGTGGCAAAGGAAGAGTTGCTCCGTCAAAGCACAATCTTCAAAGAATGGGGCCTCCTGAACCTAATTGCAGAGAATATGCTGACTTGAGATTGGTTGTCTTTATGAGCAAAGGCTATTAGAGAAAGCCACGAGAGTGTGGCAGTGGGATCTCCCCAGGGTGGTCCACAGGGAAGCCCTGTACGAGCTACTTCCCTCACCTTGCTGGCTGCCCTCACCCCCAGCTCATCCCTTGGGAACACTGCTGTCCCTTGCCTCCTCGTGTGGTCCCTGTTCTCTCTTGAGGTTCACTCCTGCCTCATTTGGAGCCTGGGTCTCTGTAAACCCTTTCTCCCATAGTTATAGGAACTGAAGATCAAATGAGGCAAAGGTGCTCAAAATTAGAAATTCAAGAAGCCAGTCCATAGTGGTGCCTTTCTAAAGTTTTCTAAGCACAGTGACAAACTCTGGTGTCTTCTGCATCTTTACCTTTGTGATCATCATTGGTAGGATGGGCCTAGGCTGGAAGATGCCTTCTGTGACTCTGCCCCAGAGACTGTGTTGGCCTCTGTTTTTCTTGTTAAAAGCTGACTATATTCCACTGCAAGGACACAGTGTGTGCTTTCAGTGTGGTGATTGTTCTGTTTTCTAAGTGCTTCCCCAATCTGGCTGTGGATCAGAAAAAAAATTGGGGGCTGTAGTTGTCAATCTAATGTAGAATCTTGTCCTTGAGGATAATTTGGTGGGTCTGGTTTGGGGTCAAGGATGCCCATTTTTATCTCCCATTCCAAGAGGTTTTGATGCAGGGCATGGACTGGGGCTTAGGGGCCTCGCTGGCAGTGATAACCCCCTCCCTACACACATGCTTTCGCTCCACCACCCCTCCCCTGGCAGACAATAAATTCCTTCATGGATCAGAAGCTCAGAGCCTCCCTTTTGAAGGAGGCAGCCCTCAAGAAGATGTTGAATGATAAGAAGTCAAGCCCAGTTCAATTCCCAGGAATGGATTCCACAGTGACTGATGGCTCATCATCAGCTATTCGATGTCATAATAAAGACAAATGGGAACTCGGGAAAAGATCTCTCTATAACTCACCTGCAGTAGTCGGAGCACTGTGGACCACAGGGCAGGCGGCTGGGCCCCGAGAAAGGCAGTTATTAGTTAATAGGTACGCACTGAGCTTATAAAATGTTTTATTAAACGACAAACTCCGAAACATTATACAGGGTCCTATTTTGTGGTCTGTATGCTGACTCAATTCCCAGATGACTTTAATGAGCAAATGGCAGCCCATTAAAATTACAGTAGTTTTGTAAAGAAAATAGGTCCCCAGGGGAGGACAAGCAAGCATACCAGGCTGCTACTGTGTCCATAGTTGTCCCGGGAGCTTCCTTCTCTTCCCCTAAGATCGCGGGTGGAAGAAAATCTGCCTTTCTGAAAAATGATTGTTCCTGTTTGGTCCAACCTCCTGTGTCTGAGAGCTGCTGCTTGCTCGTGATAATCAGCTCCTAGTCGTGCTGACCTTGAAGTAACAAAGAAAACAACACTTGAGCGTGTATTTTGCTTAATAAAGAAAATATTTATTGTCAACCACTGGGAAAGAATGAACTAGTTTTTCCATTTTGGTGTGGAGGCCTCAGCTTTCTCTCTTAAGAGGTGACATCAAAAAGCAATGACCAGTTTCTGCCACTAAGTTATCAAATTGTAACTTATAATTCACATTTTATTAAAAGAAATGATAAACCTCTTATTCATATTAGAGGTCACTGGGATTTGCTTTGTTTTGCCTTCAGAAAAGGCACTGTTTCATGCAGACCCAAGGGGCCATTTCTGATCTTGCTCTTTATTTTTTTGAATGTCCATATAATACCCAGGAATGCCCCGGACAAGGCCTCCAGTATCTTAGGGTTATTCTCGGAATAATTTTTTTTCCTTTTTTTTTTAGAGCACATCACCACACAAGTGTACTTTACCCTGAGGTGTGGGAAGAGTTTCTTTATAACACCCAAGATGACAAACCTCTTTCGGCTCCTGTATATAATTTTTGCTAAAAATGTATTTTTATATCACTTGCCACTACTGGTCCCTAAGTGGACCTTAACCTTCAGCTGATGAATGCTGAGAGGCAGGAGATAAGAAAGACATTCATTATGTTACAGGATATTACATTCTATTGTGCTACAGCATATGTCAGTGTCCCACAGTGAACTTTTTGTGACAGTGAAAATATTTTGTATCTGTGCCGTTCAAGAGGTAGAGCCTAGATCCAGGTGGTTATCAAGTCCTTCGAGTGTGGTCACAGTATTGGACAACATAATATACATACTCAAGCTTTTTCCAGGAAGAATGTGAAGCAAAGTATGACAAAATAGTATAAATTTAAAAAAGAAATAAAAAAATACAGAACTCAAGAGTGAAGATAATGTGGGACCAAGACTAAGGCTAAAAGAATATACTAGAGTAATCTATCTCCACCGTGAACTGATCACAAGTTGGTCCCTTAAGTTTCATTTTCTAGCAGAGAACACATACGAAAAGAAAAAGAAACCCTGATCATTACCCAAATGGGGATGCCCAAGAACCCAAAGCAGACCTGTTGTTCAGGAGAATTTCAATGCAGTGCCAAGATTAAACAGGAATTCCTCCCAAGCATCCTTTTTCATCTGTGATGTTATACTGTTTAAATTCCCCTATGGCCTCCTACTGTACTGAGGAAAAAGTCAAAGTTCTGACCATGCTGTGCCAGAAAAAGTTCTTAGTTAAATGCAAAAGAAGTGACCTCTGGACTATTCAAGCAGCAGAGAAAAATTGTGAAATGACTTAGTGTTGGGGGAAGGTATAGAAATGGGGACGCTGTAGGAGTAGACTTAGAGAGCAGTCAGGCACAGG
This sequence comes from Sciurus carolinensis, assembly GCF_902686445.1. Taxonomy (NCBI): domain Eukaryota; kingdom Metazoa; phylum Chordata; class Mammalia; order Rodentia; family Sciuridae; genus Sciurus; species Sciurus carolinensis. The sequence goes on along the minus strand of NC_062220.1, from coordinate 85,080,979 downwards.
GAAGGGTGAGCAGCTGTCAGTGCCACAACCATTTGTTCTTGCCATGGAACATTCTAGGCTGCTGTATGTCTGACACCCTCCCTCCTGAGAGACACTGGACCCTACTCTAAAAGGGGTCCTTCAGTGCCCTTTGGAAGGCTATTCTGAAGTTATTCTGGTGTCATTTGAACTTGGACAGATTCTCCAGGATTCATGCTTCTTTCCTCTGGCTCTTATCTTAAAGCAGGCCAACACACCTGTGAATCTTGCACCTGCACTTGGCTGCAGGGGAGGCTGAGAGAGCAAGCCTTCAGTGTTTCATGTCATAGCAAGGGGTGATTGTGACTCCCATAAAAACTCAGAAGAAATTCTTCAAAGGTAAGAAAGGGGTTCTGCCAAGAATGGAAGGAAGGAAGGGGTGTAGGGAGCAAAGAAGAAGGGAGGAAGAAAGGAAGGGAGGAAAAAAGCAGAGTGGAGGGAGGGAGGAAAGACCTAGCAAACCACCAGGTCCTGCATGGCCTGCCTTGCCTAACTCTCCTCTCGGATCCCCATGGGGCCTTTCTTTGGTCCCTATAGCACACTCTTGCTTTGAACTTGCCACTGTCTCTGGCTACAAAGCTCTGCCTCAAATTGTTCCATGGCTGACTCCTCCTAGTTTAGGTCTCCTTTAAAATTTCCTTTCTCTCACCAGCTACATTAACTCTGTCTCCCTGTCAACCACTCTCTTTAGTCACTCTGTTAAAAATCACCTTGTCTTACTTTCATCCTAATATCTGCCTCTACGTGATACTATCATGTTGGCTCATTTACTTGATGATGATTTATTTCTCCCCCATCTCTGCCCCTCAGGATCTGTGAGATCCAAGTCTTCCATGTCTGTTCACCCCAGCACCCAGACCAATGCTTAGCACAGGGTTAAAGTGTCTGTGGAGTGAATGATCAGTGGAAACCCTAAATGTCATCGTCACACTGAATATGACTCCTTCATTTAATCAGTTATAACAACTTGAATACTCCCATTAATAGACTCCCGTACATTTGATGGCTGTTTTAGAGTTTGCCTCCATTATTTCATTTATTCCTTAAAAACTAAACCAAACCACCGAAAGGTATATGGCCATTTTCTTAGCCCAGAGCATGGAGACCATATCACCCTGACTTACTACCCTGAGTCACTCTTTGATACGGTACCCCTGGGGTTGCTTGTATAGTTCAATTTTGATGATTGCTGTGCTTGGGTAAGATGTTAGTAATTTGAACATTAAGAATTTCAGTGGACCCCATAAAGAAGTACACTTCTTAAACACTTGAACAACTGCCTGCTCCAAAGTGGAGCTGACTTCTCAGCCTCACGCCTCTCAGTCTCTACCCCAGGCTTGCTTGCAGAAAACTGCCCACAAGGTTTGTTTTGTCTTGTTTTGCATTTTCTTTTCTTATTGTTGAAGTTCTATTTTTTGAGTTACAGAGATGATCTCGTGTTGTTTCCTTCTTTAACCCTTAGTGTTCTATTCTTCTCAGATTAAGGAACCTCTGCCAGTAGCTTTGGAACATTATTTGTATTTTGAGTTTTGGGACTTGCTGCAGACTATTGGGGGTGTTGCATCATTGAGACTAACTATAATAAAATATTCTGGACAAGTTAAGTAGCAGCCCCAAGAGGGAGGAAGAAAAGCATCTTTTCTTTAAACCCATATCACTGCTCATGAGGCAGGAGGATCACAAGTTCAAGGCCAGCCTCAGCAACTTAGTGAGACTCTGTCTGAAAATAAAAAATAATAAGAATGGGGAGTGTAACTCAGTGGTAAAGTGTCCCTAGATTCAATCCCTAGTAAAAAGAAAAATATAAATAAGACAGAGGCAGCGAGAGAAGGATTCTAAACAAAGACCAGCACTTCAAAGTGAGTGAGCTCAAAGCAGTTCCAAGGCACTGGACCCAAAGAGCAAAGCTGGAAAGGATGGAGAGAAAGGTGATGTCAGAACTGCCTGACTCTCAGAGGAAACATACATGGCAGTGAGGTGGGAGGTCTCAGTCTGGCTGGGGATCTATAAAACAATTATGCTGGCAACGGACTCAATTCTAAGGGTCCAAAGCAAGTTGCATGTCACATACATCAAGCTCATTCAGACATGTTATGGAGAGAGACTATAGAGACTCAAGCCCAAGCACCATTGCTAATATTTTCCATCAAATGTTGGACCCAGGCCAGAGAGTTTTCTATAATAAATTTTTTCCTTGGATCTTGTCCTGTATGATACATAAAGTTGAGGGATGTCAAAGGAAAAGCATTCTGTAAACCAGGAACAACCGACATTTTGTTCTTGCAGAAGCTAAGTGGATATGATTCCAATGTGAGAGAGATGAAAATTATATTTATTCAGCAAAATATCTTCATTGGAAAGATAATAAAAGCATGCTACAAATATTAAGTCATTGAATCTTCCTCTTTGCATGGAAAAAGTTTTTCAGTTGATCCATGTGGATATCAATTTTCTAACCTGAAATGGCAGAGAAGCCTGATGCGGGAGCTGAGGTTTGGGGTAGGTTTGGGGCTATGTTCTGGTCATGCGTCAAATACTCTATTCAAGGCTGGTCTGAGGAGTGCTCATCTCTTAACGCATCAGGGGCTACCTGTGCTACAGAAGTCACTCCGTGACTCAGCATGGATTTAGGAAGTACCTTGCCATGCTAGGCTTAGCACCAGACTGTGGATCTCATTGGCCAACAAGATAGACAAGGTCCCTGCTTCCACAAAGATCCAGTTCTCTTTGGAGAACCTGGCAACAATCAAATCACGAGTAGAAGAATGTTAGATGGTGGTTCCTGCTCTGAGGTTTACTTTAATAGGATCCTGGGGTAGAGAATGACCTAAGGAGTAGTTAAGGAAGGTCTCTTCTCTCTGAAGAAGTAACCAAGGCCAGAGACTTCCACCAAAAGGACTGCGCATACTAAGATCCAGGGAGGGAAGAAGGAAGACCTTGAGGAAGAAAAGGGATGGGAAAGTTCACCAAGCACTTGGAGGTAACTCATGCTGAGGGCTCTGAAATCAGGTTGTTCTAGTTGGATCCCAGCTTTGCCACATATTAACTGTATGAATTTGGGCAAATTACTTTGCTTCTGTCTAAAATGGGACATAGTATGGTATCTGCCACAGGATGCTTTTATGACATAAACAAGTAGAATTTCTGGCAGAGTAAGCCTTAAATAAATGTGACTCTTCGTTCACAATTAGATCAAGTAATTTTTAGTGAGCATCTACTATGTTCTAGACATTATGCTGTAAACCTATTGCCAGGGGTATTTTCTGTCGCTGTTATCTAGTCCTAAGGTTTGGGGAAATGTTTCTCTTTAGGCTGTGACCTTAAGGTAGACACAGGGAAGAAGCTGCTTATTATACATCTCAGATGGTACTTGTGAGTTAAATGCTGGGTTATTGTACCTGAGAACATTTCTTTTCCCAATAAATGTGTATCAAGTGTGACTGCTCTAACAAAGAGCAATGCTTTAGGTAATGAGGGATAATAGTGAAAAAGATAAAGTCCCTGAGCTCATGGCATTTACATTTGAAAACTCTTCACAAAGACTTATCAATGTCTAGTTTGATTCAAAGTTTCAACAAATGAATTTGCAAAGGTTTGAAATGCTCTAGTGTAACCTTCATCTGAATATAATTAAAATAGGGTGATTGGAAAATGGATTTCTGTTTGGCCCCCAAAGCTTTCACCACTCCAAATTCGGAACCCAATTTTCAGCATTCACAAGTTGGTAACATAGGAAACTGGACTGGCTGCATTTCTCAATCAAGAAAAAATTCTGAGGAAATATATTGTATATAATGAAAGAGCTTCTGTTTTAGAGTTAGGGTGACTGGAGCTTGAAGCTTCCTCTACCTCTTAAGCCTTAAGCCTCAGATTTCTCTGTTGTAAAATGGGAGTATTATCTGACCTTTCTTGTAAATTAAATGAGATAATATAAAGTTACCAGACCAGCAAGTGCTGTTGGAATGCAATGTCATTTTCTAGTCCTCTTCTTCCCTACTTGCCTTCCCTGTTCCCATCAACTCAAAACTGGCGTTTCTCTCCATTACTAGCAGAAATTCATATGTAAGTGGGTCTCATGGTTAATCTCAATGGTACAAATTTTCTTCAGGATAAAGACTCAAGGTATCATTTGTTTGTTTGTACCAGAGATTGAACCCAGAGGCACTTAACCACTGAGCCACATCACAAGCCTGTTTTTTATTTTTTGAGACAGGGTTTTGCTAAGTTGCTGAACCTGGCTTTGACTTTGTGATCCTCCTGCCTCAGCCTCCAAAGTCACTGGGATTATAGGTGTGAGCCACTGCACCCAGCTCAAGGTATCATTTTGGAAATTACAATCTCAGGTACTGTCCATCTCCTGGCCTGAGATTCAGTCTTCTCACTAAAAATACAGGGTGATGGTTCTTGACAGCTGTCACATCGGCTGGTTTGTAAGGATTAAGTGAGAGGATATTATAAAGGGCTTACCACTGGCATGAAGTAAACAAAAAAAATGAATAGTTGTTATTTGTATGCAGATCATTTTAGACTCAGTGCATCAGATTCTTGGGCTGGTTTTTCATGGTTGGATGGTCTGGGAAAGAGCCGTGCTCTAAGCTGGGGACCTCTTTGTTCTCAACTTGAAACTGAGAACAGAGAGTGCAGGCTATAACCTCATTTGCTCTTGGCTAATGGCAGTTGTTCTCTCTTGAGACAAATGTGAAGCAAATATCACTTTGGATATTTGACAAACAATACTTTGGGTAGGATCAAACCCGAAACTCATGAGGTGAGTTTTCCTCGAGGACATAAATGGGTAGAAAGTCAAAGGGGAGGAGACTATTTAAGACATTGACATTTTTGTTTGGCTCAACAGAATGAGGTTTGACAATCATTTCCAAGAGTACACAAGCTTTAATAGACAGATTTATCCAACAAATATTTATTAACACCCACTATATTTAGGCCAAAATTTTTTGGTTTGCTGTTCTATTGGGCCTAGACCGCAATCTTATTGTATATCTTCTGTACTCATTCCTAGCTTGTTTTGAAAGTGTTGCTAAAATTCACCCAACTTCCAAATAAGTCAATATATTAATAAGGAAGGGATGCATTCCTTTTTTTAAAAAAATTAAAGTTTGAAATTTAATTAGTGAGACTCCACAGAGTGCAGTTGACATTATTGCCAACATTGCCTACTAGCTAATCCAAAAGGCCTCTGGCCAAATTTGTTCTAATTGTAGAGAGCAGGGAGAAGAGGACTACAGGCTTTGCCAGAGTCAGTTGTCCCCAGCTCCATTTCTTCTTCAGGACAGAATCTGGTTTGAATACTAATTATATATGTGGGTGTGTGCTTTTAAAATTCATGTTTTTTTTTTTTTAATTACATTGTTAGATTTATGTTCAGCTTCACTTTGTTCATCTGGTGCTCGATTTTCATCTTATTCAACCTCTAAAATGGAAGGTTAAAGTCTTTAGTGGTATTTCCCCTTGATCTTCTCTTCCATCTCTATACTGGTCCCAAACCAGAGACATCATAAGAAAAGAAAACCACAGACTATTATTGCTTAAAAATGTAGGTGCACCAATATAGGTGCACAAATTCTAATGAAATCCCTTAGCGAAATATTAGCAAATTGCATTTGAGAATATAAGAAGATGAATATGGACATTACCAGGTGGGTTTCATTCCAGAAATACTGGCTGGTTAAAGGGTGAAGTTCATTCATCAATGAATGGGTGTGGGTCACCATATTTACAGGTTAGAGCAAAGGCCATATGAGCATCTTGATAGATGCAGGAAAAACAGAAAAATAAGGCTTCATTTAGGGTAAAAACTCTAAGCTGATTAAGAATAGGAGGGATAGGCTGGGGTTGTGGCTCAGTGGTCGAATGCTTGCCTAGCATGTGTGAGGCACTGGGTTCAATTCTCAGCACCACGTATAAATAAATGAATAAAATAAAGGTCTATCAAGAACTAAAAAAAATTAAAAAAGAATAGAAGGGAAAATTTTCAGCCTGAAAAAGGGCACCTATGAAAAAAATCTATAACTAACATTATACTTAATAGAGAGTGGAATCTTTTCCCCAAAGACTGGGAACAAAGTAAGAATCTCCTCTTTCATTCCCATTCAGTAAAATTGAGATGCAAAGGAAGACTGTCTCTATTTGAGGATAACATGATTTTCTCTGTAGAATTTCCAAAAAAAAAAAAAAAGTATATATATATATATATATATATATATATACTTTATATATATATATATATAAAAGTACTCTTTTATATACAAAGTATATATATATACTTTTATATATATATATAAAAGTACTCTTTTATATAAAAGTACTCTTATATATATATATATATATATATATATATAAAAGTACTCTTAGAACAAGAATGAATTTGGCAAAGTTGCAGGATACAAGAGCAACATAAAAAAGTCAATTATATTTCCATTTACCAGCAACGAGCAATTGCAGATAATGAGAACAAGGTTTCTCACCATGGGAGAGAAAACTTACAAATAAGTCAGGTATGGATGCTAGAATGAACTCTTTGGTGATGGATTAGAGTCATGAATATCATTATAGTGTCATATTTATTTTAATATGTGTACAGCTAAACAAATAGCAGAAAATATACATGGGTTAGTACACACACACACACACACACACACACACGCACATCTGGTTCAGTCCACTAAGAGGGCCAAGAGGCAGTGAACAGTGAGATACCTACCTCCAGAATGTTTTCCAAATACCACTTTCCAACAAATAAAAACAGGTGTTCTTGGGAAAATGACTACTTCTATGGCGAGGGCCATGAAACTGTAAGATGGGTTTGGAGCATCTCATGGTGCCAGAATGTTAAAAAGTCGTTGAGGGGTGGGGAGATAGGATTGGGATGTATCAAAAGGCTACAGAATTTAACCAGAAAGTTTCCAAAGGTCAATGCTGGAAAATTTGACAAGCAAATTAAGTAATGATAGACTAGATTATAACCCAAAGAATAAGATAAATATCCATGATTCCATTCTGATAGAAGTACTGATTGAATAAATGAATACATGGGTGTGTGGGGGAGGGAACAAGTCTTCCTCATAGAAGAATTCCAATTAATAAATGTAGAAAGAATAGGGAAATAGAAAATCACCATTAGAATCCCATGGTAATGAGGGCTGCAGCCAAGATCCACTGAGGAATGTCATAAGTAGTGGGTAAAACTTCAAAGAGAAATTGGAGATCTGCCTAGCCTTGAAGTATCTTCCCCAAAGTGTTTATTTCTTACTCTGGTAATTTTCACATGTGTCTACCAATTCTTGTGCTAGTCTTCTCCCCAGAATTGGAGTTTAATTGATCTTCTCTTCCGTGTACACTGGATTTAGTGACTCGTGTCTAATGACAAAGGGGAAATTAGCAACTTTTCCTTGAAGAAACAGACACTACCTTAATCAAGTGATCAAGTTTCGCTTCACCACTAGTAAGACATATTGGTATTAGGTCCCTGAAATGTTGCAAAGGGCACCTACCTGTCTCTGTGGGTTTCCTTCCAAAAATCTATAATTTAGTGTGATCCTGAGAAAACATCAGGCACATTCACGTGGATGGACATTCTGGAAAATTTTTGACCAGAAGTTTTCAAACATGTTTGGATTAGGAAACACAGGAAAGATGTGGGGAGGTATATCACTGATCAGAAGAGACTAAGTAGAGATGAAAACTAAATGCAATGTGGCATACTGGAGAAGGCCAGAGAAATCCCAGTAAAATCTGTACTATAATTAATGGTATTATACTAATGCTAACTTCTTAGTTTTGATAATTCTTTTTTTTCCCTTCACATTGTTTATTGGTGTATCATAATTGTACATAATGGTGGAATTTGTTGTTACATGTTAGTACATGCATACAATATACCAATATAATTTGGCCAGGTTTTGATAATAATTCTACGGCTAGGCGGGATATTAACATGCGAGAGATCTGGGTGAAGGGTAATTGGGAACTCTGGAAAAAGTTCCCAAGACCTTCACAAGTTCATAATTATTTCAAAGTAGAAAGTTTAAAAACAAAACAAAAGCAATTAGGGAGCAGAGTGGGGCTGGTGAACGTGAACTCAGTTCTCATACATAATGGCAAGGAAGTCAATAGCTATTGTCTAAAATTGGAAAATGAAAACATAATATGTTCAGCATAACATTTAGTCATATGTGAGTAATTACTTGAAGAAACAGCTAAAAGAGTTAAGAGGGGCTGCTTCCGGGGATCAGTACTCGGGTGGAGGAAAGTGGCCCTGGGCTGCTCCTCATCACTGTGGGCCTTTCTGCACCAGCACCTTTTCAAGAAACACTTCATTCTGAAATAATTTCAGATGTGTCGAAAAAGTGGTGCAAAGATGACACGACCATGGGAGGATGGTCTACAACTAGGAAGCTATCACGGAGACAGCACTGCTAACCAGTTTACAAATCAACAGTTAACTTAGTTAATCTGCAAATTTCTTTTTTGTCCCCTAACGTCCTTTATCTGGTCTAGGATCTGATCAGTGATCCCACATTGCCTGTGATTATCATTCCCTACTCTTATCCAATCAGTGACAGCTCCTTAGTCTTTGTCATGACTTCGTTGAAGAGTACTGGCTGGCTATTTTGTAAAAATATTTCTGAATTTATCTTTTTCTCCATTTAAGTTTGTCTGATGTTTTATGCTTTTTTAAAAAATTGAGACATAAAACTGTACATATTTATGGGGTAGTGGTGTGATATTTTGATACATGTATATGTTGTTCTTAAATAAACAAAATACATGATGATTCCATTACTGTTTTTTTCTCTCAAAGGGCATTACCTAGTTGATCCTTTCTGATGTTCAATATACTTTGTCAGAAATTAATTTTTATATAGTAAGCCTTTTCCAAGGATTTTTTTTTTTTTTTGGTACTGGTGATTGAACTCAGGGGCACTCAACCACTGAGCCCTATTTTGTATTTTATTTAGAGATAGGGTCTTACTGATTTGCTTAGCACCTTGCTTTTGCTGAGGCTGGCTTTGCACTTGCGATCCTCCTGGTTCAGCCTCTCAAGCTGCTGGGATGTGGGCTTTCTCTCTGGCTCCATGGTTGGTGGAGGTGAAGAACAATCCTCATTTCTAGCCCCTTCTTTAGCATTCAAGCTAACAGCAAAGAACAGGTCTGATTTCCTCCAGTCTTGGGAGGAAGACCAACCACACAGGCAGAGCCAGGCTTTGAACTGTGCAAAGGTGCCTCCAGGGTTGTCAAAAGGAGGGCAAGCCTTCACCACCAAGGGTTCTGGCAACCCCCCAGGTCACCCCTTCTGCCCTGTGAGTAAGCACTTAGGGGCCAAGCTTTTCAGGTCTCTGCCTGTCAAACACTTACCTTTGGCCCAGTCTTAGCCTCTCACTCCCTTTAAACAGAGGGAGTGGACACCATCGGCATCTCCAAATGTGCCCTCTGCCTTCTGAAGCTTCGAGAGACTCTGAGCCAGCATAAATCAAAGGAGAGGGAGCTTATTCATTTAGCTCATCAGAAAAATCTCACTGTCATCATGTCACACACAGGAGTTTATTCTTTTAATAGCTTTATTCTTTTCCCGTTAAGAAAAGGAATTGTTCCAGTTCTCTCATTCCATACGCTATATTAGCCATTTCATTTTTCACAGAGGGGGAAAAAATCCCTTTCCACACATGATTAATACTGCAGTTGAATACCAGAAGAGCCGACCATGTGCTGGCTTTGGGCCATCCATCAGCAATTTAACATCTGTAACCTAGCCACAGTGAGTCACTGTGAACACCATGAACAAATCGTGGCTGGGCCATGGCCTGAGCATTTTATGGACCTTGTGTGAGCAGAGTACAAGTTCTCCCCAGGGATTCGAAAATGAGACTGATATAAAGTAAGAAAAGACACATATGAAAGGAGACCCACAGGTTTTTGTCTTTAAAACATTCCTATCCAATTATTGATAATGAGAGTTCAAAGCCCTGCCCTCTCCTCCCTAAAGGGGATCAGAAAGGGAAGAGTGGGGTTCGGTCTTTAGGGAAGGGGGGACACACAGAACCAGAACAGGGGCAAAAATACTTTTGACTTTGGTTCTCCCATGGGTCTGTTGTGAGTGCACAGAATTCCCTCCATGTCACCCAGGTGAAACTTGTCCATCAGATGCTCCAATCACACAAGGTGTCCTGGAGCCAGGTGGACTGAATTTGGGTCTCCATTGTCTTTGGATGAGCCACTTAACCTCCCTGACCTCAGCTTCTCTGGGATAACAGTACCCACCTGGCATGGCGGTTGTGCAGCTCCTTAGAGCAGTGCTGGCCGAGGTGCTGCTGCCTGTGACACAGTGGGTGCTCCTGGACATGTGTTTCTGTTCTTCCCTTGCTCTTTTCTGTCCAAAGAGAACAGGGTGTCTCAGCCAGGATTAACCGATCAAGACAACTTTTCTGGAAGTTTAGTTGAAGGGCAGATCCTTTTAAGGGAACAGGAATAGCTTTATAAATTGCCTTCAAAAGTAGCACCAAATCCTTCAGTCAGTTTTAAAGGAACTGTTTACCGCTGCATATGGCAGTCATTATTTGGAATAATAAACCCTCTGAGAATCTGAACATTCATGGGCCAACAGATGGGTCAACCTGCTTCGCAATTTAACAAAGTAATTTATTTCAATCACCGGGACAGGGCATGTGAAGATTACTAATTCAGTTCACAAGCAAAAGCAGCAAACACCACTTCATTGCTGAATTGTGCAGCCATTATGGAAATGCACACCTGTTCAATTGGTTTTTGGGACAGTCTTCATTTCGATTAGTGTTTCCTTTGCTTCGAAGGTATGGATTAAATTGCCGTAGATTCTTCTGCTGAAACTCATGTGCTAATTGGTGTCAAGATGAGATAAAGATCTCAGTGAAAATTTATGCCCTATTGTAGGTAAAATTAGGGTCATCAAAGTTGGCTTTGAGAAGTAAAACAGGTGTATCAAAAGTATATTCTTATAATAATTGGGCAATGTGTTGTTCTCTCTTCTTGAAGCAATCTGCCCAGGGTTTAATGGGGAAGAGAAAAAAGTCAGGATTGTTTCCCCCTCATCTTCAAATCTGCTTAAATCTCCCACATCTTGACTTCATCTCTTGATATGCATGCTCACTTAGGAGCCCAGTGGGAAGAGGAGTTGAAAAGGTGGTCAGAGAGCTTCTCTAAATTTCTTATGTGCTCCAAAGTGGAATCAGAGGTGTTCAAAAGAACAGGGGCAGTGAGCCCCTTGATAGTCGCCTTCTTCTTGTCCCATACTCCATCTCGGAGTTGGGCAGAGCTTCATTAAGAATGTCAGGGAGCTTCACGCAAAAGATGGTGCCTGGTTTGCATTTGAGACCTGCCATATGTTAGGTATGATTACGAATGCTACAAGATTGCTTTGTTGCCTTTTTTGAAATGAAAATACTCTTTTTTTCTTCTACAAAGTCTACTTTGATGTCTATAGTTATTACTTCCATAAAGATGAGTTTCTTCTTTGTCTCAATTCCTTCAAAACTAGTTATTTTTGAGTTGCCTTCTCTTCACCAGAGGTCAGACCAGCTACTGGAGTTCCTATGAAACAGATCATTTTGTTTTTCAGGTAGGCAGGAGGATGGGTAGGGAAGTGGCATATATAATTCAGTAGAGAGATTGCTACAATTGGAGGTAAATGCTGACTATGAGCACACTACTAGCAGAGACATTCTAATTTGGGGGGGTGGGGTACTGGGGATTGAACTCAGGGGCATTCGACCACTGAGCCACACCCCCGGCTCTATTTTGTATTTTATTTAGGGACAAGGTCTCGCTGAGTTGCTTAGTGCCTCACTTTTACTGAGACTGGCTTTGAACTCACAATCCTCCTGCCTCAGCCTCCCGAGCCACTGGGTGCCAGGTATAACCCTGGGTGCCATCGTGCCCAGTCAGAGATATTCTAATATATAAACATCTCCATGTATATTAGAACAGTGAATAAATATTCTAATAGGGTTGAAAATGTGTGGTAAATTTCTAAAATTTTTATTTATCAAATTGTTAATGCCAATATGAATTCAAGGGCTGTAGATAAAATCAGTGTCTGAGTCCTTTTGTGCTCCTACAACAAAATACCAGAGACTGGGTAATTTATAAAGAATGGAAGTTATTTCTCACCCATTTGGAGGCTGGAAAGTCTGAGATCAATGCACCAGCAAGTTTGGTGTTTGGTGACGTCCTGGTCTCTGCTTCACCAATGTGCCGTGCTTCTTGTTGTAGCCTCTGGAGGGGATGAATACTGTAGGTTCACATGATGATGAGCAGAAGGGCAGAAAGGGCCTAAACTAGTCCCCTCCGGCTTTTTTATAAGGCACAAATCCAGAGAGGGGACAGTTCTCATGACCTAATTACTTGCCCAAAGACCCCATCTACTAATACCATCTCAGTGGGATTAAATGTTAGCACATGAATTCAGAGGGACATCCGACCTTATTATGTATTCAGAGAAGACATCAAAAGTCTCAGTGAGAGCAACTTCATAATGACAAGGCTTGGTCAAATGGTCCTCCTCACCACCCATCCTGCCCTCGCTCCCCACAGCTTTGCATTTCCAGCTCCCAGGTGTGTTCCTCCTTCCCAGCTCCCTGCCCCGCCCTGCCCCAAACTCAGTGTCTCAGCCCTGACTGTTAGTTCTTCCTTTATCACCAAGCCAGTCCTTCATCCCCAGGTTCCTTTTCCTTTGAATGGTGACAACACCCTATCGTCATTGACCTCGAATTCCTCTCTCCTGGTTTCTTGAAGTCTGACCAGTTGTTGAGAGCTGTGGGCTTTCCTTCTGCCACATGCCCAGAACTCCTGTCATTGTCCTTATTTAAGTCCTTGCCAATCACCTGGATGGTTATGGTGCCTTATAAGAGGTCCCTGCCCTCTCTGCTTCTCAACAACACATTCCATCCCCTACCCACTTGGCGGATGGATCCTCTTGGTATCAAGACTTCTGCAAGCTCCCATTGCCCACAAAATTAAATGGAAACCGGCCACCCTGAGAGTCAAAACCCTTTCTAGGATGGCTACAACTCCCCTGTCAATCCCTGGTTCCTATCTCTCCCTTCACAGCTGCAGCATAAAACGAACAAGAATGCTAACCAGTCCCCAAACACATCTTTGTTTTCTACCTCTGAGCATTTACACAGGCCATTCCTCTGCCTGTGCTACCATCCCGCGGATTCTGCTTGGTGAAACACTACCCTAACTTTAGATTCCATTCAAATGTGTCAGGAAATCTTTTTTCCCTCTTCACCCACTTTGAACCAGATGTGTGAGTCTCTCTTTTAAGCACTGGTAGCTCTTTGATTCTTTTGATGTCTTGTGGAACTTATCATTTCTAACCTGTATTCAGTACAATCCCATTCCATAAATATTTAGTCAGCATGTACTAGGAGCCAGAGACTATGGAATGTGCTCATGATAAACAAAAGATAGAGGGCCCCTTTCCTCACGGTATTTACAGCCTAATAGAGGAGACTGACAGATAAACAAATTGCCATCAGGTGATGAAGTAGGACACCATCAGATTGTAAAACAGAGAAGAGCCACTCACATAAGCTAGAGTGGAAGAGGGAGGTGTAGCATGAGAGCAGATGAATTCACCCATGACCCTTAGTCATTTATATTTCAAATTATTCTTTCTAGGCAGACCCATTCTTGAGGGCAATTGACTTATACCAGCACGTTCCCTTGACGTCTGAGTCCTGTGTCTGTATAATAACACTTAAACTACCGTGCAAAAAGGTTTTTGTACCTGGGTCTTAAATTTGCAAGAAGTTCCCTTGTACAGAAATAAAAGTCTTGGGGAAAAAAAATAGAATGAAATGCAAAAAGGATTTCTGACTCCCAAACTTGCCCTCTTTTCCAGAGCTTGAATTATTTACTTCACTGGATCCATAATTAGTGCTGCTTCATGACTTTCATAAATAGAACTATAGGCTTAGGAACTGCGATCAGAAAAGAGCATCTAAGTCAAATGGCTTTGCTAGACCCATTATTCACCTCAGAAATACCCTAATACCTTTACATCAAGCCCCCAAGAGGGGCTGGATAAGTCAATACTGAGCTCTGTATATGTTGGAATTGGGGTGGGGAGGGAGTCTTGTAAAGTGCTGCCTAGAATCTAAAGACTGGTTAACTGTTTGCCAGACCCCTTTCTTTTTCCTCTTGGGACCACCAGCCTGCGGTTCTCACCTCTCTTGCAGTTCATTTGATCTCAAGACTAAGTTCTAGCCAATGAGATGTGAGCATTCAGTGGGCACCACTCCTAGACTCCACACTCATTTCCCTTGCTGCCATACTTAGGTTAAGGATGGCAGAGACAAAGTTGGTGGCAATCAGCATTGCTGTATCCCAGTGTGGATGCTGCCTGCTCACCTGGTACACCCAGTTTGGTTGGTTAGGTGAGCAAGAAAAAATCCTCCACTATGAGATTGGGGTTTTATTTGTTACAGCAGCTGATGTAACCCTCACTAATACAATCCACTTTTCACTCTGCTCAGAACAGAGAGGACAAAGAGGCAAAACATACCTAATGGGTTCTCCGTGAAACCATACTCACCTTGCAGTGGGTTGGTTGCTCTGTTTCAGAATGCCCTTGGTGGGCCTTTGGAAACCGTTGCTGTTTTGGAGCAAATTTAGGTTGGGTCGATAGTATGTTTGAAGTTCTGTGTTGAATAAAAAAATCAGTAGTTTGAATGTGGATGCAAATTCTTCATAGCTTTAGCAACTGAGAAAAAATTTCCAGATGTTTCACAAAGCACTAAAATACTGTACATTGTTTTCTTTTTCAATGGGAAATTATTCACGGGGCAATAAAAAGTTGTTTTTTCAGTAAACAGATTATGTTTCAGTCTGTGGTGTGAACACTTAAATGGAACGATGCAATATGGCACTTTTTAAAAGAGGGTTTTAAACATGTCAGTACAAACCTTTCAATCCTCTGTCCCATAAATTCAACTTTTTAAAATGAAATCAACCTGAGCCCTGTGAAGCCTCATACTACTATATCAAAACCAGCAAATTTGCCTGTTTATTGCCACTTATGGAATGTGGCAAAGAAACATTCTTTTCACGTGGGACAATTTCTTCAACTTTACACCAAGTGAAATTTAATTGCTTTTCACTTCCTGGAATCATTAGGCATTAGTTCTAATGGAGGCGGAGCCAAAGGAGAAACTGAAAAATAAGTCTGTGTTTAATACATTTCACCTTGGAATTTTTCTTCTTCTTCTTATACTACTGGCCATGTGGCAAGTTTCAGTCTGAGAGGCCACTTTAGAATAATTTAGAGTTCACATCAGCACAGGTAAAATGACACTCAATTCCTCATGCCTCAACCAATATTGTCAGTCAAACAATTGGAATGTCTTGATTCTTGCAAGTTAATTTTTAGTTAAGCAGATGCAGTACCAGGGAAGTAAAAGGAAGCCTGGGTAAAACCTCCAAACTGTGGCTGAACACAATATAGGAAGAGCAGGATTGTACAAAACCGGTACAGTGTGGTGACTTTATTCATGTCACATTAGTGGAATGTGTTTCACTTTTCAAAGGGATTTATGGATCCTTTTATATTTAATTATAAATCAAGTATTACAGTTCCTTACAGGGCATTTGAATGAAGACTATAGCAATTACTTGTCAGAGGGGTTGGGAAAGGGTAAAATTAAAGACAGTTGTTAAAACTGTAGCCAAGAACTGAAGACTCAATCTCTGTACACAAAACATAAGATGAAAGGTAGGCAGGAGCTAACAGGAACTCAGTGCTTCTGTATATTTTTCATAAAGCAAGGTATACTCATGTGACACTGGAAATGACCCTCTTCACTTGCTGGGTCCTTGTCTCATGATAATCTGCAAAGTCTCATTGTAATCAAAAGGCAGGACACTTGTTAAGAGTCGGCTGGGATCTGAAGTCTCTAACTTAGCACTCTTTGGGGGATTCCAAGGATGAATATAGAGTTGGAAAATATGGAAAGGAGGAATCCAGCATGACTTTTTTGAGGGGATATAGATATGAAAAGAGCAGGATGATTAAGTGAAAGCAAGATTTTCTTAGTAGGTGGAAACTTCCCTATGTACACTTGGTGGTTTCATAGTTCAATTAAAGTAGGTTCTGAGCATTCTATAAATCTTAGTAGTTTTTCAAAATGGTGGCAACCATTGTTTATTAGTGGATAACTATATACTTTGTGTGTGCACCAGTCTGGATGCATGTGTGCACATGTGCTTGTAAAATGAAGCCTCTTCCTTTTCTCTCCCCATACATCCAGTAAACTGTGAAGATTCTTTCCCCTTCAAAACACTCCTTGATGTTGATTTCACTGAATTTCACCCAAATGCAAAACTTAATTGGGAGGGGCTTTGCCTTGTTAAAAACTCTCTAGCACAGTGAAAGAATGGTTTTTGAGGACCAATATGTGGAGGTTCTTGTCTAGGCTTTGGAAAGGTAACACTAGCACAAATGACCTAGGCTTTGCATTTAAGGACATAGAAATATTGGAGATAGAAACATTAAACAATGGACCCTTAGTAGCTAGTTATTACATGCTCTGTGATAGAGGAGGCCTGCAGCCTGCATGCTCAATGGGTGAGGTGTCCTCAAGGAAGAGACTTTTGTTCCAAGATGCGGAGGTTGAGCAGGAGTGGGCCAGGAGAAGAGGTATGAAGAACTTTTGGGGAAAGCCTTAGTCCTGGGTGACTAGAGTTGGGCAGTGTGGTGGCAAAGGAGGCTGGAGTAAGTGATGGGGGGTGAGGAGGAGCCGATCATGCTGAAGCAGGTGATGCTGGTTGTGGGAGGCTGATACCCCTCTTAAGGCAAGAAGTTTGGAATAGGCTTTGCCTAAATAAGTGCTTGCAAAGATGTTAGCCTGCTCATGCTTGCTGGGGTCAGGATGGGGAGTGTTGAAGTTGGTCCTAAAACATTTCTTTTTCACCTGTGCCTGATCTCTTGAAGGGGATGCAAGCAGAGCACCATGGGCCATGGTGGGAATTCATAGAATGCCCTAAAGAAATGAGAAGGCACTAGAAAATTTTAACCAGAGGACTGACTTACATTTATCAAGTGCTGTCAGCTCGTAATGTTGAGGACTTGGATGAGGTTTGGCAAAGAGCTTTACAATGTCTGAGTTTATTTGTAGCAAACCATGACAATTCTTAGAAAGTACTCAAAGGAAGAAAGGGCTGATTAAAGAATGGAAGACATTTGATATAAATTTTTATTTAATCGAACAGCATATAACTATGCTAAAGGAGAATATAATTCAGTATTAGTCTGTGACTTGTGGCTATTTTGAATCAATTTTTGTAGTAATCTCACTCTAAAAGACTGTGTTCTCAGAAGAAACTCATGACAGGAGGAGTAGGAGCCACCGCTGACATCTCAGTCTTTGATACGGAGGTACAGTAGGCAGACATGAATTTTCCAAGATTAAAAACAAATGTGTAATGGAAGTTGAAATATAAAGAATTTCTCCATTTATCTTCTTGACTAAAGGGGGAAAAAAGCATTGTACACATTGTAGATCATTTGAGTTTTAGGCTGATGATTTGAAACATTTTTATAATAATTCAGTGGCTCTTTTTGAATATCCAGATGTTAATAATGGCTCCCTGCTATGTGATTAGGAATGAATCTGCCAAGGAAAAATGAGGCCTTTTCTCTTGGGGAAAGTTGAGTTACTTCTGTTATTTTCCCAGGCTTCCTGGGGAAGTCTATCAACATATGAATAAATGATGGGAACTAGAGTTTGGCTGGTCACCACGGAATTATCCGCCTTGTTTTCTCAGTTTGACCTTTATTATTTACACTCTCAGCTTGAAATACGACAAATGTAGTAACTTCCCAGCTATTTTATTCCTTGAAATCCAACAGTTCATACAGCTTTTGAGTGGAAAGCCTGGTGCTGTTTTCATAAAAAGTTTCTTCTGTCCCTTGTGGTGAAGTCATGACTCTGGCCTACATTAAGAAATAGTATGAAAGCAAAATGGGGATTCCCTCCTTTTCATTATTTTTTTCCCCTTGGGAGAAAAATATCATCCTATTAAAAAAAAAGAAGAAATATTGAAAAGTCACACATCTTTCTTGCGATGCCCAATAACCACTCGGGATAATTTTTATGATTTCATGCCTGATTATGCCACCTGCTTTGATTTTTCTCTATAGAATGGAAGGTATGATGCTAGAGTGTCTAGAATCCTTTTTGGAATAATTATGTTTTAGCATTAAAATATTCTATTTGGTCTTTTAAAAAATCTTCATATTCTTCACTTATGCTTAAGGACTGAAGTATTTCTGGTATGGTCCCTAAACATAAAGATGTATCTACAATGACCTCTTTTCATACTTGGCTCTTTAGTCAATCAATGAACATTTATTGTCTGCATCAGTAGTGTTTTTTTTTTTTAATATAATCTTCTTTTGGCAAAATGAAAATTTATTATTGGAGAAGCGAGAAGGTCATTGCTATTTAAGAAGACTTTATTAGACTTTCACTATCTCCAGTATTTGCAAAGGAGCCATAAGTAATAGCAACATTAACAGTAACAACAGCTGGCATTGAGAGCTAATGTTTGTCACATACAGTGAGCTCCATGCTGAGTAAGCACATCCCATACACTGGCTTGTTTTTGTCCTCAAACACTATTTTATGGTAGGTACTATTATTATCCTATTCAGAGATGGGGAAACTGTGGTTAATACATTTAATAACTTACCTAATAACATACAACTAATGACAAGGCCAGGGCACAAGCTCAGGAAATCTGTTTCCAGTACCATTTCAGCCAGAACTCTGGATCCAAGGCTCTCTAAGCATGGAGGACTTCCTGGGGACCCATGATATCCATGTACACAACCCTCTGTATCTGCAGGTTCTGTGTCTGAGGAATCAACCAACCTTGAAATAATAGATTAAAAAAAATGGTATCTGTACTGTCAAGTGTAGACTCTTTTCCTTGTCATTATTCCCTAGACAGTACAGTAGAACAACTATTAAAGTAGTACTTACATTGTATGAAGTGTTATAAGAAATCTAGAGATGATCAAAAGTGCATTGGAGGACAGGCCTAAGTTATAAGCAAATACTACAGCATTTTATATAAGGTACTTGAGCATTCTTGGATTTTGGTATCTATGGGAGGGAGAGGGGAGGTCCTGAAATCAACTCTCCATGGATTCTGAGATGTATTTTCACATTAACACTAATGTGTTGTTTGCTCTTTTCACTGTGCTTGCATTTGCACTGATGGTGAAAAGCAATGGTGGATTAAACTGCTGGATTTTTAGCATGAATCAAGGCACTGACATTAACCTGTCCTAGTGATCCTCACTACCATACATTCATGTTTCACTTAACACCAGTTTCACTTAGTATCCTTGATGAAGGAGTAAGACATTACTAATTTTATTAAGCCCTGATCCTTCAGAACACATCTTTCTAATATTCTTTATGAAAAAATGGGACATGAGTTTAAAGTCCTTTCTCCTGCACACTGAAGTAATGATGGCTGTCTTGTAGCAAAGAACTTGTTAGATGTTTTGATGAACTGAATAGTCACATTTTTCATGGAGCTCCCTTTTTACTTGAAAAAACAGTAGGCAAACAATAAATATTCAAACTTGGCAGATTTAACAGATCTTTTTTAAAAAATTATTTTTATTTTTACAGACTGCATTTTGATTCATTGTACACAAATGGGGTACAACTTTTCTATGATTGTACACAATGTAGAGTCACACCATTCATGTAATCATGCATGTACATAAGGCAATGATGTAAGACTAAGTCTACCATCTTTCCTTCCCTCACCCTTTTCCTCCTCATTTCCCTCTACACAATCAAAATTCCTCCATTCTTTTCTTAAGCCCATCCCCACACCACCCATTATGTATCATCATCCACTTATCAGAGAAAACATTTGGTCTTTGGTTTTTTGGGATTGGCTTATTTCACTTAGCATGATATTCTCCAACTCCATCCATTTAGCCAATCTTTTTACAAGAATAAATAAAGAGATCTTATTGTGTCTGGGAATTTACTGGTGGTATTTATGGTTAATAATAATATTTGAGTTTTCAATGCAATCGAGAATATTTGACAACTTGTATTGCTTCAGAATATTTTAAGACTTTTCTGATGAGATCAGAGGGGATGTTAGCACATGTGATTCTGTGATATTGTCAAATAGAATGTGCCAACATTTGGAAGATTGTATAGCATAGGGAACCAATATTTCCCTAATGACTGGTGCTTGATGTTACAAAATCATGCACAGGCAAAAGATTCATTCAGAGTACAAGGAGGGTATTGGTTTTTAATGTAACAGTGTATATTAATAGTCAATTCATATACTTTCAGATCCCATATTATAAGTAACCTTGCAGAAGCTACCACTTTTGAAACTGGATTTTGAAATATATCTTGATAATCATTTTTAAAAATATGGTCTCTTCCAGACAATGACTTTACTTCTCACTTGATGCAAACGAGCTTTAAAATTTTTCTCTTGATGAATATTTTTAGTTACTCTTTAGTCGCTGAAGACAGTTTTTGAATTTGATTAGAAATAGTCTGTTAACAATAAAAAAAACCCCTTAGGAATAACATATCAATCTCTCTGTATTATATCAGTGATTAACATGGTTAATGAATACAGATGCTGCCATATTAAAGGATCTTTGGTGATGTAAACCATTATTTTCAGACTTGCTATGAATCTGGGTACTATAATTTATTGATCCAGGCTGTTGCTAGCCTGAAAGCTGAGTGTTTGGGCTCTGAATTAGGCAGGATCACACAAGATTTTGAATTCTGTGGAATGAGTGTCTGAGAAATGTGTTTTCTATTGGTCTCAGAGGAGGATGACTTTTGACCTTCTGCACATTTGGGTTTGACTTATCTCCAAAGCCACACTGACCATGCCAGTGCAAATGTCTAACACTGTCTTCCCACTAGAGCAACAGGACAGGCTGAAATTCTTAGTGCCCTCAGATGCACAGTTCTGTCTCCCTGCACCTTGAAGAGTTTGGGGAAGAGGTGTTGTGGATAATGTATTCTTCCAGGAGACCTGATCCAGGGCTCAGAAACTTTTGAAAGTGACTTGGCCTGATCTTTTATGTAATGCTAGTTAATTCTGAAAATCACAGATTGTCTGAATTTAAAGTGAATCAAAAAGCAAATGATTCACGATGCTCCTTCCACAGTTAAAGAACCTGAATTAGAGAGGCTGAGTGACCTGCTCTAGTCAACAGTGAACAGGTGACAGAGCTGGAGCCCAAACCCAGACTTCTGTTGATGGATTTGATCGAGAACATTTGTGGGACTTTTTAAAAAATGCAGTCCTGTAATATATAGGAAATGGGATTAACCGCACCCCAACCCACTCTCCCCATGTCTCTGTCTCTCTCATGCACACACGTGCACGCACACTGTATTCAAGTCTCCAGCTCTGACACTCAGCAACTGAGTGATTTTGGTTGCATTCTCCAAGGGAGCTCTGGCTGTAAAGGGTAACCAGTTCCATGGAGATGGTGATACCTTGGCCAGGTGCTGCTCACATTCCATGAGACAATGCATGTGAAAGCCCTTTATAGGGCACAAAACACTACACTATGGCAGAGCAGTGGTGGTAACAGAAACTTTTAAAGTAAAGCTCTGAAGTGCTTGTTCACACATTTTGGATACAGGTACAAGAAAGCTCGTTAGGTCGTGGATCCTGGTCTGTTTTCATTTGCATAATTCATAACTCTGTAAGATGATATCATCATAACCAAATAGGTCTCCCTCTTTCTCCTCATCCCTGGCAGGCTTTTAAGCCAAATTCTCAATTTCAGACCTTGATGGAAGTCCCCTTGGACCTTCAGTTTATTATTTCAAGACTAGGATAAAGGGAGTTTAAGGTACAGACATGTTTAAGAAAAATATACTTATTGCTTTGAGCCTTTTCTTTCAATCTGTGTTATTTGGCAAGTGTGTTATGCTTGCTGGAATGGTGGTCTGGGGGTTAGGAGACTGACTGGGTTTTGATCCCTGCTCTGCTCTGTGTCCCTTTGGATCTGATACTTTCACCACGGTGTAAAATAGGGCCAGCTGGGAGGACCACTAAAGACCCTGTTTTAGTCAGTTCAGGCAGCCATAACAAAATACCATAGACTGAATGACTTAAACAACAGAAATTTATTTTCTCACAGTTTTGGAGGCTGTAGAGACTGAGGTCAGAATGCCAGCATGGTTGGGTTCTGGCGGGACCTCCCCTTCTAGCTTATAACCTGCCACCTTCTCAAGCACACTCAGTTGGCAGGAAGAGAAACAGTTTTAGGGTCTTCTCTTATAAGGACAGTAATTTCCCTTCAGAGGGTGTCCCCCTCCCAAAATCTCCTAAATCTAATTATCTCCCAAAGTTTCCTTTCTCAGATACCATCACCATGGATGGGAGTTATGAATTCGGTGCGAACATGATTTAGTTCATGGAATTCTCCTTCCAGTTCAAATGCTGCAAATCTGTATATTTGAAGTGTGGTGTTAAGTATTGTGAGATAGCAGAACATTTGTGGTGCAGAAAATCCAAAATACTACCCAGGAACAAGACGTGTTTGACATGCAACCATACATAAAGTGATGTAAGAAGAATCGAGAAGGGAGCAGAGGTGATGAGGGCCTACAGCTTCCAGCTGCAAGCATCAGGAAGGTCTTCCCAGAAGAGATGGTATTGAGCAGGATGTTGTAAGATGGCAAGGTGTCAATAAATGATGATGGGCATGGGGTGGGTACCAGGGACAAGAATAAAGATGGAAAAATGTGCTTTTTTGGGAAAAAATGAGTCACTCAACTTGCTTTGAGTTTAGCTGGGGATAGTCCTGGAAATATTGGTCAGGACCAGACAGTTCCAAAAACCAAACTAAGAATTTTGGACTGTGTGTGATGCCTGGAGAAACTTTTTGCTGAATTAATATACAAAATGAACTTTGTGGGGAATAAACCTAATGCCAGAGAGAATTGCCTGGGGCAGAGAGGATATGAGTAGAGGGGCCAATGTGGAGACAAGCAATGTGGTCTAGAGTGGTTTCTGAAATTCTCTTAAATATCTCAACTGCCTCCCCCTTCCTCCAAAAAAAGACAGCCTTGGATTTATTGATTACTGGGCACCCACCACCACCCTTCTGCTTTTGGCTTCTACTTTGGGTAATGGGATTTCTTTCCTCTTGTCAAACATTACATTCTCTTTGGTAATAGATAGAGGCTCTGGGTACATCCTGAGAGACATCTGTAGCCAAGACGTGATGTTGTTCCTAGGAGAAGTTGACACAAGACTGGCTTTCACTGGGGCCTGCAAGCCTCTTCTCTGGGAGGGCAGGTCTGGAGCCCTTGAGAGCAGAACAGGCTGCCATCCTCAAGGATGAGAGACTGTCCTTCCGGTTTTGACTCCTGCAAGTTCAAGCAGCAGTCTCCTTGCTTCCATCACCCAGAATCCCTCAGGTGTCTCCTGCCTGGTGTCTGAAGGTGGTCACCTTGTCGTGACTCATAGGATCTGGGCTGCCTCATTGCTTCAGGCTTACTATGGTTTGAATGTGTCCCCAGCATTCAGGTATTGGACGCCCAATTCCGAATGCAGCAGTGTTGATTGGGGGGCTTTTCAGTGGTGATTAGGTCATGAGGACTCTGTGCTTGTGAACGGATAAATGCTGTTATCATGGAAATGGTTCCCCATAGTAGGATGAGTCTGGCCCAAATCCCCTTGCCTCTCTCTCTCTGTCTCATGTGCGTTCGTTGTGTGTGCCCACCCTTCCACCTTCCTCCAAGGGATGATCAGCAGGAAAGCTGTTACCAGTTGCCCGACACTCATGGATGACTCAGTCTTGGGTGTTCCATTAGAGAAGCACAAGGACTCTGTAGATAGCAGAGCCTCTATCCTTTCTCTACTGAATTTTTTAGGGTCATGTTTTACCTGGGCTCAGACAGTTCTCCTAAGTTCTTTTCTCAGGTTTCTTGGTGTCCATTTTCCCACATAGCCACTGGCAAACGCTGATTCCTGGGGACATATTGCCCTCCTCCTTCAGACAGTCCTGGACATGGGTGGTTGGAGTAGTGCCCAAGGCCCCAGGCCCTCTGCAGTGCTCACTGTGTTGGAGCGACTCCACAGCCCTCCGTCCCCCCTCGGACCTTCTTTGGTGCATGTGCACTGGGCAGAGAGGCACAGACTGCCCCCCTTCCAGGCTGCACTTCATATTGACATAAGAGCTGCTATTTTGCTGCGGTACTTTCACTTCTCATGACAGCAAACACCCGAGTCCATTGGTGCAGAAGTTTTTCAGTCATAGCCAGTCTCTGGATCCCTGTTGAAGCTGAACCAGAGTCTTCCTGCTGCCACACCAGTCCTCCCCGGGCTTGTGAAACCTCCCAAACTGTGAACCAAATTAAAAATTTTCTCTTTGTAAGCGGATTATCTCAGGTCTGTTTTGCTTCAAAATATATCTGCTTCTGATTCCTTATGAGTTCATATTCATATTCATTCTTCTTCGTATTCATTTATGGGTGTAGCTATTCATACATTTTGATGGACAGTTAGGTTGCTCTTAGATTTTTGCTATTACAACAGTGATGCCATAAACATACCTTATATGAGGAAGGTACTCATTTCACATATGAGGGAAGTACTTCTAAAAGGCAATAGATGACTAAAGAAATGGAGTTATAATGTTGATTTACATATGCATTCAAACTGTAGGTAAATGTTGTCACATGGTTTTCTGTGAAGGCCATTCTTCTTTCAACTCCCACCACAACTATAAGGAATTGGGAGACTGCGTCCCCAATTCTTACCAAGACATTCTGTTGTTAAACTTCCTCGGTCTTGCCAAAATGGTGAAAAATGTCTTCTTGAAGTAATAATCTGTGTTTCCTATTACCCTAAAAGAGGTTGGACATTTTTAAAGGGTATCTTCAAAAATCACATCTCACCTCAATCCTTTTTGGAGGAAACGGAGGACATAAGGGAACAATAATTCAGAAAACAGAGGTCTCAATCAACTGGAAGATAATTGCAATAAGTTCCTTGAGGACAAGTGCATGTCTTTTTTTCCCTTTTCATCTTGGTTGGTGCATGAGACTCACTCTAAGCATGTGTCAGATTGAGTTTGCGTCACTTTGTAAGAGAGGGAGACTTTTTTATATCTGCCCTTCAAACTTTGATGTTTCTCTTTTAAGAGTTTGAAAGTGTTTGCTTGAAAAAAAAACTCAGTTCAAAGAGTTCAAGTTTCATCTCCTATTATAGCATTGCTACCTGAAGGTCCCATTCATCTGTTATTTCCATATTTTCTTGTTGTCTTTCCTAAATTGTTGTGTATCTGTGGGGAGGGTGTCAACATGGCACTGATCTCAGAGTAGGGTTGGAAAACAGATTTGCCTGGACTCCAAAGCTGGAAGAAGTTTCTCTACAGCCTGTGTTTGTTGCCGAATTTTTCATATTGCAGCAGCTGATATTAAATGTCAGTGAGTTACTGCATGTTGATGCACTAACCTTAACTCTGGGACATTTACCAAAGGAGTTCTGATCACTGGACCCCATGGGAAACATTAGAATCATAATCTATATTACAGCCAGTATTGAAAATTTTATTAGAACACAGCATGATATATCAAAATCTCTAAAAAAATGAATCATTTTTGCAATTTGACTTTGCAACCATTAAAGCATTCCATAAACATAGATCTATGCAGCCAATAAAGAGCATACAAAATGATGTTTTCTGTATGCTCAAATATTTCAAATTTTAGGATAAAAGGGTTAGTGGCAATAAATTGGATATCTATGTCCCTTGTCCTGTCCCCTAAGGAATGAAAAAAGTATCTATTTTTAATACCAACTTTCATGCTAGAAGCCATGTTTAAAAACAAAAGATTATGGATCTGATCTCATTCCCTCTTCTTCCCTCCCTTCCTCTTTTCCTTCTTCCTTTTTTATCATGTGTTGAGCAGCGATCATATGCCAATCACTGGAATGGAGCTAAAAGAATATATAATTGTGTTTAATATGACTGTCTGCTTCCTCTACCCTGTAAGGAAAATTTTTTCCCCCCAAAACTCTTGTTGATTACAAACACTGAGAAGGAAGCTGACGCCATACCTGGAACTTGTGGCAAAGCACTACTCCCTGTACAAAATTTTACCATTCAGAAGTGCCAGGGTGCTCAGAGTTCCACTGCTAGGGTATTAAATCCATTTGGCTTAACGTATTATTCCATAAAGTCCATGTTTAAGTACAAATATATTACTTGGAATAAATAACATAAGCTGATGATATGCACTGATACGCTGTCTGGGATGTAAAAAGTAAACTACCATCATTTGGAAGGGACCTGCCTCTGAGGAAACAGAAACACCAGGTGGAAAACACTTGGATGAAAAATGAAGGTGGACCAGAACATGGGATGTCACTGAAGATTTGAGAGGATGCACAAGACAAGGACCATATGACCTAGGCAGGTGGACATAATAGCTTCATTATCTCTGCATTTGAGAAAACCTGGTCATTGTGATGTCACCTACTCCCTTCTCTGGCTGTCTCTCTTTTGGGTGGTGACTGACATTTGTTGAATGAGTTTCCTGATGTTCCCAGGATCAGGACTGAGCTTTCTTGTTGACTGGTTTCCCATTTCCAACCCAAACTCTCTCCCAGGCCTCTTCTCTGATGACCCCCACCCAGCTTAAGAGTTACTTGCTGTTTCCCCTCAAAGCCAGTCCAAGGCACTTCTACTGTTTTCTGTGTTCACACTGTGCCTGTGCTGCCAATGGGCTTCCTGGTCAATACCAACTTCTTTTTTCAAGTCTTAGTTTGAGAATCGCTACTTGCTTACAGCATTTCAGGATCTTGCCATCTTCACATCCTATCCAAGTAGAGTTGACAGCCCTCTTCTTTTGGTACCCACTGCATTCACACTTTTAGCACAGCATCTATAACTTTTATAGAACTTATTGGTTTACCTTTCTACCCCTCCACTAGATCCTGAAACACCTTGAGGTTCAGGGCCATGGAAATCCACCTCAGCACCCCTTGCCTCTTTTCCAGC
Source organism: Sciurus carolinensis (assembly GCF_902686445.1). Lineage (NCBI taxonomy): Eukaryota > Metazoa > Chordata > Mammalia > Rodentia > Sciuridae > Sciurus > Sciurus carolinensis. The sequence goes on along the minus strand of NC_062220.1, from coordinate 85,053,864 downwards.
ACTTGATAGGTAGCACAAACTTCATACTTTTAGCTGAATAGATAACAAGTGACTGAATGTCTTAAAGAGGGCACCTGGTGCTGTATAGAAGACTTCATAGATGATGAGTGGTGGGGGGTGTCTTGCTTCTGGAGAACTCCATTTGATTAGCTATATCTTGAGCATTTGATGTCCATGTCACTGTGATTTAATCTCCATGCCCAAAGTGCTAGCAGCTTTGTATACTAACTTACTCTTCAACCCAACCTAAGAGGTATGTATTATTATGTCTGTTTTTGATGAGTAAATTAAGACTTGAAAAGATTAAGTATTTTGTTCAGAATTACATAGCTAGTCAGGATTCAAGGCCAAGGTTGCCTGAGTCTGAGGTGCTTGCTCTCTCTCTTAACTGCTGCACCAAGCTAGGTGAGGTAGGGGATGCAAAGGTACTGTGAACATTTTACAGTCTAATGGCAGAGGACAAGCCTTGAACTCCAATTCCAGGCATTGGTTAACTGCTACAATGAAAACATAAACACAAAGATTTATAATCAACATTTGTATATAAACAGATTTGACTAGTTTTATCCTCATGATACATAAATAATTAACCTCTATTGTTCACGTATCTCATAAACAGATTTTTTTAAGGCATCATCAGAGTTTGAAGCATGCCTTTGGTATGCTCCATTGTCACGCTTTCATTTGTTGCAATGAACCAAATTCTAGCCACAGGTCATTGGTCTGGGTTTGCCCAGCTGAGGGGTGTCTGTGGGTGATACAGCTTGTGTCTTGTCTTTGTTTGACTAACTTTGGCACCATGGAATTGAACATGGGGTAGGCTAGCAGGGCCATAGCAGTGGATTGGAGCATCTTTGCTAACTTAGATGTAGTGTGAGTTGAGTGGGAACTAAGTCACACTGAAGCCCTTCAGAAGACATGTTGCATAGATACTAATGAACTGATGGGATGGCTCTTGTGGATAAGGCATGAACAGTCCATAGGAACACAGTCAAGTGAGCGTGTAAAGACCCAAGTCTGGAAAACTCAAGGGATGGCTATTTGGGCTAACGGGTGGGAAGTCATGGCCAGTCAGTCTACACCACGCATCTGTGTCTGCTGGTGTGTGCATTGCGGTGGTGTGGAGGGCTTGTCTGGCCAGCCTTGTCTCCTGATCTTCTTGTGAGAGGCATTGGGTGAGAAAAGCTCTAGATAGAAGGTCATTCTGGTGATAGCTTGTTCCCAGTCAAGAGGACTTTTTGAGAGGTTGTACTAGGGAATAATCTGGGCTTTCAGTTTGTTCTTGAGAGGTCTGAGGGGGTTAGTTGAAGAGAGGAGTGAAAACCATCAAGATTAGATTTTGCCAAAGTGACAGCAATCTCAACATAATGGTGGACTAAATAATGAAAAATGTACTCTTTCCCATAAATTAAGACCAAATGTATCCATCTGAAGCATTATTTTATGTCATTATGTCAGGGACCCAGTCCCCTTCTACCTTGTTCAGTGTGTGGATTCTACTTGCTGATCTAACGTGGCTGCTCTAGCTCCTGCGATTGCATCCTCATTCTAGTAGTAGAGAGGAGAAAAAGGCAAAGAAGGGCATGCCTCTTCCTTCTAAGCCTGGCTCCTCCATGTTGTACCCAGCACTTACTGCAGCTGAACACTTACCTGCAAGAGAATTTTACTCAGAGTGACCATGTCTCTATTCCCAAATCAAGAGATTCTTTCACAAAATGAGGACAAAAGGTTTCACAGGACAACCATTAGTCTTTGACATTTCAAGGCAGACAGGAGGAAAGGTTTAGCGTTCTTTGGGTAGTAGTTAACAGTACACTGACTTGGGCCAGAATCCCAGGACAGGTTTAGGGCCTAGATTTGCATCTTGGACTTTAAAAGAATTGTCTGCATGTTGGTAGAAGAGGAAGCAGGAGGGATGGAGAGGAATTTTGCTTCACGCATCATAAACACTCAGCTCTGGGAATCAGCAACAGTTCCTGAGATGTGCTCCTCAAAACAGTAGTTTCGCAAAACGGTGAAGTTATGGTTCAAAAGAAACTTCAGTGATAAACTAAGTTTGTACAACACCAATTTCTAGAGAATTTAGCAGGTCTCAGCAGTGAGAAGTTGTAGGACCTTGAACGTGGACTCACAAGCTCTGTGGAAATTCAAGAGAGGAATACAGGGATAGCATGGATTCTCTCAGGTTCTTCAGAGTTTGCCCCTTGAGCTTCTCAGAGTCAGACGGGGCAAGGAACTCTGCATCCCCTCATGCCATCTCTTACACTGAGTGTGACTGCAGATTTTGATGCCACAGAGAAATTTGGTGAGGCAGCAAAGAGAGCAGAAGATAAGTATGCTCAAGATGAAAAGGGAGGAAAACACCAGGTGTGGCGTAGAAGTTCTCTGTCATCCATGATGATAGAGCAAATGAAGGAGGATTAAATTAGAAGCTCTCAAATTAGTGGATGTGGGCAGAACTGTGCCTGGTCTTTTCCCCCAGATAACAGACAGAAAGGACCTGATCTTCCCCTGCCACCTGCTCAAACCTGCCTGCTGCAGTGATCTCCCTCCTTCTTTACCCTGCGAACCAACCACAAGAAGACCGATAAAGCCTGGGTGAACACTGTACACATTCTTCTGCAACACAAACTTTTTTCAGTTAAAACTTTCCCCAGGGAAAAAAAAAACTCTTCATTTTGTGATTGAGGGTGGTGGTGGGGGTACTTGGCCTGGTGGAGGGCGGGCCCGGCCTTCCTGAGTTCCCTTTCCCCACGTGGGTTTCTGGACATCAGCTTCAGTCATAAGAACAGGTCTATTTCTGTGCAAATCCCACATTTGTCAGGGTAGAGGAATAGAGAGGGAGGGACAAAGAAAGGACTGGAAAGAATAATGTTTCTCTCGGGCAGCACCTTTCATCATACATTCTCCTACTTCTGACTCTATCGTTCACTATTTCTGAAGTCTGCCTATTGACATTCTTCTGAATGCCCATCTCCCTCCCGATCCTGGGGGTTCCTATAGTATACTTTGCCCTTACCAGACTGACCAGGGCTTGCTGACTGGCTTTTCTAAATGCTGACAGCACTCAGCCATGACTTGGTGGTTCTGGGCCCCCAGAGGCAGCCTCAGTCACGGTCCAGACTGGAAATGGGGCTTCTGGGCTGGTCTGGGGAGCAGGAAGGGATCTGCCAGCTCACACTCGCTGAGACTCCTGTGCATACAAACACTCCCTGGGCAAATTAAACCTCCTTAAAGCGTGATGAGGATTTTAACCTGACTTTATGGAAAGAAATGCACTTGTTGTGAGAGTTAGGGGTGGAGACAGAGCAAAGCCATCTCCTTCCATCTGCCATCACCTCCACCTGAACACTTCATGGGGCTCTGCAGAGTGGAACAGAAAGTTCCTCTACCTTGTTGGTTCTGCATTTGTTGGAATTTAAACCAGAGAGCATTTGCGAGTTTTGAGAGAGCCTCTGGTTTCTGTGTTTGAAGATTAGTGCTACTGTGTATTTCTAGAACAACATGATATGACCTCGTAAACACTGCCAGCACTTCCCTAGGGACACTATTCCGCTCATAAGTATGTCTCACTTGGTATGATAATTTGCCCCAAAGCTATGGAAAACTAGCAAAAGGAAAGACTGAGAATTCACCAATGTATAATTTAAGTCTAGGCTGATATTTATTAGATTCATAAGGCTGAATTACTGATAAAGAAAGAGGGAAACAAGCAGAATTGTCAGTGACATTAATAATGTGTGCCAAAAGGGAGAGGCACCTACACAGTTGTGGAGGGTGATAAAAAAAAATGTCGGCACATCAAAAGGATGCAGACATCCAGTAACCTCTGGCCAGAGCTGCAATAAATCTATATTGGACTCCAAACTTGAGAATCTTGCATCAATAAATATGCCACTTCATTTCTCTGAGCTGTGTATTCCATATGTGGCTAAACACTTCAGCACTTCAAACCACATCCTTTCTGATTTTAGAATTTTTCCAAACACAGCATGTATTAAAACCCCAAATCTTGGATGCAAGGAGAAAACTTTTGTGGATGTACCAAGCAAAATGTTCAGCTGCCCATGGCTGCAGAGCAGAAGACAACATAAGCATTTATAGGCCAGGCCTTCTGGAATCCTCGTTGGGAAGTTGGAGGGGCCTCCACAAGGCTGCCTGCCTCCCAGCACCCCCACACCCTGCCCAGACCTCGCACCTCTTCCTCTTTCAAATATCACATGACACAAGCATGACACGTTTCTTTTTTTCCCTGAATGGGAAAAATAACCTGATTTTGCAAATTGTAGAGTGTAGGGTTTTAAATTTTTTAAATTTTAATTTTTTTAATTGCTTATCCATAGTAAGTATTTTGGAACCAGTCAACATTCAGATCCTCTCCTTTTCTTCCCCTTCTGCAGTGGCACAGAAGTTTTAGGTCTGGAATAGTTTGATAACCCACCAAGAACTAACTTCCACAGAGCTGCTTGGTTTTCAATCATAAATGTCAAACTTCATAAACAATGTATGTAGCACTGTCCCACATAGCACAATTAAAAGATGTAAATACAGGATCTTTCCATGAAATCAACTATGTGGATAAATATACCATTGAATGTTTCACATATGTGCATCTTTGAATCATAAACATGTACATCTGTTTAACTTTTGTATAGGAAAAGTTCACACACAAGTAGAAGTTGGCAAAATTATTTTCTCTGCCCAAATTGTTTTAAAAAATGTGTGTGTGTATGTATAGAAAAACTAGACACAATCTAAAAAAAAACATATTCCCATACATATGTTTATGTAGAATTAAATACATCTTGTTGTCATCTGCATTCATTTTCTTATTGAGCAATATTTTTAAAGGATGGTTTTATTATTTATACAGTGCCTGCTGACATCCGCTAAATATAATTGTGATTTTTAAGGGATTAGATAAAGGCAGACTTCTCTCTTAAGCTGAGATCTCACCCTCTGGGGGCCAGTTCTATGCAGTGGTCAGGGAAGCAGTGGTTAAACAAGGTGAGTGGGGACTCAGCGATACCAGAGGCCACCTCTGCTGGTAAATATTAGTACATGCCAGATGCACCGCTGAGAGCTGCCAGTCATGCTGTCATTTCCATGGCGGCTGGGGCGGGCCTGCTGAAGCCAATTTTCTGTCAGGCAGCTCAGCATGTCAGCTCTGGTGCAGGATATGGAAGGGAAGGCATATGAATTCTCACATTGACTCCTTTAAAGTCAACACATTTTGTGCAAGTTTCTACCAGGGTGCAAAATAACCAGCACTGAGAAATACCATATATATATATATATATATATATATATATATATATATATATATGGTATATATGTGTATTTTATGTCTGAGGAAGTTGGGAGGTAGTAACTATTCTAAACAAACAGCAACCACAGCCACAAACATGTTGGTTGTTGGGTCCCCCAAATGAACCCATCACAGGCCTGAGGAAGGTGATGTTATGGGTCCTTTGCTGCAAAATCCTCAACATGCTCAGGGCCAACATTGCCCTGGATCTCCCTTTTACACTTCAAGGAAGGGAGAAAATCAGGCAAATGTCCATTATCTCAAAGCCATAATATGTCCTATAGTGCTGGACTACATGATCTCTGGTCCCTAAAACTCAGAGAGGCTGTGATTTGCCCAAGGTCATAGAACTGTATAATGGTAGAGCAAACCTAGAATTTGCTTCTCATTCAGTAATCTTTTGTTCTGTTTCAAGCACTTTTTTTCTTTTTTGAGCAGTTTTAGGTTTAAAGAAAATATTGAGTGCAAAGTACCTGGAGTTTCCATATGCTCCCTCTTTCACCCCCAACTCCCTTTGGAAAGTCTCCAATGTTTACCATCTTTCATTAGTGTGCTACATTTGGAAAAATTAATGAGACAATATTGACATATTATTATTAACTAAAGTTCATAGTTTACATTAGGGTTCACTCTTTGGGTTATACATTGTATAGATTTTGAAAACATTTATCCACCATTATAGTATTGCCCAAGAATTGTTTCTAATTGCTCTAAAAATCCTCTGCCTATTCATCTCCCAACTCCTGATAACCACTGATCTTTTTATCATGTCCACAGTTTTGCCTTTTCTATAATGCAGTTGGAATCAAACAGCCTTTTCAAATCAACTTCTTTCACTTGGCAATATGCATTTAAGTTTCCTTCATGTCTGTTAGTGGTTTGATAGCTCATTTCATCACTGAATAATATTTCATCATATGGATGTACCAGTGTTTGATCCATTTATGTATTGAAGGGTATCTTGGTTCCTTTCAAGTGTTGGCAGTTATAAATAGAGCTGCTAAAACAGTAATCTTTTCATTATAAGCACATTCCTTCCACATGGACTTAACATCAAATGTTAAGGCTTTGCAAGATCTGTTCCTAAAAGTGGTTGCATTTGACAATGTTTGAACCTCATCATACTTTTCCAGTGGTATCTGCTCTGTGCAAACTCTATGCCTCTAAGAAACTCCTTTACTCCATCCCTGAACCACTCCTAATAGAATATACCCAGAAGGTCTCTTCTCATATTTGAATATCTTTATTCTATTTAGAATCCCCCCACCTCCTAATTTGACAACCTGAATCTTACTTATTCAGGACAATTCACATCCTGCCTCTGCTCCCAAGTTGCTCCCCAACATGGAGAAAAGAGCAGGCAGACAGATGCGGTTTGAATCTTAGCTCCTCTACCTCACTAACTTTGTGCCCTCAGGCAAGATACCTCACTTCTTGGAGTTCAGTTTTTCCATCTGTGAAATGGACTAAACACTATCAACCTTTCAGGTTGCTTGAGAATCTATGTAAAGTGCCCAGAATACTTCCTGACACCCCAATTAATGATGACGCTCTCTTCCTCCTCCACTTCCTCATCATCTCCAAGACCAGAACTGATTTCTTCCCCTTCTGCTTTCTCATTTGTGTCCTTGCCATGTGTGTCCTTGTCCATGTCACTAAACTAGAATGCATGGGTGAGGGGTTCTTAACCCCTCTGACAGGATGCACAGGACCAGGGGTGGGCTTTTTGAATTGTATTCCTTTAATATTAAATTGATGAGGTTAAGTAGCAATAATCCCTGAGCTATGGAACCCTATCCTGCTAACCTCTTTGTGCTGGTTGGTGTGCATGTAAACATTCTTAAACTCCCTTTTTTGCTGGGGCTACAGAGGATACTCTCTTTGGGTACCCAAACTACTTCTAAGAGAATAAGAGGATGACAGTCTTGAGTGGGGGTGTCTGAGACTCTGTGGTTAGTGTGCTCTGTGTTTTCTTCTTAATTATTCATGGCTAAGGATCCAGGTGGAAGATAACCCAGACCTTTCCAATTCTCCAGCTGGCTTCTTATTCCCAATTCAGACTAATACTAGGTAACGAGACTGAAAAGAAAGGCCAGCTTTGGATTCAGAACGATGAAAGTGTTATTGACATCAATAAAGTTACAGAGTGGTATGATTAGAAAACAAGTAACTAGTATGTCAGTGACCCCCTACCAACCTGGTGACATCTGAGTACAAGATGTAAAGACAATGCAGTGTTATTTTCTTACTTTTCTTTGTCACTGTGGGAAGAGGGACCTCCAGGAATCTGGGAGTCTGGTTGTTGTGCAGGCTGCATAATTGGTCTTGGATTTTATGGTCCAGGGCAGCAAACCTTTTCTGTCAAGAGCCAGAGAGAAAATACTTCAGGCTTTGGGAGCCATATAACCTTAATCACAACTGCTCTGCCACCATAGCACAAACTCTATTGTGCTATGGTGACCAATATATAAACAAATGGGTGTGGCTGAGTGCCTATAAAAAACTATTTATGAACATTAAAATTTAAATTTCATATAATTTTCATGACTCACAAAATATTATTCTTTGAGTTTGTTCCCCAACCATTTAAAAATGTAACAACCTGTCATAGTTCACGTGCCGTCCAGATACAGGCTGCCGCTGAATTGAGCTGTAGGTTGCTGATCCCGGGTTTATAACATCATAGAGAAAACTGGCTTGGGCAGAGGTGAATCAGGTGCAGCTCTTTGATGGGGTGAAGTGAAGATGATGAAAGAGGAATTTGGTTCCCCCTCTATCTCATTGCTTTCACCCTGAACTTAAATCTATAGATCATCTCAAATTAAACTGATCATTGGTGCAGTATTTCTCAACCTTGGCACTACGGACATTTTGAGTCAGGTAATTCTTTGTTGGGTGCGTGTGTGTGTGGTGGGAGGTGTCTTATTAAATAACTGTAGGTTGTTTAACAGCATCCTGGTCTCCGAGCGCTAGATACCAGTAGCACCTCTTTCTCTCTTAGTTGCGACGGCCCTAAAACATTTCCAGACATTGCTATGTACTGAGTGGAGAGCCTCCGAGTTAGTGAAACAGCCTCAGTGACAGGAAATTCAGGGATCTCTCAGCAATCAAATAACTAGGATGAACTCATGAACCCATCTTGGTACAGTGAAGTCTTCCCTGCGTTCCCACAATTTTAAGGTAAATCCAGAAAGAAAATGGGAGGAAGGAGAAGTGAGTAATTTGCCTTCTCAATGACAAATGTGTAATCACAAATAATGCTTTCCCTGAAGGGAGCGCTCCCTCAGGGAAGACTGCAATCTGATCATTAGCAGCGTGTTTCTAATTATCAAGTAATCAAGTCAGGCTCTGCAGCAAGTAAACAGGACTCCAGGCTTTTAATAAGGCCTTTACTGTGTGATTACCCTTCACATGGCAATTAAAGGGTCTCCTGTTTTTAGTGGGGGAAAACTACTTCCTCCCTTCTATGGCAAAAGGACCTCAGTAGGAATTGAATCATTTCACTTCTTGGGAGGGGATAAAAGAGAAAAAGAAAGTAAAAAAATAAGGGTCTTTCTTTAGAGGCCATGAAGTGTTGGAATTCAAAGGAAAAGTTCCATGTACTATTTTAAAATAGGTTTTCAGCTAGAAAATGAACTGAGAACTGCAATAAGGCAGAAAACTGGACACTGTTCAGGATCTGGCCCCTAATGTATTATCAAAAATATATATATGATAGATATTGTGTTTATAGCACAAAAAAGGTATGGACTGAAACAAATGGCATGACTTTTTACCATTTTGCATTGATTATGTGTAATTTCAGATGAAAGTGACTTAGAGACGTATAAGGATTAGTTTTGCAACTGAAACAAGTAAGTCATTGGCATTGCCCCTTACCATAGTGGAGCAGAGCTCTAGGAACAAAAATCATGGTTTAGCTCCTGGCTAAGAGTCTCCCCTCCCTACCCAGCACCCCATATGCTGAAGGTCAAACCCAAACTGAAGTAATCAAGCCCTGTGATCCTGTGGAAGAAGTTAATTGGAAGTACCCAAGTGAGCTACTTACTGCTTGTCCTTCCCTTATTTGCCACAAATCAGCTTGTTTTTATTTACCTCAAAACTCCCATTAAGTGAAATTTGTCTCAGAGCACACAGATCATTTCCCATGACTAAAATGCAGATCTCTCTGCTTTGCCTAATAAAGAATCCGAGCTATGTTTCTTTTCAACAAATCCCTTTTCCCCAACCCATATTATACATTTCGCCATGTTTTGTCTACTTGTCTTCTGATTCCAGCTGTGTTGTTTTAGATATCGTGCCTTTGTGCCTCAGGACAAACATCACAGACTAGGAGCAAGTTGAGGATACCAATGATACAACATTAACTCAAATTTGGTTGTCACATGCCAGCATTCTAACCAGTGACCTACACCCACTCACTGTTGACAGGAGCATTTTTTTTTTTCCTAATGCATATTTTAGTCTTGATTGACCATCCAACATATGGCAGGATTGTCCTGTGGGCAAGCTGATTATTAACAGCTCACAGCTGGAGTTACAATAACTATACACGGCTGTGACATTGTACTAATTGACCAAGACATGTCTTAGAACAAGGCATGGAAAGTGGCTATTGCAAATGACTCCAAGCACAAATGCAGGGTTTAGTGGGAAACAGCAGTTTCAGATTAGAGGTTTCTACATTTTAAGACGAAATTGCAGTGGGGAGTGTCCCGGGGGGTGTTGCAGATGGGGAGAGGAACTGTTGAGGGCAAGAGAGGAGGTAGGTGAAGCAGGCAAAGGCTTTCTTATAAGCCTCCATTAGGTCTTTATTCAAATGAATTCTTTTAAACAGATTCCTGTTAATGAGAAAGAAGCAACTGCACTCAAAGTGAAATTAATCCTGCATTTTAAAGCACTCAGACAATTAAGTCACTAAATCCATTGGGTGCCTTCCGTCCATATTTCCATGTCTAATCCTGCTGTCACAGGCAAGGCTGAGAACAGTGCGTGCTGTGTTAGTTCCATCACTTAGCATTAGAGTTAAAGAAGCTGAGTGTGGTGCGGACCCTGGGCTCATCTGCAGCAGTGAGTGGGGTGAGGGGGGCAGGGACACCAGCGAGGGATTGTGCATGCGTTAACTGGCTACCACTGGCTCCTCTGGGGAAGGCTCTTGAAAAGTTATGAAATGTGAATAGGCTGTCTGTGCATCTCCCAGTAAATTTCTTTCTCAGATGTTTCCAGCCCAGTGTGACTCGATTGAGAAATGACTAGGGGAACAGAGGATAAAGTCAATGAGCTCAGTGTCTTATAAATCAGAAGCACTGAGCTGAACTGGAACTGTCAAACTGGGGAAAAACCTGCTGCCGTGCAAGCTTGAGTCTGCTCAAAAACAAAGCCTAACCCTTGCCTGGCTCTCTAGATGGGAGAAAGCTTAATTAAAGTTCACAGAGTGAGGAGTGGAAAAAGAAATATGGTTTGCTAAGAAAATAAAAATGAACAAACTCGAGGTAGTACATATGTAACATGTCCCAATTCAGATCTTGGCTCAGGCACAGAATCACAAGTGGGGTCATGAAAAATAGCTAAGTGCTGTCATTAGGATATCCTGCCTGGAGGTCCAGTAATGCTCTGTGCTCCAAAGCAAAACTAAACAAATGACCCTACATTCTCCAAAATCATCCTTATCTTTAAAGAAACTGAGGCACAGAGAATAATCTTGCCCATGGTCCCATTGATGGGAAGCTGGGTAGGATCTGAACCTATGAAGTCTGGCACCAGAATCCTCACTCCCAAATACCCTGTCATTAGTCTTTCTTTAGGAACATCATAGATCCCAATTTAATGGCTCTTGCATGAGGCAGTAGAGCAATAAGCAGGTATGATCCTGACACTTCTAAGTCCTTCTCAATCATCTCTGGCTCAAATGTATCCAGTTTCAGTTTCTGGCTTTGTGCCTATGATTTTTACTCTTTAAATCTATGTATGTCTGTGGTTATGTTAGAACCTCCACTCCACTCTGAGTCTTTACACCAAATGCTGAAAAAGTTTGCAAGCATTGGATTTAGAATCTAGTTAGGTTTCTAGTGGCAACTGAAGTCTGCCATATTGCATTGTCTCTGGCCACATGAAGGCCTGAGGGTCCCCTTGCTCATCAGAAAACAAGGCCTGTGGACCAGCTCTGAAGTTGTGTTACTGTTGCTGGGGAAACCATAATTGAATTTCCTGAATTATGCACAGTGTGATATAACATTGGTTGAATAACTGTATTTATATGCCTTCTAGGCCCCGTGGCATCTGTTGAGTTCACAAAGCTCCTATTGACTAAAGAGGGGTTTGTTGATCCAGAAAGTTGTGATGGGCATCTGAGGCAGCAGGAGCTGGAGGATGCCTGGGAAGGGCCAAGACTTCTCATCTATCTCAGCAGTTGCCAGCCAAATGGCCTGGCACAGGGAAAGCCATGGAAACAGCCTGAGTCCCGGGTGTGAAATTGGTTCCTTTTCTCTCTGATGCTCTTATTCACTTGGAAAAAGAGAAAGTGTGGGAAAGGAGCAGTATAGAAAAGGAGAGCTAGCAGGAAAGAGGAAGAGGGGGCCAGAGGTGGAGACAAGTGGTAGAAGATGCTTGGAAGCAATGGACCAAGCTCATTGACCTTCTTCACATGTATGTGGGTGGCACGTTCTGCTCAAAGGGTAAAACCTAGGGACAGGTACAATCCAGAAAGGACATGCAGTTGAATGGGATGTCATTCAACTCCCCAAAAGTCAATTGGCCAAGGTTCCAAATACTCAAATATTACCAAGCTCTGCCAGCAAAGAACTGTGGTAATCAGGGGAAGGCCCATTAGTTCTGATGAGCAGATGGTGAAAAGACCTGTGGTGGAAGACCCTGAAGATAAGCTCTTAAAATGAGATTTCAGTGGGCAATCGGCTCCTTAAACTTGGGGAATGGTAAAAGTGAAAAATGCAGGTAGGGAGGGTCCATATACCTTAGACACTGGGTATTCTTGGTACTTGCCACCTCCTGCCATCTTGATGCAGTCCAATGCCCCAGAAGTTTTCAACCGTGTGCAATCCAGCCCTTGCTCTCTGATTTCAGTGGACCCAAATGAGTGACAGACCCTCTGCTTTCATTCCCTGCCTGGGCACCCTGACCTCTCCTCTTGCAAGGAGCACTGGAGGACAGTGTTCTGGCCTTCTCACTGTCCACACAGACAGCCAGGGAACCTGATAGGCACAGCAAAACTGGATAGGAAGCACATGAAAGAGTTAATGGCTTGAAAATGAAGGGTTCACTCTATGGTAGTGATGTCTTCTCCGAAGCAGAGGAGCATGGAGCAAAGGAGAGAGGCAGGCAAGAGAACTGGGACACAAAGATGACAAAACATAGAGCTCTCTCTCCAGAACAGGGGCACAGGACTGCTGCCTGAAGACAGGACTCAGGTCCCAGGGATCCCTGGACTTTTTTGTCTGAGCAAAGTTCATGAGTTTTGCAATTAGAAATCAACTCTGAGGACCTGAAGCTCTCTAGATCCTGTAGTGTAGAGTGACTCCTTCCCTAATGCTTACTTTAATTGGGTTGTTCAGTAAGCGAGAGACCAATGCAGTCACATCTCCATTATCTGAGATGTTCCTTTTCTTCACTTATTTTTGTAATTGCCATCAGACCTTCCAGATAACTCAGCCTTACTGTTGTTTAGTCCATCCTGCTAAAGACCATATCTTGGAAATATTTTCTTGAATATAACATGATGAAAAATAAATTACTTTAAAAAATTTAAGCTTTTTCTTAGGAACATCTCAAACCTTTATTGACAGTACGGAACATAGCCCTGTGATCCACCAGGTCCCCACTGACTAGCATCAATGGTGGGGCTGAGCTTAGTTCCCTCCATCCCCAAGTCCACATCCTGTACCACCAGGGTCCACCAACCCCATCCACTGGGTGGTTTAGAAGCAAATACCAGACATCATACCTTTGGATCCATAAACACCTCAGTATGTATTTTGATAAAATGCAGACTCTTGAAAATATATAATTATAAAGCTGTTATTATACCTAAAAATAACAATTTCTTGATGGTCAGTTTTTAAATTTCTCTAGTTGATCCATAAATGTCATCAGGTCAAACCTACACACTGCATTTGGTGGTTTTGTTTCTTAAATCTCCCTGAATCCATAATCTTTCCTGTCGCCTCTCCACTTTTTGTTTCAATTTATTTGCTGAGAAAACTAAGTCATTTGAGGTGCAGACTTTACCACACCATTAAGTTTTCAAATTCTAGTGAAATCATAACTTCTAGGCAATGATAATCAAGGGCTGAAAACCATCAGGTCAAAGGCCAACAGGAAGCTTTATAAAGGATAAGTGTGATGATACCTGAGCCATTGATCAGTTGCAACATCTCAGAATAATCCAATGCTTACATCACTTCATATAATGAATTCCTACCAGAAAAATTAATTTGAATCCAATTGAGCCTTCAAGTGTAACTACCATTTTATAGAACAAAGAAGGGACAGAAGAAATGAAAAACCACATGATATGCTCCCCTCCCCCATTTTAATGTAGCAAACCTTTAGTTAAAATTTATTTGATTACTCTGATTTTTACAGGACTATTGAGGACCAGGATGCATTTTTCCCCTCACTAAATGAACTCAGACTGTTATAATGTTTTTTGTTCTGTTGCCTGATTTTTGTGAATATCACTGATGGTCCTGAAACTCTTTTTGCCTCTGTGATCTTCCTCTTCCACTCTGCCCACAAGATTCTTTCCATTTTTCTGTGGATTACAAAACCAAATATCAACCTTTACAGAATTTATAAATTAAAGGTTGGGATGGCTCTATGGACTACTAGTAAATACAAGTATTAATAACCATACAGGAGCAATAATCCTGGATGCTTCTTTTTTTTTTTTTCTTTTTTCTTTTTTGGCTTTTTCTCAATTCTTGATGGCATTCCATGTAGCAGAGGCTTTGGGAGAAATGACATATAATCTAGTACTGGTACATTGAATACATTGTGTGTTCAACTTTGTGTAGCAAAGTCTGGATACAATCCTTGCTATACTGATTACATTGAATAGAAAGCTATGACTTGCCCCAATAAGCCACAATTGTACACAGGGAAACTGGAAATATTCCAAGTTGGGGAAACCTCAGGCTGCATACAAATCTGGAAGTCTGATAGGAATGGAACCTGACGCAGGTCATTGAGGATAAGCAAATAGAGCAGCCCCACCATTGACATTTCCTTCTTCAAACACCCTCTTCCTTTGGATTCCCTGACACTCCTAGTTTTCTCCCACCTCCTGGGACTCTCTGCAGGCTTTTTCCTGGCTCATTCTCTTCTTTCTGACTGTTAAATATTGGATAATTTCAAGACTTGATCCACTGCCTTCACCTCCTTCAAATTCTACACCCTCCCTCTGTAATCTTGTCCATACTTATGGTTTTAATTATTATCTATATACCGATGACTCTTAAATTTATATCTTTAGCCCAGACTCTCCTCTGAGCTCCCAATCATAAATCCAATTGCCTATTCAACATCTCGACTTGGCCATCTCACAGCACTTCAAACTCTGCCTCTCCAAAAGCTGAACTCATACCTTCTCCCCCAAACCCGTTCCTCCCCCAGCATTCCTTCTCTCCGTGAACAGCACCACCATCCAGAGATGACAAACCTGGCCTTTGGCAACTGTCCTGGACACCCCCTCTCCCTCTCTGCCATATCCATCCAAGCAGTAAGTGCTCCTGAGTCTCATTTCCAAATCCATCCCCATCTCTTTGTCTTTATAGATGCCACTGTAGATCAAACTCTCACAATCTTCCTCCTGGATTAGCTCAAGAGCCTCCTACTTGCCTCACATCTACTCTGTCCAACTCATTCTGTAGTCAGTATTCTTTTAAAAAGCATGCAAATGTTTATAACTTCACCATCATGACAGGACCTCTAGGATAAAGAATAAAATCCTTAACTCGGCGGACAAAGCCCTCTGCCATCTGTCCCCTTCCTCTATCACCAGCCTCATTTCACAATCCATTTTCCCTTGTTCTTTGGGATCTGGTCATACTGGGCCTCATCAGTTTGGGTCTCAGGACCTTTGTACATACATTCGCTTCTTGTAGGATTATTCTCTTCTCCTCTCTTACCCAGTTCATTCCTATGTGTCTTTCTGAAATTGCTTCTTTGAAGAAGTCTCCAGTAGCTGCTGGCAGTTCTCTTCCAAGTCATGTTCACAATCGTTATTCATTATGATTAAAACATCTTTAGTGTTGAGGAAACTGAGACCTAAAATGTTAAGGAACTTAATGGGGGCCCAGGTAGCGGCTATGTGGAAACACACTAGACAATTTTCACTTCCAGAGCAGCTGGATCTCCTGTCAAGCACTAGAGTTCCTTGTCAAGTTTTGGTCTCTAAATGCTGTGTAGAAACTGGAGTGAGTTGAGAGAAGCAGCAGCTAATTAAAGGAATGACAAGTGAAACCTTTGAAGGGGGGTTAAAGGGAACGGGGACAGTTTAGTCTATTACAGTGTAGGGACATGGAAAGAAAAGGAGATTTCAAGTTTTCACCTTTGAGGAGGGTTTTATAGTATATATGGCCATAAAAATGTTTTTGATTGGCCACAGAGTAAGTTCTCATATATCTGTAGAGATGAGATAGTATAACAGAAGAGAATTTGGCTTGGCAAAAGAGAAAGATTGAGGATCTGAACAAATACAGAGTTAGTTCTTGGGATTCTTTTCACAGAAATGCTGAAGGGCAGGATCACTAACCATCTGACCTACTTGATGATTCAGGCCTTGACCTACTTCAGGCAAGGAACTGGGCCAGTTGACCTCCTGAGGTTGCTTGAATAAATGAATGAATGAATGAACGGGAAGGTGAGACTTGCCATCCATCCCAGTCTGGATCATACTCCCACCCTGTGTGGAGTGGAAAAAGAAATATTGAGTGGCATGTGTCCCCAAGGGGTCCTCACCTGATTATACTCAGTTGGCCTTATCTGGCTCCCAGGTGTTTCCATTTATCTCTGATAAACTGTCAGCCAAGAGTCAGCTTTGGGGTGGGAAATGGGGGAATGAGTGTAGGGGAGGGTAATACCCCAGATGTTCTCCAAGAAGACAGCAGAAAGTTATTCCTCAGGACTAATACATTTCGTCATCCTATCTGCCTGCAGATGTTCAATTTGGGAAAACTTCCAGGTTCCCTTTTCACTCTTAAAATAAAATAAGTTGTGTATTTTAAACACCCAGGACCTGATCATCCCCAGGGATGCATCTCTTTTGCATATGGATGAAGCTTTGGGGGCTTAAGAGGCAACTAAATCTTTCTGGCTGTGAGTCTTTTCTTCCAGTCTAATCAGGTCTGTGGACTTTCTCTGTTGGAAACCTGGTAAAAAATGATAATAATCAGAGGTACCATCCACTGAATTCCTACTGTGTGCCATATAAAATCAATGCCACAAGGGACAGATTAAGATCCACTTTATAAATGGGGAATTCACCCAAAGATAATCATATCCCCAAGTTCACAAAACTACTAAGAAATAGCACCAGGTTCAAACCCAGGACTGTGTGCCTTCAGATAACAATTGCAATATTTTGAGATTCTTCTTATGAGCTAGTTATTCATTAAACCCTACAGAGTAGGTTCATTTTGCAGGTAAAGAAACCAAGGAATAGGTCACACAGCTAGTAACCTGCAGAGCTGAGTGCCACAGTCCAATGACCTGGCTTCAGAGCTTGTTTTCTTGTCACTACCCAGTACCAATTTCCATCCCCTTTCTGTACTGCATAGACGGTAGAGTTGGCAGGATACAAGTTTCACTTCAAACTAGTTGATCCATGCTTTCAACATTCGGTAGAAACCTCTCTTTCCTGTATTTCATCTGTACAGTGGTCTTCTGTTTTTTAAGCAGCTAGAGGATTCCCACCCTCTGCAAGTCTTTGCATAAAAGCCATTGACTGCAGGTGGCAAGGTTGTGGCTGCAGTTCAAGTCTCCTCTGGAGTTGGACATTCCAGAAAGGACACTCTGTTCCTTGGGGCTGTCTCTCTGGCGCAGGCTTTGATCTGGGAAAAGATGAGCCTCATTGCGAGTTGAAGCTGTCTCCCTGCTTTGTTTACGTGAGCATCCTTCCAGGACTCTGTCTGCTTTTGGGGTGGAAGTGCCCTGCCAAAACCTCCAGCTCTCTGTGCTGACTGTGTGGCCCCCGTACCTCCCGCCTTTGCAATGATTTCTCTGCCTTGGATAGAGAGCGGGTGTCTCATAACAGTTTGGAAACTACAAAAGTTTCCCTGGCAGGATGAATGATAGACTCGGCAACATGCTCTTGCCTTTTGGAGTTGTCCTCCAATGTTTCCAGGCTTGATTCTGTAAATCATTTCATCTTGTATAAATACTGGGCTGTGTGCACGGATGATCTCAAAGGCGAGGATTACTTGAAACCTTATTTGAGAACCCATCCTCCTTTCAACAGATTGATAGAGCTTGAATTTGTGAATAAACATGTACTTTGGTGCATGCGGATGCTCAGGTAGTTCTAGGGCCTTTCAGGGGAAGTAGAATGTACTTTTCCTGCAAGAGGCATTGGGACAAGTAAGTTGCCTCTGTATTGACAATTAATTTATCATTAAAACATTGAAGGCCCTGCTCTATGCAAGTGCTCTGGGGCAGCATTGCAGAGATGAAGTGGAGAAAACTCTGAAGTGTTTTGAGAGAGACAAGAGCCTGAGAACATCATCTAGAACATTCCCTTGCTCTCTGCCACCTCAAGGAGACAGGATCTATCTGGAATTCCAAGCTAGGTCAAGGTTATAGGACACTGAGTTGGAACAACACTTGGGGTACCACTGAAGTATTTCATATTGTGGTTCTGCTCATTTCCCCTATTCTACAGGAGAATTGGTCCAAGGCAGGCTGTGATACAGAAGAATGAAAATATCACACAGCTGATCCTCAGGCTGGTAAATGTCCCATTAGAGAGGATGCTTCTTTGATATCTCTGCTCTTCTTTAACCTGTTGACCACAGTTGTTCATCCACTTTTGAAATGACCATTCTTGAAAACCAAATGCAAGAAATGATCTTGCTGATTTTGGGGTGAAGGTAGGGGTGCCTACCTTTTACCTGCACTTAGAAGACCTAGTTTGTGTTTTAGAGTTAGAGTTCACACAATTCAGTGTGACCCAATGAGTTTAACAAATAACTTTTTCTTTCTTTTGTTTTCTAAGATGAGAAAACCTTTTCATTGAACTCTACCCTGGGAATGAAATTGTATGCATGATGTTAATAAGGCTTTAATGATGAAAATCTATCACAAATTCATGGAAATTGATAAGCATGGGAGAGAGGAAAGTGAAAACCTTCTAAGTTAAGCATTAGAAATGATCTTTCATTTAAATCTTGCAAAATGCCCTCCTTTTCACCAATGAGGAAACAGAAACTTAGAGATGTCAGTAAACATATCCAAGTTCCTCGGACTAACTCATTTCAGTGGCTCAGCTTGTGAAAGAGCCCACAACTTTCCAAGTCTGACATAAATGAATGCCCCTTCAGATCCCTGGCCAGCTCTCTTACCACCTAAGTGGGATCCACATGGTGGGGGGAGGGGTTCCCATTTGCCTTGTGCAATGGCCAGAAGGGTGAAGGACAAGATAAACCCGCCTCCTGACAAAGACAATATGTCATAATCAGGAGGGGAAGGAGATTAGTTCTTGAATTAGGCTGCCTGGTGCCTAGAAAATATAAGAGAAAACAAATGCTCAATATGTCTATGCATTTTCTCATTCTCTTTGGAGTTTGCATTATGTCTAGTTATTAATATCTTTAGCATAAAACCACCCACGATGAAACATGGAGGTTCTCATGAGAAGCAGAAATTAATACTTGTGAGCACAATCAGATGTTCTAAAGATGATGGGGTAATCTTTGAGAGTACGCATGGTAAAATGACAGACCATGTTTGTTTTTCAAACAAATTGGAGATTTTAAATCAAGGAGCATGTACAACAAAAGTGAAAGTTATAAGCAACTGTGGTGAAGTCAAGTTCCTGTAGTAACAAGGTACCAAAGAGCTGTGAAGAAGGAACCAGACCAAGGTGATGTCTTTGTTACAGCGAATTTCATCACTGTCATTACCGCCAGTGCATTATTTATAAAGGAAATTTTTTAAAAAGACTCAATTCTGTTAAAAGTTGAGTGTGGTATTGACTCAGAAGTGAGCTATGATCATTGAAATTTCACACTGTACCCCATGACCATATACAATTATGGTGTGTTAATTTAGGAATTGTGACCCGTGGAATATGATCCTAAGCCAATAAAAGCAAGTTTGCCATCTTGTGAGAGTATTCTTTAAAAAAAAAAAAAAAAAGGAAAAATAACAGTTTCTTACTAATTAGTTGATTTACGCTGAACATTTTGAATTTTCCATTATGCGAATGGTCTGAAGTCTTTTTTGCCAAGGGCAATGAAAATGGTAGAAAGAGAAAAAAGTCAACAAAACACCCTTTTGTATAAATTCCACTTATTTCTGTACAATGAGAATATGCATTAATTTTCCTCGTACCAATTGAAAACATGTTGATAGAGAGATTTCATCCCAGGTGTGTCAAAATAGGGTCTTTTCAAACAATTCAGACAACTTAAAATTTCTGCTAAAATAACAGTCTATTTTTTCTCCTAGATTTTCCTTTCGGGTGTTGCACAGCTGACCACACCCCCTCGGAAACTGCATTTCTGACATTTCATTAAGCATTTTACCTTCAGCGATGATGTCCTTGCTCCTGGTTTGGGGGATGGGGCAAGATTAATAACAATAAAGTTTCGCCCTTACCTATCTCTATTGGAGCCATGTTGTCTTAGTTTTGATAATTTCCCTCAATTAAGATTTCTGCATAAAACCCTTATGTCTGTGTTTGGCTGGCAGTTTTATGACTGACCAAACTGTACACTGGCCAGTGTTCTGGTTGGCCGAGTGTTTATACAGGCTGTTAATCAGATCTGGGAGGGGGCAGTGGGTATGGGGACAGTCTGTGAGCTGGAACGGTCCTGTTTGCTGTCGTGTGCAAGGGCCTGCACTTTGTTACTACAAATTACATAATGACATGTTACATTTCAAAGTGTATTTTTACTTCAGGGAAAATTAAACCAATAAACAAACAACTCTGGTAGGAAAAAAACGAAAAAAAGAAAAAGAAAAAAAAAAAATCCCTGGCTTCCAGATCTTCCTCTTCGAAAGGTTCTTAATTAAATTGTAGCTATAAACAAATCTTTGTTTTATTGAAAGGCGAGCCATCGTGTATAAAAGCTATTTTTAAAAATTAGGATGTGAACGTTTGCTGGACATGGGTCTGGTTTGTGTTATGTGTTTTATGATCTGTACAAAATGAAAAGGCAAGCTCGTGTGGTGATGGTAGCTTTTCAATTTTTGATTGCTAATCCCTCTCAAATGTTACTCCTGCCTCGCTTGAATGGAGCCTGTAAACACAGGAATTATCATAGTTTTTCAAGATATTAATTCAAGCAAAACTGTGTAGTGTGATCACGAAGTTGCCAACTCTGGATTTTTGCTCATGTAGAAAATCAGGTGTCTTCTGTATATGATCTGCATTTTAACAACTTTGAAACTTAAAAAGAAAAAATAAACATCAACCCTCTACATCAACTTCCAACCCTTTCACTGAATACCTAGGAATTCAACATTCATTCTTTCCTATGAGCTGTTGAAATGAAGTCTGTGTTCAGGATCCAAAGTTATAATGATACCCCTTTTGGGTAACAGTCACACTCATATATTACTCAATTATGCATGTATGTACATGTCCAAATATTTTTTTTTCAGCATAAACTATGTTATCAAAAGAGAATGTGTCCTCACTCTTTTCCCTAGATAAGTGAAGGACTGAGAAGAGCAAAACTTACTGAACTGCCTTTTAAATGAGTTATTTGATCAAATCAATCCTGCCCAGGATCTGCTCTTATCAGAACCATTTGGCTAGAATTCTCTGGAGTTGTTCAGTTGTTTGAGTAGCAGCAGCCCAGGAAAGAGCAGGATGAAAGAGTGCCCCTGCTATATTTTACATACACCCGTGATGATCACAATTCTGAGAAAAAAATCATGGTATGACTTAAGATAATTTATCAGTACCAACCACAAAATGAAAAACCACAAGATCAATTGAGAGATAGACTGAGTCTTTCTGTTTAGTTTATTGATTTTAAAACTCAAGATGCTTAAAAAGAATCCCCCTCCCAACAAATCTTGGAAATAAATAAGGGAATTTGAAACTTACAGTTAAAATGTCATATTTCAGCATAACAGGATAAAAGAAGAAAAGGTAGCAAAATAAAGAACAGATAGTAGAGACTTTTGTGGGTAAGAAGGGATCATTTGAGACAATGCTCTTGCAAATAACAGCCATGCAAACATGTAAGACACCCTTATTTTATTTTTTAGCAAAGAATGTTTTTCCTCTCATTTTGGAGTCTAAGTAGTTCCATTCAAATAATTAATTTAGATTGCTTTATTACTTAGGAAGGGACTCAATTCTGACCCAAATTGACTAATCATTTCTCTATCACTTTTGTTTGGGACTCCAGGCATCTGAGTTTAAGAACTGCTGTCTGGGACATTCTTATAGGGCTTGACCTAGACCTTAGAGGGAAGAGGAAAGACCACCAGACTTACAATGTTGATGAACTTTCACTGTTACCAGGTCAAGAACAGTTCAATGTGAAGTCACATATTAATTCAGGACTTTTATCCTTTGAATGATTAATCCAATAAAAAAAGATTTTGATCCAAAAATAGCCAAAGAGTTACCCAATTAATGAAAATATGCCTATGAATACTTGAGATGTCTTTATCCTAGTTTTGTGCTTAGCCAGCATTTGAAAATGATGAATGAAGGGAGAGACATGTCAGGGCTTGCTGAATGAGCGAGTGAAAACGGGCAATGTAAGGATAACATCAAGGAGGAGGCCCTTCCTCTCCTTCTCTTCGATTGGATGCTCTCAATTTACTTAGGTTGACAACGTCTCTCTTCTGCCCATTTTGCCGTCCATTCACGGCATGGTTTATGTCAAGGTCCTATGTGAAGTCCAACATCAGCATCTCAGCTCCTCTGCAGAAATCCAGTCAGGGGAATGAGAGGGATTTAAGGCAGAAGGAAGGGTAAAAGTTCAATTTTCAGATGGCAATACAGATTCAGAAAACAGAATGAGAATGAGTGGTAGTGGGCATCTCTCTACCTTAACTCTTAAAAATTTTCTGCATCTCTTATCTTCATCCATCATTCATCCATTCATCCATCCTTCTGTCTTTATTTCCATTACTTTCCCCCTTCTTCTTCTTCTTGTTTTTTAATAAAACTGATGCTAAAGAAGTAGTCTGAAATTAGACCTTACAAACTAGTGCTACTCTTTTATTCTTTCTTTCTTTTAAAGAGGGGTGGAGAATCTCTTCCTTGCTTTGCTGTCGCTCTTTTTCTCTCTTATGATAATTGTCCTTACTGTGACAATGTTGATTAATGGGGCTCAGAGATACCAAAGTTCACTTTAAAAGACAAATAAAACTTTTTGATATGAACTTGATAGCTAATTTCTGTGGAGGTCCATTTTCATATGCATGCAAATCTGTTTAAGATGCCGTTTTAAACTTTAAATCATGCACACACATATAAAACTACTTATGTATTTTTAAATGCTATTTAAAATTTTAAAGCATATATATAAAGAAAAAGCCAGAGAGCCAGAGAGTAGAGCATTTAATAGGCATTATAATAGCATGCAACCTGAAAATAAAAGTTTACTTGAAAGCTTAGCTGGTTTTGCAATGCAACAAATTGATCAAGTCATATTTTTATACTAGGTATATACCTATGAGTACAGCAAACGAATTTATTTAGAATATTTTCCTGATTGAATGAATAAGCCCACAGATTTACCATTTTATATTTGATCTCTTAAAAACATGAAACTCGTTTTGAAAATGCTGGTTTAAATGGGCATTAGTAAGTCTTTATCAGTTCTGAGCATTTCAGTCCTCTGCATCCAGAAATTTCTCAATCTGACAGAATAAGAAATGCATTTACATGGCCTAAGCTCTTAAATTGTCCCTTTCAATTAATGCCCCATCATGGAGCAATCTGGAAACCATTACTCAGTAACTCTTCATTATAATTGCTTGCAGCTGAGTATCCAGCCCTTGGTAATATAAGAATAAAAGAAAACTCAGTTAGTAACAAGTGCAATTGATTCCATTCAGAATTCCCTTGGTGCTTTGCCATGTTTGGCCTGCATAAGAGGAAACACGAGGGGTTTTTTTTCCCCCCCTTTTGGGGCCAGGAAATGAATTGGCAGACATAAGATGGTTTGTGTGGTGTGAGCCTTCATTTTTCAGCTGGTCCTTGTTAAAAATGAGACGGTGGGGCTCCTGCCTTCTCCCCGACCAGCTACATTTTGGGGGGGCGTCGGGGTTGGGGGGTGCTCTCTGGTAATAGATAAAACTACAAAACTTCAATTTGCTGCAAACTAACAACATCCAGAATCTGTCACCTTCCATGGTCATAGCGCATCCTGGGACTTACTCCTACTAAGGAGTGGGTTTTAGAATTTTATTCTCTCCTACCTTGATCCCCTTTATGAGAGCGAAGTCCCTGGTGCATTGTGTACAGGTGGAGAGTGTTTATGTGTTTGGAGGCTATCAATCACCAACTCTAGAGATGTAAAGATCTAAATTAAGATAGATGAAAATGTGAAAATGTGGTGTGGTAACCCCCTCCCCACCATGTTCTCCATGAAAATCATTTTAAAAATGGCGGGGAAATAAGGAATATTCCATCACTCATTGCCTTCACAGGCAGTGCATTTCAGTGCTGGTTCTGTGACCCAGTGACCATGCCTCAGTCTCCCTAGAATGAGCAAGAGGGACTGGTCCCAGGGGAGTCAGTTCATAACATCTCATCTCCCCTCCTCCCTTATGGATGACAAGGACACATGACTTCATAAATTTAAAATGTGTAAATTATACAATGCACTTTTAATTATAAAAGAATTGATATGCAGCACAGAAAAGTGGAACCTAATAAATTCTAACTGCTCTTAATTAATTTCCATTCTTTGCTTTCATAATAATGGGGGGGCTCTCTGTGAAGTTAAATACCATTTTATTTTGATTTGTCGAAGATTGCAAAATCTCCCATGACCAGGGGAAATTGCTGTAAATATTTTAGCATTATTTCATGTATTTTGTCTGTGCATTTTGTGTGTGTGTGTGGGGGGGTTATATTGATGTGATGATTCTGTATTTCCTATGCTGTTGTGAACTTGTAAAAATATTACTGTTACAATTATTACTCATTACATAATTTAAAACCCCACACCAAGGGTTTTACATAAGACAGACACACTTGGGATTTCTGAACAGAAAAATAATAGGAGTAAATTCCTTGACCTTCACAGGCTACTGGGTCTCCTGGGGACAGGAGCTAATGGGACATCACCAGGAAGCCAGACCTCCCTAGACTCTCAAACTCTGCAACAGTTCAAGGAAACCACCAACAAGAAATAAATGAAAACAAATATTTAGAGGCAGGTTTCATGAGGGCAGGAAGAATTGAATTGTTTTGAGTGTGCTTGATAATGAAATCAGCTGATGTCAAATAACCTTGCCCAGTGACTATGAATTCAGGTCAATTAATTATATTATTGATTCCCAGTCTAGGGGTGGGCTTAGGCGTGGAGAAGCAGTTGGTGGTAAAAATCCATTTTCAATAAAGAAGATGTATCCAGTAGCTTGGACTTCTGTGTTTGAGATAATCAGTTCTCTAACTGGGGAAATCTGGCCTAGGGCTTTAGCCAAAGAGGCATCCCAGCTACTTGCATGCCTACTAATGTCCCTGTTGAAAACCTCTCTTCTTTAAGGGAACCTGTGCTGAATGGGTCATATTCCTTTCTAAACCAAATAGAGCTGTCTGTTGGGTTCTCTCTCCCTCCCCCCGGCTCCCACCCCCCACAGGCAGTATTTAAGCAGTTCTTCTTTTTCCAATCAATCAACAGATTTTTTTCTGAAGTCTAATTGAAAGAAACTCTCCATCTCTTCCCAATGCTGCTGATTAGTAATGTTTGTGGCCTGACTTCCTAAAGACCAAATTCTTGGATTCTAATGGCTTGTTAAGGTCTTCTATTTTTAATGAAAATTGTATCTAGTAATGTGGGGTAATTTTAAATGCTGAGAAAAGATCATACTTTCATGAGGAAGTGAGGTAGATTTCCACAGTAGATTGATTGTGCTCATTTGTATTCCTAGTGAGAAGTTCTTAATGTGGATTGTTTTATTTTACCACTGCACATGGAATTTCTATGATCTGCAAATGTACAAGTGGACGAGAGGAGCATAACAGTAATAGCCAACTCTCAATTGTTCATGGAGAAGGGAGTTACTTGCAGAGTCTGCAAACCAGAGGCCCCATGGGCATCTGCCATCAGATGTGTTTGGTTAGGCCGGTAAAGTATTTTTAAAAACGTGAATTGGTTTTCATCATCGCAGAATTGGAATAATTCATATAGAAATATTTTCCCTAGGTTTTTCTGAAAATCAGTACATCTGGCAACCCTGGGCCCCACTTGGATTTGCAACCATGAACAGAAGTGGGGGAGCAGCGACCCCTTCCCACGGGCAAGAGTCCTTCATTTTGTCCCCAGTACCCACCCAGCCAACTTCTCTTTTCAGTGCCTTGCTGAGCTCTTCCTGCCTTTGTGTGTGAACTACACTCTATTTGGAACTACATGGAATTCCCTAGATACTTTCCTATTCATCACTGATGACCAAACTAGCTTTCACTTTTTTTTTTTGGGGGGTACTTGAGATTGAACCCAGGTTTGCTTAATCCCTGAGCCACATCACCAGCCCTTTTAGTTTTATTTGAAGATAGGGTCTCACTAAATGTCTTAGAGACTCGCTAAGTTGCTGAGGCTGGCCTTGAACTTGCGATGCTCCTGCCTCAACCTCCTGAACCTCTGGGATTACAGGCGTGTGCCACCTTGCCTGGCCAAACTTTCCTCCTTAATGGTGCTTCATAGGACTTGTGTGTTGACTATGAACTCAGACCTTCATAATTGACTTGGAATCAAATGTTTCTCTGGCGGGAAGATCAAGGAAGATTGGGAGGAGTCCTCTCTCCATTCCCTGAAGGAGGGATACTGCTTTTATTTCCTCTTTCTACCCACTGGCTATGAAGATAAAAATTGGTGAAAGGAACATGAGATTGGAAGCCAGGGGGTAAAAGAAAAAAAAAATTTAGCAAATCCTCAAATGCATCTTGAGCACCAGTTGAATTGCACAGGGCTTTGAAATAATGTCACAGAAGATCTTTCCAATGATTTGAATAGTAGGCATTCCAATATAAGCACTACACAAAATGGCCCAGATGGTTTGCCCCCATGGGAGCATAGGCCTCTAGCAAGTCTCTCCCCTAAGCAGTGAAAGGCTTTTGTGGTTGGCTGAAGATCCATGAGAGAGGGAGTTTACCAGGTCCCCAATCTCTTCCAGAATCCAGTTTACTCTAGGGATAAGGAAAGTAGAATCTAAAGCAGGAAATAAAGCCTTCCTTAACCCATCTCTTTGCTTTGGCCTTTGTGATGCTGTCTGAGAAGAGGAGGTGATTTTGCTTCTGTGCATTCTTCCAACTTTCAGATCCCTTCCCTCCAGGGGGTCCCTAAACTTGGTTTGAATTGGCAAAACTGACTGAATGATGACCAAATCAATTCTGAGAACTCTCTCAGTGTTAAAGGTTTTCACCCCTTAGGATCCATAAAAGCAAACAAGATAAAGTTACACTCAAAATAGGAACAGTAGGAAAAGAGGTCTCCTAGGGTTTGCCATAAAAATCAAATTACTCCCAGGACCTTGGTGACTGTTAACTCCCTGGGTTCCCTGCATCATACCGTCAATACTCCGTTAGAGTCTTTCTCACAGATCTATGTTTTGTTGTCTGTGCTCTGTATGCATCTGGTCATGTGCAAACCACCTAAGTACACACCGCGATCGGTGCTGACATCCCACAGTAGATAACAGTGAGATGACACCAGAAAATTGCAAAATCAAGCTCCTTAGAGGAAACTCCCTCTGACACTAGGGACCAGGGAGAGAAAGCATAAAGAGCAGGTGACATGGTGGGTCTGTATCAAAACGCCAGCCTCAGCTGTGGACTAAAGAGGTGCTAAGTTTTTGTGGGCCACCTACCAGTTACTTCTCTGAGCCTCTCACAGTGCATGCCTAACTTCCTGTCATGTTGCTTTATTGTTTTAAATGTCCACTCACATGTTCAGTGGGAACAAAGGAACTCTGATTTCTTGGTAATTCGTTTTGTCATATTTTTCCCTTTCTTCTCCTAGAATATGCTCCCCATGGGCAGCCCCAGGAGTCCCCTTACCTAGAAGTCGGGAAGGGGAGAAACTGCAGACAGCTAGTCAGCTGGTTTTCCATCCTATCTCCATCTTCCATCAGTGACAGAATTTCCAAAAGGGCTGAAAAGTCATCATGGCAGAGGCTGCTGGGGAATTACTAAAATCTGCTTTTCCTTCATCCCAGTTTACATGGCTGACTGCATTTTCTAGTCTCTATTGAGGAAATAAGGCCTAGAAGTAATCTGAAGGAGCTGGAGAATGCAGCTTATGTGGAGAAGGGAAAACGAACCACCCCTCCTCCACAGTCTTCCAAGTAGATTACCATTGGGAGTAGAAGAATAGAACCTAGTGCAGATCAGTTGGGCTCACTATATACTCTCCAAACAAGACACTCTCGTAGCTTGGAGAGACTAACATCACTCCAGGCAATCAGGCGCCAACAATACTGTGGATGCTCACTTGGGACATGTCAGAGATCCAGATTGTAAAAGTTTTGGAAAAGCTTGCAATTGGCAGAGGGTGGAGCATGGAGTCTGTAATTAGGTCTATCCCAGAATTGCAGCCTTTACCCATACATGGCTGGAAACAATAGAAAGTATTTGAATGTTGGACATTTTAATTACAGAGTAAGAGGAAGGAAAACATACAATATAGACAATAAAGATGTTACATTCTATTGCTTATAATCTTAGAAATGTCAGAGGAAGATAGGCTTCCATAAAACTCTCAACAGGTTCCTCACCTCAAGGGAGAGACTGTAGGTAAAGAAGTAGAGACTGGAATTACCTTGATAGTATCGTTGTAGGACATTTCTCAAGTCTTTCCTGAAAAATTGGTCCCCCTTATAGCTAGATCTCTTTGAAACCCTGAGATGGGACTGTATTTGCAAGCACACCTTTCCAGAGGCCACTGTGCTTCTGGGACACAGTGTTTATGGCAATAGTCACCATGGATTGGTGGCATTTATTTGGGATCATAGGTATCCCTCATTACTCTCTGCCATAGATACTGAAAACTGTAAGACACAAAATACTTCCAATTTCAAAGTCTGATTAGGAAAATCGTCCTTTATTTAAAAACCACTATCTGTTGTCTAAATTTAATCATATTTTGGATATACATGTAGCAAATATATATATATATACATGTATATGCACATATATGTAAATATTGATATTGTATATTTATATATATTAATATTTACATAGACATATGTATGTATATGTAGGTATATATATGTATATATGTATTTGTATTCATGTACATATATATATGGTCTGAGGAGACCATAGGTTAAATAATCTTGTTCAGTCACTTTATTTTTATGATACATAAATTAAAGCAGGGAATTAAAGATTGGTAGATTTTTTTTTTTTAAACCACTGTGAAGGGCATCATCCATTCCTCTGTAATTTGGATAATAGACCAATATTAGAATGAAGCCAAGTCAAAGACCATGGTCAGAAACAGCTGATTAGTTGGAGATAGGAGGAAATGGAAGTGTGGTTGCTATTAAACCAGTAATGCAGCATGGCCACTCAGGGAAGTGGTAGGAACAGAAAGTTCTTTCCATATCTGTCCACAAAATGCTGTAAAGCAGGTTTTCAGAGGTGGCTACTGGACCAGCAGCAGCAACAGGAATGTCAATTCTCAGGCCACCCAGACCTACTGAGTCAGGAACCCTAGGAATGGGTCCTTCAGTCTGTCTATAAACAACCTCTGGTGATTTTGAAGAGGGCTAAAGTTTGAGAACTGCAGTGCCAAAGTGTCTCTGCAGTGGTTGGCATAACTTTGCTGTTCTTGTAGATGGCCTGTCTTTCTGTCCCTTCATAGCATCAGCCTCTTGGCT
This sequence comes from Sciurus carolinensis, assembly GCF_902686445.1. Classification (NCBI taxonomy): domain Eukaryota; kingdom Metazoa; phylum Chordata; class Mammalia; order Rodentia; family Sciuridae; genus Sciurus; species Sciurus carolinensis. The sequence goes on along the minus strand of NC_062220.1, from coordinate 85,024,304 downwards.
GATGTGCCATTCTAGTGTTGATGGACACATTTTTAATGACAACTAGTCCCTAAACACAAGCTCAGGTGAAGTCGTAGTCCTGTGTTCGATGCTACAGGATACCCAGCTGACTGACTGTGTGTCCATCTTCAGTGGGCACAATCCCTAGTGATTTTCAAGGATGGCTTTGATCATAGTTGGTTGTCACCTTACTGTGATGACTTTGAACCCCAGAATGATCCTACTCCACTAGTTCTGCCTGAGTCCACCCCACTCCCACTGTTCTGGCCTCTAATTAGGAGCACCCATGCCTGGGTAGCCCAGCACACACCCAGCCCACCCGACTCTGCTTTCTTGACACTTGGTCATACAATCAAGATTCATATTCTGATAAAACTCCAGTGGCATGATCTACAACACAGATCACAGAAGAGTTCAAATGCTCCTTTTCCACTTTTCAGAGCTATAAAACACAGTTTTCCCCCAACAGTCTTCTCTTGTACTTGGGATGAGTATCCTGCATCATCATTTGGTATTATTGAAAGGCTTCTTGTGTGACTATGAGCCTAGAGGTCCCTGGAGAGAGACCTATTTAAGAGGCCTATTTAAGTCCAAAAATAACACAGAAAAAGTCTTTTTCTGTAGAAATAAATGCTCACACTGTTGTCCAGGGAAGATGCATGACAACCCTGTTATTTTGCTGAGGTGGAAGATAGGATTTGCACTCAACACTGCTTCTTACGTGGGGATCAACTGACCTTCTATGATCTCCTGATACTTGGAAGTGCAAATTTGCTTTTCTGGGTTTAATCACATTGCACTGATAGAAATGAAGTATTAAAACCTGCTGAAGAGGGGATTGAGAGAAATCCAGTTCATAGAGTGTGGCACATTGCAGTCCGTCTGGCCCCTCTGTCACACACAGATTGTACACTTTGCAAGTGCCATTGAATGTTGGAGGTTTCACGGATGATCACTCTGCAGTGATCAGAGAGACCACCTGCACAAAGGTCCCTGGCTGGCTCCTTCTTGACATCCACTACCCAACAAAAAACTACTAGCAGGAAAAGATTTATGATTTGGTGTGCAAAAGATAAATGGTTTCAGTTTCTGGATGCTTTAAGAACAAATTTTTGTACATCATATGGTTAAAATTGATTTCTCTATTGACTTTTGTATGGGACGGGGCCAAACTAATGATGTTAGGTAATCAATATGAAAGGGCTGTGCATGAAGAATTAAAAACCACAATAATGGATTGCTGTGGCTAAAGGATCCTCCTAGCAAGAAAAAATAGAGGGATGGTCACATTCAAAGAAGGGTGAACCAAGAGCCATCTCCCCTGGCTGACACTCTAGGTAGAACTCAGACTTATCTGAGAAGTCAGCCCTGGGACAGTTGGATGTCTTTGCATAAAGATTCTGAGTTCTCTGGGCTGGTGTTTCCTGCCTGTGTGACTTGCCTTTTACTTTCAAGAAATTGCTCCCAGGGTGCTGCTCTTTGTTATAATTAGCTCTGACTATCAGCTTTTCCTGTTTAAGCCTGTGTGAAGGACCAGGCCTCCTTGTAACCCACTGAGAGGAACCAAGCATTGCTGACCACACTCTTTCCCCGACTCCTAACATATGTTTGGGCCACTAGCCTCCCTGGGTAACTGCTGAACATCCCAGGGCATCTGGATCCACAAGATCTACCCCCCATCCCACCCCTCACTTCCCAGAAAACATGTGCAGAATAATACAAGGGCATTAAATTAGGCCTCATTACCTAGCCGGTTGGGCCGTCCAGCTCTCCCGCACATAATAATGAGGTCTGATTTATTGTGATCATTATTCAGGCATTACAGGTCACTAAATAACATGCTCTGCCCACACATGTCTTCTGAGCTAATAAATATCCTGAGAGGAAACATTCTTGAGGGCGTGAGTCTCAGGTTTGGATCGGTAACTCTAGGCTCATTAATTGTGTGAAGCACTTTGCCTATTGCTCACATCATCTTGGGAATAGAGATGAGAAAAAGTCTAATGAGCTGCCGGAGGGTGGGGGGAGTGAGTGAGGACAGGGGAGATACTGCTGGATCCTTTGACCTATGAGACACAGGCCAAGTTGGGCACAGTAGTGGAGGGGAGAGAGCTGAGGTTGACCCTAGGCTAGTAAACTATGATGCTAATTCCATAGTGCCTGATGCAAAGTCTCTTGGGAGCTGGACTCAGGATTCCTCTCCTATTGTGTACTCCCAGCATATCACAGGGAAGTTTCCTATCACTTCTTGTTTTTCTCACCTCTGGGCCTTTGCACATGTTCTTCTTCTTTGTAATGCTATACCCCATCTCATCTCCTTTTCTTATGTGTTATTGCATTTGGAGATTCAGCTTAGATGTCATTTCCATCCAAAAGCCTTTCATAGTCTTATAGGACCAAGTATTTACTCTTCCACAATGTATCACCCAGTACCATTTGCATTGACTTGTCTGTACAGTCCTCGAGGACCCAATCTGAATCTCGTTTTTGTATATTCCTAATACCTACAGCAGCACCTGGGACATTTGCTTGGTGAATAAGGCATAAATGTCTCTGTAAAAGAGATGTAGTATACTGAAACGAATGCCTTAAATGTGGTAGTGCCAGTAGTGTGGTGACTTTTTAGACCTGGCAATCTCTCCTCAGGGAGATGGGACTTTTAGCCACCTTGGACATCACTTCCCTGAACTTCTCATTATTCATACATATATCACATTGGAAGCTTCTCCAAGAAAGGAAATACGATTTGGTTGATCTTGTATCCCTCAGGACCTGGTGTGGGTCTTGGCATCTGACAGGTATTCTGAAACTACTGACTTTGGTTATGGACACTAGTAGCTGGACTTTCCACTCTCCAGAGACTGGAGATACAGCCCCCAAATGTGAGGGGACACTGGTTTGTGACTGAGGAAACTGAGGCTCCTTTTTGGAACTTCCTTCAGGTAGAGCGTGGCTAGTAGGCAGAGAAAACGTAGATTTTGTTAATTCTATGAGCCCAGCTGCAGCAGGTCAACACTGTTGTTCCTGGCAACAGACTTTTCTTGTGTAATCTCAAATCAGGGTATTGAGGTTCCAGTGTGGGACATAATACAATTTCAAGAAAATGATCCCATCAATGGATTATCACAATGTCCACATTTAGTTTTTTGGAATTGCAATATATATGTTTAAAGGCTAATTTGCCTTAAGGAAGACACTGGGGATTGGAAAACAGGATTAAAAATAATCCTTTGTTTCTAACTCATAATGCCAAGTGTGTAACTGGTAAATACTAAGTAAATCTGACCACATAGCTACATTATTTATGGGAATAATTTAGGATTATTTGCTTTATACAAAATTTGCTGGGATGCTTTAAAAATTACTGAAATTAAATGAAATCAGGCTCTGAATTATCCATGAGTGCAGCTTCATATAATCAATACTTCAGCCATTCTGGGATGACATTACATCTCAAGACTATTTTCTAACTTAATAAGATTAGAAATAATAAACTGATATTATTTCTTTGTGAATTGGGGCCTCTGACCTCGTAATTTAATGCCTTCATTATTGCACAAGGAGAACAGAGAGAGATCCACTGAGACTCACATTCTGTCCAAGCGAGAGCCTGATTCCTCTCGTTTTCTTTGGATGGTGGGTTATGTGCAATTGAGGAATATTCTTAACTTATTTTTAAAACACTCTGAGCATTATTTTCAGGAGAGTAACATATATATTTTAAATGGAGAACTTTTATTGATTCAATAACAGAGGCCAGTGGAAAAAAAGATGACTTCTTCCTGGATTGTGTTGTTCCAGATATTTTCAGGCTGGCCACGATGTGAGCTCTGTCCTAGGGCCATGAGAGAGTTAGTTTTTGTCCAGCCCAGGCTCCATGAGACTTGTGGTTCATGCTACTTTTTACTGCTATCTGGGAGAAAATGAAGGAAAGGACTTAAATATCAGAAAGTGCTGTGGGGCCTGGGGCTGAATTCCTGACCCATTTTCTCATGAGTTCTGTTCCTGCCCCTTCTGAGCTGCAGAGTCTCTTGAATCTGCCCATATTTAAACACTTTCTCATGAACCTTTGCCATTGCCTGTGCAGCTCAAAGGGAACTTCCTGCCCTGCTTAAAATATGTTGGGCCCACATCTCTGCTCAGGAGACTTGTCTGACCCCTTGGTGAGACTTCTTCCCAGAGAGCCACCTGTGGTGAGAAACCAGTGATTCCCAAGGCCATGAACCGGACTGCAGATTGGAAAATGCGGTGACATGCATGGGAATGTCCTGGGGAGAAGGACTGTGCTAAAGGAGGCTGGATATGTTCTATTTAGGGAACTCTGTTTTAAAACACTGAACACTAAGGACAGGAGGCCACAGTGAATTCTTTAATTGGTCATGATAAAAGGAAACTGACATCTATTTGAGGAAATGGAAATCACTTGTTCACTGGGTCTGTTGACTGTGGGTGACCCACAGAAATGGTTCTGTCACTGGGAGGCTCTGCTGAAGGTTACATGGTAGATGTGTCTTGGGCCTATTTAGTTTTGGATACCACCTAGTGACCATGGCAGCCCATGGTATTCCAGCTGCTATTGTAAGTATTTTGCATTAATCGTTGAACTTCTCCTTAAATAAACCACAGTTGTTAGAAGTGGGTATCATTGTTCCACATTTAGACACTTGAGATGGTAACTTACCCTCAGTCACCCAGTTGGAAGGGGTAGGCCTGGGATTTAAATATTGAAGGTCATGTGCTTTTAACTATGAACTCTATAACACAGCCATGCCAGAAAAATGCAAGAAAGGATGGTGAATGTACAACATTACCTCAGGGTCATTTGCTTGCCAGGGAAATCTTTTAGCTTATTCTCTTTTTCACATAACTGGCCACAGTTTTATAGAAGGTGGCACAGTATCTAAGGAATTTTGTAAACAGGGAGCTAGTTATTACTCAGAAGCAGCACTTGCATCTGATTACTTCACCAAGTCTCTAAACGTCCTTGGAAATACTGTTGTTGGGTAAACTTTCATGCTAAGCATAAAGCGCTCCCCTCAGATCTGAACTGAAATGGCCCCAGGGACACTTCTGCCAACGGGAACTATGATATAGCAGGGGAGGGGCTTGATTAGTTACTTGTTCCATTACAGTTAAAGGTAATAAGTTCCACTAAACAAACAAGCTGCCTCTGATTTGATAAAGAGAGACAAATGATTCCACATGGCTATGAGAACAGCAGAAGATTTATAATTAATCCTTTTGCAATGGGCATTATCTTGGAGCTTGGAATACTAATGGTGACTGTGACTGACATTTATGGAGTACTTATTATGACACAGACACTCTTCTAAATCCTTTATGTGCAATCTTAGTTTATTGCATTCTTACAGCAACTCTGTCAGTAAATGTTATATACAACTTATTTCTGCTCATCTCCTATTGGCTGAATGAGTCACATGGCACAACTAGCTGCAAGGGAGGCTCAGGCTGGTGGTTGGTGCCCAGATAAAACTCTGGGCATTATGTTATTAAAATAAATAGAAAGAATAAAACTAGAATGCAGTAAACACCTCTGCCCACTCTTTGAGCAAATGAACTTGTTCTTGGAATGGCCCCAAAGGGGTCTTTCTTACCTTCTCCTCTACCTAAATTTTTTTCCAGATTTTAGACAATGAATATAGTGAGACCTGATTTTAAACAGGTTCTTAATTTCACTGAGTTGCTCAGAATAGATAAAAGAAAAGGATGAGAGGAGAAGATGAACAAAATTAAGAGTTTCTTCTGGAAACCTTCTTTCTTTGGGCAGAATCAGTGCTTCCTGTTTGTGAAGTTCTGACTGTTCTTTGCCTGATTTTAGAACTTACAGAAGCTATTCATTGGCTCACTTGATGAGTGTTTATTGAAAGCCCATGAAGTACCAGGCCCTAGGTCTACAAAGACCATCAGAAAGACAAGGTTTTTGCTATTAAAAAATTTATGTGCTATTTGGGGTTGAGAGTGGTAAATAAGTGAACAGGTAATTTCACAAGCATATATATACATATATATATATATATAATTTGTAATATAATTTGTAGTATCTGTGTTGGGTGAATACACACACACACACACACACACACACACACACACACACCTCCACCCAAATCTCAATTGCTTATAACATCAAGCATTTATTTCTCTTACTTAGCAGCTACATAATTTAGATGCACAGGACAAAATGAAAATGTGGGGCCCCTTGTTCAAAAATTTTTAAGTTTCAGAACAGTAACAGGAGACCTTTAAGTTAAGCCCAGGCTCCTTGTATAACTGCACAGATTAAGTACTCATGAATTTGGCTGCGTATGCCGGTGTGGGGGTTGGCAGAACTTTTCTCTAGGCTTTGGGTTGGCTTCAGATCTTCTCCACATGTTTCCACATTTTCCATGTCATAGGGCATGATGTCTTGTGGCAGGTCAAAGGAACCCAAAGGGCATGTCAAAGTACTCAAGTACATATCAAACCTATGCTAACCGCCCATTGACAAAAGGAGTCCTGTGGCCAATTTCAGGGTCAAGGGGTGGAGAAGGATATATGATGCTGAATGTGTGGATGCAAATTCTTATTAGGGGATGGAAGGAAGAATTGAGAGCAATGACCCTGGTAGGTATGGGAAGACAGTGATATTAAAAATGGGAGTAACATGTTTTTGTTTATATTATCAAAGTATCACTCAGTTTATTATGAAGAGAATGAATTGTGAAGAGCTAGAGTGGAAGCAGGGAGACCAAAGAGTCAAAGAGAAAAGTGCTGGTTGGATTATAGTGATAGAAATAAAGATGAAGATGAAGGATATTATGATTTAGAGGTAAACTCAATAGGATCTTCTGCTGAGTTGGATGAAGGGAGACAATGAGTGAATGACAAGAGGACTCTATTTTTTAACTTGAGGAACAGGATGAATGGCAGTGCCATTTATTAGGAGACTGGAGGGAGAAAAAATTAATTAGTTGATAAGTATCTTCAGCCAGATTACAGGCTTCACAAGGAAAAGACTACATTTAACTTATTTCTAAATTCCTGGAGGACTTTACAGTGATTGGTCCATATCAGATACAGGATAAACCAGCCAAGGAGGGAATGAAGCAGATGCTTAGTATAGTAAGTGAGAGTCACACTGATTCATTTATTCAATTAAATCAATAACTATATATTGATCAAAACCCCAATGATTGTTAAATGCATGAATACTTTTCATCTGCTGTGTGTAAAGCAGCGTACTAAAGGTTGGTAAGTAGAAATGGATGCAGTGCCTGACCTCAAGCAGCTGATGGTCTCGTGGAATAATCAGATAAGAAAATCCAAGATGGCAATACAGCATGAGAGGAGTGTATACAAGGCCTGTGGAAAGCCCCACATCAGTCTCCTGGGGAGAGTTCCAAGAGGTGTTTACGGAGCAAGGGATGCTTAAACCGAGCCTCCGGAAAGTAGATGTCAGCCTCAAGAAGAGACCTGGAATAGTGTTGAAGTCACAGGAATGGTGCCGGGAGGACTCAGAGGTTTGATGGGTTGTGAACCTCTGGGGGAGGGTGCAGGAAGCAGAGCATAGGAATGCAAGGTGAAGTAGGCCAAGGTCGATCATGCAGGGCTTTGCACCTCATGCCCTGTATGCTCAGGGCAATGGTTTGCTGTTAGAATTTTAAGTAAGTGAGTGACACAATTTATATTTTGGGAAAAATGCTTCCTGGAGCAAGATGGTAGATGGATTGGAGTTGGAAAGGTCTGGAGGCTTAGAGTAACTTGGATGAAAGATACAGAACCCAACCCAAGGCAGCAGCAGTGGGGGTAGAGAAAGGTCAGTGATACAAATGCCACCTGGAACAGTGGATCCACGGAGTGACTGGCTATGGGAGACGAAGGAGAAGGAGGCATTGAAGAGGACTTCTGTGTTTAGGCTTGGGTGGCTGCATGGAGGGGCACGTGGCCGTCACAGTAGTGGAGACATCGCAGGGAGAGGGTTTTGTCTGCAGAAGCTCCTTGAGCCTGGACCCACATTAGATAGGCGTGTGTGCATCGCTCAGGGAGAGTCAGCAAGACAGCTACTCCTGGTGCACTGTGTAGGTGGAGGGTGTTCTTGCGGTCTCCCCTTTCCTACACTCATAAAACTGAAAGTTAACCCTAAAGAGAAGCTTCCTTTACAATCCAGTGAAGCTAGTTATTATTTCCTCTTTTCCCTGATCAATCAATGAAATGAGAGTATTTCTTCTCTAAGGGGGATTGCACAGCAGTCTGGTGATTACATAGCAGTCTGTGGCACCCTATGGTCATAAAAGTTGGACTCCCAATGCACAGTCTTGGCACCATTGACATTTGGGGAACACGATTCTTTGTGGAGGGCTAATGGAAGCTGTCTGTGTACTGTATGTTTATTGACATCCCTCTTCCCACTATTCACCAGCAACCAACACCCAGACAACCAAAATCTACTCTGGACATTTCAAATGTTGTCCCTTGGAGAGTGGGTGTCTGAGAACAATGATATCCTTCCTTGTCCTGTCTCAGCTACAATAATAAGAATCTTAAAAAATATAACTAAACACATTAAAATGTTTCCACATTCTAAAAATTTTACTTGAATTATCTAAATAAATAATAAGAAATAAATAAAATATAAGTAATATTATAAGAAATAAATAAGAATAAGAAATAAATAAAAGAATAAGAAATAAATAAAAAGTAATAAGAAATAAATAAGTAATAAGAAATAATAAAAATAAGATTAATAATAATAAAATAAATAAACATAATGCTATGTGGAGGGTTCCACTTGCTTTCCATCATATAAGGGAAGAAACCAAGGTATTCAACTGTGCCATTGTCCTACTGAGGACATTGGGGAGTTTTCTTGCCACTAAGTTCTAGGTGAGTTTCAACCCTGCCATCTCGAAAACTTAAAAGAAGCTACCCAGTAACTACCCCCATATTCCATGAGAAAGTTGACATCAGTTTCTTGAATATTTATCGTATTTTATAAACACCACATGCCAGGTGCTGATACAAGCACTTTCTGGATGGGAACTCTTGATTCTTGTAACAACCCAGTGGGGTATGTCTCATTGTCACCTCCCCGTAGGGACAAGGAAATGGAAGCATAAAAATGTTGAGTAACTCATTTGAGGTCATACAGCTAGGACGCCGCAGAGCCAGAGTGCGTGGGTTTCTGGCTCCAGAGTCTGGCTTTTGCCCAGTAGGCTAGACCTGGTGCCTGGTGCCAGCTGAGGCCCATTATGCTGCTGGGTTTTGGGGAACCAGCAAACCAGGAAGGGAGGTGCGAGATGGGTCCTTGGACCCAGTCATGAAGTAGACCATGTATAATTGTGTTAGAGTTCACCACAAGGGCATTTAAATCCCTTTCCCGCTGGCCTCTGTGGCTCTAAAGGTGCCCCGAGAATTGAGGCGTCTCTGTGGGGAGCTCCCATAGGCTGAGCAGCCATGGTTCTAATTCCATCCCCCTGATCTTTAGCCTGGATGAAGGCAAGGCTGCCCGCCCCCCCCCCCCTCCCCACACACAGCTTTTCCAGGCAGTTCTTTGTGACGAGGGAGGCATTGCTTTCTCTGTTGCTACCTCTATGAGGGGGACAAAGAAAAGCCTGGAAAACTCCACTGGACTCCATTCTCAGAACCCATGCAGCAGCTAAATCTGCTGTGAGTACAAAGACCAACCAGGAAGTGGGAAGGTGGAGACACAGGTACTGGCATGGGCGGCCTGGACAGAAAGATAGACATGGCAGGCATAGGCCATCACAGGCCAGTGACCACAAGACTTAACTAACATCAGGAGAAGCAAAACATTCACTGCTCAGCCTCCAAAGGGGCAGGACAGGGTGATGACAGGAGACTGGCAATGACTATATCAAAACAGACCCAAAGAGCCCTCTTCCCAGCTTGGGGTGACCTGGGAAGGGGCACTTCAACATTGAGCTGACCTTTGGTCTAAAACTAAGCCAAACTTTCAGCAGGCTGAAAAGAAGACATTTCACATTGTCATGGCAGTTCTTCCCAGCTTCCCACACCCTGCCTACTTCTGTGAGGGTTCACTGTCTTAGGATAAAACTCAGAGGTGGTATCTGCCAACCTGCTAGTGTCGGCCCCACAGGAAGTAAGGAAGAATCAACAATTCAGGAGGTCACTTCTCTCTGGAGAGTCTCACTGTGGTTTCCAGACTGGAAAGGTCTGAGAAGATCTGGGGAGATAGCTAGGCCTGACAGGCTGGCTCACTGTGGGCTGGGGTCAGGGGAAGGTTACATACACAACATTGAGCCTGGCTTTCCAGGAACCCAAGCAATTCGCTATTTATTTTTCTAAATCACTCACCCAACAAATATGTATCTAGAAAGTCAGCTGGGGGCAGGGTGGTAGGAAGCCTAGTAGATAAGGGACACAAGAACGACAAAGCTCTCTCAAACAAAGCTCTCTCAAAGGTCCAATGGTCTAAATACCAACCCCTTATGCAAGTTCTTCTCTGCTGTTAGTTATACACAGGAAGCCAGCTGCCAGTGGAAAGCAACTTCTCTGAAAGTAGAATTATTCAATAATTGCTCCCACGAGACAGCTGTTTACCCTGAATAGATGCCCCAACTCCATGGGAGTTTCCGACAGGCATCTCTTAGAATCCAGGAAGGAGGATGAGGGAACAGAGGCAACATATCTCTTGGAAGCCTGGCCATTTCTCTTTGGTGCTTTGCTGCCCAAATTGTATACTCTCATGTGTAGATGATCTCATTGGATCCTAATGACAAAATTATCCCTATGGAGATGGTGGTGACAATAAAGCCCACTATCTATAGAATACTTATGATGTGTGGGGCTCTGAGCCCAGGATTACATCAACAGTTGCTTGTTAAATCCTTACGGCAACTCTATGATGGAGGTAAGTCTTTCAACATATTGCTAAAAGAATGAGGCTCAAAGAGTGCTTTGCACAAGGCTGCATAGCTATTTAGTGCCAAGCACAGGATTTGAACCTAGGTGTGGCCGATTCTAAGACCTTGCTCAGAGGTACTGAAATCTGTTCACAAAATGTCTGATTTGCTGAATACAGTCAGCCAAAGGGCCCTGAGTCCGGCCTCCTGCTCCAGGATCCTCCCCTCTGCCCATACTTGGCCTGGCTGAGTCCCTCTGAGTGGGTGGTTTCCAACTTTTCTCCTCCCACTTTGCACTCTGTGTGTCCCCCACCCCCATCATGCAGCTTCCTGTCTGCATGCATTAATGAGCTCTCTAAGCCCCAACAGTGGGCCTGGGGTGCCAGACACTAGGGCCATTAGGGCCGCAGTGGGAGTTTGAGGGGGCAGGGCACATAGACTTCTCCTGCTTGTTTTGGGAAGGTACCAATTCTGGACCACCCAAACTGCTTCTTAGCCAGAGCTCACTTGGGAACTCTGACATGGAATTGGCAGCTTTCCTGGTCCTCCTGATAACTCCCCTGGGTTAAATGCTCAAGTACCATAAGCTTCTCAAAGCACCAAGAGCAGCCTCCTGCTGGGGCTCACAACACAGCCCTTGGCTGGGGATGTCCAGGTTTCCCCATTCAGAGAGGAGACAGCTGCCCAACCTTGTTTCAGCAGCCTTAACTTGAAACCGTGGGGCCTGTTTCTTCCCTCCTGGTCCATTATGCTCTAATCTCAGCTGCACCAATTTTCACCATGATTGCCCACCTCCCCAGCAAAGTCAGGGCTATTTAATCTGGGCAATATTGACCTTTGAGGCTAGAAGGTTCCTTGCTGTGTGGTCATCAAGTGCATTGCAGGATGTTTGGCAGCCTCTCTAGAGGCTAGCACCATCCCACTATGCTAACTGGCAACCAAATGTCTTCAGATATACTAAATGAAGTAGGGCGGAGAGGGCAAGAAAAATCATTACTGCTTTAGACTCTTAATACATTTTAAAGTCCTTTCTTATAGAAAATTTCAAGCAGTAATAAAAGTAGAAAGAAGGGATAGTGTTCCATATATATCTACCACTCCTGTTCAATAATTTTTAATATTTTTGACAATCTTGCTTTATCTACCTATTACTTATTTCATGTACTACTCTACCACCAACTATTTTTCTGTGGTAATTTAAAGCAAATGTTAGGCATCATGTCATTCCACTCAGAAATATTTTTAAGTATTTATCTCTAAAAGGTTATTACTTAAGAGAACATTGTCACTCCAGGCATGGTGACACACACCTGCAATCCCAGCTACTTGGGAGACTGAGGCAGGAGGATCACAGGTTGAAGACCAACCTTAGCAACTTAGCGAGATACTGCCTCAAAATAAAAAATAAGAAAAAGGGCTGAGGACGTCTCTCAGTGGCATAGCATCCCTGGATTCAACCCCCAGTACCACCAAAATAAAAACAAAACATTGTCACAATATCATCATATCTAACAAGAACTCCTTAGTATGATTTAATACTTAACTCCTGTTCAGATTTCCATGATTATTTCACATCATGAACATTTTTGTTTTAACATGGATTTCTTCAAATCAGGATCAAATAAGGTCAGGGAATGCATTTAAATCTCTTTAAATCTATTTTTTCATGCCATTTATCTGTATAATTAATAAATCTTTTTACTTACTGAAAGTGAATGGCGTTGAATCATTTTGAGGCAAATGTTGAGGGTTTCGAAAAGTTGGAATGAAATTTTCTGTCCTGAATGTTCACCAGTTTCTGCAGGCATTGGTTTAGATCTGCTCAGAGTCACTATTGACACACTGCCTACAAAACATTTATTTAGAAATAAATATATTCATTTTATTTTTAAGTGTATTTGTAATGCTTAGAAGTTAAACTCAACATGCTAAATTTAGAAAGAATAATGCTAGGTGTAAAGTATAACTTGACCAAGAAACATGATCCTCCAGTGTTGATTTCTCTAACTGGCTTTCCAATCTGTTTGAGTATACATGGAAAGGCAGCTCCTGTTGACATCACTTGCTCCTCTGTTGATCAAGTTTAGATATTTAAAACAATTGCTTGGCCACTGGTCCTTTTAATCAGAAGTGTACTCATGTTTAAGCATGCTTCCAGACTTTAGATGATATCTTTCTTTTTGTGTTTACAAAATTATTTCTACAGCCAAATAAGAGTACAATTTATTTTCTCTGCAAAAGTAACCTCAGGGTGATAGGAAAAATTATGTATCTATCATGTTGCTTTGTCGTTTGCTTGGAGAAGCTGCAATTTGTTTTCCTCTCTTGAAATGTTTGCTTTCTCTATGACATAGAGAATGTTTGGAGATATATTATGCATGCATTTGCTCTATGCATATATTCTTGCCCTTGGGTAGAAATCTAGTGTCCATGAAAGAATGTGGCATTTGATTGAAAGCCAGAGAACCTGCTAGTTTTCCAGCAGTTACAGTTCACAATTCTGCTTGAAGCAAATGCCTCCAACTGTGGACAATGTACCTTCCTTGAGAACCTGAGACAAGTTGCTGGTTAATGTCTCTGAAACAGCCTGTTAAGACTGTTACTACAAATTAGAGTCTGGATCATTCCAAAACCCAAATAGACTTCTTTCATCTTCCAGATGGCCGTCTGATTGGGAGCTGGGCAGGATCACATTTCAGGTTGTGACTTAATGATTCAGGACAATATTTATGGTTATTACTTGACAGAGGGCAGTGAGGAAAATTAAGGCACAGCCTCATGCTTCATTTATGACAAAAAACAAATTCATGGCAGGGCTGTAGATTAGAGATGGCATCTCCAAGCTCCAGGCAAAGTCCAGGCACAGTTCTGAGATGACCCACTTGACCAGGGACAGCTAGGTTGGCGAGTCCGGATTTCCAAACCTCAGACAATGCATTACTTTTGGAAACAACCAAATAATCCTCTAATAGGAAATCTAAGGAAAGTTACAGTTATGAGTGAGAGATTTCAGAGGAGACGAATAATGCAATTATGTTCTTTGCTGGTATGATGACTACATACAGCTGAAATATTATGTTTTGGGGTGCATTTTTTACTTTATTATTACAGTTGGGAATATCAACAGGAGAAAAAATAATTACGCCTGCCAGTTGCAGGCATTTTGTTTATGTAGTGTGTAATTTCTGCATTAACTTTTCCTTCTAAAACATGCTTTATATGATATAATATTTATCTCTTGCATTACCCAGAATTTTAGGAATTCTGTAATTGGGTGCTATGGGGAAGAGAAAAGCAAGATATGGGAGACGAGACATAGAAAAGGATAAATAAAGCCTGAGTCAGTTAATGAAAGTGTAGATTGTCTAGTAGTAAGCCAGCAGAAAGTTTATCTTGCTCCATTAATTCTCTCCTCACTCTGTGAAATGAGAATGCACATATTGTTCTGGGGGAAAAAAAAGAGAAAACTAAACCATATGCCATTAATACATTTGACCAACTGTGACATTTTTTAAATAAGGTTTTAACTGGTTTTATTACACCAACTGTGTAATTTCAAAACGACTCCGTCATCTATTATATCTATTATAAACAAGTACTTTGTTTAACCAAGCCAATAATAACCTTCACAGACCGAGAAGGTTGGGATTTGAGAGAACCAAATCCTCTGATTGTTTAGATAAGGGAAGAGAGATTCTTTGACTAGAAATAGAGGAAAAAAGAACATTATTTTCCTAAAAGAACTCAAATGTCTCAAGCTATTCCCCATGGTTTGATCTTCTTTCGTTGTGCGGAGGAGTGGGCCAGTGCCTGAATCCCACCCCCGCAGGGAGCACTGTCTTGGTCCCAGCACACAGTCTGTCCCTGGGCTCTCAGCTTCCTCAGGGATGCAAAGCAGAGCCATGTGAATGTTACCTGGGGTGCCTGTTGAAGGGGGAGTTTGATTTTGTTTTCAAGAGTGGGCGGTGTTCAATGTGAATGAGACTGACCGCTAAAGCTCCTTGCTCATCTCTTAACATAGCAAACTAAATTTGGTTGGCTGCTTGGGGAACAGTGGGAGCTGGGACTGGTACCTGGCTTAGGTGAACAGGCATGAACTTTCAAGGGGACAAAGCTGAGCTCACATTCTTGTTCTATCCTCTATGTGACCAGAGGAAATTAACCCTCTCTGCCTCTAGCTTCGTCAGGAAAATGGGAATAATAATTCCAACTCACAAGGTTGTGATAAGGACACAAAATTGCATGCTTGAGATGTGGAAAAACTCTCCGGCATTGAAATGTTTGCTCTGGTCTCTGCAAAAGCAAAATCATGCTATGGGGGATCTTGTACCATCTGTGCCTCAGACCACGCAGTTTCAGTAGGAGTCACCAACCCAAGGATTTAGGACTAGGGTTCCCATATTGCTCTGGCTTTGAGTGATGACTGCTTTCCCCTGGCTCTGTTCTCTACATCTGAATCAACTATGCCCATGCAGTGTCATCACAGCCAGTCTTGTGACAGTCCTTGTGTTGCTGTTCCATATTGCTAGGATCATTATATTGTCAAGCTGAAATTTACCTAGTTTATTTTCTAGGCCAAGGCTTCTACTTGCCTGGGGAGGTCCTGGAAGTCCAGGAGCTTATGTAACTTACTACGGACACTAAAGCTAGTTTATGGCAGATTAAGGTCTCCTGATGGACAGGACACTAGACTTTTCATCACCAGAGTCTTATACTGTTGTGGAACTTCTGTGTGTATACAAAGAGCCCTACCCGTGCCTCTACCTGCCCCTTTCACACCCCTCAAATGTAAAGTTCCATGCAGGTCTCTTGGCTCCCAGGTTGTCTGGCATTTTAAAGAGGTAATTGACAAACACTTGCTGAACTGAGTCAGTTGAGGGAAGGAGCGATTTCTGGACATGTCAGCAAACAAATGTATCAAGTAGCCTCCCCTTCAATTTTATAGACATATTGATCTGAAAAGCAATACAGATAAAATTTTCATGTGGGAAGAGGAGCCCCTAGCCACTGGCTTCTTTCCCAAGGGACTCGGTTGCCCTTGTGAAGGTAGGAGTTGATATATCTGAATCACAGCACATTGGGAAAAGTTCCTTGCAGCAGAAAGGACAGGGGATAATTTGGGACTTTTTATACACCTTCTGTTAAATGGGATCTATTTAGGATAAGCTAACTGTGTCCTCAACCAGCATGTTCTAACCTGTCTTTTAACTCTGTCTTAAAACAGCATCTTCTGACCTGGTTGATTTTCAAAAATGCTAGTGGGTGACGAAGGAAATGGAAAGCATTGCAAAAATTCTGGGAGAGAGGTGGATGCAGGCGAAGTGGAGGCCAGTTGGCCAATTAGGGGAGAAGTGAAACAGATGACGCCTGACACTGGCTGGAGAAGGCGGAGGTTTTCAAATACATATTGGATTCCGTTTTCTCCAAAGGTCAGCTTTAATCAAGTTCCCAATGTAAATATTACCAATATAAACCAAGTAATGGAGGTTAAACGGCTGCTCTCGAGGTCAGTGACTCTTGGTCAAGCTGGAAGATTTCACATGAAATGGACCGGTTGGAATGTACCTGGAGGGCCTCAGAGCCGGCCGTGAAACCTGAGCCCTCCTGCCTCCCCTAGCTGTCGATGGAGTGCAGACCCACGCAGGCGCGGCAGGCCTGTCTCTGCTTTCCAGCTCTGTGGTTGGAAACCAGATGCATTGGGGGCCCTTGGGTTTTTATAAACACACAGACCATGGTTTCTCTGTGGCTGAGGGTGGAGGGGGCCACATGAATGTCTGATGCTCTGATCGATGCTTCCTGCTTCTTAACATCACTATGGAGGGTCACTAGGCAGCCCTGGGAGAAGACCCTTTCCTCCTTGGTTCTGGAGGCTAAGGTCAATGATGAATCCTCAGGTTACCATTTATAAGATGTGCAATAAGATCTTGCTGTAGAAATAGGGTTACTGTATTAAACTAGAGGCAGGCCTAGACTCCATTGGATATAATCTTAATTAATATTTTTTTATTTTATTCTTCCCTCTTATTGTTCTTTTGCTCTTGTGTAGCCAGGCGGAGTCCCCTGTCCTTTGTCTTTGTCTTCTTTGTGTCCCCAAATCACTGTTCCTATCCTACTATCTGCAAACTTAATCTGCAGGCTTAATTCACAGCCTCAGTTTCTTGGTTACCTATCTTTGGGTTTTATTAAAAATTGTATATTATACATATGTGTATATATATGTATGTGCATGTGTGTATATATATATGTATAAAAAACACATCTATGTAGTTGGATATTTCACATCCTTTTTTTCACTGTACTAGATGAAAAATAAAATCATTGCTAAAGTTTCTTTTGTTCTTGCAATGTGCCAATCACTATGCTAAGTGGCTTACATATGGACGTGAAAAGATCCCCCACATTTTTTAACCTGTAGAGATAAATCTATGCCTTGACATTCGATCTTCATAGAAGTCCTATGAGGCAGATACTCTATTTCTAATTTACAAATGAAGAAACTGAGACAGAGAGGTCAAGTAAATTGCTCAAGGTCACATGACGGTGGAGACAGAGTTTGAACTCAAATCTACCTGACATCAGTCTGTGTTCTTAATCATGACTCATCACCTCTTCAAGTGAGGACATGAAGTTGGTATCTCCTCTGCACGTATGGCTTTGAGTTCTCACACATTTCTAACTAGGTGCTGAATAAATAATTTGCTGTTGCATGTTATAGACCCTTCTTCCCAAAGTAGACTTTCAATCAGAGATGTAGAAAGATCCCTTCATATTTTAATCCTTAGATTTATCTCTATGTGCATGGCAAACATATGAAGAAGAGGAGGTTGCTGGACTAACTTCCAAGGGTACCCACTCAGGTCCCTCAAGAGGCTCTGGAGTCTCACGCTGCCTGGCTGGATGCCTCACTGATCCCTGAACTCTGTACCGGGAGGAAAGCAGGTAACCTGTCTGGCTTTGCTGCCTCCTCTACCTCCACACAAAACCGCCCGAGGAGCAAAAGCTGCTACCTGGGAAATGTGCCGCCTGTCATCTTTATGGGCCCTCTAGACCATAAAACCCAAAGAGATGCGACAGGAATAACCACGGTATCTCCTTCAAGGCAAAAAGGAAAGGAGGGCAGAACAATGAGATTGATGGGCAAAAGCACGAGTCTAAATAAATGATCTACATAAATTTGCATTTGCATGGGAGCATTGTTATAAAATGTGGTCTTCATTAAAGAGAAAAGCTGGCAGTGTACCTTAGGAAAGCCTGACACATATAACTTCTGATCATCTGACTCCCTTGGCTTTTTAAAGTCTAGTCTGTACACGAAATGTTTGCCTGGTCTAAATAGTGCTAGGAAGTCACCTGAAATGAGGGCTTCTGAGATCTATTCATGACAATTCTGTATCTTGTATACTTAATAGGGATTAAGAATACATATTCATGTGTGCAATTCCCAGGTGCCTTGGGCACAAGTGAAATGCTTTTGAAAAATTGTTTGAAAGGGCATTCTGGTTAGGAACTCATGTTACTTATTGATTCTATAGGAAAAAGGAACAAGGAATAATTAAAAGTGACTTAGGAATTTCCTTTATAGAAGGGAGGTAGTAGTTACTGTCTTACTCTCTCAATCCATGAGTGAATTAAAAAAAAAAAAATGGCTTCAAACAACAGCATGAAGGATTTAGGTTAGAAAAATGACATGCTGCCTTTTTGGAAGATTGTTTTATACAAACTGCCATCTGTTCTGGTCTAAAGTGAGGCCAAAAAAGGAGTGTAGGATGACTTGGAACCCTTTTAGAAGGTGAGGTGAGAAGTAGAATACTTCCTGGCCTTGCTAAAGATATTCGGAAACAGAACCACATTGTGGAATAGTCCAGAGCTATTATTAAAAGACTGGAATTCCAGACCTTGGTTTTCAGTTATTAACTGTGTGACCTTTAGGAAGTTACTTCCTGTGCTGGACTTTGTTTTCCTCCTCTGTAAAACTGGAGCTTTGAACCAGACAATATCTAAGGTTATCTCATGTTCTGGAATAACCATTGATAGTACCTATTTTCATTCTTAAAGTGCCTTGGTTTGTACCACAAATTACATGGTCATTCTACCTATGGCAGTTAATATGACAATTTTCACTTGAGATCAGTTTGCATTGTTTCCCACAATACTGTTATTAATCAGAAAAGAAACAGAAATTCTCAGTTCAACAACTAACTCTTTTGCTTCCAGGAAACAATAGTCATAATAGTTCATTTCTTGAGTTGACTATGTGCTTGGCTATCTTGCCCAGAGTTTTCCATTTTCCAAGCATTAGCTAATGGAATTTTCATTATAATTCTAGAAGTCAGATGCTACTTATTTCTTTTTTACATTTGAGAGTATTGAGCCTCAGAAAGTTAAGGTAACTTGTTCAAGTCAGTATTGGAACTAGGGGTCTCTGGCCCCTGGGAACAAGCATTTCAGCTTTCTGCCATGCTGCTGGTAGTACAGCACATTTTTAAGATAGCCTAGCGACCCCACCCACCAAGTGCCTTGACTGCTTTTAGCAGCCAGTCTTCTTGGCTGAGAAAGCAAAGCCTTTGTGAGTTCCAAACTTTTCCATAAGACATTGGGACTTAAAGATGAAAATCTTTTAAAATCACTATGGTTTCATATGAATAGCATTTTTCACTTTCCGAAAAAGACACTCAGACCCCTGGGTCATTGTGAAAGAGTCATTGGAGCTCTAAACTTTTTGATATTTACTAAACAAGGCCTGCCCAGAGATGATTGGGAACTTGTGATGTTGATTGAATCAGGATGTTCCTGCTACCCGGTAAGGCAAAGGGTTCAGTGATAAAAGCAGTCTGGTGTTCTAAAATCATTTTCAAAGCAAAAGAGGGTTTGAACAAAATAAATGATTTGAATGCAAGACATAAACAACCAAACAGGTCTGCAAACGAGACCAGTAATGAGGCATCTGGGACCCCAGTTCTGCTTCTGATGACTTTCAGGGCGAGTCTTGATGCCTTTCAGATTTTCAAAGAAAAATAAACTGGTGACAAAAGAATAGCAGCTGTGGGCCCAATAAGGAAATTAGTTGGAGCAGATTTGTAATTAAGCATTGAAAATGGATCAGTATGATCTCTCACTGTGAACAAGTACCTTTCGGTTTTCGCCTCTCCTTAAAATTTCTTTCTTTCTTTTTTTTTTTTAAACACACTTCATCCTCAGTCATGCATGTCCTATCCTGGATATTAGCAAAGAACATTACTTCCCCCTGCTTGGGAATAGCAAGACGTTAACTCACATGCAGTACAACACCCCATGAAATAAAATAACATTGGTTTGGGGTTCCTGTTTGCTTTACTTTTGTCATTTTATAACTTTGGAAAGACAGAAGAGCTACCTCTGTTCAAAAGATTGTATGTTTAGACAAATGAAGAAAGGGTGAAGGATCCTGGGGCATTGTGAGGACAATTGAGTTTCATTTCCTAATACAAGATGAAGATTAAAATTTTACGATCTTCATGATTGCTCTGATGTCATTTAACAATCACATCACAGACAAAGCTTAGGCTCCAAGGATATTATTATACACTGACTTTTTTTTTATAGCAACGTTTCACAACTTCAGTGTTAAATATATTGTGGCTTCTAGATTAGAGATGCCCATTGCTTAGCTCTCCACCCCAGTCAGATATACCCTTGTGGATATCATGACTGAGACTCCGCAGAAGCTGTCTGAAGGGGACAGAGATAGACCCTCTGGAACTAGAAATCGGTACAGCTCTGAGAGGAGCCAATTCCTGTGTCCTGGTTCATCCCGGGGAGTGCACCCTTCCTCCTGCTTCCTGGACCCTGTCTCCTCTTCCTGTTCTTCCAGCAAATCTCTTTAAGCCTGGAGAAATGGAAGAGGACCAGGTCAGACCCAGGTTGTCCTGAATCATTAAGTGCAGCAGCTCCTCTGGGGGCTGACCAGACCCTCTGAGCTTTGACAGCAGTGAAATGTGACAAGAAAGTAAATATCCTTGTGCCCCACTTAACCAGAGGTCAGACATCCCCTCAACCTCAGACTTCTGGAATTCAGCTTGAGAAGCAGGAAGGAAGCAAAACAGCCTCAAACAGCGGAAACACCAGTCACAAAGCAATGCACTTTAACTAGGTATAATTGACTCTTAATTAACATGCAGTCCTAACAAGCCCATTTATTTCGTCTCTTGGCCCACAGTAAATTGAAAGTAGAAAACTGAAGGGGGACTAGGAAGGAGGAAAGAGATTTGTAGTGGTCACACTGCAGGCAGTAAGGAATGATGGCAAATAGCCTGACATCAAAGGAAGAGATAAAAAACATGCCTTTAGAAAGTGGTCCCAGAATTAGCAAAATCACTATCCACAGCCATTTGTAATGGGTCAAACAGCGCTGCACATCTGGAAAGCCCTGAGGGCATCCTCTTGGTACTGAACACCATAGTTCCTGCTCTAAAAGCCAAGACAATGTGTGTGAAGGAGAGAAACCTGAGCCTTTGTAGTATCTCCATCTTTCAAATCCCCATGGTTTCCAAACCACTGAATGCCTGGGAATCACCCAGGAAGCTTGTCGGAAATAATATGGGTTGGAGAATCTCCTGGGTAGGAGATTCTGATTCAACCTGTCTATATCCTCAGCCCAGAATTCTGCATTTTCCAGGGCTCCAGCCACTGTGATGCAGACTCAGAATCACAGTCTCAAAACTGCTAACACCTTCACTAAGCTGGCAAATCTGGCATAGGTAACCACTCATTGCTCTGGGCCTTGATTCTTCTGTAAAACAAAAGGTTCGAAATGTTCACCTTTCAGTTCACAGCTTTGCCTTCTAACAGCACATTCTAATTTTCTGATGAACTCCTAGGCAACTGCTCAGCAACCAAGGAAGTGGTCATGAGGACGACCAAATGGCTCCTTCATTAAAACAGAAGGCCTGGCTGGGTGTGGTGGTACACACCTGTAATCCGAGCAATTCTGGAGGCTGAGGCAGGAGGATTGCATGTTTGAGACCAGTCTTGACAACTTAGTGAGACCCTGTCTAAAAATAAAAAGTAAAAAGGGCTGGGAAGGTAGCTCAGTGGTTGAGCATCCCTGGGTTCAATACCCAGGACCCCCCAAAAGTAAAAACAATGAACAAAAAATGGAAAACCTAGCAGAAAGGGTTCAATCAGCAGTTCTACCCTTTTTTATCACCCATTTCACCAGCAAAAATTTGGGGGTATTTACTCCTAATAGATGTGCATTTTTATATAGTTATAATTGATACCTGTGTTACTAAGCAAATATATTGTTCGCAATTTACACCCCAAAAAAGATACAAATTAAATGAGAAGTTCTAATATTTTCTTTACATATAAGATGACTCTCTACTTTTAAGATGACTAGGATAAATTCTAGGACAAATTCTATTCAATGTCAATTAGAATGTGAACTATCTTGAGGGTAAATTTTGCTTAATTTGTCATTGTATTCTCAAGGTCCAGCACAGTTCCTGGGTCATGATCCAGGAACATGATCAATATTTATAAAGCTCAGAAAACCCTCTTTAAGGCAGTAGACTGACTCACAGTTCACAAAAAGGTAAAAGCATCAGTTGTTCTGTAACAGGTATGTATTAAAAAACATGTGTTCATGGTGGACTTCGTGTGTGTGTTGAAAACATTCCTTAGGACATAATGGAGATTTCTTTTTCCCCAGTATATGCTCTGCACATATTCCATTTACTCAACTGATTTCTTTTCTTTCTTTTTTCTGTTTATTTTTCTTTCTTTCTTTCTTTTTCCTTGTGAAAAGCAGCTAATGCTTTAAAAGTATACTTAAAAATTGATATGTACCGAATTCTTCATGCAAAGACTTAAAATTCTGTTGATTTCTCATAAGTAGTCTGTGTCTAGTGTCATAGGAAGAGTCACCTTTCAAAACCCTGTGACCATAGACCTGTAGTTTTCTGCTTTCTAAAGTGACCAAGGTCACTTTACAGTGATCTGCTTGTGGATTGCTGATGTGGCAGTCTTCTTAGGGATCATGCTAGTCGTTCCTGGGACTAAGAGAAAGAATTTTCTGTGAAAGAGGATAGAACCATCTTTGACGAAATGGAAAAGATGATAGATGTCTATTTCATTTAGTCTAACACTTCTCAAACTCTCTGGTCTTAGAACCCTTTAATGTTCTTAAAAATTATTGAGGATTCCAGATGGCTTATGTTTATCTGGGCTATGCCTATAAATATTAACCATATTAGACAATAAAACTGAGAAATTTTCAAAATATATGAATACCTATTGTATCGGCCATTGGGATAATGAAATCTTCATGTCATGGAGCCTCTAGAAAATGTCACAATAAATGATAAGAGAATAGAACTACAAAGGACAAGTAACGTATCACTATTGTTATGAAGATAGCTTTAACTTCATGAACCCACTGGAGGAAGAACCTCAAGAATCCCCAGCTGTCCCCAGAGTAAACTTTGTGAATCGCTGATTTTGTCCATTCCAGAGCAAAAAACTGACCAGGTCCACTCCCAGAAGAAAGTGTCAACCAAGATGTAAGAGCAACACGTGGCTGGAAGAGGTTGAAGAATTTCATTTATATTGGGTCTGGTTAGGTGACGGCTGGTGGCCTCCAACTTGTGACAAAATACGAACCATGGTGTGGAGGACATGGTATTTATGAGAATGACCTTTCACCTCTGAAATATTTCGAATTGGTGACCTTCTCTTCTTGACAAGATCCTTGACAGAGTGACCAGTGTTCCAATGTATTTTTTCTGTGGTTCCCTCTGGAAGTCATTAGTTTCCGGGTGTGAGTGAAGAATTCAGAAGGGTAGTTGCTTCAGAGCTCAGTCCTCAAGTTTCAATAGCAGTATTCTTTGAACTGAGATCTTGACATTTCGGCAGGAGTTTTTTGCTGTGTCAAAACAGCAAGGAATAGGAACCAATTCCTTGAGCGGGGTCTAAAATTGCATTATTTACATTTGAAGTTGATAAAATACACAAATACTTGTTGAATGAACAAATGAAAGATGAAGCATGATGCCAGCAGAATGTGTGGCCATGGTCTTGGTCTTCCAGATCTTTCCTTAGGGTGGAATGGAGGGTCTTCTCTCCTTTTCTAGCAAGAGAAGGGCGCTGTTGGACTCACTCCTGACAAAATAGATTGGTCATGTTGGAGATGTCAAAGGACAAGGAATAGAGCTGCTTACAGTGTGGAATCAAAATGTGGGTGCCTCGTTCAAAAAGCATGAAAAAAAGTGCACTAAAAGTACTAAAATACAAAACTTTTTCCTGTTTTCCTTAGTCTCTCTCTCTCTCTCTCTCAACTTGTGATGGTGCTTTTTAATTATTGTCTGATGTCATCTTAAAAAGAAGTTTTGAATTATTAGTACATATTTCCATTCACCTTGATATGGTACAATGGCAGTTTTATATGTAAATATAAGAGTACGCGTGCAGAATCACTGAAATGATACAGCTGCGTTTCCACAGCTTGTACAGGCATAGGCATTCTTACCAGAATGGTGTAAACTGCACAAAACTAGCTCCATTCTTTATTTCGTTTCTTGAAATGTGCATATTCTACCATATTTTAGAAGAAGGTGGCTTCTGGAGAGCTAACCTTGTATTCACTCTGCATCTTGCTGGACTCCAGGACATGGGGGTCCATCATAATAGCTGTGCTCATGAAGCATCATCAACACTAACCATGTGGGAATGGGGTGGCAAGGAAAAATGGACATGCATATTGCATTTATCTCCTGTGCTCATGGGCATGCTCCATTGTCCCATCAGACTGCACTTAAAAAGTGCAAGTTCAAAGATAACATTTTTGAGAATTTCAAGATGGCAATCCTGGGAATTAACCAACTATGGGGACTATAGAAGGCTGCATGTCTATGAAGTTGTTCCTGGCCTGGGGTGATCCTACTTTACTGAGATCAGAGGCTCACTCTGGCCAGTGGAGTTACTCTTGGTTTATAATATGTACAAATCTCTCACAAAAGTGGGATGTCTAGGATACCACAGAATCACACTCTTCCTGCTGGCCAGGGAGGTTAGACAGCAGAAGGAGCCCAAAATCATCTGTTGAGGGTTCTTGAAGTAAATGATTAAATTCCTTTTTTTCCACTGAATATCTCGGCACATTCTTTTAAAACTTCTGTATAGTGTATGTGTATTTTCAAAATGCACAAAAGGTATTAGAGACTATATGTATATAATTTATAAGTATATAAACATATATTGGTGTCTGTGCCAAAAAATGTTTTACTAAAGGGAATTCCTGAAAAGAATCCAGAAGGCACCATCCTAGAAGACAGCATTAGGCAAGGGCCAAGGAGGAAAGTCTAAGGACAAATAAGAAGATGAGCCCCATTTCACTTAGCAATGGCTCCTGAGAGAAGGGACTGAGTAGAAAGTTGAGACAGAATACACTAACCTGCCTAGAACCATTCAGTACCCCACACATTTCAGTGGAGGATGATCAGGCCCAGGTAAGCAGGGCTAGAGTTGGTGGGAGTACCTTGATATATAAGGTGGGTTAATTTAAATTATTTCCATGGAGGAGAGCAAAGGAAAAATTCAACAGCATCACTGGCTCCTGTCAGTGTGAACAAGAGAGAGATTAAAAAGGAGAGGCAGAATGAAAGGAGTCATCAGTCATCACAATTTGCTGATGTCATTGGGTTATAAAGCAGGTCTTATTATTCCCACTTTACAGAGGAGGAAATGGAGATCCAGAGAGTTAAGTAACTTGCTGAAAGTCACAGAGTTAATTATGGCTAGCTGTCTATTGCTCTTTAGATATTTCCTTATGTGCCCAACCTGCAGAAATGCCCCATGAGGCAGAAACTAATACTGTTATCTGTTTTACAGATGAGGGACCTGAGGCTCAGCAGAAGGCTCTGGTGTCCAGTGGTGATTCTGGTTAGAGACTGGGCATATGGTGCATGGTAAAGTCTGGAAGCCAATTGCCATGACTGAGATGATCACTAGATCCTGCATAGGGTGTGCCCAACTGTCTGAGGGTTGGAGAGACCTAAGACATCAAAAGGGATCTCTGGTTTTAGAAATGAATGGACACAACCTTCAGCTGCTGGATCAGACATAATAGGTTCAGTTTACTTTATCCTTCACAGCAAACTCAAGGACATTAGGAATCACTTCATTATGATGTCTTTGGCATTTATAATATCCCTAAAAGGTAAGAAAGCAGCCTCATCTCATATTTATATCTGCACAGAGTGAAGGCGCTGGAACAAGGCCTTCCTGCTTATGATTGAGAGAGACGCTGTCCAACTCCAGATCCCCACACTGGCTCTGACACATGCTGCTGTCCATTTCTTATTTTACCTCATTTGGTTAAACCACACAAGCTCAGAGCTTGGAACTTCCGTTTTCTTATCTTGAACATCACGTACTGTTCCAGCCCACAGTCAGCCACCCAGGAAGGAAGCATTTTGTTCCTTTTGGACAGACGGCCTGGCTGGCCATATGGCCACGCGCTTGAAAGCTCTGTAAGTAACATTATCTCTATTGCGTTAAAAAGATCTTTTAGAACTTGAGACTGTACAGTGTGTTAGAATTTAATAGTCATTTCTGGTCTGTTTATCTCACAACAAATATGAAAAGAAAAATACAGAGGCTACAGAGAGGGCGGGTAAGGACACACACACACACACACACACACACACACACACACGGTGGGGGGGAGAGAGGGGGGGGGAGAGAGGGGGGGGAGGACCAAGCAGGGGCCTTTTTTTTATCCACTTTGAATTTTCCTAAACTCAAATTATAAATTAACAAATCAATGTCAGGCCTCAAGCTACCTGATACTTGTTGAGACCTAAACTATGTTAATCCTTCATTATAGTCCACGTGTTATTCAAACTGGTATTATATATTTGTCTTTAATATTACTTGGAAAATGTTTTTATGCTTCTCTTCTTTTCCTTTTTAACATTACCTTGGTTTTTTGACAGTTACAATAAAAATATGTAGACATAAAAAAGAGGATGCAGTAAATGCATTCCTTTGGCAGGAAAGAAAAAAGGAAATTTGCACAGCAAGTTCTCTATCTTGTGTTTTTATTTTCCTGAGGCTTCTGGTTTCTCAGAATTGGTGCTTTAAACTAGCTATTTACTTTTGATTCACACTGCAGAGAATTTTGAGAAGTTCTAAAGGAAATGGCTAAAAAATGTTTCGAGTGATACAACAATGTAAAGAAATGTGACATGGAAAAATGCCGGAATCTATTCTTTAAAAGTTAGGCTGAATAGAGATTTTTACATTTATGGTCAAAATGATCTGGTTAATGAGGTATAATAGATAGAAGGAATTAAATTATGAGTTGGATAGAAAAAATATTTACACCTTTTCTTTCTATAGAAGGAAGTGAAAACATAAGTACATCCAATTCTAAATGATTAGGAGTCCTGGTGGGGCAAGAATCTCATGGGTGACCTGAAATGGTATTGGTGCCTACTCAGTTTGGCATGTGTGAGTACGTGGGGCATAGATAGGATGATGAGAAATTGTATAATGTTTCAAATAACAGTTTTACTTTGGAAACGTGAGTCTGTGTGACTGGAAAACTGTCTAGTTAGCTCTTCCTCAATCTGTTCATCTCTGATCCTGTCCCCAGTCTAGAGATGGATTTATTTTTTATATTGACAGGCAGCACTCTGGGTTGGAATTCCTCTGTCCTCTGTCTCCCTTGCTCTGTCATCTCTATGTCTTCACGGTCTTCTTTGGGGGGTCTCCAAGAGGAAGAATGCCCTGGTGATAGCAATAGCTGGTACTTCCTGAAGGTTTACACTGAGATTTTTCTATTTACCCTGTCTCAGCTCCTTAGATGTATTATAGCCTTTAATCTTCACCAAGACCTCATGAGCAGATTCTGTTAATATCCCCATTTTACAATTGAGAAAATAGAGGCACAGAGAAATGAAATGACTTGTCCAAGGAAGAATTTGTACAAATTTGCTTCCAAAGCCTGTGCTTATAACCAAATATTAGATCCCCTTGTTCTCCTCACCTCCCCAAAAGGAAACAACTAGTGGTTGGGATAGAGATGGGACAGTAATGACTTGAAGGAGGCACAAGGTAGGGCAAGGGGTGGGCTTCTTTGTTGGAATGATCCATTTCTTGATCTGAGTGCTGGTTTATGTGAACCTTATAGAAAATGCATGGGACTGAATATGATATACTTTGATACGTGCATATAATACATTATATTGACATAGAAAATAGTAAATAACCAAAAGTAAAGAATTACATATATCTACCTAACCAATGGTAAGTTGAATATATGTTGGATATTCAATAAGAATCTACTTATAGAAAACATTTCAAATTAATGGAACTTAGCTCAACTGTAGGTGGGCCAGCTGGGTGGTCAAAAATGTGCACTCTGGATCCAGACTGTCTGGGTT
The DNA here is from genome assembly GCF_902686445.1 of Sciurus carolinensis. Classification (NCBI taxonomy): domain Eukaryota; kingdom Metazoa; phylum Chordata; class Mammalia; order Rodentia; family Sciuridae; genus Sciurus; species Sciurus carolinensis. The sequence goes on along the minus strand of NC_062220.1, from coordinate 84,996,001 downwards.
TGAGTCTTAGTGTTGTCATTGGGTGGTTTGGGGAGAATACCTTGATCTCTGTCCATTTCTCTGCTTCCTCATCTGTAAAATTGGTGATAGTTTATTCCCATATTGTAAGGTAGGATGAATTGAGCCAATTTGCATAAGGATTTAGGGGTGAAGTGCAGGCGGTCTCCTCTTTTTGGGTGCCATGGGAGCCTTGGTGGTTAGGGTGACTTGTTGGTGTAGGAAAGGGAGCATCAGGCCTCAGAGGAGCTGCAATCCATCTTCCTAAATAAATAAAGTGTAGGTATTTAAAAGCTAATTTGTTGGCACGATCAGGCCTATTCCATCTCTAGGTAAAAAGGTTTTTCTTTGAAAACAAATTGTATGGCCAGATGCAAGGTTAGCCAACTGACACTAATAAATCCACTGGCTTGCCCTAGTTCAGAGGTGCAGACATTCCTAAGAGTACATTTCCCTGTCTTCGGTGTAAATCTTGTGTTCCATAAGCAAAATGCTGAAGTGAAAATGAGTAAGTCTATATTATTCCCTAGAGGTTATGACAAGGCTCTCTTCCAGCGAGAAGTAAATGAGGAAGAAGTTAAATATCTTGGATGGTACGATGGATTATTATCTTCTCATTGGCTTGATGTGCTGTGAATCTGCAAAGTCTGAAATCTTTGTCCCTTCTTTTGCATCCTCCACCACACAAAGCCAGATCCTCAGCATTTACAGGATGCCTACCACGTGTGCCCCTTTCCTGTGCCCTTCCCTGCCCCATATCCTGCCCCTTCGTCACAAAGGCCCATTCTAATTGTGCCAACAGTCAACTCTGCTTGCCACGATTCTGTCAAAGCAGGCAAATTAAACATGTCAGGTGACATGGGGAGGAAAAGGTTCTCTGATTTATTATGGAACTTTTTACGAATAAGAGTTATTTCTCTTGGCCTGATACCTGCTCTCTGAGACTTGATCACATTTCAAGGCACTACAGCCGTTTACTCAAAAATTCTGGGTCCTGGGATGTTTGCATGCTTGTGTCTGTCTGTGTGTTTACACATCTGAATGGAGTTGGAAAACTGGGGCAGGGATGTCGATTACAAAGTAAGGATGGAGGGGAAAAGTTGTCTCCTGACAGTCCTCATTTTCAGTAATTTTAATCTTCACTCTGGCTACCCCTCACTTGGGGAAAGGACTTAGGATCACATTGCAATTACAAAATAATCTTTAGTGTGGACAAATTTGAATATATTGTACTATTTATTTGGAGTATATATATATGTGTGTATATATTTGTGTGTATACACACAGAAAAAGACACAACAGTATCCTATTTGGAAGCACAAATGGAGAAAATAGAGCTTTCCATATGCTTCTCCAAATAAATAGTAATATTTGTGTGTGTTTGTGTATACATATATATGTATCTAGTGGCATAGGAAGGTCAGATTTGGGGTGATCATTTCCCTCTAGCTTTTCAGATGTCACAGCCAGATGAAGGATAATTTAAGAAGCACAGAGCTGGGTGATGAGTCTTGCAGAGTTGCCTGTCTGTTGGGCCTGGAGGAAAGCTTATCCTGAGCAAGGTAATTTACGACCCCAGGCGAGCTCAGCTCCCTGCAGGCAGCACAGCCTAAGTTCTCCAGAGAACTCTTGGCTTATTGGAAAGAACTGTAAGCCTGGAGACAGCGTAAGTTATGGCTTTCCAGTGGCTTTCCCCTTTCTCCTTTTCCTTGTTGTGATATTTATTATTTGTAGGTAGGGATGAGAGGGTTCACTTTGCCAACTTTTGAACCCTCTCAAATTCATGGCTCTGAGTTTTGAACGGTCCCTGAACCTTCCTGTATCTGAGTTTCTATTCTCTTAGCATCCTGCAGCTTCTTGTTTTGAACTGAAAAAGGCCCTAGATGATTTACTTTAAAAGCTGGAAACAATTCCTTAAACATCAAATAGCTTTAAAAAAAAAAAAAAAAGAAAATATTTTGATGAGTCAAGTATAAATGAATTGAAAACATAGGCTCCAAATTTCCCCAGTTCGTGCAGCAAGTTCATGGCCGAATTATGATTTTTATTGAATTCAGAGTTGATAAGAAATAATGGGACAAGAGAAAGACCCAGACACATTTGTTCTTTTTATTTCTATTGCTTTATTCCTTCTTTAATATAAAATTGGCTTTGGTCAAGCTCTGGAAGTTGGAAAGAAGAGGAATGATCAGGAGACATTTATGAAGAGGGTTTTTGCCAAGAAAGAACTCTGTATTAGGAAATAGGGCACATTTGGCTACAGATTTAAATTCTTGACTTAATGGCTGTAACCTTAGGAGGTCGACATAACTTTGAAATCTGGGCTGCCTAGCTCTCTACCATGCCGGAGCCGTCTCATCTCCTTCACACCTGTAGCTTATTTGGCGCTTCCTTTGCAAGTCTTGAGCTCTGTCCTTAAGAACCCTGGGAGGTTATTTGGGTCTAGTGCTTTCTACAGCCAATTGCCTTAAATATGTCTTTTGAAACTGAGTATATAGACAGCTCTGCAAAGGCAGCCTGGGATGAAATAGAGGAAATCCTAGGCCATCCTTGGGAATGCTCCTGGTGTGAAGGATGTCCAAGGCTGCTTCAGCCTCAGGAAACCTGCATGGGGGTGTAGCTGGCTTTTGGGACTCAGAGTATGTGACAGAGGTCAACAAATGCCTGCCAAATGAAGGTGGTTAATCAACGTCCATCAGATGGCCATCGGATGGCATTTTGTAGTATGTGGTTGGGAGGGTGTCATCAGGAGGTCACAAATCAGACAGAATCATGGAAGGAATATCTCCATTTGTTGCTGCTGGGGAAGAAGACCCTGGGTCTGTCCCATTTGCCCACCTGAAGAAGATGGGCTTGTAATGCTGGCCATCTCTGGAAGTGAATGTAGAGAGAATGTGAGAAATCCCACAGAGATCTTAGGGACCCCTGCTTTCAAGGCAAGCACCCACAGAAAGTACCATGCACCAGCAACATGTGTTTGTAGCATCAGAACCACAGAACCAGGCATGATGGGGGAGGAGGGAGAAAAGTCAGTTTGTTTGCATATAGTTAGCAACCAGTTCTAAATCTGTTCTCTACTCTTTTGTGGAGAGGAAAATGGTTGTGCGATGACAGAATGTGCAGAGAAGAAACTGCCAAGAAAATCCCTTTGCCCAAGCCTGGCCTTGGGTCCTGCTGCCAGCTGGGATTATCTAAAGTGGGTGTCCTTAGAGAGAGCAGGCATTCTCTTCTACCGCAGACTGTCAAAACCTCCCTATTCAACTGTTTAAAAAGCTGCAGAGAATTAAACATAGAAGCCTTTCTGAGAGAGGAGAGGGTCCTATGGGGACACATTGTTTGCTTTGGTTTCTATCTCCCTCCCTGGAATGTAGTAAAAACCTGGGGAAGTCAGCATGCAAAGAGTAGGCCTTGCAGAACTGAAACCCCTCATGCCAAAGTGAAGGGCGAGGAACTCTCTCTGGGTTCTGGTTTTATAATCATTTCTGTTTATAGTAGGAAAGAAATATCTCCCTTCTTGAATTCAGTGCATGTAGTCTTTTCTTCCCTCCTCCCCTTCTTACACAAACATTATAGAGCCTAGGCCTTCAATGGGTTATTATTGGGCAGCTAATGGTAAATACAGACAAATGCTGCTGATTGAAAGGGATGCCTGTGTGGCTCAGGGGTGAAAGTACCATTCATGCATAGGAGGTGGTGATTGCAAATGGCAGCCACCAGAGTCCAAAGAGTCATGTACAACCAGAGGAATGAACACTTGCGCTCCATTTGTGTACAATGAATTGAAATGCATTCTGCTATCATATAACTAATTAGAACAACAACAAAATAGTTGGCTTCCTGGGGAGCAGAGTGACTTCCATGCTCTTTTGACAGTTCAGAGGGGGGGGCTGTGTCTTGAGTCTGAGGGCTTGTGTTAGGCCAATCCCCCACCCCTGACACACACACACCTATCTTCACCTAACTCAGATTATATTATGTAAACCCCCAGAACTATGATGAGTAAGAAAAATTCCAAGTGTTAACCTAGAACTTTGTAATAATATTTTATGAGTGATCCCAGTTGACTGTCTGATCTACACTTGTATCCTCTCCAAGAGTCCTGTGGAGAGAGGACACAATAAAGAGGAGTAAATAAACACAGATATTGTGATCAAGCTGGTTTAAGGAGAGAGGGTCCCAGAACCCTCCTGATAAGATAAGAACCCTGCTTATCCTGGCAGATAAGCCAGGATCACTTCCAATTACCTTCCTCCTGAGTATCTGCCCGGCCCTGCCTATGTCGTGCTGCAGTGTGGTTGGGCATGTTGGCAACCATGCTGTGCTGAGAGGGCTCTTCTCTCTTTCAGGGTCAGAGCTTTGATTTGGATCTGCTGGTGCCAACTGAGACATTTGCAGTATCTGGGTCAGTATATTGGATATATCGTCCTTACTCCCCTGCTAAGAAGCAAAATGTCTCTTCTCACTCTGCAGTGAAAGAGAACTTATGAGAAGTGTGTCTTCTGTTTTTACCCCACAAGGGTAATATGAAAACAAAAAAGTTAATATTTTTGATGGGCGCTGTCACACTCAGGTGACAGGCACAGTAATATCATGTTTATTATTATGGTTTTTGCCATCTCCCGACAGGCTCATCACTCCTTCTCACATCACAGGGGTAAGTAAGTATGGTCTCCTTGGGAAAAGGCAACAGTATAGACTGTTAATGAGAACATTCAAGGGGCCACACAGGACAACCACTTCAAATTATAGTTTCCTTGGGCGTTGAGCATACTTCTTTCCAAAATGAGGAAATTCGAGAACCCAACTACCTTGAAAATAAGGAGATGGGCACGGAAGGGCAGAGATGAACCTAAAATGTTCTAATTAATTTTCCAAACAATGCAAAACTGAGCTAGCTCACAGATGTTTGATTTCCTGACCACATGTGGCTAGGAAACATGAAATGTGGCTAGCCTGAATTAGGAGCGTTGTACATGTAAAATACACCCTGACTTTTGAAGACTTATAATGAAAAAAGTATGTAATATATCTCACTGATAGTTCTTTCATATTGATTATGTTAAGATATTTTGCATATATTTATTTAAATATTTTATCGAGTTTGATTAAAATTAATTTTTTAAGGTGGCTGCCAGAAATTTGTAAATTACCTATATGACTGAATTTTCAATATGTACTATGTTTCTACCAGAGAACACTCACCCAGCCTTTATTAATAGATGGTGTGGGTATCACAGGAATTCAGTATTTTCTTCCCAGTTTACAACACCACGGGTATGATTGCCCTGAGTTGATTCTCCTGTTGCATACATTGCCAGGGAAAATGATGAAACACTTTAAAATTGATAAAAGTTACTAAGGGTCTTGTCTAATGCATTCTTGGAGGTAGCTCTTGCTTTGATTGTTTTTCAGCTATTTTATAGTTCTATGAGTTTTAGAAAACTTATAACAATGAAAATAACTCATTTATAGAAATGAAAATTTACATCTCTTGGAATATAATACATTCATTGCTTTGCAGATAGACCCTTTTGAAACTCTTCACAAATTTCATTTTGGCCTTCCTTATTGCTTTATTGATCCAATGTCAACGTATTACTTGTTCCTCATTAACTAATGAATTAAATTTTTGATGAGTTCATTTTACTTTTGTGTGAGAGTCACAATTTTGCCTTAAAAACAAAACAAAACAAGACAAAACAAAACACTAATAGTGAATTTAGGAGTTCATGGTGGTTCATTTTAACTGTCCTGTCCTTCCCTCCTCTTTCCAACCCCAGCTACTCCCCAGGATCCAGTGATTGAGTTACTTCCTGGTACTGAGATGGAATATAGAGTGCATTTTTCTACAGAAAGTATTTTGATTGCTGACAGTTGATTGCTACTTAAATACTATTCATATATAAAGTAAGCTAAATTGTGGGTTACTTTGAATTTTGTGAGCTAGCCAAAGAATCCTCCCAGCCAGTGGAACCTTTGATTCTAAGAGAAAATGTGAATTCCAAACAATGAAAGAGAAACTTAAATTACAACTAATTCCTAAGTTGTGTACCAAGGATATTGATTGAACACCCAGTTGCATAAAATCTCTCCAAAATAAGGTAACACATGTAAAAAGAAAATGAGTGGTTACAGCTTTTTTTGTCCTTGTTTGCCTTATAAGCATTAAAAAACCAGTTAATTCTTATTTTACCTTGTAGTCTTTTCCAAAAAGAACTGGCTTCCTGAAAAGCAAGATAAAACAAGATGGGCCAGACATGTCGGGATTTATTTTCTATTTTCATTTATTTCTTTAAACAGAAGTGATTTCAACAAAGATAAGCAAGTTAAATAGAGTTGATAATTTCACATACCTTCCTTTTTAAAATTTTTGAAAATAAAACACATAGACTGTATATGTTTTGTTTCTTCTCTTGGTTTTTTAAAAAAAGACATTGGCTTTTTTAAGCAGAAAGATCATAAAGTTTTGTGAGTTTTGGCCTCCAGTATTCAAGTTTTTATAGAACACAAGAAAGCTTACAGGTCTTCCATAAGCAGGGACGTATGATTTTTATACATTTGTAATTCTGAAAATGAAACCTTCATTCTACAACAGAAGAATCCACATGGATGCAACATTTTCACTTATATAATCTACCCATATATAATAATTTTCATTTTTGTTTCTTTGAAAAAGCTTTGTGGCAAATACACCCCTTGACTCAGGTATTTTTAATTTACTTGGGGATATCATCAAGAAAACCAACATATATTTTAATATAAAAAATTAAAGCCACTTACAGATTAGACTTCAAAAATTAATTTCAAACAACTAGAAATTCTTTAAAGTTTTACTTGGCTATAGATGCTTTTGATTTTATATTAAATGCTTTTAGAAACTGCTAACCAAGAAGAGCATGAATTTATACCATATATTTCAGAACAAGATACCATTCTCTTCTAAGAAGTTAATTTAATTAAATAAAAACCTTTGGCTACATTCGAAGGATCTCTGTGTGATTTTAATGTATCATATTAAAATTTTGGGCGACTCATAATTCTCCACAAAATGGGAAGAAACACTGGCATATTAAATCTTCCACCATTATTCAAAAATAATAGAGTACTGTGTTTTAAAAATAAAACTAAGCTTTCATTTGCATGGAAAATTTATTTCTTATGGAAGAGCTTTAGTTCTGACCTATTTTCCACAAAAAGGAATTACTGCATTTTTTAGCTCTTTTTTTTAATCTATTATTTCTTTTATTAGAATTTTCCTTCCAAGTTGATTTTAACTTGTTCCTTTTAGAAAGTGTTGTTATGGTGATGATTGATAATTAAATTAATAGATAGAGACAAAGATATAAATTCTTCTGAGAGCAAAGAATTGGGGAAGTTTTTCCATAAAATGGTTTCACTTTCTATCAACCCAAAGGTATCTAAAAGATTAGTAAGAGGGTGATGTTTTTGTCCTCTGCTAAAAGGGTTTGGAAACAAAGAGTTACTATTTATCACATATGACTCTACTATTTATCAGTACTCTTGACCATATGAATAACATCACTATTTATGACACACAGCTACATATGTCAGAAGAATATTGTTGACATGTTCATTATTCATGTAAAAAATAGCAAAGAATTCAGCAGGTACAGAGTACTTCAGGGATTTATAATGTGGGGTGCAGGTTATCTGTGCAATGCTTGAAATTGATAGACAGGCTTCCTATTTGCTTTTTTTTTCTTAGAGATCTTTATCAGAGTTGCCAAAGTATCTTGGACTGGCCCCTCAAAAACAGTTCAAATCTGCTTAGGATTGATAAAGTTTGTTGCTTGTCTTTACAAGACCTAGATGAAGATGAAGATTTTTAAAGATGTGTTACTGTTTTGATCATATGACAGCCTATGCAATACAATCCAAAGACTATACCTTTCGTGCAAACTTTGGGCAGTGTACATAAACCTAAGGCAGAGTCTTTTAACCAACATGCTGTTGCAGGCTTCTTTTCTCAGTGTCTAAGGCTCCCTTTCTTTTCAGCATCATACCGTCTTGTTTCCGGCCCCCACTTCTTTCTTTCCCCTCCCTCTGAATTAGCAGGAAAACCTGGGGGCACCTTCGACTTACAGAGGAATAGATAATTCTCATTCCATGGGTAAAACTGCAGTACTGTGATCCATTTAAGAATGTGATCAATATCTGTTCATACAGTGCATCTGAATGAGGAATCATTAAAGGAAAATTGTTCTGTTGATAAGGGGATTTATTATTTGGCAAACTCGAGACTCCAGGTTTTCTAACAATAAATAACAAGAGCAAGAAAGTGATGAATCATTTAAAATTAACCACGATGGAGAAGATACCATTAAAGCCAGTATTTGCTGGTACCCTTCTAAGATTTTATCCACACTGAACTTCATTTCTTATCCTTCATAGAGTTTCCTATCCTAAAATAAAAGCACAGTCTAACTTGCAGGTGAGCTGAAATTGAAGGAAATGGCAAAGCAAGCAACCTCTGAATAGTGAACATCTTGCCAGGAAAATGTATCTGATTTCTAAGGAAAGGTTGTTGGAAGAGATAGGAGATGGCAGGAGGATTTTCTGTAACACAATTCTGAGTTCTTTTGACAGCAATGTTTCCCTGATTATGAAGCATACAGAAATATGCTCAAGAAACAAGTAAGTTTTGGGGATATAATCAGAAAGAGAAAACTTCAGACGAGGAAGTTGTTCAAACTAACTCCCTTCTCAGCTAACTCTTTTCAGAACTTTTCTCTGCATCCCACACTAACAAAAACCCTGTGCAAAAGACAAACCTTTTCCAGATGTCTTGATGAATTTATGCCCCCCACCCCCAAATAATAATAACTTCCCCACCCCCACCCCCCGTATGAGGGAATTGAACCCAGGGCCCTGTGCATGATAGACAAGTGTTCTACCATTGAGCCACATCCCCAACCCTTTGTAAATTTTTTTTTTTATTTTTGAGACATAATCTTCCTAAATTGCCCAGATTGGTCTCAGAGTTATGATCTTCCTGCCTCCCCCTCCTGAGTAGCTAGAATTACAGGTTACAGGCGTGGGCCACCAGGCTTGGCAATAACTAACTTTCATTTAGGGCTTTATGATTTAAAAAGCATGTAGCTCATTTAATGGTCACAATGACCCTTTAAAGTTGTTATTGTTGTTGTTAGTACTGTTTTGCTGATTTTTATAAACAACAAAACTGAAACTCAGGTTGTGTTAAATCATTCAAGTCCAAAGCAGTGGAGCAGGAATTTTTAAATACAAATGATCAAACTCCAGATTCCCTCCTCTTCTCCTTCTTTTGGATGACAGTGGGATAGAAGAAGATAAGCATCTTTTAATAAGTTATGTTTGCTTTTTCAAATAAGAGCTTGGAGAAATGCAATATGCCATTTTATGTATCCTTAAAAAAGCTTTGTTTGAAGAATCTGACGTACTTTTATGTTTATGGACTTATACATTATTTGTACCATTTTGAAATATTTAGGAAAGGAGGAAATATAATTCTTTGCCATGAAAATAAACTAATACCAGCAGGCTGGGAGTCAGTGCCAACCGAAGCATCCTGATTGCTTCATGCGCTCATGCGCTGTTGCTGGCATTTCTGAAAGTTGGCGATGGGAAGAAGTGAAACCAGCCTCATGTGGATTGTGGTCGGAACTCGTACCAACCATCCCTCCACGGCACTCCTCCTCCTCCTCCCACTCTCTCCCCTCCCCACTCAGAAGTTTCTATTTTACAAATGAGAAAAGTGAAGCAAAGAGAGATCGTCCAACATTCTCTGAAAATCAAAGGAGGATGTCAGGATCTCCCCATGATGGCATGCAGTTGCTTCAGATGGCTTTTTCTACAGAACTACCTTTTAGTTAAATCCTAAAAATGAAAATTCAGAAAAAAAGAACCTTTGCAGTCATTTTCTTTTTTTTTCCTCAAAGACCCAGGCTCCCTTTCCCCCAGAGAACAGCTTCTCACTCATACAACAGATGGGTCTGCACGTGGAAAGAGACCTTGTCATTGTCCAGTGGCATGTGGCCTTCTTCAAAGGCACGCACAGTTCTGACCTCATGACATTAATGCAGTTTTGTTTTTAATAGGCCACCTCTTCATCAGCCATGATGTTCGGGCATCCACGTTTAAATCGCAGACTCTGGCAAGGCCGGCATGAGTGCCATGGAGCTTTGCTGAGATGCGCCAAAGTAACAGGCCAGCCTTGGGAGAGGCTGGTGATTATGGGATCTCAATTTCATACCATCTGTCCCCAGATTTCTTTCACTAGCAGGCTGGCCACTGGCTTTGGAGGACAGTCATGATGCCAGGCCCTGGAATACGTTGCATGGAGTTCAACAGAACAGGCACCCCTGTGAACTCCATGGCTGGTCCCTGCCACCGGGAAGTGGATGGACCTGCTGGCTTCCAGCAAGAGATGTACTTGGAGTGTCCTCAGGAAAGCATGTTAAGCCTTCAGGAGCTGGCTTGTGTCTGAGAGCTGGCCAAGCGATGTCAGATTACTCCATGGGTGAGAGAGGACATAGGCAACAGAGAAGGGAGGACAGGTTGTGTTGACATTCTCCTCCGTGAGAACATTCCTTTCTCTTAGGAGACTAGTAGCCTTACTGTCCATTACCAGACTGCCACTACCCTCCCTGTTCTTTCTCCATCAGCTTCTCACCATTCCAAAAAGAACCAAAAGCATAAAGTGAAAACAAGAAGGAAATAAAGACTTGTTTTGGGGTTGTGGTGCACACAGGGAGTAAGAGATTTTTCAAGTGATGCATTTTTTTTTTATCCAGGCCCTTGAATGAATATTTTCTTTGCTCTCAGGCAATGTGGATTAGCTGATATAATAAAGGTCTGGAAGCCCTAAAATATTGGTTCAATTCCCAACTCTGACACAAAGAAGCTAAACAACCTGCAAGAGAATACGTTGCAAAATCAACAACAATTTTCCTATCTGCAAAATAGAGTGGGGGTGCCACCGGGACCCTGGGTGGCATTTAAAAAAATTGTGTTCCAAATGCTAATTACTCACCAGTCGGTGTTCCAGATCGGGTCTCTTGATATCAGTGAGTTAATTGCTAACAGGATGATGATACCGGTTTAACTTTTAAATGTGGGTTTCAAAAGCCTAAGTTTTCCAAACTGTCAGAGAAATAGCAACCTGGATGTAGAAAAATCTCCAACAAGAACTCCAAGGTCCACTCCACTTATTTCACAAGGAGGGAACTGAGGCCTGGAGGTCCCAGTCAGGGTTAGAGCAGAGTCAGGACAAGATGCTGGGGTTATATCTTTGGTCACTATCACATTCCATCAGCCTTGCTGCTTTTTCTATGCCAGGCTTTCTGGGGAGGCGATTTCCCACAGCCTGGATGTTTCATGGCTCTAGCAGGGTGATTTGGGGTAGTGTGTTAGGGCACTTTTTGATAGGACCACTTTGCTAACTGGAACAACACTCATTTCTTCTTGACGATGGAATTGCTGGCATCTCCTATCAGCTCCTGAAGCCTTAGGAAGCCTGGGAGTAAACCAAGCCTGACAACTGTGTTCCCGTGCTGTGACCTGTTCACCTCCCTGCCACTTCCAACTTTACTTTTCCCTGAGTAGCTCCCATGTTATTTAATTGAGCAGGACTTCCAGAAATCAGGCAGTCAGAAGGAGTATTTGCACCGTGGGTGCATGTGGGTCTGAGCTCTTTAAACTCCAGGTTGTGGCTGGTGCAGAAGAGACTCCCTCTGTCCTCTAGTTGCCTTTCATCTTGAAACTTCCTTCCAGTGATTTCCTTTCTTATTCTTAACCACTTCATGTCATGGAATCACTAAGCTTCTCACTCTGGTAAATGTTATTTCTTAAACTCTCAGGTGCCTACTTTACACTGGAATGTTCTTTTTTAACAGACAGTTTTAATAAGAGCATGAGGAACCTCTTAAAACAAACACGTTAAACCTGACTTAAAGTTTACTGTGAATGACAACAGCGTTCCTGCCTCAAATTCCTTTGGCGATGTCTGTTTGTACACAAATGTACACAGCAACATTTTTCAGAGTAGCTTCAAAATGGAAGCAACCCAAATAAATACTCATCAACTTGATGCGTGGGTGAACTAAATGTGGTATATCTATACAACAGACTATTACTTGGCAATGAAAATGAAGTATGGGTAGATGCTAAAACATGGATGAATCTCAAAAAGTTATGCTCGGTGGAAAAAGTCAGAAAGATCACACATTTGTATGATTTCTGTTTTATGAAATGTCCAGAAAAGGCAGCTCTAGAGAGACAGAAAGTAGATTAGTGATTGACTAGGACTAGAGGTGGAAATGAGGAGGAATTGTAAATTCACTTAACTTTTCTTTGGGGGATGACAGAATTGTTTTAAACTTAGACTGTAATGATGGTTGTGCATCTCTGTAAATTTACTAAAAATCATGGAGTTGTATATTTCAAAAGAGGGAATTCTATGGTATATGAATTATACTTCCATAAAGCTTCACAAATGAACAGCCATCAGATAGAAACCCAGCTCTTAGCAGGGGAATATCCTTGGAGGGGAGTGCTGTCTGGTGTTCTTGGGTCCCGCACTGATTCAACCTTCCAGTTCCCCTCCCCTGGCTACTCCTCATGGACAGCAAGCAACCTTCGAGTCAGGGCAGGGACCCTTGACACCACGCAACAATTTAAAAAGTAAACTGGTTGCCCTTACAGGGTGAAGTCTGACAAAGCCTTGGTTCAGGGACACATGCATTCAAGGTGAAAAGTTTGTGGCGATGGCAGTAATTTAGACTCGCAATTAAAGCATTTAACGTGTTGAGGGTTGAGAAGGAATTAAAATAAATGTTGATTTAGTTATAAAGTCTGCAAAGATAGAGCCTTGCAAAAAGAGTTTACATGATGGCAAAGTTGTATTTATTTATGCCTTGTTATTGTCTATGAAAGAGTCTTCTTTCTTTCTTTTCCCTCGAACTTTTCTAACCAGCACTGGGACCCTTAGCAGGGGAGACTGGAAACAGGTCTGAATAATGCATTCGAGATAATTTCAAAAAATCACCTTTTAATGAGTACCATATTCCCTCCAATTTTCCCTTATATATGATTCACCATTTTGCAAGTACTGATGTATAAAGAATGCATTGAATGTGGCAAAAGTTGAAGATAGCCCCTGTGGATAAGACCTCATGGACACCATCCTGAAATAATACATATGGCTCAACCCCCAGACATGTGTCTTCAATTTAAAATAATTCAGCAATCATGTTCAACGAGAACCTGATTACACAAAATGGGACTTTTTAACTCCCAGACTTGGATCAAATTTTGAGGTCAAGAAAAGAAAGAGGGGGGAGATAATATGTGCCATGTTTATATATTCCAGATACTGTGATTAAATGATCCACACGCACATTTAACTGTTTCTGTGAGCTTATCAAGGTACCTAGTACCATTTTCCACCTATAAATATTTACCTTGCCTTCTGAGAACAAGCATGAAAGTCCTGGCTGGGATGCAAAAGAGAAAATAAGTTGGGCCCCTGTCAGAGTGTTATGGTTTCCAAAGTGTTGAACTGAGGTCTCATTTTCCGCTTGCTCATAAGCTTACCAGCAAAGAGGACTGTCAGTATCAGCTCTCTCTGGAGTGGCACATGGTGACCTAGCACATGGGCCCAGCACGTCATGTCTGCTGGGTCTTGAAGATGCTTTGCTTCCCTTTGATGTTTTATTTTGTTGCTGGCTGCCTCTTCTTCTTTCTTATGTCTATATAGGCCTCCTTTCATAGAGGAAAGTAGGGCCTCTGTTTGTTCTATGACTTCTGAGATGCTAAGAGATCCTTCTCTTTGATAGGCTGCCCAATACTGGAATTGCTATCGTTAGTACGTACTTATTTCTTGAAATCTCTTTGATCAGAAGAAATCGTGGGTAGAAAATGTTTGTTGAGTCCCAAGCAATTGTCTGTAAGGATAAGATTGCCAGACAAAATATAAAACACCCCATTTGATCTGAATTTCAGATAAACTACAAACATGTCCCCACCGCAGGAAGAAAGCTAGCTTCTTTACCTGAAAAATATCAAAGCCCCAACACTTGAAAGTCTAAATATTAAGTAACACAAACATACTAGAAAAACAGATTTTTTGTTTCTATGCATTGTTTTGAAATAAAGGAACATATTTAGAATGGGTGATTTTTCCTTTTATATTTTTCCTTTCATTGACAGATGTTGCAGGTGTTTCATGAGTTAAACAGTGAAAAGGGACCATTTTTGGGTACTGGCCGAGGGAAGAGTCCCTGTCACCTTGGACTTCCAAGTCTTGGGTACCCTCTCCTGGAGGGTATAGGGGCTGGAGGTGGAGTTGAGTTGTCTACAATCTGATTTGTCCCCAAAAATCTGTTATTAAAAATAAAATAGCAAAATTTGCAAGTGATTTACTCCCCTCCAAATAAACTAGAATGGTTTCAAGGTTATCATTTTCATATATTCATATTTAATCACTTGGATACCAGGTAGGAGAGGAGGGTGACTTGGAAGTCAACACTCAGGGAGATTGACCCATAACAGTCTGTCATTCATGCCCCACAACAATCTGTCATTCATGCTACTATCAGCCATCACATGTGCAGGGGATGGGGCAAAAAGTTAGATTGAGATTCTAGGAGGGGAGATCCTCTTTTAGTGTTCTAAAACCCCCCATTTAAGAAGGGAAACCATTTTTTTCCTCTTTCCTACTCAACACAGGGAAACATGCTTTGAGTATACACACTGGGTCACAGAGACTTATAGTTCAAAGGAAGAAAAGAGCATTTTATGAGGAGATTAAAAGGTGAAGAATCTGAAGAACAATGACAAGGTGCAGGTAATTGGTGTAAGGACAGGACAGTACACTGCACTGTGGAGGGAGGATGGGGGACACCTGCCAGCACATGGTAACCAGCAGTGGCAGTTGTACCAGGCCTAGGAAATTTGGTGACTGCATTCAAAATATGTAGTCCTTGTTATCCCCCAGGGGATAGGAACCATCTCTTCACATCAACCATGGAAGGGCTGTTTTTGGACACAATTATTCTGAGTTCAATTTGTGTTTGTTTTTTTTTTTTTTTGTATGAGGAATTGAACCCAGGAATGCTTTAACACTGAGTCACATCCCCAGCCCTTTTGATTTTTTTATTTTGAGGCAAGGTCTCTCTGAGTTGCTTAGGTCCTTGCTAAGCTGCTATGGCTGGGTTTAAACTTATGATCCTCCTGCCTCAACCTCCAGAGTCTCTGGGATCACAGGCATTCACCACTGCACCCGGTTACCTGAGGTCTTTTTCCTTCCAGGCAGCCACGTTTCAGAGGAAATTGGGAAAGACCTTTGTTTTGTCTTATTTAAGGTCAAAGTGATGCCACCTGATGATGCACATCCCATGTAGCTCTCTGGGTCTTAATTCCAGGACTCATTCATTCTCCTTACGTAAGCTTTAGTGGTTTATAGTCTCTTGATTTTAATTCTCTTGAAGGCAAAAATAACATCCTTTGTATCTATCTATTTAGCATCTTTCTCTCTATCATCTGCCTCACTCCTATTTTTCTCTATTTCCTGTCTTCTAACAGCAGTTGCTGTTTGGTCCGTCACAGGAACTTGGTAGATGTTCAACTGAATAAACATTTCTGTTGCTTAAAAAATATATATATTTTTTCAACTAGCTTCTATTGACTTGTTATCACTATATTTTAAGAAAGTCTCCTCCAAATGGGACTTCAACACAGATCAAAAAAAAATTTCCTAAGGAGCTTTCGGTAGAAAGCACCACATACACACACCACATCATTTTTAATTTGTGCATTTAAGAACCACAGAGTAACCATGATAATCCATGTGAAGCTCTGATGTGCTTCTATGGCTAGGGAAAACACGAGGAAATGACACACACAGGACATCTTCAAACCATGGAGTCTCAAAGGTTCTCTTGCTCCAAAAGTTGGTGAGAGTGAAAAGACTGCTGATCTGCAGCATCACCTTCTCTTATTTTGTGTATTACCTCTTTTGGTAGAAGCAGAGATGACATGGGTGATGCAGGATTCCATCAACCCTAAGAGGCCATTGATTTTAAGACACAGCATTGCTTTTAGGTACCGAGCAGGATTAAAAACAAAACAAAAAACCCAAAAAACATTTCCATGAAAACATCCCAAATTCAGAGATATTGGCGACACGAAGATGTAGAAAAATGAGTGTTTAGCATGTAAGAAATGTAGATAATACTCCCTCTAGCTTGGCTGAGGGCTTTGCATACTGTAGGTGGCCCATAAAAATTTGTTGAGTGAGTAAATAAAGATGAGAAGTGAAAATTCTGATTTTTTTTATACCTATAGGTGATCTCTGAGAACAATGGACCAGAGCTCTTCTTGATATTATAATTAATCACTGAGAAATGGCAGCGGCTGATCTCTGATGACTAAAAACAAAACACAAACAAACAAACAAAATGAGATTGCAGAACTGTACCCTGCAAGCACGCCCCAGAGGAATTGGGAATAGTGAATTTTTCACCCCATGGAACCAGACCAGTAGGCACTTTCCTCTGAACAATCACAGAAGTGATTGTTTTGTGCAAGAAACAGTCTAAAGTGTGAAGAATGTGCAAATGAGCAGATGTAGGTTAAGGAAGGCAAGTACATAGAAATATATGAGACTAAACAATTCTTCTTTAGAAAGCTTGCTGGGTTTAACACATGCATCATTCATACATCAGAAGTCAGCACATGCTGGTGACTCTCTACCCAGAGATCTCAGAACTGCAGCTTGCAACTTGTATGTTTCCTCTCAGTGATAAATAGGGGCAATATTAATGTCATCTTCGAAGCCCCCAAAAATATAGCTGACTCTGTTCAACAGAGTTGGTCACACTGCAGTAAGTAAATCATCTTCAGATGAGAAGTCCATGAACATAATCTTCAGAGCATTTGCAAAATCTAGGGGTCCAGAGTGACAGATCTGGAGTATTGATATTACTACATAGCCCATCCTGTTTTTTAGGATGTGTTCTCTGATACTGACCTCCTTGTAAGTTGACTTCTAGTTCCTCTTTTCAGAGGGCAACAAGAAAACCAAGAAGCCTTTTCAATTAAGAGTACAAGTATAGATTAGGAACAGTAACATGTTTTTGTTTTAGTCTTTCCTCTTTTATGATAATGGTTGTGTTAGACACTCCTAAAACCACTTTGGTTTTTCAAATACTACTAGAATCTTATTGATCTTATCCAATTGTGTCAACTGAGTGCAGCTTGAGAACCTAATTACTATTAGACTCTGTAACTGGAATATCTGTATTTGATTCTAGCAGGCACTTCCCTAGGGTCAGGCTCAGGTATCTGAGTCTACTACTTGCTCAGATAATGTTTATTAAGTGAATTAATGATGAAGAAATAAGGCTGAGAAGTACATGCCTATTGATATGATGGCATAGCAACCAGAGGCTTTTGGAATTATCTAAATTTTGTTTTACAAAAGTTTTCTCTAAATTTTTTTTTTACATTCTGAAGAGTGTGAATAAATACAGTGATCCCCCTTTATCCATGGGTGATACATTTCAAGACCACAGTGGATGCCTAAAATCACTGATAGTACAAGACTTCGGATACACTTTTTTTTCCGATGTGCCCTGCAGCAAGGCCACATAGAAGTAGAATCAATCTGTCCTGTGTTTTATGCCCTGGTGCCTCTTTGCATCATGACTCTTGAACTTTGGGGGCTATTCTTAAATAAAATAAAGGTTACTGGGGCACAAGAACCTCTGTACTCTTCCAATGAATCTGATAACCAAAAGGGCTATCATGTGACTAACGAGTGGGTAGCATATACGGTATGGATAAGCTGGACAAACAGATGATCACATCCCATGCAGGATGGAGTGGGATGGTGCAAAGTTTCCTGACACTATTCAGAAAGGTGTGCAATTTAAAACTTATAAGTTAGTTTTTTTCTGGACTTTTCCATTTAATATTTTCAGACTATAACTCAACATCAGATAACTGAAACCACAGATGGTGGTGGAGTGGGGTTACAATATCATGTAAGGAGAGGAAATTAGTGTTAAAAAATCATTGAGCAGAGGTAAATTTAGCAAGTGTTTTCACACTTTATTATTTGTGTTTTCCCTGAAAAGGATTTTTTTATATGCGTTTTTCCCCCCATTTAAAAAAAATGGTGCATATGTACCCTGTCACACTTTAAGGTTAATATTTATATTCTTTATCACAAATTTTAAAAGTTACAAAGAACATAATTTCTGGCATATTTTGGGTATTGACATTAAACAATTAAAAAGTCACACAACTCTTAAATGTAGACATAGAATTTAAGTATCTCAACAATTTGATGCTTGCTATTTTTTTTTTAACAAAAAGCTCTTGAAATTTTGTATCATTTTTATTTCCTTAGATGCATTATTTATATTCTACTTCTCCCATTTAATTTCCTTCCTATAGAATGTATTTTTATGCCTAATAAATGTTATTGAACACTTTGTTTCACTTCTGTGCAGAAGTATATACATAGTTTGAAATTAATATTTGATTCATCATTCTTCAAAAGTTCTGTCAGAAAATTCTACTATTGACATTTTTTGGGGGGAGGTACCAGGGATTGAACTCAGGGGCACTCAACTATTGAGCCACATCCCTGGCCCTATTTTGTATTTTGTTTAGAGACAGGTTCTCACTGAGTTGCTTAGCACCTTGCTTTTGCTGAGAATGGATTAGAATTAGGGATTCTCCTGCCTCAGACTCCTGAGCTGCTGGGTTTACAGGCAAAAGGAAAAATCTATTATAAACTTTGATAATACTACTAAAATGAAAAGTAAGAATTATGGAATATTTGCTTCTTTAAAAGATGGAAGAGGCTTTTTGTTCAAATCAGAATTCAAACAAGTTTCATATATCACAATTGCTTGAAATGTCTTTTTTTTGGGGGGGGGGTACTGGCAATTGATCCCAGGAGGGGCTTGACACTGAGCCACATTCCTAGCCCTTTTTATTTTTTATTTTGAGACAAGGTCTCACTAAGTTTCCAAGGGCCTTGCTAAGTTGCTGAGGCTAGCTTTGAATTACCATCCTCCTGCCTCAGCCTCTTGAGTCGCTGGGATTTTAAGTGTACAACACCACATCTGGTTTTGATATGTCTCTTAAATCACCTACTCTTGTTTAATCTTTAAAACTCAATCTCTATCTCTCTCCCCTTCTCTTTTTCTGCATTTTGTTGAAGATAGGAAGTTCCATTCCTTTGATTTTTAGTTAAATCTGGAAGCAAGATCAGATTCTGGTTCAACTGTTTGGTAATAATGCTTCATTTATATTCCTTTTCTCACCTTTTAAATTTAAGTCTGAATTTTCCTTTCATTCCAAGATACACAGAGGGGCAAACAAACATCCTTATACCAAAAGGACAGGAGGCAATGTCAAATAAGATTCAGCTGGACAAGGGGGACAGGAAGAACATTATGTGGAACTCAGAGGGGTTCACTGGGGCATGTCTGATATTCCCTTGCCTGAATGTCTCTGGCAATGGAAAACAGGCAATCCCACACTGAGGCAAGTCCATCAAGCAAGCAGACCACACAAATGGAAGGTTTGGCCATTCTTTCAGATAAAGAACCTACTTAGCTGAGTTGCAGTCAGAAGATAGGGGACATAGAAGGTGTTGGAATAAGATAGTTGTGATTACCACATCAGTCTTTCTGACCAATTACAGAAGGGAGAGCTGAGGTGCAGTTTCTACCATTGTTCAAATAGAGTGAATGGAGACCATTCACATCTCTAGTCTCACAGAGGGACAATATTGCAGGTAGGGTGGCATATAAACCACACCTGGTGTGTTGGTCAGTTTTTCATTATTGTAACAGAATATCTGAGATAACCAACTTAAAAAGAGGAAAGGCTTATTTTGGCTCACAGTTTTGAATGTTTTAGTCCATGGTTGTTGGATGATCATGTTGCTTTTGGGACTATGGTGCATCAGCACATCATGATGGGAACACATGACAGAGGAAGCTTCTCATCTCATGACAGCTAGGAGGTGGAGAGACTGGAAGGAGCTTGAATTCCAATATCCCCTTCAAGGGCACACCTCCAATGACCTCACTTCCTTCTACAAAGCAATAGCACCAAACTGGGAGTCAAGTCTTTTGCACAAGGGCCTTTGGGGGATTTCAATTTGGACTATAGCATCTGGACACAGGCTTGTCTGCTTGAGTTTTCCCTGTGGTTTGTTAGAGGCGATGGGCTGGATGGGGGGGGGGGCAGGATGGGGAGAAGAGAGGAGGGATGGGGAATGGGAAATACAGAATGAACAGAACATAATTTTCCTATGTTCATATATGAATACAGGACCACTGTACAACCACAAGAATGGGAAGTTATACTCCATGTATGTATAATGTGTCAAAATATAGTCTACTGTAATGTATAACTAAAACAACAACAGAATCCCTGTCCTAGAAAATAAATTAGAAAATCTTCACTTATAAATCAAATAAATGTACTCATCTCCCAACACAGGTGTGATTTCTTGGAAAGCAAAATCCAAACTGTTTTTTTAAGGAGAGTAAAGGCATATCCTGGGTCATAATGTGATATATGCACCCATTTCTCTGTATTCTTTTAGTCATCTTGGACTGATCAATCATTGCATTTGCTCTCTTACCTCATCTTTTACTTCATAGATCATTTTAATTATGTACATTCTGAACTCCTTTTCTGACATTTCTTCTACCATGCTGTCATTGGATTCTATAAATATAGCATCTAGGTTTGTTTGGGGTGCTTTTTTCTCTTGTTTTTTTTTTTTTTTTTTTTTTTTCATGTTCTTGTATTCTCCCCTCCAGCAGTGTGGATCTGACGTATTACTGTTTCCCCCCTATCGGTTTATAGTGACCCTGCAGGTTTTCAGTACCTCACCTTTAAAGGTGGGGATCAATATCAGCAACATCCAATACAAACAATATACAGCCTTAAAGCAAAAAGCCCCTATGAAGACATTAACAGTATTGTCATAATAAACAGAGAGGATGAGTTCAATTATTATCTACGGTATAATACGTATACCAATAGGTTTGCAATGAGATCTATAATTTCTAATGGTGGACAAAGAGGATGGGGAGAGGTGTAGGATATAACTGTTAATGTGATAAAAAGAGAGTATATAGAAGTACTAGATCATAGGGAGAGTGAAAGCGGGATCAAAAGAAGTTGGTTGTTAGCATGAGAAAAGGGAAAGACACCAAAGAAAAGGTAAGTAAGAGGAAATTAGAGTGAGAAAAGTAAAAGAATAAAACGTAAAAAATAAAAAGTTAAAATTTAAAAAACTATAATATAACTATCATATACTATTCAAACCTCCCAGTCTTCTGTAGCCTGATGCTTGAGAGGTACTTGACAGTGAGCTTCTAGTCTCCAGCAGGCGTCTCAGGATGGGAGCTGCCTCACCTAAAGATGGCGGCTTCATCTTCAGGGATGATCCAAGATGGCTGCATAGGTTTCTAAAGACATTGGTAGATGGGTAGCTGCAATGCTGATTCCGCATTGTTAGGAGGGCCTATGTCCTCACTTGAAGATTATTATTTGAATAAGACTTGATTAAGTCCTTAGACAAAGGTTCTTGATCTCTCATTTCCTTTTCTGTGAGAAACCGAGAATGGTTCCTGTGAAAATCCTCATTGTGGGGATTAACTGCATGCCTTTTACCTCTATTATTTTTAGGGGTTCCTTATAAGAATAAGTACCTTTAGGTTGAAAACTCCCTAACCCAAGGAGAAGTGACTGACCCTTTCTTGTGATTGATCCTGTCTTGATCCATGAAGGAGGCAGGTTCCTGTCTTGGCCACTAGAGCATACCTAAGCACTATGTTGGGATTATGAACAACAGTAAAGACCTCAACCAGGGAGGTAAGAGAACTTGAGTTGGCATAATGAAAATTTATTCTACTGAGGATTAATTCACTCCCTCTAGGAACCATTATTTAGGGCCCTTAATTTATGCCAGAAACTCTGTTAGGCACAAGGAATACAAAGAGTTAAGTGCTAGTACCCTTAAGGAACTATACCCTTAGGAAATATACCATGTTACATAGTAATGGTGACTCTATCTGATAAGAATGAACCACTTAGCACAAAGGAAGTGGGGAGGGAAGACCATACTGGTTGGGGGAATCAGGGAAAACTTTATTTATTCAACATTATTTTTGACTGCCTATGATATCCCAGAACCTGTTTCAAGGCACTGGAGATTCAGCATTGAGAATAAAATGAGTGAGATGTTTTTGTGTATTTGTTTCTGTCCTGAAACTCACATGGTAGAGAAGAGAGGTAGACACAATAAAACAAGATGCTCAACTGGCAATCTCTTCTTGCCATTTTGGCTTGAGAAAAGAGGAAGTTCAAAGACAAGAGTACTTAAGATAGTGTGGCAAAGTTGGAAAGACTAAGGACTTGGGTCTGGTGAAGCTTAGTAACCAGTCAGGACTTTGCATTGCAAGATAACAGCACACAGTTCAAACTAGTTTAATCCAAAAGGAAACATGGGCTCATGGAATTTAGCAATCTGGAGCATAGCTGGTAGACACAGCTCAAACTAGGAGCTCATGCAGTGTCAACAAGACCTGTGTGTCTCCACCTCTTGGCTTTGACCTTGTCCTCATTCTCATGTTCCATGGCAACAAGACAGCTGCCAATAACTTCTGCCTCTTGTCTTTTCCCATTGGAACTCTAGTGAAAAAGAAGAGAATTTTACTTTTCTCTCAACAGTAAAAGCACATGTCTTTCTATAGCTTCCAACTCTGATAGGATCACCTGCTTAGGCCTAGCTCTTAACTGGAACAGGATGCCCTACTTGGCCAATTCTGAGTCATAAGCCATCCCTTGCACAAGTCTCTCTGCACAAGAAAATAAGTGATGTCCCCAGGGAAGAGCAAATGCACATGAGTAGCCAATAGTTCAGTTCCCAGTACATCAGCTTCAACCTGCCATTCACTGGCAGTAAGAATGGGTAGCAGAATAGAATAGGACTTGAGCACAGTCAAGAGTAAAAGGCAGGTGAGTGCCACCCAAGGAATACACAACTTAAAGTTGCTAGGAATAGACACAGGGACCCCAGGCTCAAGTGGCATAGGGTTTGCCAGCAAGAAGAGAGTGTGCATGACATTGATGTCTGGCCTCATGCCCCCATGGCCAGAGGACCTGTTTTGGAGCAAACATGACTGCACTCACCCCACTTTGTGGGCCTAGGAGGAGTCCTCTTTTACTCTCTGGGCAGGTTCGAGTTACAGAAGTGGGGTTGGCATGTCAGAAGGCCATTGATACATGCATGTAAGCAGCACAAAGGCATACTCAGAGAGTCTGAAACAAGGAGAGCTCTTCCCACAAAAGGTGGCAAGTCCTGAACAAGTTGTGTATGTGTCTTTTGTTAAGGAAGCACTCCTGGCCCAAGGCACCTTCTGTGCCAAGTGGGGGCATAAAGATGGCCCACTCTTGTCCAAATGAGATGGCTTTTCCCAACACAAGGTTGTACCATGCAGAAATGAAGTGAGAAAATCACTAGGAATAGGGTCATAGGAGGCACTATGTGGCAGAATAAGGATGAGGACTTTGAGCATCTATCTGTAGGGAATGGGCAGCTCAAGGAGGCTGCAGAGAAGGTGGTTAGATATGGGACTCTTGAGCCAGCCTATCTGGGGTGGATCTCAGCTTTGCTATTTAGTGCTGTGTAACTTTAATTTTTTTTTTTTTTTTTTTTTTTTTTTTTGAGTGCTGGGCATTGGACCCAGGGCCTTGTGCTTATGAGGCAAACACTCTACCAACTGAGCTATCTTCCTAGCCCACCTGCTGTGTAACTTTAGACAAAGCTGTGCCCCAACTTTCTTATCTATGAAATGAAGGTAACAAGTCCTAGTGAATGGATATTTTATGAGAATTAAATGAGGTTATATGTGCTTAGACTAGTGCCTGGTCCCTTGTAACAATATTGCTACTTTATTAGAGGGAATTTAAGGACCAACTTAAACACATCTTAACGAGCTGGTGGCAGTCCTGTGAACTTGGCCAGCATTCTGTTTGTGAGTCTCTTTCTTCCTCTATGAGATATAGTTAGATGTGGTCTAAGGTCTCCTCACTCTGATGTTCTTGATCTTTTAAATTTTATTTGTTCTAATTAGTTGCATGTGACTAGAATGCATTTATACTTTTGTCATTACCATGTAGTAACAGGCTTGCAATTGAACTTTCACGTGGACCTCAGTGGAAAGGCAGGAAACAGACAATCCAAGTGGAACCAAAGCTTTTTAAGCACAAGCTCTCACCTCATTGTCCACTGTAATTCATGAACTCATGAAATACCATCTTCCCATGCTAGGAGCAAATGCCCCCCCTTTTATTTTTTTGAAACAGATGAGCACAAAGCTGTTTGATAGCTATGAATTTACACAAACCAGGTCCCTCCCCAACCCCTGCCCCCAACTCTTTTGATCATCTCAAGCCAAATGAATGTTCCATGTCAGCAAAATTTTACATATGTTATGCAAAAGCACACCATGCAAACACAGAGAAAAAGACATAAATAATGCAAATTGAGCATCCATCTTAGCCCTGGCCAGATGAAGCTGGGCGGGGGCTACAATTAGCCAGTCCAGGCCTGACCATGGTTATTGTGGCAATATAATCTATAGGAGGTCTCTGGTTAGACTCACCCATTTGCAAGGCAGAAATATAAGCTTGATAAAAGGGAAGGACAAAGAAAAATTGTGAGAGGTGGAGAAACAAGGTAGGAAGAGAGAGAAACTCAGATGGATAGGCAGAGGAGGTGCTCACAGAAGGTCAGCCTTAGCTTTAAGCAAGGACAAAAAATGGTTGTGTTGCCCTTGAAATTCTGGCCATGGGGTCTTGATCAAGCTGTTGATTCTGTTTGAGCCTCAATGACAAAGAACTGTGAACTATACATGGAAAATTGTCTGGACACATCCCTTAGCAGATGGGAAGACCACGGTGGCAAATGAAATTAATAGGCTGCCTGGTGGAAAGAGCTCCTGCGCTTTCCCTCCTTGGTGTGTTCAGAGTCTACATGGGGTACCGTGCCAGGATCATCATGACAAAATGGTCATTTAAAACAAAACACCCCCTTTCTCTGCAGAATTATTGGACTAGTTCCCTTTCCAAGAAAGTTCCAACTGGTTTGAATTCCTGGAGATTTGGGTTGGAGTAGGTGAGAGAGGAGGCCAGTAAACTTCTCCTTCCCTCCCTCACGGCCCACCCTAGCCACTCTGAGTTACATCAACTCCTTGAGAGGGTTCTGTACCAGGAGCAAATGAGCCAGTGGCAAGGAGCAGAAATTCAACTGTCCTTGGGCAAAGCCTGTTCACCTCTTCAGGGAGTGGTACTGGCCAAAATTAGTGGTTTCTGCTGAAATCACAATGGAACTTTGGTCCCTTGGAGGGTTCCAAAGGAGGGCAGACATTGGGCCCAGGGAACCCCAAGCAGTCAAGACAGCAACAATCCAAAGACAGTGACCCTCACCAGTAGCATGATGGGAGATGGGAGCAGCAGCTCTCTGGTGAGCTGACTAGCATTTCCATAAAGTCTGGATTTTTGGAAACCATTTCACTAACATTGTATCCTGGGGGAGTCAGAACCCAACAGATGAATACTCAACATCATGATAGTCATCATAATAAACATACTAATGAAAATAGGATGGGTTGCAATCATAAACACAAGCATAATGAAAGCTAATACTTACTTAATGCTTACTGTGTGCCCAAAACAGTGTTATGTACTTTTAATACATTTTTACATTCAATTCTAACAAGACTCTGAAGCACATACTACCAACTTTGTTCAAATAGTGATGAAATGGTGGTTCAGAGAAGCAAAAGATCTCTCTAAGGTTTCTGGGGTAGATTGACCACCAAAGTGACCACGATTCTTCATTCTTCTCAGTTTCCACACTCTGAAGTGTGATTTTGCAACTTTTGACAGATCTGATGGCTTGCTGTTGACCAATAGAACGAGGCTTTGCTGATACTGTCCCAGTTCTGTGACTGGGTCTCAAGAGAACACCTAAACTTCTGCTTTTGCTCTTGAACCCCTGCCAGACAGTGAGAGAATGAAAGGGCACAAGGAGCAGGGATGAACTGTTCCAGTGGAGGCCATGTTAGACCAGCCTGCTCCTGCAGACACATAAGAGAGTCTAGACAAGTTCATCTGATTGACAGAACTCCCAAGGTGATCTGCTGACTAGTGAGCCATGACGGATAGTTGCTGTTTCAAGCTACCAAATTTTGGGATGGGATGGTTGTTACACAGCAATAAATAACTGAAGCAATAACCTAGGTTAGGTTTCCTTACTCCAAGCCCCTTCGCCTTTTAACCTCTGGTTGCTTATGGCACAAACCCACTTGTGCATCTTGGTCACCAGCACCATATGCTCTGATTCCACCTTTCTCTTTCTAGTTACAGGTTCTGGGAACAGACATTGGTAGTTGCCTGTGATATTCATTTGCTGGCAGAACCCCATGAGGCTTGGAGAAGGATCTATGTCAAGATTCTAGTGGAAATCTTGATTGAGAAAGCCAGCCAGGGTGCCTGGGGTCCTTCTTCACCACCGATGGGATACACGTGTGACTTATTTCCAACTCTGAGAAAGGTGGGTCAATGGAGGCATCTGGGAAAGAGCTCCTCTTTTTAAAGACAGAAACGCCAGAAATGGTAATTTTTATCATTTCATATGCTGCCCACTGTCCTATAACAATAAGGGATCCTGGCTGAAGCTAAAGTGGATGCCAAGATGGCTCAGCACAGGTCTGGAAGAGACAGGGGTCTCAAGGGGACTGTTGAAACTTAGACCTAGTTGTGACAAGACCTGTGCTTTTCTTCCTTTGATTTTGCCTCTGTTAAAGTCAGTTACTTGCAGCCAAAGTTGTCCTAAGGGTTAGAGTTCCAATCACCAGCTAAGAGGAGCCCAAGCTACCTGCTGCCCTTTATTTTCACAAAAACCAACACAAAAGCATACAGAGAAGACACAGGTACTGAGCAGTTTTCCAGAAGGCAAGTCCCAACTTATTGGAGCCCCGTTCTTGTGACCCATCTTGGCTTCTTGTGGCTGACTTCAGCAGTAAGTAGTGACCTTAGGAAGTGAAGCAGTATGGCTGCAGGGTGGGACAGAGAGGAGGAGACTTTGAAGTAGGGCCGGAAGCATGGACCAAAGTGTGGTCAGAGGTCCAGGAAAGTAACAACTGTTCTCTTGATGCATGTTCTCTGAGGCCTTCTCCCTTCCGTTGGTGCCAACTTTTCCTCCCCATTTTCCTGGGCCCAGAAGACACATGGTGTGTGCCTTTATTTAGGGATGCCTCTCAAAATCTTTAATGACTGGCCCAGATGCAGACCAGTCAAAGCAGATGGCTACTGTAGCACTGGGCAGAGGTGTGGAGGCCCCAGTTTTGGATCATAGGGAAATTGGGCATAGTCGTTGGGGAGGAGATTCTTGAGAAGGGCTCAGGTCAGAAAGGTTGCGCTTGGGTGCAACCACTTGGGGGTAAGTGGATGGGCAGTCAGGAAAGCGAGTTTTGGCTGATCAGTTTCAACTTATTTTCCAAACTTTAACAGCTTTTCAGTCCTATTGGGGTACACCAGACAGGACTCCATGATAAAATGTATCATGTTCTCCATGTTTCTGCCTGGCAGACCAGCAAGTAGCCCAGAGTCCAGGGACACTGTGTGCAGTTGGGTGCATCCAGCATTCCATACAATCTGACACACACCAGCTGTCTCAGTGCAGTTGAACAATTTGAACAAAATCAGTAACATAAACCTCAAGACCCTTTCATGGCTTCTAGTCCAGATTCTGAAATGAAGAGCCATTTTTCCCTTGAAACAATTACTTCTTTAGAGCAGAGTTATGAAGAACTAAGGGGACCTCTGATGATCAGATCTGACCTCCTCTGCCCTGAGATATCTCAAGAATAAATTGTCTCATTGAGGAGAGCAGATGGTGGGTCTCACAGAACTTAGTGGGTCTCACTGTGACCCTGAACTGCTAAACTCCATCATCATTAGCAATTCAACAGTTCTTACTGGACTGAGAAAAGGGTACACACCATGCTCTTTATAAACCTTGTCCTGGGAACTCCTAAATACACTTGGAGTCCCAAGACTTGGTACTGTGGTATCCTGGAAGGCATCATTGTGTCCTAATTTATCTTTCTTTCCCCAAACACTGAGCAGTGTCCGACCCACAGCAGGAGCTCCAGGATTATCTGCTGAGAGCACAGGTGAAGAATTAATGAATGAACAAACAAAAGGCAGGCTCCTTCCCAAGTAGTTTTTGTAAAAAGAATCTGAAATGAACTTTGGAGACATAGTAATTTGAGTTCAAATCCATGTTTTGTCACTTAATAGCTTTTAGTCTCTCAAGTACAAATATAATAAAAGCAAGGGCAAAGACTTGTACTTGTGTGAAGTGCTCAGCTTAATACTCATAAGTGCTTAATAAATTGTAATTGCTCCTCCTCTGCTATCTGCATTTTCTTTTTCTTCATTTCATATTTTTTATTTTAACATTGTTATAGCTCTCACTACTCAGAAATACTCTTTGCGTGTGTTTGGACAGTGTTGTGTGAGCTTCTTTACCTAAATCATGTCCTGATAAATCATCATATGTGTGGTCTCTCAACACAAAGTCTTTTGTCACTTTTTTTTTCTTGCCATTTAACTTGCCCACAATGAAGAAAAAAAATCCCATTTGAACAAGCCCAGGAAGGAATGCCATATCTAAATACAATGGCACTTTTCTTCTTCCTCATGTTTATTGCACATTTATAGGACTTGAGGGCCTAGCACAAGCATAACTTTTTGTTTTGCTGTGATCAATTCACTCCCCAATTCCAGTGAGTGACAATGATTGGTTTAAACCAACCCTGGCAATCCTTTCCCCTTTGGACAGTGAATTGGTTCAGATACCCCAGATCTTAGCTCATCTGTGCAGGGCATTCCCCCTAGCCAATCACACTGAGGTCACTGGCTCTCCCTCTCTTTCCCCTGCTGGCCTTTAATGAGGAAGCTGGCAACCTTGATTGCTGCCTGCAACCATCCAGTAGCCTTGAGGGAAACTGGGGAATCCATCTGAGGATGAAGCTGAAGCAGCAGGAGTCAAGGTTCCAGTAGGTAGATGGTGGGCATTTAAGGACACTTTTCAAATTAGAGAGTGGAGTCCATTAGAACAAGCTTATATTTTTCTAGATACAGTAGTCCTACTTTACCAACAGGGGCATGTATCCCAGACCCTGAATGGATGCCTGAAAATGTGGATAGTTCCAAATCCTATAATACATATCTATGATAAAACTTAATTTATAAATTAGACCCAGGAAGAGATCAATGACTAATAATAAAAATAGAAAAATTATAACAATGTATTGTAATAATAGTTTTACATATATATATATATATATATATATATATATATATATGTATGAATGTGGTCTTTCTTAAAATATCTGTATATTTTGAGATTTTATGTACCAGAGTTCTTTGCAAACTCTATATGTGATTCTTTTTGCTTTCCTTATTAAATTCTTTTACTTAAAGTATTTTCTAATTTTTACTTAAAGTATTTAAAGTATTTTCTTATTAAATTCCTTTACTTAAAGTGAAAATAAGTAGTGGATAGTGTATACAATGTGGATACACTGGACAAAGGAATGATTTGTCCAGTGTATCCAAGACCGAGCAGGATAGTGAGAGATTTCATCACACTGCTAAAAATGGTATACACTTTAAAACTTTTGAATTATTTCTGGAATTTTCCATTTTTGGACTGCAGTAGATCATAGACAACTGAAATCATATAATATGAAGCTACATGTAAGGAGGGCCTATTGTAAGAAATAATGAAAACTTCATCCTGTGATGACTTTGACCAAAGAGGGCTTTGAAAAGGGCAGACTTCAGTGGGGACCAGAGAAATAAACAGACATCTCTGATGGCTGCTTGTCTGGTCTTGATGTATTGAACATGTAAAAATGTTAAACTCCTCTGACTGCCATCTAATTTGTACAAGTGCTTAGAAAGAACACTGGATCTATCAGAGCTTGAAGTGCATAATATTAAAAAATAAATCAC
This sequence comes from Sciurus carolinensis, assembly GCF_902686445.1. Taxonomy (NCBI): domain Eukaryota; kingdom Metazoa; phylum Chordata; class Mammalia; order Rodentia; family Sciuridae; genus Sciurus; species Sciurus carolinensis. Next base: position 84,965,872 of record NC_062220.1, on the reverse strand, counting down.
TGCTAGTAAAATTGTAGCACTATCAGGAGATTCATCTGAAAAGACAGTTAGCAAAGTAAATTTGAGTCACATTCATGAAGCTTTGAAACCATGGAGAGGACCCCATTCACATGGGCTTCCTTTTAGCCACCCCAAGAGGATCCTGCAATTTAAGTAAATAGCTGAATACTGATAATTAGGAATCAGATCCTTGGGAATTTTAATAAAAATGCTTAAAGAGATCAAAGAAGCCAGCCAAGCAGCTGAGACCAAGGGGATGACTTTCAGTCTCCTCTCTTGCTGGCCTGCCTTCCTAGGTGCTTTGTAGTGGGGATGCCCTTGGTCTCCACCTGCAGACTGAGTCATGCCCAAGCTTCTGCCGATTCCAGGCATCCAGTTATTTTCCCAGACCTAGAGTTTGGGCGACTGACAGTGGAGACCTGCTATCCTGAGTCTTGAGTTTCCTCAACTGCCTGCAATTAACCTTCTAACTTTCCCAATGAACCAGTCTGCTTGTCACACAGGCTTGGGCACCTTAAATTCTGAATGGTCATTTTCTTTGTCCAGGCCTCTAAACTCAAAGAAGCCTGAGCTGCTTGGACCCTGGGCTGATCTATCGCACTGCTGTGTAGTGTCCCATCCGGGTTATTCTCTACAGTTCTGTCTCTTTCTCCGGGGCATCCTGGGGAAAGACCTGACCCCTTCCTCCTCCCACCCACCCTTTACTATCTGAGAAGATGTGAACTTGATCAATTTGTAGGCTAACCATTTTTTTTTTTATGAGGCAATTTGGCATGATGGTTTAGAAAAGAGTGCTTTTCACACTGTCTGTGGTGAATAGGCCATGCTTTATGTTTTCAATCTATCAAAGAATGAAACGTGAGTTCCAACAGTACCTCATACTTCATGGTCTAATGCCAAGTCAACAGCCCTGAACTCATCAACCTACTGAATGAGAGATGCTCACTGGTTATGTACTTGGATGCCATGAAAATGTCAAATTACCAAAAATTCCAAATGCCAACTTTCAATTCCTGTACATACCCTGTCACAGACCAGTAAGAAATAGTTCACATCTGCACTTTAAGTGCCATTTGTTTGGATCTATGTTTCTCAAAGTGTGGTCCCTGGACCAGCAGGTTCGGCATCTTTTGGGAGCTAGTTCAAAATGCAAATTCTCAGGTCCCAACTGGGATCTAAGAAATCAGAATCTAGGTGGATAGAGCCCCACAATCTGGACTTTCACTGACCTTCCAAGTGATTGTGAAATGCATGTTTGGTTAGAGAACTACCACGATACATCTGGACAGGGGAAGAGCTGACAGCAACAGGGATGTGAGATTTCTTCTATTAAAGCCTTAAGTACCAGTCAAAGGAAATGGTCACGCCTGTCTTAGGGACCTATTGAACTCACTTTTTTAAGAGTTTTGAATTGTATTAGTCTTGAAGTCATTGAGTAGGGCATTCCACAGAAATCGACTTAAGTCCTCATCTTGACCAAGCCCACAATTTGGGTTTTCAAAGTTAATCTTTAACAGATTTGAGAATAAGAGACCATTTTTTAGCCTCTCCTCACCTCACTGCAATCTCTTGCACTACCTGTCAGATCTTCTTCAGCAGCGTAGACAGAGATATTCAGAAAGAGAGAATGCCTGGGGAGACCTGGGTTCAAATCCAGGCTCTCCCTCTGTAGCCTTCTGTAATATGGGAATAATAATGCAATCTACTCCATAGGAAAAATTTTCAGGATTGAATATGGTAATACACAGAAAGCCCTTATTGACATACCTTTAATGATATTAAATAATATTAGTTATTATTATCAGTTACTCTTCATCAAGCATGAGCTTTTTCCTGGCTGGCCCAAGAATGCCTTGGTATTAGATTTGAGTTAACACCCAAAACCAGAGAAAATGATGTCTAAGGATAAACTTCTCTGCAGTGTTCAGATCACATCATGCTTTAATGAGTTAGTTTTGAAGGAAACAATGACTTTCCCACCCAAAATACATCATTCCCAGAAATATTCCAGTTGATGGTCATGAAGCCAGAAAGAAATAGAAATGAACCTAATATTAGGCTCTGCAAAAAGGGCCAAACTAAAGAGGATCACACTGGCCAAGTTTCCCTTATTTGGAAGTATCCCATATGAAATTCTAGAACTTTCTATAGGTCATGTACATTTTGTCCACTCGCTCTCCCATTTTCTGTCTTCTTGCCTACTTACATCAACCCTTCTTAATATTTAAGAACTTTTCAGGAAATTCAGTTTTAAAAAGACAGCAAAGCAGCTTTGAATTGGCAAAAGCTTCACATTTCAGAGGTGATACTAATCCAAAGAAACACACTATTATCTTTGTTATTTCCAATTTTTCCTGGAAGCATTTTGCTGTGGAGACTGGTGCCAGCTATTAAGTAGAGGAGACTTGTTTGGGTTGCCAGAATTAGCTGAAATTAAGATCCTTTGACATCTTCTTACAAAAAAAAGTCAGTTTCAGTACAAACAATTCAGAATTTAATAGATTGTGACAGGTTATAAAATTCTATGCATTTGAAAGAAAAGCTTCACTGGTAGAATAATGTGTTTCTAATTTACACATAATAGGCCCATGAAGCTGTGACTAGAAAGACATTAAAGTAATGAGGAAATTCCAGTTATAGACACCTTATGTGGAGATCCTAACGATTATGATTAGGGCGGTTATTTTCCCCAGTACCTTATGTAGCTAAAGCCAAAGTAAAGGTGTCCAGGACAAAGAAAAGAGACTAGAAGAGCAAAAGCCTTCAGGATGGAGGGTAAGAAAAGCATTTTTGAGATAGATGCTCAACCCCAACATGGATGATTTTATTAAACTGAATAAATGCTGTGTTTACTGAATATTTGCCAAGGGCCAACATGGGTGCTCTGCCAAGAAAGAAGTATCACAAATGACATGAGCAAGAGAATGGCAATATTTTCCAATAAATACTCAATCCAATATCCAATAACTATCCAATAAATAAATGGCAATATTCTCCAATAAAAAGGAGAACAATTCTACCTGATCCTTTGTCCCCACTGTCATCTAATCAAGCCACTCTTATCCATGCCAACCATAGTTAACACAACGCAAAATGGTTCCACTGAAGCCTTTATCATTCAAAAAAGTCTCCACGGTATTATATAACTTGAAACACATACTAGATGGCAAAGAAAATTTGGAATGTGTCATTCAGTGGGACTTTGGACCATCATTCTCATGCCACAAATGGATGTAGAGATAGGGAAAGTGGCTTGAGCAGAACAGCAGAGAACAAGCTCCTGACCAAAGACTTGTGATTCATTTTATTTCCAATTGGTATTTTCCTGCCCATGTGTGAGATTGGTTTCTCAAGTGTAAGTTGATATGTACTAGAAATCTACTCTCAAAAAAAAAAAAATAGAAAAGATTAGACTCTTGTTCCGTTACTACTTCTGCTATTGTTTATACTTGGGGTCTTGCATTTAACATATTATAGGTAGTCAATAAATCTTTACCACTCAAGTGGTAGGAGATCCGGTAACATTTTTTTAAGTTTCTCAGTAAGAGTTTTATGGCTTTCCTCTTCTTTCTCCTTCTCCCCTTTAAAATATATGTTTTGAGCATCTTCTATATGCCAGGCATTTTCAAGACCCTGGAGAATGAGGCCCCTGGGTTCACAAGTGTTATGTTTAAGTTCTGATACTCTGGCCTGCTGGGGTCTCTTCTACCACAGAGGCCTTTCTTAGCTTTGACCTTACCTGAACATAATGTACACATGTATGTGTATATATATACACGTAGACCATACTCTGCAAAGGAAGTTGGCGAATGTCACTGCCCACCTAGAACTCTGGCATTGGGCTAGTCTGAGAAGATAGTGGATTTACAATTTAGAGGTGATCACACAACCATGACAAGAGTAGAAAGATCAAAATAAAACAGAAATGCTTAGGCTAGCAGTTTTGCTTCCCCAGAGCCTATCTTCTCATAACTGGTCCAAGAGACTTGAGGTTTGGTTACCAGATAGTATTTCCTTCTTCTCCTTCTAAAAGTATTTTGCACATAAACTAGGATAAACTTAGATAATGAAGGGTTGAGATTCTTCAGCCATCTGTAACATGAAGAAACAACTCTGGTTTGTGGTTAAATAGAGATATGCTATTTTCATTGCTTGGGCTTCTAGGAAACTAAATACCCAATAGACTGAAATTTGGCCTCTCAGACTAGTCTGTGATTTCTTTCTGAGCAGAGTCATGGATCAGACCATCTTATTCAGACCTCTCATGCAGAATTTTAGAGTTGGAAAGAAGTTTAAAGTTCTTTTGCTCTTATCTTCACCCTTTCCAAATTGAATATCTTCATCTCTTAAAGGACTGAACATAGTTACAAATAAGTACGGTTTGTGATTCATGAGAAGTGCCCAACCCAGATGTATGCCATGAGATGCAGACAGAGAAAGCCTGGACAAACAAAGATCTTGCTGGGATCCCAAGCTGAAGCAGCCAACCCATTGTTGTGAGGAATAAACCTGTTTTAGTCAACTATTTCGCTGCTGTGACTAAATGATCTGACCAGCACAATTATAGAGGAGGAAAGGTTTATTTGAGGGTTCACAGTTTTAGAGGTCTTAGTCCACAGAAAGCCGGCTCCATTCCTCAGGGCTTGAGGTAAGGTAGAACATCATGGCGGAAGAGTGTGGCAGAGGGAAGCAGTTTGCATCATCAGGAAGCAGAGAGAGAGAGAGTCCCCTCTCCAGATACAAAATATATACCCCATAACCATGCTCCAATTCCCACCTCCTCCAGCCACACCCCACCACTTCAATTAATCCCACCAGGGATTATTTCAGATTGGGTTAAGACTCTTACAACCCAATTCTTTCTCCTCTGAACCTTCCTGCAGTGTCTCACATGTGAGCTTTTGGGGGACACCTCACATCCAAACCATAACAATACCCAAACTGCCTGGTTATACCTGTCTCTACCATGACAATGGAAGAAAAGAAGCACCTTCTCACAGCAGAAGTTCCTAGCCAGGCATGTAGACGTTACTTGCTGCCTTTTTTCTATAACCCCTCATTTCTTGAAAGCACCTATACAATCCGTAGAGTTTCTGAAATCTACATTTCAAAGTCATTATTTTGAAAGTAACAGTATTTCCATTCACACACTCACTGAGCTGAATAATTATTTGATTTAACATACCTATTATCTACAAGATAGTTAGAAGCAATCAAAGCAAAATGTCCCAAGTAGCATCCCATCTAAGGACTCTAAGGAATGTAAGGAATATATAAGAATAAAGATACTATGTTAACCTTCCTGAAGGGAATTTTGCCAATATCTTCCAAAAGTTATAACAATGTATGCACTCTTTGACTTGGCAATTCTACTTCTAGAAATTTATCCTAAAAATGTGGACTATAACAACAAAAACTGGAAGTAATCCAAATATCCCATATTAGCTATTAAGGGAATTAAACTTAGCTTGCTCTTACATATATGCAAAACCTCAATGGATAACATAATAATGCTTTTTTTTTTGCTTATACTACAGTTCTAGGTGAATTGTTTGGTGACCTTCCATGTAGTGATTTAAAGATCCTGGCTCATTCTGCCTTGTAGTTCTACTACCTTTCCAAACCTTAAAGTCCTCCTGTGGATCCCCTGCATCCATCCAGCTGACGAATGAAGAGAGGGATCCAAGAGGAATGTGAGGATTACATCATTTTGACCACACTCAATGGGCCAGAAGCTGTTCAGATGATCACAACTAGCTGCAAAGAATGCTGGGTAAAATCTTCAACTGTGCTCAGGAAGAAAAACGGGATCGATATCTAGCCAGCATATACACGGGTTGACTAAATAGAATATGGTTCATTCATAAACATGATGCTTATGCAACTATTAAAAATGAAACTGTGGAAGAATATTTAATGAAGTAGGAAAATTTATGATATATTAAGTGAAAGAGGCAGGTAACAAAGCATTTAGGATATGACCCTGACTTTCTCAAAAAATACATATTTGCAAATAAAAACCTAGAAGATACACATCGATATTCTTTCCTGAGTGGTGAGATACAAAGGATCTTTTCCTGTGCTTTTCTATATTTTCCAGATTTTGCACCATAAACATACATTAAATTTTATAATCAAAAAAGTTGTTAAAAGTAACTTCACTTTGGAAAAAGGGGGATGGGGTAAAAATGGTCAAAAGGTACAAAATTTCAGCTAGACAGAATAAATAGTTTTGGAGCTTTATTGCACAGCAATAAAATTGACTATAGTTAATACTATTATAATGGATACTTGGACATTGCAGAGATCTTAAATGTTCTCACCACAAAAATAAGAATGAAAAGTGATGGATATGTCAATTAGCTTGATTTAACCATTTCACAATCCATTAAGAGATCATGTTGTATGTCATAAATATGTACAATTTATATTTATCAACTATACCTCAGTAAAGCTGGGGTGGGATGGGAAGAGTGACTACTTTAGAATTCCTCCAATAGAACTATAATGCAAATTGCACATGAAATTTTAAGTTAGACATAAAAAGAACAAGGTAAAATCAATTTCATTAACATTTTATTTAATATGATGTATTCCAAATATTATTTCAATGTGTACTCCATAAAAATTAAAATACTAAAAATAAAGCAAAAATACAAATGAAATATTTTGTTTATTTTTATTTACACGAAGTCTTTGAAATGCATCTAGATGCATTTTACACTTAGAGCAGACACTGATTTGGATTCTGTGCATTTCCAGTGCTCAGTAGCTTCATGTGGTGGTTACTATTAAGCATCACATTGGAGTATAAGAAAAGACGGCAGAGCAGGCGAGTGTGAGAGCTCAGAGAGGCTGTCCAGATGTGTATGGGGTAGGAAAAACTCCGTGAATAAAGTGCTTTGGGATGACCTTGGAAGAGAGCAATACTAACCATAACGGTAATATCAATAACATATTACAAGCTTGCCATACGGTCGTCACTGTACTGACCACTAGGGGGCAGTAGAGAGGTACACACGGACTTTTCGACGGTGGACCAGCTGCAGCAGCAGCAGCCAAAGCAGAGTATGGCGGAAGGACAAAACATTTGGAAATACAAATGTCCTTGGCTTACAATGGAACTTCGTCCCAGTAAACCCAGTGTAATTGAACTATTGCAAGGCAAAAATGCATTTAATATACCTAGCTACCAAATATCATTAGCCTGTAGTAGGCAAAATCATCTAACACAGAGCCTAATTTATCACAAAGTTTGTTTATCTCACATATTTTGAAGGTGAAAAGCAGATTGGTAGTACGAGGTTGCTTTGCATCATCATGAAGTCAAAGAATTGTAAGCCAAACCATCACAGGTCGAGGACTTGTATTTGGGGGGATTAGAACAATTCCATGTTGGATTCTTAGGAAAATGGAAGAAGGTGGGAAGGCAAGTCAGAGCAACGTTTAGAAGCACTTTGAATACGAGAGGAAGAATGCTAAACCTCATTCAGTGAGAAAACATGGAAATAATAACAGAGCATTCTGTGGGCACCTTGAGGGTGGTAGTTGCTGTTCCAGTGCTTAACTGGCATTAGCTCACTATGAGATAGCTAGTAATATGGTTCCCATTTTATAGATGAGAAAACTGAGGCACAGAGGCATTAGGAAAATTCCCGTTGTTAAACAGTGTGTGACAGAGCATGGATTCCAAACTAAGTATTTGTCTCCAAAGTTTACCTCTTAAGTTATTCACAAAGACTAGGAATTTTGCAACCAGAGACCTGAATTTGTATTTCAAGATCTGCACTCACCCCCTGGGACTTGCAGGAGTTCTGAGTCTTTCAGACCCCCAGCTTCCTCCTTCATGAAAACAAGACAGGCAAGACAGGCCCTGAAGTGTCATTGTATGGATGGAGTGACAGTGGGCCCAAAGTGCAAATTATACTGCTGGCACAAAGCGGATGCCAATAAATGCTGGTCGCCCTGCAAAATGCACTGGGGAGACATTGAAGGCCTTTAAGCTGGAGAATGGGGTGACTGGACCCACACGGTAGAAAGATGTGTTGCGAATGCCCGTCTTCCCTGATTCACCTGCCAGGATGGATTGGAGCTGGGAGAGAGGTGTTAGAAAGATGCACTCATCCTGAGAATGGGATGAGGGGCGGGGCGGGGCTGGTGCAAGGAGAATGCGACCGTATTGTCTTATCCTAGGATTATATGATGTTATGGACCATAGAGTCACTGTCCTCATTTTACAGAACAAAGGAGCCAATACCCAGGCTTAAATGGTGCATCCCAGAATAAATAATGGGACATGATCCTGCTCTTTTAATTTCTTCATTCACTGCTTTTTCCCCTCAACTCAACGTGTGCCTAATAAAAATAACATGGTGTCTGAGATTTGTGTAAATTGTATACTTTCTATTCTTCAATAGCTTCCATGGACATTAATCTTATTTGGTCTTGCCCAAAGCAACTCCCTCCCATCCCCACAAGAAGGCAGGTCAGGCTGGAACAATCCCCACATTACAGATGGATAAATTGAGGCACATGGGAGATGACTTATTTTGGCCTCAAATTCTCTTAGATCTACTTCTATTAGTTCTTTAAATATTAAAGTTTATTCGAAGCTTTAAGTTAACAAGATATCAATACAGATAGAATACTGAAAATTTTTCACCCTGAACAGAATTTCATGGAGACAAAGAGGCTTTGAAAGGTGTCTTTCTTTACATCCCTAAAGGTTAATGATCAGGGCTCACGGGAAATTATGTCAAAAGGAAGGCTTTATTCTGTAATTAGTGGAATATTGTATCTTTATTCTGTATTGAACATGGTAAACGAAAGTGTATCTTGCTTAGAAGATATTTGGAGATGCTATCTATTTCGATCTCTTTCCATCCGGAGCAAAGGAAAGAAACCAAACGGTATATTTTTCCTCTCTATGGTGGAATGCTAAATTCTACCACCAGAGGGCAGGAAATGTCAGATGCCATTTTAGGAAATAGACACTAGGTGGCGTCACTCTGCTAGTTTTCTTCATGTCTGTTTTTAATTTTTTTTTTATTCCTTTGTTTTAGTTAATGGGGTAGCTTTAGTTGTGTAAAACGCATTTTATTTTCCTCTCCTCTTCTTAATGTCTGGCGCTGTCTTTATGCCTTTATGAAAGTACGATAAGAAAAATGACACTATTCATTTTAATGTATTTTCTTTACAGTACACAGATTAATTAGTTCTATTTTGCTTTTGCAGAATTTTTCAGTATAAGTCCAAATTAACTTTTCCTTTTTTGGTTTTTTATTGTTCATAATCTTTAGAGTTTTGCTGGAAATTTCATTTTACTTTGATTTTAAAAGAAGAGACATAATTCTGAATCTCATCACAGCAGCAAAATTATAATATAACCCTAAGGAAGAGAAAATTAGTTATCAGCAATGGAAATGGGGACAAATTCTTCTCTTTGGGTAGTGTGAAGTAGCGTTTGTCCAGAATTATTAATTATTTAGCTTATTAGCTGTGTGTCTGTAAGTTACAGCCCTCTCTGGAGTTTGAATTCCTGTATATTAAAATAAGGCAGTTCCTCTAAATATTCTCAAATATCTCTTCCCAATCTGAAAATCTATAGTTGTTCCCCTGCCTGACCCAAACACAATCCTTAAACGTATATAGGTAAGCTGTGACTTTTAAAAACTAAGGTAGACAGGGACCGTGGCTCTCGCTTGTAATCCCAGAGGCTTGGGAGACTAAGGCAGGAGGATCGTAAGTTCAATGCCAGCCTCAGCCAAAGCAAGGCACTAAGCAACTCAGTGAGACCCTGTCTCTGAATAAAATACAAAATAGGGCTGGGGATGTGACTCAGTGGTCAAGTGCCCCTGAGTTCTATTTCCAGTACCCACACCCCCAAAAAAACAAAACAACAACAAAAACTGAGGTAGTCCTCAGTGGCACAACACAAGCAGTTAAGAGCCCCGTTAGCTATTCAGTCCCTGTTACTCCATGATAGTTCTTGTGGGAATAGAGTCTGAACACGAAGGGATAAGTTAACTGCCCTGGCAGAATCACACCACAGAGCAGAACTTGCTGAATCTGCTTTTTGGGAAACTTTGAACCCAATTCTGGCTCTGTCCCTTCCTGGTTGGGAGATGCCAGTTCATTAATTAGCGCATCCCGCCCCCTCCCCCACCAGCTTGGCGTTAGACAACAAAGAATATGCAGAGAAGTATATGGCCAGGCACTGGGTGCATCACAGCCGTGAGGGCCGCAAGTTGTCTATTAGAGGGTTAATAATAATGAAGAATAACTGTCAAGTAAGAGCAGGCCTGTGTCCTTGGCCTAAACCTTGACCAAACTTTGGCCCATGGTTATCTTCCTGAGACTTGATGCTAAGTCACCACCAGAGACTAGCTGAGTTTGTGTGGGATCATCCTAGTTGGGGTGAGAAGAGCTGAGGAAGGATAGGGAGGGAGACAGATTAAAACATTTAACCTTCTTCAGAAGCTGGTAGCAAATGTTGCAATCAACAGTGTTAAACTTTTTTAAACAGTAAAATATTAGTGATTCATTTTATTTCTGATTTTTCTCAGTAAGTCACAAAATAAGAGTTAAACACCAAATTTAAATAGCAGGAAATTAGTCTTAATTCAAAAAGTTGCTATGAATATTTTAAAATAGTTTTCCAAGCAATATTTAGTTATGAATAGACCTTCAGTAAATTCAGTTAATGCTAAAAGCAAAAGGTAACCACAGATGTTTCTACAGATTATAAAAGAAGAATGAAATAAGTGTTATACTTTCTATGAAACAAAAGAGCTATAAATATATTAGGTTCAGAGACATTCACTAGCCTGGAACTTAATACCTAAAAGTCTGCAGGGTAGGGAGGAAAATCCTTAAGACAGACCATCCTGAATGATACCCACTGGAGCTGGAAAAATGGCCAATGTGAACTCATCGAGAGGTGCGTATGGCACGTTTTCAAGTGGTGCTCTGGGGCTCTTCTCTAACAGACAGAAACAGTCGCACAATTTTATGCACGCTATGGTCAACTGGTTACCAAGACAGGGTGGCTAAGTGACTTGCCGAAAACCACCACACATATTAATGTCACATAAATGGTATGAACATGGAAGAGCTATGCCCCTAATGTCATCTAGGCTGAAACCCGTAGAAATGTGGAAGGCTTCTCTGAGACCCACAGCACTTGTTGGTGATGTGAGGAGCAGAGCCCCAGCTCTTCTGGGTCAGGGCAGTGGTTGGGCTGTTGGGGTACAAGAGATGGAGAGTGAGCAGGATAGAAGGTGAGTTTGGAAGCTGAGGCAGTGGAACAGGGGTTAGGGTAGGGGATGCAGCAACACCCACTCAGGTGCAAAAGTTCAAGTACCGAATCTTTGTAAATCAGGAACAGTGTCTGAAGGTTGAAGATGGAGGCATCAGCAGCAGTGGACAAAGCTCTAGGACCCCCTAGCAAGGAGCTGCTCTTTCTTCTTCCAGATTCTCTCTTAAACCAGAGGGCATTCCTTCATGCACTGACACTGAAGGATGCTCACAGGTGGGGAAAACAAATGTTTTTGCATCAAATTGGTTTCAATGCTGGATTAAACAAAGTCAACCAAATTTCTTTGTTACCTGAAGTTTTAATATGCTAACACATATTAGAACTTCTTAAAAAGAAAATTTATTTATGTGTGGCTTCCCAAACTATTTGAATACAAAATTTTTTCTTGTAATTTTTAATTTAAGACAGAGCATCTCAAAACAAATGTTCTGAGAAACACTTCTCGCAAAACCATATCCTAATGCATCCTAATTTTATTTTGGATGAAATTCAAGTTGAGTAATTTTCAGGATAGATTTTTCAGGATGAAATGACTGTCAGAAAAGTGAAGAATTCATTGAACCAACTTACTTGTGACGTGCAAGCAAAAATCAGTCATTTTTAAATTTATTTATTTGAGTCATTTTTAATCATAGGCACAATTTTAAGAGGTAGTGATCCCATTTTTAGATTATTTTTTTCCCACACAGCTATACTAGTACACCTGGGCATGCTGATAACTGGGCCTTTCCCACATGGTACCCACTGCCTGGGAACCTGGTGTCAGTTTTGCTGTCAGTCTAAGCTTATCTTCCGCTATGAGAATAAGAAGAATAAATACAGTTCCCGATTTCCAAGTCAAAGACAGTGTGAATTGATATTACACAGTAAAATGCAATGAGATTAAATCAATAACATCTGCAATAAGGCATAATGAAGGTAAAATTATATCTCTGGCTTCCTGAACAGCTGTGAATCTATTTTTAATGATCCTCATTTTTGGCAGTCAGCTAACAACTTCTAAAACGTCCTAGAAATTGGATTGTTAAGCAGATGAGCACTGCAGTGGCTTGGAATGTCATTAATTTCAGCTGCCTTATCCATCTGCATGGGTGAAATGGAGGCACCAAGAATTCGCCCCCCACCCTGCTCACCCCACTGAGCACCCCATTCACGGGTCATGGGTGGCTCCAGCAAATGCTGAGAACAGCAAGGCAGGGCGGTGGGGGAAGAAGGGCACTACCGGAAGGAACTTGGGCTGTTGAATTAAGGACAGAAAAGAAGAGTTGTCATTTTCGTCATGCCAATTACAGCACATAATTGGTTTCCTGTCTCCATTGCAGGATTGCTGTATCTAGGAGTTGGTCGAGGTCACACCGTCAAGAGATTGCAGGAGCCAAGACTCAACCCAGGTCTTCTCATAGGAAAGCCAGGGCTGTTCCATCTCCCAGCAGGTCCTCTCCTTGTTTGAGTGGTAGCCATGGGAACAACACTGAAAATCTGGATACTGAGGAAATGGGAATGCTGAGGACAATCCATGTTTTCTTAATAGCTTGGACCTTGACATTGTGCTGCAGCTTTTACTAGAAACTGTACCTGGGTTTAGGCCTTATCCTTTTGCATAATTGTTTTGAGCTTACTTCACTTCTCTGAACTGCCAGGGACAGGACAGGACTGTGGTAGGTGGTACCCCGAGCTCTGCAACCTGCTGTATTTTGCAGATTCTCAAGGCAGCATGCGAGATGGGAGGCTCAGGAGGCCCCAGGCTAAATGGTGTCCAAGAAGCTTCAGTGAGGATAGAAACTCACCTCTCAGAATCCCTCATTGGTTCAGTGAGAGGTGAGAGAGGAAGATGGGGCTGGACGGTCCATGGGGTTGGATGGTACAACTGCAGGGCCAGGAGGCCATGCAGTGGACAGGAGGGACCCTGGTGGACCAGCCCTTCCCTGCAGCATTAGGACCTGATTGACAAGCTAGGGGATGGTGTAGGGGATATGGAGGGCATCCCCACATTTCTCCTGGCTTCTCTTCCTCCAGGGATTTCCTACCACCAGTTATCACCACATGTATTAATGGATTTTTCAACATTTTGTCAACAATGGCCTAAGAGGTTTTCTTCCCCCCTTTTGGTACTGTGGATTGAATCCAGAGGCATTTAACCACTGATCCACATCCCCAACCCTGTTTCTATTTTATTTAGAGACAGGGTCTTGCTAAATAGCTTAGGGCCTTGCTAAGTTGTTGAGGCTAGCTTTGAACTTGTGATCCTCCTGCCTCAGTCTCCCAAGTCACTGGGATTGGCAGGGGTGGGGGTGGCAGCAGGGGGTGATGTAGTCTTTCATTGCACCAGGAGCTAGTTGGCTGTTAGTTGCACATCCTCGCTACTCTGCTATTCGTTGCTAAGGGTTTAATACAGGGCTGGCAAATAAATTTTTACTCATGTGTTCAATGTATTGACTCACTGTGTTCAGCAGGACTCTGAGGCCAGATCTAGGTTCACAGGAAAGAGCTTTGCATTTAATGAATGAAGTCGGCTCAGGGTGAAAGAGAAGGTGGGAAGTGGCAGTCCTTCCCACCCCCAACCCCTGCACTGTCTCCACCCAACTCCTACATCCAAGGATGTGTTTGCATGTTGAGGGTAGCAAAGTATAAAATAGGGCTGGGGATGTGCGTCAGTGGTTAAGCACCCCTGGGTTCAATCCACTGTACCAAAAAACCAAGGAAACTTCATATTCACAAATGGGGGAGATGAACTGGATGGAGGACAGCTTCCCACCAATGTGCAAAGCACAGTCATTTCAGGCTTTTGTAGAATCAGAAATCATCTTCACAACTAAAAAGGCTATTAAAAGAAAGGAAACTTAAAGAAAGATAAAATAGAAGCCGGAGGGTGAAGTTATCTCGCTAACCTTGGAGCAGGGAACTGGAGCTATTGTCCACAAGATATGAACTAGACAAATGCTCATTACCTTCCCATTTTGAACAGTGAAGGGAGAATGAGTCCAAGGAGACAAGGAATATCTATATGGATACACACATATGTGATTCGTGCATGGTATGTGCGTATAGACGTACATACAGATCATAGGCATTATGCACACACATACACAGAGTACATATGTCACATTTGCATCCTCTGTAGCATGCATGGAGGACAAATTGGAAAAGAGCCAGGAGTCCTCATCCCTTGCTGGTCTGGGTCAGGCTGTTGTTCTTTTGCTAACTAGTTAAAAATAAAGTGAGCCCAGCCAATAAAAACCCAAGATTGGAGGGCAGCTGCCTGTCGGTCAGATACCTGCTACCATCAAGTGTAAGCCACAGGACAGGGGAAGCAATTTGTCTGTGGCTCTGAGCAGATCAAAACCTAGGATGTTGGTGATGTCTGGAAACTTCCCTGTGGATTTCAGTTAGTTCCAAGAGCTCCTACAGGGCTTCAGTAAATTAAACAGCAGAGCTTAACAGTGTTTTAAACAAGAGGTGTCACTTTTCAAAGATAATCCTAAATGTTATTACCTTTCTCTACATACTGGCTTCCTGATAAACTGCATTTCATTGATATCCTATCGTAAGGCTAACAAACAATAGGATGGTGTTTTTAAAAGGAAAAGTCACATGAAATGTCTGCATTGGTTAATTTAGCTTAACATGTCAACATCACACATAAAGGGTGGAATATTTACTCACCAGGCCTGGATCGCCTAAGCCAAGGTATCTGCTGACCACAAATGGAATAAAGCAATGGGCTTCCTGTTCAGGAAGACGAGCTTAGCATTTAGAGCTGGGCATTCATAGTATCATCAGGTGACCAGTCCTTCCAGCTAGGCTTATGAGCAGACATCAGTTACCACACTAGCCTGTGGCAGAAGGCACCATAGGTTACCAGCAGAGAATGAACCTCAAATTATTCTCAGGATAGCACCCCAGCATCCCCTGTACCTGGATTGCAGCTGACACAAACACGGTGAACCTGATTACTTTCTGGGGTCACATCTATCTAAGAAAGGACAATTCACTGTGTGCACTTCATAGAAGGATGAGAATGGTACTTAGATATGACTTGGCTGCTCATTGGCTGTAGAGATTGGAAACCATCCTAAGGTATGAACGGATGGCAATTGTTTAGACACTTTGAGGCTTTGGGACTTTTTCCAGGATGCCCTCCAAAGTGGTACAATGAAGTGATTCTTCACTGGGGCTCTCTGTGATCTACATATAGAATTGGAGGGTCAGTGATCTTGGATGTGAAAATACGTATTATCATTTTCACTGACTTCTAATTGAAATTTTGTATTTCTCTCAATCATGAGTACCAGCAACAAACCATTATTAGCAGCTTCTGCACATTCATGAGCAGAAATCAAATGTTTCAGCATCGCACAGAATCACATGTGCCCGTCACAACTCTGAAATTGCAGTAGTTCTTAGACCCATTGCTGGTTGCTGGGATTTAAGGTGCTATTATGGAAGCACATACATTATTATATCACAAATCTGTTTTCTGAAAAGCATTTCAATAACTATATTTTAATATATTTTCTTTGGAAATCCATGTGTGTCATTTTATACATTAGAAGCTTCGTTCTGAGAGAAAAGACCTCTGAATAGAAAGAGTGGCCCCTTTGGATGAAGAACCCTGGGTTGGAGAACTTGCTAAATGACTTTGGTCAAATCTCCTTTTATTTATTTATTTATCTTAAATTTCAAAAATGTTATATAATTTACATATCATAAAATTTATCCTTTTGTGGGGGCATGTACTGGGACACTCAACCACTGAGCCACATCCCCAGTCCTATTTTGTATTTTATTTAGAGACAGGGTCTCACTGAGTTGCTTAGCACCTTGCTTTTGCTAAGGCTGGTTTTGAACTCGTGATCCTTCTGCCTCAGTCTCCCAAGCTGCCGGAATTAAAAGCATGCACCACCACACCCAGCAAAACTTACCATTTTAAAATTTAAAATTCAAAGTATACTAATGTATACAATTTACTAGACTTTTTTTTTTTTTTTTTTTGGCATATGGACACGATTTTCAAACCATCACCACTGCCTAATTCCTGAACCCTTCATTATCCCAAAAAGAAACTCCATACCTGTTAGCAGTCACTACCACTTCCCTCTTCGCAGCCCTGGCAACCAGAATCTGCTTTCTCTTTCTATAGATTTACCTGTTCTAGACATTTCTTATGAAGAGAACCATGTAACATGTGCCCTTTTGTCTGGCTTCTTTCACTCATGGCTTCCGGATTCCCCTGGTCATAGCAGGTATCAGCTCTTTGTTCCTTCTCATGGCTGAATAATATTCCACATGGCGGACACACTACCTCTGGTTTATTGTTCACCCATTCCAACCACGTTCCTTTTGAATCTTAGTTTCTACGCTTTGGAAATAAAGAGATGAGGGTAGATTGCAGTGACGGATTCTCCCAGTTTTCACACTATGTGTCCTCCTGTTGGCCCCTATGGTGCTCTTTTACATAAAGCTCCATTTAAACTCAGTTCTAAGTGATCTGTCCTTCAAGACTGGCCTATCAAAGTCCTAACTACATGTTTTTCAATTCTATATGTATTTACAAAAAATAAAATATGAGTGAAAACCAGTTTGGAGATCTCAGCTAATTTAAACCTTTCAGGTAGATAATCTTGATGAGATGTTCCCCTCCCTTGTCTGGTCTTCTTTATGGCATTAGGGTGATCAACCCAACTATCATGGGCTGGGCCCATGCACAGCATACTGGATTTTGTGAAGTACAAAAAAAAAAAAAACTCCTTTTTAATATTCATGGGTTGCCAGGGTGCACACCTGTAATCCCAGCAGTTTGGGAGGCGGAGGGAGGAGGATGGAGAGTTCAAAGCCAGCCTCAGCAAAAGCAAGGCACTAAGCAACTCAATGAGACCCTGTCTCTAAATAAAATACAAAATAGGTCTGGGGATGTGGCTCAGTAGTCGAGTGCCCCTGAGTTCAATCCCCAATACCCTCCACTGCAAAAAAAAAAAAATCTGTGGGTTTCTATACCCTTCAGAACAACTCAAGTTCCATTCTGAGGTTCTCACTGCTATTCCTGATGCCTAATTCCAAAATAACTTTCATTTATCATTTTAAAATTTTAACAGATCACAGAAGCTTATTTCCAGAACCCTGTAAAGGATCCAGAAGATAAAGGAGTAAGAGTTCATGGAGATAAGGGGCTAGCAATAAATCCTCACACGGGATAAGCACTAAACATCCTTAACAGAGTTCACTTGAGGATCTGAGCCCACTTCTTGACTAGCTGACTGTCACCCTTGGCTTTATTAGATTATAAAACAGCACATGCTAACGACAGTCAGAAATGGCACAAAGGTTTCTTAGGCAGTACGACAAATACATATTTAATGTGAGAAAAGAAATTGTAAATTACATATTTATTACATGATTTAATTGAATGCTGTCCCCATCCCCCACATGCATAAATTTTAAAAGGACCCTTCCCCCCACCCCCTTTCTCCTCTCACCTCTCTCTGACATCAGCGAAGCCCATTTTGCTCCCAATTTGCTCCCAATCTGTTCCTTTGTTACATAACCACACTGAGCCCATCGCTTCATTTCCTTTCCAGGATTTTCTATCACACCGTGGTTTCAGAAGCTCACGTTTGAGACACCTCATTACACCTACTGCACGAGATGCCCAAGAACTCACCGTGCTCAGCCCGAGACATTCTTTGCTTGTAAATGCTTTAGATTCTTTTCTGTGAGAGATAAACCAAGAAATCTGCACATTCATACCTAATCTGTCATAGCCCTGTCACCTAGTTCTTTTCTCTCTAAACAAAATGCTTTTGGTGAGAGGAAGACAATACCCGTTTCATAAATAATTTTTCCCACCAACCTTAATCTGCTGTCTATGAATATTAATGAGCCTCATCGATTCACGTCTCCATTTTATGTCCTACATTAGATACCTCCCCAGAACGCTGGCTGTCAAGGTTGCAAAGGAACCTATTTCACTTTCACATTAAATTAGCCAAATGAAAAAGGGCGACTTCCTTGGCTTGTGGGTTTCAAGAGATCCCCTTTTGGCCCTCCACTCGAATTTCTTTCAGTGTACCTAAATTACAGGCTAAGCCTTGCAGGAAAGAGAGATAGGTCATTTCTGTCTTGTCTGTTCCAGATAGGAGTCGACTGGCAGCTGGTGAACTGACACCTGGGGAAGCCTGTGAAATGTTTTCCTGAGAGACCACCTATTACAGAAGATGGGTTCCAGAACCACTACTGGCCCATAAGGAATCTCTGTGAAAATTAGGAGAGAACTCTTTTTTTTTTTTTGTCTTTTTTTTTTTTTTTTTTTTTTAATGGGTACCAGGGATTGAATCCAGGGGTACTTGACTACTGAGCCACATCCCCAGCCCTGTTTTGTATTTTATTTAAAGACAGGGTCTCACTGAGTAGCTTAGCACCTCCCTTTTGCTGAGGCTGGCTTTGAACTTGCAATCCTGTCTCAGCCTCCCGAGCCACTGGGATTTTAAGAGTGCGCCACCACACCCGGCATTGGAGAGAACTCTTCTGAGGCTAATTACAAAAGACATTCCCTTTAGAGGGACACACCTTGTCCTCTGGGTGGATGTGGCTAGCACCAGGATCCAGGCTATATTTTAATACCCACTCCTCCCTCTTCAGGGAGGACCCTGGTTCATCTCTCTCCTGAAAACTTTCACATCTCCCTCCATTTGTTGGTTGGGGCTCAGGTGTTCCTGCGAAACCCGGGGCCTAGCCTGTATGTCCCTTTTGGTGGCAAGTCACTTTTCCTTCTTTCCTCTTACAGCATTCATGTCAAACTCCTCATTGATCTGCCAGGTTTTACTGGAGCATCCTAGCTTCATCTTTGTGGCTTTGAGCAATGTGAACAGGAATTCTAATGACATCCTTGGGTTTTTGGTTGTTTATTTGGTTGGTTGGTTTTTTAATACATGCCCTCACATGCTCACAGACTTGCTTGCCCATAGCACTATTTGTTGCTGAAATGATAAACGTGACCAGCTGTCGGAGGAGGCTGTGTTATTTGAGGGGTTCAGGAAGCCTGCTCTAGTTCTGACACACCCTTCCTTGCTTGCCACTCAAGCCTGAAATTCCACCTTAGAGTCATATCCCTTTGGATTGAGGAAAGGCCACTGACAGTAACACCCTTCTATCCCTCACAATATAACACTTAGAAATAACTACGAATGTGCCATCGCCATAGATACTCTAGTGAGAATTAGTTTACAAAAATTCTGTTCCAGGGACAACTGTGTGAGAGAAGGAAGAAGGTCTTCGGTACATGAGGTACTAACCCTCTGGAGGACGAGTGGTTAGGAGAGTAGAAGATAGTTTGATACATTGGGTATTTGGGGATTCCCTTGAAGCATAAGGGACATAGAAAGCAAATGTCTTTTAGCTCTGTGATGGTGTAGGGTGATCCCAGAGTAGAGCTTGGCATCAGCTATTCAACAGTATTGGTGTTTCCCAAGGTGACTAGGCAGCTGAAAACTCAAATTTCGTTCTTTGGAATTAAATTAGTAACTCCCCATTGAACCTGTCTGGGGTAGACTTTGAACTTCCACACAAACCCAAAGTTAGTGATGTTAGGATGGGTCGCATACCTCCTCTCACATGGACATGGCTGTCTGTGGAAAGATCTTTGGGAGACGGATCATAGATGCAAAAAGTATTGAAGAAATCGGGGTCCTAAATATCACTCTAGTCCTGAGATTCCCAAAGTGGACTGTACACATATCAGAGGACACAAAGTCATGAGTTATTTACAAATGAACACTAAATTAAAATTCCTGGAGTGTCAGTTTTACTAGACAATAATGAACTTAAAATGTTAATTTTAAATTAAAACATCATGATTATGTTGTGAAGTAGACTGCAGCAGTACATGAATTTTTACAAGTGCTAAAGGAAATAAACCCCTGATCACAAAAGATGGAGCTTAGAAAGATCTTAGAGATTCTTGAGACCTGTATTTTCAGACCTGACCTGATGGTGCATCCGAGTCATCTACAGAACTCCACACAAAACTTCCAACAGCACTGATTCTAGGTCCCTTTCCAAATAAGTTCTAACACATAGGTATTTCTCCAAAGCTTTACTGTTGATTGAAGGTGCATCCTGGGCTGAGAACCACCAAATTCTAGCCCAGCTGAGGCTCAGAGAGATAAAAAGAACCGGTTCAGATCACACGGATAATTTGTATTTGGTGGTTGTAAGCCATTTTTGTTTCCCTGAAATGCTTTTCAACAGGATCAGTTGCATAATTAGTAGGGCCTAATGTGAAAAGAAAACACAGAACCCCTGTGATTAGCTTATTAAGAGTGTCAGCATGCAACATTTTAGAAGCACAGAACCCTTCTAAGTACAGGACCCAGTATGAATTCAGCTCTGTCCCCAGAAAAGGCTCAATAACACGTTTAGTGCTACAGCCACCTTAGAGTGGCAGGTGGAGCAGGTCTACAGGACAGAGAAGAACCATGCCTCCCTCTACGGTGCTGAGTTAGTGCGACCCATGAACTCACACACACACATTCACACCTGGACAGGTGCTTCAGAGACACTCTGGCAGGAGTGTTTAGCAGAGATTAAACATGATTCTCTTTTTCTAATAGGAAAGCCTTGTTGGCTTAAGTTGAAAATGGAAGTGTCATTTTTTGAGTCTAACCTTGCTCAGATGGATTTGAAATTCTAGCTCATACTTCCTCCCCAAGCCACAGCCTCCTCCCGCTCCCTGCACAATTGCTGGCGCTTCTAGATCTTTATCTGGAATGGTAGACTCAGATGACTGAAAGAATTGTAGCGTATTTCAAACCCAAGTGAGTTAGGTCCCTCTCCTAGCTAAATGAGTGTGTCTGTTGTGGGGAGGGTGAGATAGAGGAACTGCACCCACATACAAACACATGCCCACACATGTCAGAAAAGGGAAAGTGGCACAGCCTATCAGGATTCCAGATTCAAGAGAGAACTTCACATCGAGGAGGCCATCCTCTCCAGAGAAGTGTGCACACCGCCAAGCACATGTGTGTTCCTGGGGGCAACGAAAGCAGGGCAGGACCATGGTCTATATGTTTGTGGAACAGTGAGTGCATTCATTGGCCTCTTAAGATTCAGTTACCAGGCAAGTCAGGGAGAGCTAATGAGCAAGGGAAGGAAGGGGACGCCAGGGGATTCAGGGTAAGTGAGTGGAGTCCTCATTATGTGGCCACAGGAATAATCCTACACACTCTCCCTCTCCCTGGGTTTCTTTTTGGCATTAGCTGCTATGGAATACTTGGGACTAAAGGTGGGGCAAAGCTCAAGAGGAAAGGTGAGACTGATGTTCCTGGGAATTGGCATCCAATCCAGTAGACAAAGCAGCGACTGCAGCCCTGCCGAGATACTTTCTTTTTCTTTTCTTTTTTTTTTTTTTTTTTGTGGTGCTGGGGATTGAACCCAGGGCCTTGTGCTTGCAAGGCAAGCACTCAACCAACTGAGCTATCTCCCCAGCCCCGAGATACTTTCTTGAGACCCTAGGAATCATTAGCCATCCAGTTCTGCTGCCGAGGACATTCTTCTCAGATGGGGACGGGTCCAGTGTGCCCGTCCACAGGAGCTGCTGCTTTCTTAGTCTGCTTTCTTGATGCTAGACCCTAATACCTATAGATAGTCTTCCAACCCAGAACTTCATAGAAATGACAAAGGGTTCACTGAGATTTAGAGCAGCCACAATGAAGCATGCCATAAACAGTTTGCTAAATATGTAACTGCAGACCAACACAGTATAGGCAGGCACTACAGACCACAGATGCTGCAGGGAAGTTCATGGGGCACTTTCAGTTCAGACAGGTGAATTCAGTTCCTGCCTCTGTGTGACTCTGGCCAAAGAATTTCAGCTCTTCAGATTTATTTTTTTCCCCAACTTCAAGAAGTTGCGTTGAATACTGTTAACTTTCTGCTCCTATAACAAAACATCTGAGATTAACAGTTTATCAGGAGGAAAGGTTTATTTCAGCTCACGGTTTCAGAGATGTCAGTCTGTGGTCAGCTGGCTTCTTTGCTTTTGGGCCTGTGGCGAGGCTGAACATCCTGGCAGGGAGCATGTGGTACAGCATAGCCAGTCACCTCAAGGCAACAGGGAAATGAGAGAGAGAGAGGAAGGAAGGGGTAGGGTTCTCACTATCCCCTACAAGGTCATGCCCCCACTAGTAACATGACTTCCCTCCATTAGGCCCCACCTCCTAAAGTTTCCACCAACAACCCCCAACAGCACTATGGACTGGGGACCAAGCCTTCAAGTCATGGGCCTTTCAAGGACATTCCAGGTCCAAACTATAGCAACACCTATTTCATAAACTTGTGTTGAGGATTAAGTGAGAAGATGTAAGTAAAGGTCTTAGCATAGAACTCTGGCACATAGTAGGTATTCAATGTAATTAATAGCCACAAAGATTTTTCTTCCCTCTGAACCTACTCAGGGAATAATGAATACATTAGGTCAGAGGATGTTTCTAGGTCCTGTCCCAATCTTTTAACACTTTTCTGTCTTAATTTTGTGTTGTTAACTGGCCTTCTATGTCACATGAATCCTTTTCTACAAAAATCCTAACAGACTGGGCATCTCTCCATAACAGGGACAAATTATTACTCAAAAAGACAGATGTCTCAGTATCCGTCTCTTGCTGTTCAAATGTCCCATTTTGAATGTGGGTCAAGACCACAGTCCTCAGTTTCTTCCTGAACAATTTGGGCAATACTGGAAACCGAGACAGCTCTTTCCATTTCTTCCAATGTGTGTTCAGAGAAGTGACCCAGGTTGGCGTCTGTCTAGGTTCTCTTCTAGCCGGTGGAGAATGGGATCACCAGATCAGAACTTCTCAGGTGACACATGCCCTTCAAAAACACATCTTTGTGCATCACGCTGCAACATAAGAACAGGGGAATGAATTTTTTTTTTAATCAGCAAAGTTTTTGGAAGGATTATCCTTAGCTGAGATTATGGTTTGCTTACATTTTTTATATCAAACTATGCCTCTCTAATTTCATCCATTTATTTGTAAATGCCATAATATTATTCTTCTTTATGGCTGAATAATATTCCATTGTGTGTATATACCACAGTTTCTTTTTTCATTCATCTGTTGAAGGGCATCTAGGTTGGTTCCACAATCTAGGAGAATATTATGTATGCTAAGTGAAATAAACCAATCCCAAAAAACCAAAGTCCAAATGTTTTCCCTGATAAGTGGATGATGATATATAATGGGGGTGGGAGGGTGGGGGTGAGAGAAGAATGGAGGAACTTTAGATTATGTAGAGGGAAATGAGAGGAAGGGAGTATGAAAAATGTGGACTGAGACAGATATCTTTACCCTATGTACATGTATGATTACATGAATGATATGAATCTACATCATGTACAACCAGAGAAATGAAATGATGAACCCCATTTGTGTTCAATGAATCAAAATGCAGTCTGTAAAAAATAAAAAATAAATAATTAAAAAAAAAAGATATGCCTCTCTGGTGTTGAACAATGGAGAGAGAAGATGGGAGTGATTTTATTTAATGAACTAACATGAGAAAATAAAAGGTAGGCAAACTTATGTTATTCCCCCATCTACCACTGCCCAACTTTAAAAAACACTATTTTATTGGTTCATGAAAAAAAATAAATAGAAAGCTGGAAACCACTAATATAGACCACCCTGGCTGTTTGAGAAAGAAAATAACTTCCAGATTAGCAGTTGCCTAGAATGTTTCCCCAGACTGCAGACCCCTGGGCTTCCGCTGCATAAATTATTTCGCATCTCCTAGTGGCTAACCTGGCAAATGAGGGTGTGAGGAGCTTTATGAGAGGCCATAGGTTCCCTAATAAACCAACCATGGGCTAGTAAGGACCGGTGAAAGTCAGGTGAGCCGCCCCATTCCCACCAGGTGTGCAGACCCTTCCTCTTGTACGTAGGACTGAGAAGATTTGCTGTCGATGCTGGTTCAGTCCTTCCAAAATATTGTTTATAATTTTATACAAATTTGTACAGGAGGTTGTCAACTTATTTTTGTTTAGATCTGAAAAGATCACATTTTTCAGGGTGGAGAAGTCCAATATGATAACATGACTTCTTTTCATCATTAGAATCAGTAGGTCCCAAACTTCTCTAGCCATGAGGTCACATCTCCAGTAATCTACCCCATATCGAATGGTGTTTTGTCCTGTCTTCTTGCATTTTCCAAGGCCTTCTGTATTTCTAAGACTCCCTCAGGGGTGCTATGGTTCTCCAGAGCTTGCCTAGGGCTCTCCCGATGCTGCAGCCAGCCATCAAGCTTTAGGAGTTGGCCTTCCCGCCATCCCCCAGGCCTGGGCCATTCCAGTGCACCTGGGCCATTCCTCTTGGCCTTGGTCTCTTTCATCCTCTCTTCTCCTATCAGGCTTTGTGATTCATTTCTGCTGTCCTTCCTGGGATGACTGCTTGTGCAAGTTCTTCCCTTCCTCCTGGGTTCATCTCCAATCACATTTCTTATAGGAACTCTAAGATCCCTGAAATATACATTACCCCTCCTTCCTGCCCTCTTATTGCAGCTTATACTCCATAGACCAAGGGACACATAATGAATGCCAAAAAGGTTATTTATTTATCTATCTTCCTGCCACCTCCAGCTACCATGTCAGCCCCAGGATTAGAGGACTAAATCATATTCCTTTTTTTTTTTTGTAACTCACCAAAACACTGCCATAATATATGGTACCTAGTAAGTTTGGCAAATGTGAATAAAACTAAATTGCCTCAAATTCTTACTAAGGTGTAAATGACTGATTGTCATACCTCTTCAGAATGCATAAGACAAAAACTCTGACTCCATGGTAGGAATTTTTGTTCTAAACAGTCCAGGAAGAGAAAAGGCATCATTTGAGTCTTCCAGCAAGTCACATAGAATGGAGTAGTGTACATGATAGTCAAGTAGTTAAAGTGCAAAAGGAACTTGCAGATTTGTGACAAGAAGCCCCACTGTGTCCCCCACCGATCTCTCTGAACAACATCACTGGCAGATTTTGCACAATATTAGCTTCACTTAACCAGTCATCATTTCCTCTTTAAAAAAAAAAATGAGGAGAGTTAAGGGTGAGTAGGAAAAAATGCCTTTGAATTAGAATCTTCCCTTTTCTTTGAACATCCTGATGATTAAATGAGATCCAGACGAAAGAAGGCCATTTCCAAAAAATAAAACCCAGCCGCGGGTACCTGCATTCCCTCATGTTTCCACTGGTAACCCCGTGGTAAAGTAAAGTAATGATTGATTTGAAGAGAATTATGGCTATTATAAACTGTAATCAGTGGTGGACGAGAATAATTACAGAGAGAAAGGGGGAAGGCTGAAACATGGCTGAGCAGTGTTCTGATGGATGGGGAAGTCATTTCCTGGCTGTTAATGACTGATTTTTCAACAGTCAGCACATAAGCTTTAATCCCAGAGGGGAGCAGGAGAAAGGAATGGCCATATTATTAAGGATGGTCTGATTTAACCTTAACAATTTAATGTGGATGGAGCTGCTGCCTGTCCCTCCAATCTCCTGGCTTTTGTCCCTGCTATTGCAGACATGCCCTCCAGGGGTGGGTTAGGACCTGGCCTTTAACTGAAAGACACCAGAAAGACTCTTGGCCATAGAGAAATACCTCAAAGCATGGTGGAGGACAGAGCAGCGTGGGCTGTCAGAACCCGAAAGGCCACAGACCTCACCTCATCCCGTCTCAGATGGGCCCAGGGAGGCCAAGTGACTTGTACAAGTCACGCTGTGGATGGGCCATCAAAGACACAGGGGGAAATTGTCCCCCTCTGGCCCAGCGGGAGACCAGTCCTGTCAAACAGGCATGATCGGATCTCTGAGGAGAAGAGAGCTGTGCTGAATTTGATTCAAAATGGGCAGCAGAGGCAGGTTCCGTAGTTCAATATTCTCCCTGCATAGGTTGTTACTGGGTGAGGTGACACAAGGGAGAAGGGGCAGGGCTGTGGAGTGATCTACTTTGGTTTACAGACCAGTTGTGAGTCTTCTAAACTGTGACAGGGCGGGTGGGGAGGACATCCAATTTATGTTATCATTTGCAGCCATAAAATAAGATAACCCATGGAAGTAGATTAGTCATGAAACTGTAAAACAGGACAGGCAAGGTTCACTTGGTGACAGGCATCCCCTTCAGGGCTCTTAGGTGTAGAAGAGCCTTTTGGATACTTCTGTGGAGTGCTGGGCTTCCCTCTTGCCTCCTGTGCAGAGCCCACCCCCCGGGGAAAGAGGACAAGCGATGGTGTTGGGCCCATGACAAATTCCAGCCCCTCCCCCTCTCCACCGCCACTTAAGGACAAAACCGGTTGGGAAAAAAGGAAGGGTCATCTTCTGAAAAAGCACCACTGCCTAGAGGCTAAATCATGGCCAAGACAAGACAGGAAGGCCCAGATGCTCCTTCTCCAATCTTAATTAAATTTGTACTTCTTTGGGGGAACTTAAATACCTCAGTTCCAGGAAGAATTGTTTTGACCTCAAGTCTGTCTGAACCCTGTTTTATGAAAATAAACATTTTAATCAAGATTATAGCAATGTTCCCGGATTTTTGCTGTGAAGGTATTTTCTGGAGTAAAATTTCTTGGGTCACTATGTTTTTTTGGCGATTTTCAATTCAGCAGTGTTAAATAGCTCAGCTTTCTATCGATTTTCATGTTTAGTTTTCTGAAATTATTTGCAACAGAATCAATTCCTTATAAGGTACATTTTACAATATTGCTTTGAGAAATTATTTTTGGTCTGGTTTTCCCTCTCCTTCAGGTCCTCAAGCGCCCCTGGCTTTCCTGCAGGGAACTGTGCTTCCTGCATGCCATGGGCTCCTGGCGCGGCTGCAGATCCTGAGCAGCATCCCATCCCACCAGTACCCCACCTGATCCAAGATGCAGAAGAAGTCACAAAATTGTGGCAGACCAGTCTAGGCCCTCTATCCCCAAGCTTGAAATGGCCTAACTTAAGGACAGTCATTATGTTTCTTGAGATATGCTATATAGATAGATGCTGAGAGAGAAGAGTATGCGTCTTTAATTTGGAACAAATTAAAGCTATAAGGACATAGTTTTTTAGCTGCCTGCTAAAGGAGAGAGACAGAGAGAGATGGGGGAGAGGGTGGAGATTATGCTATCATCCCAGACTTTGGATCCAGCTGAACTTGACTTTATTATCTATAATCCTGGACTTCCCAATTATGGGAACCAGTGGATTCTCTCCACTGTTGTAAAGTGGATAGAACTAATTTCTCACAATTCAAGGAGTCACTCACAAGAACTGAGTCACTCATAATTCAAGGAGTCTTGACTGAGACAAAAAATTTCCATTGATCCTGCTCTGATTTCTTTTAAAATTTGGCCAAAGAGTATAGGACTTATTTTTGAAATTGAAATATATATAATGGATCACTGTGGCAGAAACAAAGGACTACAGTACTGTAGAGAGCAGAGAGCAAACACCTTTAGATTATAACCTGGATTTCCAGGTCCACTATGCATCTTTTAACCAATTGTTGGATCCTGTGTTTGAAAGAACAAATAAATGATTAAACATCAACAGGACTCTCAGTCTTTCAGATATCACCACCTGGAAGTCTCTATTCTGTCAGTGGGCTGTTTGACTGAATGATTAACCACACATGCACAAATCATCCTACATCATCCTATGAAAATAAAACAAAAACTGTCTAAAGAAAGTACTTGAGTTCAACACGCAATCTAAGGAAGGGTAGCATTCCCAGACAAGTAGTACCAATGACCATATCAAATTTTAAGAACTTCAAAGGGATGCAGAAATTCCAGAGCAGAAATCCAGGCGTCTGACTGAGCTAGTCCCCTCCGGACTGGACCTTATATACCTGTGAGTATTAGTTTCTGCACAACAAGGTGGCCACTGCAGTCCTCATAGACTCTGCCCTGCTCTGCGCAAAGCAGGAAGGGAACTGGAACAATGTATGAGTGGCCAGTTCTGGTAACTCACAGATGTGGAGATGGATGCCTGAGGCCTCCAGGCTGTTTAAAGATTTTCCCCCTTAGGTGCAGAGTGTGGGTACCTCCTAGAAGGGCACTGGTTGGTGACTGTTGGAACAGGCTAGTGGGATAGTCATGTCGGCAGAGTGCACAGAAATCCTTCAGCTCTAGGGAAAATTTCCTGCCTGGCCATGTTCCATCAGTGTGAAAAAAATTTCTCAACTGGGAGGAAGAAGAGGAGAGGGATGCCCTGGGCAGAAATATCAGTGAAGATCGCTGTCACCATGGTGGCCTGTGGTTTTTCCGTGCAGGGCTTCGCCACTTTATCTGTCAAGATAACCATCATCTTGAAGAATAAATATATTGTTCTGCAATCATCACTTAACCCCAGAAGATGAAGACAAATTGTATCACAGTTAGTGGGTGTCTCTTTATCTTATTTGCTTGCTGTTGAGCTGCTGGATGTGACATATTTCTGTGGGTTTATCAGTCAGTCAGTTTTCTGTATTGGTGGGTCTTTAAGTTAGTCATGATATGATGTATATGTATATTTATGCAATTATAGACACACATGGGCACATATGCATTTATTCACATTTACTTGTATAAATGTGTGGTGTCTTTTTTCATAATTGTGACTCATAATTCAAAACTCTGTGAGTTCTGAACAAATGGCTCAGTGACTTTTCCTGTTGATAGAGTGAGAATACTCATTGTAGAAAAATGAGAAGCCGAAAATTCAGAAAGAGAAGATATGGCACTGGTAATTTCACTGACCAGAGAAAATGACTTCATTCATTTCCATCTTTTTCATGTATAGTTTTGGTTTTGCTTTTGAGTAGGCCAAACCATGGTTTTAGAATTCTGCCCATGATTCATTCCACTCAACCCTACAGGAGGTATTTCCCCTGTTTCTCAATTCAATTTCAACCCAAGTTTATGCATTCCTTTACGAGGTCTCTAGTAAATAATAGTGTGTGATGTTTGTGTAGCCCGGATCCTAGAATTAAGGAGTGGGCTCCTCCCCCTCCCCTTCTCTCTTTTAGATTATTGACAGATCTCACAATCCCATCCCCAGCCTCCTCTTAATCTCCCCTGCAACCCCTTCCCTTGCCCTAGCACTGGGTGGAACCTCTGGGCAGTGAAGGTGGGCAGTGCCAGCTCCAGACTGCACTAGCACTTTGTCCCGCAGAGAAAGCCCCTGTGAGTCCAGTTTAAGTGTGATGTCTGCACACTCGGATGCAGATTTTCAGTTCACACTCCCCTCCAGTCTCCCAAAGTCACCTGCCTGCTCCAGAGCTGGCAGCAGCTAGCTCATGGCTGTTTGTGTAATGTTGGCTCTGTGCGTGGTGAGTGTACTATTCAGAGAGAGGCAGGGGAACCAGCTGCTCTCCCCTTAGCCGCCCCATCCTTTACCTACCTTCACCCCATCCCTAACTTTAACCTTCCCCAGATCTGCTGTCATTTATTTGGACCCAGAAGCACAGACTTCAGAAAAGAAAAATTATAGAGAACAAACATTATAGAGAAGGTGGTTATGGAAAGATTTAGGCACAAAGACATTTTTATATAGTTTTTAATGCATCCATAAGTTCCTTCTCATAGAAATGACAGGAAACCAATTTGAAATAAAGGAGAGAAACTCACAGAGTCACCGTAGCCACTTGCAGCCAAATGAATACAAGTGAGAAGAGCCCAGGAGGCAATGATGAGTTAGAGGGTCATTTGGCATGTTCACCCAACCCAGGAACCTTGTCTTAGTTAGCTTTTTGGCTGTTGTGACTAAATAACACACAGCTGTAGAGGAGGAAAGGTTTATTTGAGGGCTCATGGTTTCAGAGGTCTTAGTCCATAGAAGGCCGACTCCATTCTTCAGTGCTCAATGTGAGGCGGAACATCGTGGTGGAAGAATGTGGTCCAGGAAAGCAGCTCACATGGTAATCAGGAAGGTGAGGGGGAGGGGGAGGTGGAAGGGGAGGGAGAGGGGAAAACTCCTCTCTCCTGATACAAAATATATACCCATGCCCATGCCCAAATTCCTACCTCCTCCAGCCACACCCTTCCACTTACATTAATCCCATCTGGGATTAATTCACTGATTGGGTTAAGACTCTTACAACCCGATCATTTCTCCTGCAAACCTCCCTGCATTGTCTCACATGTGAGCTTTTGGGGGACCCCTTACATGCAAACCATAACACACCTCCTGGAGGTATGGGGGTCAAAGGGGAGACAGAGTCAAGGCCGGCCGGGAGCTCAGTACAAACAACTCTCAAAGATCTCCCTTGAGGAGTAAACTTCTCATGCCCAGGTCCAAGCAGGTGCTGACAGCCAACAGTAGGGGCTTCCAAGGGCAGTGGAGCCCAGGAAGGATTACATGCCTCACTGCGTAATAGTTAGTTAGGTACTTCTGTTAATTCACAAGGGACGAAACTTCCCTTCTTTAAAATGTGAAATATCAATTTTTTAAAACTTATACTCTCATGTTCTGTTCTTAAACTAACAAAATTGTTTTGAGATAAATGATATCTAGTTTTGACCATAGACATAATACATTATATTTTTTACATTTAGGACAATTGATACAAGTACAAAATTCACTCATATCATTAGCATAGAAATGTGTGTTTGGATTTTGTGTTCTTTTTCTTTCTTCCTTCCTTTCCCTCCTTCCCAATTGATCTGCTATTACAGTTTGGATATGAGGTCTCACCAAAAGCCCTTGTGTTAATACAGGAGATGAAATGATTAGATTATGAAAGCCTTGATCTAATCAATAGATTAATCCATTTGTTGGATTAATAATTAAATGAGTTACTGTGTGGTAACTATAGGCAGGTGGGGTGTGGCTGGAGGAGGTGTGTTACTGCAGGGGTGCCTTTGGAGATTATACCTGTCCCCCTGGCTCCTTCCTCTCCATTTTCTGGCTACAATAAGGTGAAAAGATTTCTTTCACTGTACTCTTCTGCCATGATGCTCTGCCTCACCTCAGGCCCAGAGCGATCAAGTTGGCTGATCACAGACTGAATCTATGAATTATAAGCTCAAAGTAAATTTTTCCTCCTCTAAATTTTTCTGGTCGGCATTTTTGTCATAGCAATGAAAACCTAACTAACCTAACTAACCCATGATTATAAATGCTATGCCTTGGAACTTTCCTTGAATTAGGTCATTTTAAGAAGTCCCAGAAGATGATCTAAAACACACAAGATTTTAGCTAAAAATGTTGGACACAGCCTTCTCAGGAATGCTCAGAGTCTTGCAGTATAAGAACAATACCCTGGGACTTGGTTTACAAGGTCTCACATTCGTCTTTGATCACAGAACACTTGATTCCCATGTTGCCATCCTACAGAATGATTCCGCATACACTTTTCCAAATACACTTTTGAAACTGCTATTAAATTGTGAGAAATGTGAACAACCCTCTACCTGTTCCTGTGATGCTGGCTCATGCATTGTGAAGAGTAGCCGGTTGGTCCCGCTGAGCCTGAAATGATGGTGCTAATTCAGGGACTGGCCCCTGAAATATCACTGATGTGACTCTGGGTTGATATACTAGGTAATTTTATTATCAGAGCTCCTCTTGTTGTTCTGTTAAAAACACTTTGTGTCTTGTTTCCTAGTGATTATCATCATCATCATCATTAGTGACATTTATTGAACATTTGCTGCTCTCAGGCACTGTGCTGAGCCTTTTACACAAATTATCCTATTTAACCTCACTCCAGCTTTAGCAGGAGACAGTATCACTCTTTTTACTCATCAGTGAGGAAACTGAGGCTCAGACTGGTTAAGGAACATGCTTGGAAGCAGTCTGCTTCTAAGTGGTTCAACTGGGATTCAAATACAAGTAGTCTGTCTGCTCTTAACCATCACCATTCATTCACACCAAACAACCCAGCTCCAAGGTTTATAAGCACACACAAAGATTGAGTGTGCACAGCTTAAGACCTTATGCACTTTTTTCAAAACATATTTATAGCCCTAATATAATTCTGTAGCTGAGTTCCCTCTCTTCTCTGTCACTTTCCTCTTGCAAAGGTTTTTGAAATTTCTACTAGATGTCAAACACTGAGTTGAGTGTTACATTGGACTATCAGAGTTGAAACACAGACCCTTCTTTTAGGGAGCTAGTGGCCCAATGTAGGATTGCAATGACTAAATCAATGACTAAAACAGTCCCTGATCCTCTAGGAACCCAGGGCAATAGCATCAAAATCAACAGGAACCAGAAAGAACCTTCCAGAGGAAGTGGCTAGAGAGCTGAGTTTTGAAGATAGGTGCTGAATCACTAGACTGACATTCCAAGAAGAGAGATGGGCACAGAGGTAGGAGATGGTGGAGGAATTGGCTATGGCAAGTGCTGGAGTTGGGTTGGTCTGGAGGGAATGAGTGACCAGTCCTCTCAGGAGGACATAGGAGGCAGCACGGGGTCCCGGCTGGGAGAGGCACTGTGTAGGAAGCTAAGGAAAACCAGATGATTAGGGTGGTATTCTAGAAAAGACCCATGAGCAACAGTCTGAGGGGGAGAGATTAGGTGTGGATACTTGGATTAGGAAGCAGGAATGTAGGGGAGAATGACGAAAGCTGCCCTAAGGCAATGTGTATAGGTAGCAAGAACACAGGGCTAGACAGATTTGGGCAACCTTCCTACTATTTGACTTGTCCTCCTCAAACTGTGCAATGCTGGTTTTAAAAAGACGAAATAAAGGAAAAGATATATATACATATATACAAAATAAAGGAAAAGATACATATGCATATATATATATATACATATATATACATATATATACAATCATCTTTTCTTCAATCTTAAAATGATTTTTGTCAAATTTATAATTTAGTTATGATAAATATCATCTTTTTTATTATAGAAGCAACATATCTTTATTTTATACATTTAGGAAAATTGAGAAAAGTACAACTACTTATCATACTACCACCTTAGATATTATTTGGAAGTTGCGTGTTCTTTATTTTATCATATTTCCTTCATTCTTTCATATGCATTTTAATTCATTCATTTATTCATCTGTTCAGCTGGAAATTCGTGAACATCGACTGCATGTCAGGCACTGTTGTGGACACTGGGATACTGAAGCAAACGATCAGTACCTCAAGTGTACATTCTAGCCGGGAGGATTTTGACAATAAGTAAACAAATGTATCTAGGGTGGTGGTTCCTACTATGGAATAAAGTAAATCAAAACAGGTAAGGGAGCTCTAGCACACGGGATGGGATTTGCATTTTACTTGTCTGGGAAGACTCTGGTTACTTGAGACGTTCAGCAGGGGCATGAAGGATAAGGGGCTGAACCACAAAGCATATACAAGGAAAGAGTGTTCAGGGCAGAGGGAATTTCAAGTGCCCAAGAACCTGAGGTGAGAGAATGCTTGGCATAGGTAGGAACAGCTCATGACTGGAACAGACTAGACAAGGGGAGAAGAGACAGAAATGAAGTTACGGAAGAGCAGGAAGCCGACCTGACTAAGGAGAGAAGGATTTCTTGGAAGGAAGTAGGAAGGCCACTTTTAGAGGTTATTTTAATGTTTTGCAGGAGGGGATTGTGGCTTGTCCCTGGTTAGGGTAGCCATGGAGGGATTGGGAAGCAATAGGAACTGGGTGCCTTCTGAGAGCAGATTGGAGGGGTGTGTGAGGCAGGGGTCAAAGACAATGTCAAGGTTTTGACCTGAACTGGAAGAATGGAGCTTGTTTATGGGATTGTATTCTATTTGTTTATTTAAATACCTGCATATATTTTGGGGGAACTGAAACATGTCTTTGTACCTTGCTTCTCCCTTCTGCCTTCCACCTATTTCCCCCAAAATCAAAAAATAAAGGGAAGCTAAGCAGAAGGCCTATTTTCTGTTCACCTTTTATTTTTTCTAGCCTTATTTCCCCACTTTCTCCTTTCCCTGGTCAGAAAAATAAAATGTGCTTGAATTAAGCCATGCATTCTGAATTTTGCTCATGAGGGGACTTGGCTAGAGGCTGCACTTTATTTGAACTTTGTGGCCAGTGGCCAAGAGAAATAAAGTTTAATTAATGCTAATTTTTCTAACCCCTTTCTTTGCCTTTTCAGCAAAATAAAACTACCTTTGGGAGAACTGACCAAAAAAAAAAAAAAAAAAAAAAAGTTAAAACAGACACTATACTACTAAATCTAGCCACTGATAGAGCAAAAATATTTTCCTACATGCTGTGTTTGGTTATAGAATGATAAAATATTTTGTCATTCTCCTCCTCCTCCCTCCCTACCTCCATCTTTTTCTTTTCTTTTGGTTTGAACAAGCCAGTTGGTTTCTGTTTATTTCTTCAGAAGACCAGTCAGTCTGCAAGCTTGTTTGCATTGGCTGTGATCTGAGTGCCCGGGGCCTGGCGACCCTGCTACAGCTGTTAAATGTCAGGGTGTGGAAAGAACTGGCAGTGTGGGCCACCTGCTGGGTGACTCAATTAGAGTTCCATTTTTTGGTCTTTTTGTTGGTGAGATTGTCAGACTAGCTACGTAGGGACCAGCTATTAGGAAGTAATTGTCACCCATTTTTAGAGGCGATGGTTTTTGTTAATTAAGCTCAGAACCAAGGCTGCCCTTGTTGACCTGCTGGTGAGGCCATCAGCTGCTGATTTGAGGGCTGCTTTCTTGCCTTAGCGTATTTGCAGAACACTTTCCAGGTTCTGCTTAGGAAAAGTTGAAGTGTAGGTGAGAAATAGGAGGGCACAGCATTTCCTTGAGAAAATGGTGTAACAAACCCTTAAAAATCGATGGCGCCACAATTAGGTGAGAGGATCTAATCTGGCCCCATCCCTTCCCCATATCCCAGTGCTCTTGGTTAAGAAGAAAAGCAAAGTAAACAAATAAAAAGAA
Organism: Sciurus carolinensis; assembly: GCF_902686445.1. NCBI lineage: Eukaryota > Metazoa > Chordata > Mammalia > Rodentia > Sciuridae > Sciurus > Sciurus carolinensis. Next base: position 84,930,703 of record NC_062220.1, on the reverse strand, counting down.
AGAAAATCTTCCACCCATCCCCACCACCTTCACCACCAACCTATTTTATTTAGGGCCCTAGCAAGACTGTGAAGAGGCTTGTCCAGGGTCACCCAGCAAATGGCATTAGAAGGTTGCTGCAGAGGACCTGGTGACTTTTGTGAAGACTCAAATGTTTGCTGGTTAACTGCACTTTGGCCATGACCTTGGATGAGGTAGGAATTAGGGAAGTTCCCTGTCTACCTGAACCACTGCAGTAGCCTCTAAGACAGCTTTTTAAAAATTTTTAGTTGTAGATGGACACAATACCTTTATTTTATTTATTTTTATGTGGTGCTAAGGATCGAATCCAGTGCCTCACACGGAAAGCACTCTATCACTGAGCCACAACCCCAGCCTCCAAGACAGTTATTTTTAATATAGTCTTTATAGAGTCTTTTCTTCCTTCAGTTCTCACTGGGAAGATCTGGGGGTCGGATGCTGGGGGAGGTTGGAGTAAAGGAGCAGAAGCCCAGGGCATGGTAAAAATGAGAGCGGGTGGTAAGCTGTATTTGACAGCTGCATTTGCTTATGAAGTCCCATTTCTGCTGATGGTGGGACACACGGGGTCTTCACAATTCAAGTTGTATCAGGCTATTAAGTAAAGCAGCTTCTTTGGAATAGTTATTTTTCTCTCCTCTTGGGGGCTTTGCTGGTCTCTTCCTTCAAAAGGAGGCCTCTGGGTCAGCTGCCTGGGAAGCCCATGTACCTTCCTGATGCCATGAGGTTCTCTGTCACTTTGCTGTATCTGCCTCTGAGCCGCTGAGGCTCGTGTATCCACCTGTGATCAGGAGCTTGAGGCCTGATGTTTCCACCTCTTCTGATTCTCTGAGGTCTGCTGTGGCTCCCACTGAGAATCCAGCTGGGGGTGGGGGGTCTGTTACAGAGGCTCCTTGCTGTAAGTAACCCCCTCCTCCATAAAACCTGATCACCAGCACAGCAGTTATCACCTGTGTCCTTCCTTGGATGCACAAGGGAACTTCCATGTCCCATAAATGCCACCCCAGGGATGTGATAAACGTTGGCCCCATCTCAGGCACCTCCCTCAGGAACAATTTTTTCCACTCAGTTGCCATGTTGGAAACCACAGCTGGTTGGCCACAGGGCTTCTCTGAGAGGCATGGAGTATTTTCAGGATAAGCCCATGAAAAATGTAAGAAAATGGATTCCCATTTGGAAAGCACCTAAGGGAGACCAAACTCTTGATTCCTGGTCAACTGTGTTTTCTACTACTGCAAGGTGGTCCTACTTCTTCATTTCAGAAGTTTTCCAATGTGTAATATTCTGTTGGTATCTCAAATTGTCAGATATAGGTCACTTTCATTTTTAAGGAATTCATTCTTTGTGTTTTTTGGAATTATGGACTATTTTGAGAATTCAATAAAAGTCGTATACTCACTTCCAGAAATATATACTTACTCATCTACATAACAACATGGTGTGCAAATTCCGGGAGCTGAGGGCCACTGAATACTATCCTAGCACAGTGTGGAAGTCAGGTCAAAAAACTGTTTAAAAGTTTAAGTGTTGCACAAACGTCTTCTGCAATTCTAAAATTCTACTGTAAAAGTGTTCTTAAAGGTCTTTGTTCTCACGGCATTTAAACAGTGTTCTTACTTAGACTGTGTCTACCTTTCAAAGCTGTTTTGGCTTCTTGCAATGGTTTTTCCTCAAGTCCTTAAAATATTTCTAATGCACTTTTGAAGGACGCTTCTTTCAGTTCAGGTCTGTTCTTGTCCAGGGAGAATGCTTCTGCTTTATTTAACTGAGAATATTTTGTTCTATAGACTGTAGAATGTCGGAAGGACTATGAGGTTAAGTCCACCACCTACAGACTTTCCTTGCTGTGTAGCAGGTGTCATTCCACACCACATGACAATTCCAATCAGAACTCAAAGCTGCTACTGACAGCCAGAGTTGGTGGGGTCAAGTCCAAGTTTATCACATCATGACCCAGAAATAAGCTCCATTGAGCAAGTCTTCTAGGCCATTTAGCTGGGTGACTATTTCATCTCTTCCTCTCTCCTTCAATTTTAATACCTCTTAATACCCTCCTCTCAAATTCTTTCTTTTGCACTAATAAATTGAGCAACCTGAAGACACCTTTCCTAGGTTCCCAACACCACGTCTTCCCAACCCCTGCACCTGTTCTGTGGGTACCATGTGCTCTCTGGTTAATGAGCGAACTGCCTGAAGTCAACCTCTTCACTAGATCCCCTCTCCCCTACACAAAGTGCTTCAGTCACTGTCTGCTCTTCCTACACAAGCATCGGCTTCCCCTCTATCCTGCCTTCTCCCCAGTAGCATAAAATCTACTGTTATCTCTTCCACTATAAAATAGGACAGAACTCTTGTCATCTCATTTCACCGTCTACTTATGACCACATTTTATTGACTCCAATTATAGTAACCCCCCCGAAACCGTTGTTTCTAATCTCAATCTTCCTTTTGGGTTCTTCCCACTCTCTTTTAAATCCACTCCAACCAGGGTTTAACCCTTACCCACTGTTCTGTAGAAATGGCTTGGTCAAGGTCACCATGAATATCATGTGGGTTACAACTGCTTGCCTAGCCTCAGGTGTGCTGGCTACTGTTACACCCAAGACCTTTCCTAAACTGCATGTTTTTAAAACTCAGTTTGTCACAAGCAAAGGAAAAAAATTTTACCCAACTATTCTGCTAATTTGATAATACTGCACATCAAGTCCTATTTTGTACAATATAATTTTGTAGACCATTAGCCCTTACAATTAAAAATATAAATTTAGCTAGGTCTTTAATACGAAGTGGGGCATTGGCAATTATACAGTAAATTTGGACTGTTTGGGCAAAGAACAAGAACAGACATTCTACTTCTTCCCCCACCCCTTCCCGTTGTTTTTTGCTTTTATTTTTTTGTTTTTTGTTTTTTTTTTGCTTGGTTGGTGCACTTTGGTCTTGAAGGATGTGAACAATTGTCTCAGTGTTTGTTTTCCCTTTTCCTGGGGAGAAGGGTCCATGGTATCCCTGCTGAAGGCCTAGAATGTCACAACACTGTGCAGTATGAGAAGGGAGTCTTAGGAACAGAGCAAGCTGCATCCTGTCTTAAGAGGTTACAGTAGAGATAGTCTCTTGGACAGACCCTGGAGAGAGCACTGGGAATCAGGCTCCCCAGAGGAGCCTCTGAATAGACAAGACAGCAGCAGCAGTCTCTGGAGGCTGGGAAAGGCTTTCCTAATAGATCTGCATTAAAAGGGACTGCTTTTTAAGTGACTCACAATTTATTGCAGTGGGATATGTATGTCTTCCTCACCAAAGGGGAGGAGAGAAAGGGATCTCAATCCATCTTTTAAAAACTCAGACTATTTCTTCTTTGTCTCCTCATGGGGCATTCTCCATTCTATCTCCTTCCAGAATGAAAGGTTCATTTATTTCCCTAGATAAGGTCTGAATAAGGGCAAGATATAATTTAAATGCAGTCAGGCTTAAGATAAATCAGTCATAAAGAGGCAATTATTTATATTAAATCTGTGTCCTTTCTAAAAAGGAATTTGTATTTATCAATTAACTCATTTCCACCATTTAATTTTTCGAAAGGGAATTGTAAAGTTTAAAAAAATATCCATTTTTTTTTTATTTGCAGAAAGATTTAGATGATATGAAGCTTCATGTTATACTATAATAATCCTGTTTGTCAACAGTTTAGATGATATTAAGAAATACTGTAGATCTCATTAATTTGCTTTACGCATTCAAAAGCTCATGCCACATTTTTGTCAGACATTGCAGATTATTAGATTTTTAATAGGAATGTCTAGTTGGCAACTGAGACCAGTAAATATCAAATGTCATTTGCAATCAGACTTGCATTTGAATTTCAGGCCTACCACTGTAGGACCTGAGGCTTGCTACTTAATCTTGATAAATTTAAATTTCCTCACTCAGAAAATAGGGATTCAAGTGGCATTGGATTGTAGCAAGTATCTATTGTTTTGACCTGTCCATCATGCATTCCTCTTTTGCTGGAACATGGATATTTCATTTTCTCAAGACTTATCCTGTCTCCTATTCTCAGCCCATAAAGTCCCAGTGGAATTAACCTGTCTCCTAGCTTGGGATTGAGCAAGTGGCTCAGACTTCAGGTCAGGGAACCCCATTTCCTTGGTGCTGTGATCTGAAAATCTTTGTCCCTCCCAACCCCAAATTCATATGTTGATACTTAATCCCCAATGCAGGGGATTAGTATTCTTGTAAGAGAGGTCTGAGGGAGCTTACTTGTCTCTTCATTAAGGTTCTGCCCTCAGGACCTAATCACCTACCCTAAGTCCCTACCATTTAATACAACTGCATTGGGGATTAAGTGTCAACAACAAGTTGTCAAAAACAATTTGCATGACTTCCCCGTGTTCTATTGAGTCATTGAAACTTTTGGGCTTTATTAAACATATCACCCAAGGTTTTATGAGGCTCCTCATCCCATTACATTCTACTACTGCTGGCCACTGGATAGACCAAGTGCAGCTTCCAGAAGGAAGGCACTTTACTCGGGCATCATGGTGTGGGAAGGAATCAAATCTGTCTGCATGTAGTAAGGACCCTGAGCAGAGGAGCTGTTATTAGTATTGATGAGTACACAGGTTCATGGAGAAACTTCCCCTTTTGGATTCATTAGTGAATCTGCTGTTCTCTCCATTTTCTAGTGAGCATAGGGGAAGAAAAAGATTTGAAGTAACTATTGTCAAGAAAATACAGTAAGAGTAGATGAATCCCTCAACTCACACGCCTGCAAGGAGGAACGTTGTCCCCACCCAGCCTCCATGAGGCTTTCTGGGATCAATTTCTGTTTCTCAACCATCATAATGACAGTGTGAGAAGACCGATTGTGCTGCCTCCATCCCCAGTCTTGGATCAACCTAAACCATTCAATCAACCATTTCCTTATCACGGGCATAATCTGAGCTTCAAACTGTGCTTTTAAAAAATTGTGTGGACTAAAGAAACACAGGAAGATTTTAATATTCAATTGAATGTTGTCTCTACTGGCAAACCACTCAAACTTTGTATGGGTCAGCATAGTTACAAAGTACCAAAGTTACAAAATGTCTTCATTTTCCTTTTGATTTATTCAAGATTCCAACCCACTTTTCAGTTAGTTAGACAATTCCCCAGGGTCTCAGTACTAGGAATGGGTGTGATTCTAAATGATATCTTTTTACCTTTTAATACCATAAGCAACAGAGCTGTTAGTATTTCCTTCTCTGCGAGGGACCTAAGTCCATCTTCCTCTCATCCTTCCCTTTGTTCACAGTGGCCCTGTTGTGGTTCCTTACACTCACCAAACACTTTTCCATCTCAGGACTTTGCACATGCTGTTCCCTCTTGCTATAAGTGCTCTTCTCCCACAAGCCTCACTCCCTTCCTTCACTCAGACCTCTCCTCCAATGCTAAGTCTTCGAGTGGCCTTTTCTGTCCGCCTTGTCCTGGGCAGCATTCTGTCTCTATTGCTTCCCCTCACTGGCGCCCAGTTGCTTTACTTATCTTGGAATATTTCTTGCCATCTGGCATTGAAAAACATTCTATAATCAGGCAGCCCAGGGGTTAGCTGTGATCCCAGAGGGACCAGACTAGGCACATAGTCCTGCTTTCCTACTTCCCAGTTGTATGAACTTGGGCAAATTATTTTACTTCTCTGTGTTTCAATTTCTCCATCTATAAATGGAAAACATCGAAAGCAGTACCTGGCACATGATGAATGCTATCTAAGTATTTCATTAAAAAAAAAAAAAAGAAAGAAAGAAAGGAAAGAAGAAAGAAAGGAAGAAACAAAGAAAAATTACTGTTTATTGTTCTACCCCCAACCCAAATTTGGTCTGTCTAAATGCATCACTATATTCCTAGTTTAAGAACAGTGCCTTTTGGTAGTATAGCCATTTGCCAGTAAATGACTGGAACTGGAGACTATCATGCTAAGTGAAAATAAGCCAATCCCAAAAACCAAAGGTTGAATGTTCTCTCTGATATGCTAATACATAACAAGGCAGGGGTGGGGGGAGAATAGAAGTTCATTGAATTGGACAAAGGGGAATGAAGGGAAGGGATGGGGGACAGGAAGAGGAAAGAGTAGAATGAATCGGACATTACTTTTCTATGTTCACATATCAATATACGATCGGTGTAACTCCACATCATGTACAACCAGAAGAATGGGATCCTAATTAGAATAAGTTACACTCCATGCATGTAAAATACATCCAAATACATTCTACTGTCATGTATAACGAAAAAGAACAACAACAACAAAGAACAGTGCCTGAAAGAGGATGGGCACTTAGGTGTCTATTGAATTAGTTATCTTTTAGAAGGTCAAGGCATCGAAAGGTAAATAAATGTTTTTTAAAATCTGGAGTTAAAGAGAAGAACACTGGGGTAGAATTTGGAGGACTGAGATTTTTGTACTTGCTCTGCCACTTATAAGTCAGCAGGTTTAAGCAAATCAGTTAAAATCTGCCCATCTACAGACTGGAAGGTGCCAAGATTCTGTGTTCCAGAGGTGTGGGGAAAGTACTTTAAGGGTTTGTAAACCTGTGCTCACTCCGTAAGTAAAGGTTATGGTATTTCCAGAGGCAAAAGTGAAGCTGTGTTGCCTATGCGTCCTTCTCTGCTGGGCTCTGAATTCAGTCCTGGGAATATGGCAGATGACCACAGAGTCTTAAGCAAATCCTGCTGACATCTGTCAAACCGGGACCACCCGCAGAATTACTAGCACAATTCTTGGGCTTGGGAGTGAACTTACATAGTTGATAATTAAAGCTACAACATTTTAGAGGGTTCATGGCAAACTGGCATCCTGACCAGTGTGTTTTCTTTTCTCTTTTGTCCTGCCCTCCCCAGAAAGAGTTAAGGAGGCACAATCCTGGTGAATGGATTAGGGAGAGAGCTCAAGTCACCATTTTGGTGGCCTTTTTACACTTTCATCCTAGATGGAAGGTTTCTATTTATATATTAAATGCCCCAAAGAGGCACCATTTGGGATGCTTGGTGTTTTCCATTCTGATTATCCCTCTTTTCCCTTTCCCACAGCATGACTCCTCTGCGTTCCCAGGGCTGAAGGTCATGGCTAATTGGCATGACTGCTCAAATCTTCCCTGCAAGGATTTTCCTGTGAGGTGATGCCCAAAGTGGGGGGACCCAAGGGGCACAGCAGAGTTCTGATCATGGGCTGAAGATAATTTCATTGGCTTGCCACGGGCCTTGTTTGTAGGTGATAAAATAAAGGATGGGAGCTCAGAAACCAAATTGGCTTCAGAGTTGATGTGTGGCTGAATTGACTTGAGGAGGAGGCTGGGAGCTGTAAAGCGAGTTTGCCCTTTAATGGGTATTTTGTGCTCGTCTGGCTCCTTGTCCAGAGATTGGGCAAAATCTATTAGTGAGATCCACGCCGTTCACGCCTCATACCAGAGCCATCTGGGATAAGACTTACTCATTTCTTTTTTGATCCCCTAATTGGAACTGCTGACTGACTCTTAGGTACCTGAGTGACTTTAAATTGGGATGCTGAGAGCTCTGGTACCAAAGCATTTTAAAGGGCAGCGGGAGACATCATTCATGTTGTCTGAAGATCGGTTTGGATGGATGTGGATGTCTGCCAAGAGCAGCCAGCCTGGAAGGTATCTGTATAGATTGCTGATTGGCAATGACCTCCAACTGCACAGAAGCAACTGAACTCTGCTGACTCCAGTGAGCTGAGATTGAGTGCTTTGAAGTCAGCTGGGGAAGAGCCGAGGCTGTTTCCTGAGCCTTCCTTCATTGTCTCAGGGAAGCATAAATAGGAAGTCTTCTGCAAGAGACCTGCTGGTTATCGTCTTCGATGGCAGGAGGTGGGGGCTCCCTCAGAATCTGACATGAAAACCATTTCCAATCACCCTCATGGGTGTCTGCAAGACTGATGGGGTTATGGACCATCCTTTTGGTTAATGATTTGGTAACTGAGGTCTATGCGCTCAGAACTCATTCTTGTATTTAATTGTTTCCTGCTAAAGGCCAAGACTACTGCTATTTGCAAATTATTAGGCTGCTAAGTCTCCAAAGGAGACTTTATTAGTGTGAGAGGAGTGGGGAAAAGTTTGAGAGGAAGCCAGGTTTCCTCCCACACTGTACTTGCTTTGCATTTCACAGGGTAGGTCCCTTCTAAAGAAGGCATTCAATTCAATTCATCAGACTTATATTGGGCACTTACTACGTGTTCCAGGGACGGTTAGGCCCAGGAATTCAAGACCCAGTGCAGCAGGGGACCTGCTCTCGGGTTGCTCCAGAGCCACCAGGCTTGTCTTTTGATCACTCATCCTTTTTATCCTGTACCAAGTTTAGCAACTGTCCTTTCCCTGTGTCCACCTAGTTCAAATGCTCCTGGGAAGTCATAGTGGGGGCTTTTCCTCCCCTCAGAAATGTGATGGGGTCCACTTTCTTCTATGAAATGAAAATGAAGCTTACATTTCAGTTTTGAAACTTATTAATGTTGATCCCATCACATTCCCAAATGGATATAAAAATTGTAGACCATAATATAAAAATGGAAAGGATGCAAGGCAAAATATGAATGGGAAAAATATTTAAAATATGTGCCATGAAGTCCTGTTCATTTGGTTGGGGTGGGTATGGGGAGCACATATTTGGCTCAGAGCATCTTTGATTCCTAGTGTGCTAAAGAAACCTGAACAGATAATGGATTCATATTCTTAGGATAGAAATAATAGGTTACTTTGAAGAGATAACTATTCTTGAGTGGGGAGAAGTTACTTTTGTAAGTTCATAGAGGGTAGTGTGTGATAGTATAGCTTACTGCATTATCTTTGAATTTCAAGGTAATATGTGGGTTTTCAGGACTGTTGCCTGATTTAATTTTTCTTTAACAATGGTTTTCCCAAACAGAAGGCTAATTCTGGGATTGCTACACTTCGAGAATTCGGTATTTCCAATTATTATTGATACCAGATTAAAGGAGAACTTCAAGCCCGAATCAAGAAGGAGATGCTCAGTTTAACTTGTACTCAGGAGCTAGGTGAAAGTGGACACATGAGTAGTGCTTTAAGATGATGTCCTTATCTGTTAGTTGTATTGCCACTTCTGTATTTCAAGCATGTTTGTACTGCTTTGGGGACAAGATGATGTAGACTCACACTTTCCTGCTCTTCTTCTCTAACTAAAACTAAGAGTAAGAACATAAGAGACTGTTATGAGAGATGGGAGTAAAAAGAACCTGAGTTTCAGAATTCAACTAAATCATGCTAAATTCCCTGGGATTTCTTCTTTTCTTGTATCCCTGACTGGGTACCTGAGAAGGCTGCAAGCCATATGCACCAGAAGCTGTAAATAAAACGAAACAAGAAAAGCCCATCTCTCTAGTCCTGGGAAGGACCAGTGAGGGTTTGGTAGGAAGACTCATGCCTTGTGGCAATTGTGGACCCCATCTGCCTGAAGCAATGGCAAGATGAAAACCCAGGTAGGACAACTAGTCCCCACCCCTTACCCTATTGCAGCAGCAGACCAATCTTTGTTCTGCAGAGACTACATCCAAGTCTTAGAAAGCCAATCCCCTTCTCTCCCTATACCATGTCACAGTACATAAGCCCTTCTGCCTCCTGTGCTGGCAGCTCCAGAAAGCTGTTTCCTATGCCCTTACCCAGCAACAGAAGACAATCCAGGCCGGTGTTTCCAAGTTCCTATATCCAATGGCAGAAAGCACGTCAGGACTGGAATCCAGCCCTGCACTCAGTAGCAGAAGGTGAAATAGGCCCAAGGTCTGACCTCTACTCAGTGACAGAGAGCTACTCAGACTCTGGTTTCTGGCTTTCCACACAGCAGGTAGCCCAGGAAGGTACTTCCCTCCTTCTGTAGAACCAACAGAGATCAAGCAGGAAGCTCGAACCATCAGGTGACTGGAGATTAGGCGAGGGAACATGCTCCAGCAATGCCCCCCACTCTCCACCAAATGATGCCAGTCAGCCCAACACGAGCGCCCTCTACCCCACAGGCAGCAAAGCAGGGATCCAGAGGGACCTCAAGTGGAACCAAGAGAACCAAACAGACCAGAGTCATACTGCAAGGGATCAGAAAATAGTAAAGTCACTGGAACAGCAGCCCATGGATCTAGGCCAGAACCTGCATAGTAAACCTAAACAGGGTGACTGCCTACTCTCACATAATATTTAAATAGGATCCATGATCTCCTAATATAATTTCCAAACTGCCCAGGAAACAATTGAAAGTTGCTTCTCATACCAAGAACTAGGAAAATTCCAACTTGAATAAGAAAAGACAATGAATTGACACCAATACCCATATGAATGGAACTATCTGGAAAGGACTTTAAAGCAGTCACCATAAAGTTGCTTCAGTAAAGTAATGACAAACTCCCTTGAAACAAAAAATAGAAAACATTAGTAAAGAAATAAAAGTTTTTAAAAAGAACCAAATGGAAATTATAAAAATGAAAATAAAATAAATAACTCCTACCACCCCCAAACCAAAACAGAACACCTCACTGGATAGGATTAATAGTAGTATGAAATTTGACCAAATCATATTGCTATATTGTGCACATGTGCAAATATGTAACAAAAAACTCCAGTATGGTATGATTATAATGTGCTAATAAAGAAAAAAAAGTAGTATGTAGATCACAAAAGATGGAATCAGTAAACTCAAGGACAGAAAAGGATAATTTATGTAATTTTAACAATGGAATAAAGAAAAAAAATGTGCAGAGTCTCAGGGACCTATGAGACAATAACAATAACAACAAAAAAGATTGGGCATTTATATCATCAGAGCTCCCTAATGGAGAGAAAAAAGCAAGAGTGGCTGAAATATTATTCAAAGAAATAGTGACTGAAAATATTCCAAATTTGGTGGAAGACATAAAGCTTGCTGAACAAACCTTCGTACAATAACCTCCCAAGAGACAATGCTAAGCCACATCACAATTAAACTTCTGAAAATTAAAACAAAAAAATTAATATTAAAAGCAGTAAGAGAAAATGACACATTACCTATAGGGAACACTAATCTGAATGAGAGCAGGTTCTCATCTGAAACAATGGAATACAGAAAGAAGTGAGGCAACATGTTTAAAGTGTTGAAAATATCTGTCAATCACAAATTCTGTATCTTTCAGGAATGAAGGAAAAATGGAGACAGTCCCAGGTGAAGAAAAGACAAATCCCAGAGAATTTGTCCTGAGGAAATCTATCCTTAAAGAATGGCTACAGGTCTATAATCCCAGCAGCTCGAGGGGTTGAGGCAGGAGGATGGGGAGTTCAAAACCAGGCTCAGCAACAGCGAGGTGCTAAGCAACTTAGTGAGACCCTGTCTCTAAGTAAAAGACAAAAAAGGGCTGGGGATGTGGCTCAGTGTTCGAGTACCCCTGGGTTCAAACCCTGGTTAAAAAAAAAAAAAAAATGTGGACTACAGGAAGCTCTCCAAACAGAACAAGAATGATAACAGGCTTGGAAAACCAGAAAGCAAAGAAAAACAACAGAATGGGTAAAAATAAGAGTAAGTATAGTTGATTCCTTCTTCTTATAAACTTCTTTAATATATTTATGGGTGGTGAAAAAATTATAACAATACTATAGTGCTCAGTGTACATAGATAAGACAATTATACTTTTAAAAAGACATAATTGAATTAAATTTTCAATACTTGTCTCAAAATGATAAAGCATCAATACCAGTGGACTGTAATAAGTTACATATGGATTATTATAATATTAAAGCAACCACTAAAAAAAACAGAGTGATATGATTAAAACAGTATAAATGAAAACAGAAATCTTTAAAAAATTGTCAAGTAAACCACAAAAAGTAGGAAAATAAAATAGAAGAATAAAAACAGAGGAAAGAAAATAAACACTAAAATACAGACATAAAGTTTAACATATCAATAATTACTTTAAATGGAAATGGTCAATCAGAAGACAGTGATTAGCCATGCTGAAGTGAATCAGATCTTGGAAATATCTGACAAAGACTAAAAATAGCCACCATAAAAATTTCCTCAATAGGAAACAAATGAAAAAACATAAAACCTTAACAAAGAAATGGAAGTTATGAAAAGAACAAAATGGAAGTTGGTGGAAAATACTATAAAAAAATTCATTGGATAGACTTAGAGTTAGAGTGCAGAGATGTCAGGAAATAGAATCGGTGGACTGGGGATGTAGCTCAGTAGAGCACCTGCATAGTATGAACAAGGTCCAGTCAGCATCACTATCACCACACACACAAAAAAAGAATCAGTGCCCCTTAAAACAGTTCAACAGATCGTTGTGACTGAACTATAAGCTGTCTACAAGAAACTTCAAAAATAAACAACATAAGTAGATTGAAAGTGAATGGATAAGAAAAAATGTATCATACTAATATTAATCCAAATAAGCAAAGTAGATTTTTGAGCATAGTTAATTATTAGGCATAATGCAATGTTGAAAGAATCACTGAGAAGGCATAGTGATTCTAAATCTGTATGCAATAAACCACAGAATTTCAAAATACACAAAACAAAAAACTGGGAGAGCTAAAAGCAATTGATAAACTTATTAGACAGAAATTTCATAATAGAAGAACTAAACAACACCATCAATGAACAGGATCCCATTGATATTTCTAAAATACTTGATCCAACAATAGCAGAGTATGGTCTTACAAGCAACCTTAGAACATTCACCCAAAGAGTTCATATTCTGGGACATAAAATAACTTCAATAAATTTAAAAGAACTGAAATCATATAAAATATATCATTTAAGTATCATGAAATCAAACTAGGAATTAATAACAGACAGACAACAGGAAAAGGTTCAAACACACTTCTAAACAACCCATGAGAGAAGGATATCTCTAAGGAAATTTTTTAAATGCATAGAACTAAGTTAAAATGAAAATACTACATCCAAAGTTTGATAAATGCAGCTAAAACAGTGCTGAGAGGAAAATTAATAGCATTAAATGCTCACCTTGGAATGAGGAAAGATTTCAATTTAATAGTTGAAGTTTCTCCCTAAAGTATAAAATCCTTCAATGAAACTTTAATGTTGCTTCCTGGATAGATGTGTTTATTTTTTAAAAAATATCTTTCTTCTGTAACTATTTTGTTCTGTATGAACACATTTACTTTGGGACCTAAAATAATTGCTACATATGGTTGACTGCACAAAATGACCTATTCTATTGGGACTGCTCCTGAGTTGCCTGGAAAAGAAGTTGTTTGTCAATTGACCGTTTCAGTCAACACCTTTTCTCAGGTGAGAGTGTCTTCTGGACTTTTATTCTTACTATAAATTCTACTTTCAAGAATAAGCATAGACTCCAAGAGAACATATTTGATTTGTATAAGACATGCATAGGCCTTGGGAGTCACATTCAAATTATAATTTGATTATTCATTTATTTATTCATTCATTACCTATATCCTGTGTACTGTTCAAAGTGCTGGGGATGTAGTGAACAAGTTGAAGATGGTGTCTTATAGTTCTACCTACTATAGAAAGCATAAAATATTGAACAGCCCAATGTCTTCCCCATGAACCTTCAATCTAATAAGGAAATAACAGTATATTCAGTGAAATACACAATTGGAAATACAGTGTCAAATGGGAACCAGCAGAGAGCTTAGACAACGTGCAATGGGACTGAGAAAAAGACAATGTTTGGGGGGAAGGGGAAGTTTTATGAAGGTAATGAGTTGGGGTTCAGATAAAGAGGATAGATGGATTATCATGGCGGAGAGAAGGGATTGACACTAGGAACATAGTAGCAGAGACTATCGCGTTCCCTCTGCCCGCAGAGAGAGACACGACAAACGTCTGAAGCTTTGGAAGTTTATTGTGCACAGTCTTCCTTTCTTTCCCTCTTTTCTATCCCCTTCTCTCTTTTCTTTCTCTCGCTCTCTTTCCCTCTGCTTAGCTCTCGCCTGCTCCGGTCGCTCCGCTTCTCCCACTCGGCTCTCGCCCTCGCTCGCACTCTTCTTCCTCGCTTCTACTCCTCCTACTCTCAGCTTCCTTCTCACTCCCCCACCCATCAAGCTTATATACACTTCAACCAATCAGGGGAGAGCACACGAGGTAAACGCGCGGACAGCTGCAGGCATAGAATAGGTACACGAGGGGGGCATGCTCTAATCACATCGTTAACTAGCCAATCATTGGAATTCGCTGGTTGTTTACTGTATAGCTGGCCGCTTTTGGCTCAGCGCCAGGCGCCATCTTGACCGTGCCCAAGGCTGGGGGTCCCAGAAACCCCGACATATCCCCCTTCTTTATTATTAAACTAAGGCTCGGGACCGTGTCTGTCTTAGGCTGAGTGGTCAGCATATGTCCTTACCCGTCATCAGAGCCTGCAGAGCATGCTGCAGCTCCTGTCTTAGGTTGGTACACAGCCACCTCCTTCATTACCCGTCTTTGACTACCGGTCCAGCATCAAGAGCCATACTAATGGGGGGCTGTCGGCCTTTAGGGCGGTCATGGCCTGATGAAAGATAATCTGATCTCTCTATTGGCTGGCTCGTAGATGCAATGCCAAAACGAATGAAGAGAAGGAGGCCAAGGCAGAGGAGCACCACCATAGCTCCTAAGCCTGCCCGCTGTTTGATAAATCTATAAACAGAAGAAAAACCATGTAGCCATATTAAATACAGAAACAATATACATCCCAGTAGAGTTACAATACGGGCAACACAAACAGCTCTCAGGGAATAAACGCATCCCAGTCCCAAAAGTTCTTGCAAGGTATCCACTTGTTCTTGTAGTAAGTCCACTCTCTGATAGAGTCTCTATGGTCTGTAAGGCTGCAGCTGTATTTTCGGCTGAATGATCGTTGTTATGGTTGTGTCAATGCTGCTACTGCAAGGACTGTGATGGCAATGATCACGGCTGTTGCAATGTCAAAGCCTCTTCTGTTTCTTGATAATAGCACTGGCAATTCTATATCTGCAACAGAAACTAGGACTGGTAGGAAGATAGGAATGTGCATCAAAATTGCACAGGTGGCAAAAGAACCATTCCAGCATTGTGAGAGATAGCACACGGTTAGTGAACAGTCAAGAGGTGTTATTAGAAATGTTAGTTGGTAGAAACATAAAAGGGAAGAAATACACAAGCTGACGTGGGAGGAAAAGCAATATTATAGCTAGGGTCAGCAGAACGAGTTGCTCTACTCTGGGTCTGATTTGTAGTATGATTCCAACGGCAAAGTGCAAAAATTCCTCCTGTTAAAGCAAAGAAAGACTAGAGATATCCTTGTCACCAAAAACAGCACGACCTGAAAAATCATCAGTAGAATTGACAGGCTTGTAGAGGAATTGGTGAAAAACAAGAAAAGGAAGGATAAAAAATGTGTTAGTTAGAAGTAAAAAATATGGCCAGGCTAACAATGGCCACTAGGTTCCGGGTTTGCCTTTCTGTCTGAGTTTTTGTTATTGGAGGAAGGCTCAGGCTCGCCATTGCGAGGAGGAGCAGCATCACTTGCATGCTGTAAAACTCTGATTAGCCTTTCTGGAATCCAGACTGGAGTCTGTTGATCCTGTGGGAAAATACAAACAGACCCTCGGACCCAACGAAGGACTGGATCTGGTCCTTTCCAACAACCTGTCAGGATATCTTTCCATTTTGCCCATACTTGGGGAGTATCATGGGGATTATAATGTCGATCAGCTGCAGAGTGGCCGTCCCTATCCAGAGTTAAGAAATTTAGAATGAAAAGAACTAAATTAAGTTTATCTTTAGGAGACTTGTAGGAGGCTCCTATTCCCCCTTTTTGTTTATTTAGACAATTTTTTAAAGTAAGATGTGCTCTTTCCACAATGCCCTGTCCCTGAGGATTATAGGGGATGCCAGTGACTGATTGAATGTTAAATGTTTGTAAAAACAACCGGAAGCTTTTGGAAGTATAAACAGGACCATTATCTGTTTTAATAACTTTAGGTATGCCCCAGCCAGCAAATGCTTGTAGGCAGTGTTGAATGACATCTTTTACCTTTTCTCCAGAATGAGCGGAAGCCATAATGACCCCTGAAGCAGTGTCTACTGACACATGTACATACTTAACAGTACCAAATTCAGGAATATGGGTTACATCCATCTGCCAAATATGACCAGGCAGCAGTCCCCTGGGGTTAACTCCAAAGGATTGTACTGGGATTAAAGGAGCACAATGTTGACAATTTTTTACTATTTGTCGAGCCATACATTTAGATATAGGAAATTTTCTGCTCAAAGTAGTGGAATTTACATGGAATTTTTCATGAAAGAGTTTTGCTTGTTCCTCTATGGAAAAAACAAAAATTGATTTGGTGGCCATATCTACCAAGTCATTAGCATTGGCCAAAGGTCCTGGTAAATTAGAATGAGCTCTAATATGTCCTACATAAAATGAATGTTTACGCTGTAGATTAAGGTTTTTTTTTTTTTTTTTTTTTTTCTTTTTTAACTTTTTTTTTTTATCTATTTTTTTTTACGTTTACATAGGGTAATGATGTTTATTATATTTTTCCCCTCCCCCCCACCCCTCCCACCCCTCCCACCCTCTTTTCCCTCTACACAGTCCTTCTTTCCTTCATTCTTACTGCTCTCCTTAGCCTAACTCTAAACCTAACCCTAAACCTAATGCTAGCCCGTCCCACCCCCCATTATATGTCCTCATCCGCTTATCAGCGAGATCATTCGTCCTTTAGTTTTTTGAGATTGGCTTATCTCACTTAGCATGATATTCTCCAATTTTGACCATTTGCCTACAAATGCCATAATTTTATCATTCTTCATTGCGGAGTAATATTCCATTGTATAAATATGCCACAGTTTCTTTATCCATTCATCAACTGAAGGGCATCTAGGTTGGTTCCACAATCTGGCTATGGTGAATTGAGCAGCAATGAACATTGATGTGGCTGTATCTCTGTAGTATGCTGATTTTAAGTCCTTTGGGTATAGGCCAAGGAGTGGGATAGCTGGGTCAAATGGTGTTTCCATTCCAAGCTTTCTGAGGAATCTCCACACTGCTTTCCAGAGTGGTTGCACTAATTTGCAACCCCACCAGCAATGTATGAGTGTTCCTTTTTCACCACATCCTCGCCAACACCTATTGTTGCTTGTATTCTTGATAATCGCCACTCTAATTGGGGTGAGATGAAATCTTAGGGTAGTTTTGATTTGCATTTCCCTTATTACTAGGGATGTTGAACATTTTTTCATATATCTGGTGATTACTTGTACATCTTCTTCTGTGAAGTATCTGTTCATTTCCTTAGCCCATTTGTTGATTGGATTATTTGTATTCTTCGTGTAGAGTTTTTTGAGTTCTTTATAGATTCTGGAAATTAGCGCTCTATCTGAGGTATGGTTGGCAAAGATATTCTCCCACTCTGTAGGCTCTCTCTTCACATTTCTGATAGTTTCCTTTGCTGAGAGAAAGCTTTTTAGTTTGAATCTATCCCAGTTGTTGATTCTTGCTTTTATTTCTTGTGCTATGGGAGTCCTGTTAAGGAAATCTGATCCTGAGCCAACAAGTTGAAGATTTGGACCTACTTTTTCTTCTATAGATGCAGGGTCTCTGGTCTGATTCCGAGGTCCTTGATCCATTTTGAGTTGAGTTTTGTGTAGGGTGAGAGATAGGGGTTTAGTTTCATTCTATTGCATATAGTTTTCCAGTTTTCCCAGCACCATTTGTTGAGAGGCTATCTTTTCTCCATTGCATATTGTTGGAACCTTTGTCTAGTATGAGAAAATTGTATTTATTTGGGTTTGTGTCCATGTCCTCTATTCTGTACCATTGATCTACCTGTCTATTTTGGTACCAATACCATGCCGTTTTGTTACTATTGCTTTGTAGTAGAGTTGAAGATCTGGTATTGCAATACCCCCTGCTTCGCTCTTGCTACTGAGGATTGCTTTAGCTATTCTAGGTTTTTTATTCTTCCAGATGAATTTCATAATTGCTTGCTCTATTTCTGCGAGGTACATCATTGGGATTTTAATTGGAATTGCATTGAATCTGTATAGAACTTTAGGTAGTATAGCCATTTTGACGATATTAATTCTGCCTATCCAGGAACATGGGAGATCTTTCCATCTTCTAAGGTTTTCTTGAATTTCTTTCTTTAGTGTTCTGTAGTTCTCATTGTAGAGGTCTTTCACCTCTTTTGTGAGATTGATTCCCAAGTATTTTATTTTTTTCGATGCTATTGTGAATGGGGTAGTTTTCCTAATTTCTCTTTCTGAAGATTCATCACTTATGTATAAAAATGCATTGGATTTATGAGCATTGATCTTGTAACCTGCTACTTTACTGAATTCACTTATGAGTTCTAAAGTTTTCTGGTGGAATTTCCAGGTTCCTCTAAATATATAATCATGTCATCAGCGAACAGGGATAGTTTGAGTTCTTCTTTTCCTATTCGTATCCCTTTAATTTCTTTGGTTTGTCTGATTGTTCTGGCTAGAGTCTCAAGGACGATGTTGAATAGAAGCGGTGAAAGAGGGCATCCCTGCCTTGTTCCAGTTTTTAGGGGAATGCTTTCAGTTTTTCACCATTTAGAATGATATTAGCCATGGGCTTAGCGTAGATGGCCTTTATAATGTTTAGGAATGTTCCCATTACCCCAATTTTTTCTAGTGTTTTGAGCATGAAGGGATGCTGTATTTTATCAAATGCTTTTTCTGCATCTATTGAAATAATCATGTGATTCTTAACTTTAAGTCTGTTGATATGGTGAATGACATTTATTGATTTCCGAATGTTGAACCAACCTTGCATCCCTGGGATAAAACCCACTTGATCGTGGTGCACTATCTTTTTAATATATATTTGTATGCGATTTGCTAAAATTTTGTTGAGAATTTTTGCATCGATGTTCATTAAGGATATTGGTCTGAAATTTTCTTTCCTTGATGTGTCTCTGTCTGGTTTAGGTATCAGGGTGATATTGGCTTCATAGAACGAGTTTGGTAGGGTTCCCTCCTCTTCTATTTCATGGAATAGTTTGAGGAGTATTGGAATGAGCTCTTCTTTAAAGGTTTTGTAGAACTCGGCTGAGAACCCATCTGGTCCTGGACTTTTCTTTGTTGGTAGGCTTTTGATGACCTCTTCTATTTCATTGCTTGAAATTGGTTTATTTAAGTTGTGTATGTCCTCCTCGTTCAGTTTAGGTAGTTCATATGTCTCTAGAAATTTGTTGATGTCTTCAAGGTTTTCTGTTTTTGTTGGAGTATAGATTTTCGAAATAGCTTCTAATTATGTTTTGTATTTCGGTCGTGTCTGTTGTGATGTTTCCTTGTTCATTCCGAATTTTAGTAATTTGAGCTTTCTCCCTCTTTCTCTTTGTTAGTGTGGCTAAGGGTTTATCAATTTTATTTATTTTTTCAAAGAACCAACTATTTATTTTATTAATTTTTTCCGATTGTTTCTTTTGTTTCGATTTCGTTGATTTCGGCTCTGATTTTAACTATTTCCTGTCTTCTACTACTTTTGGTATTGGTCTGCTCTTCTTTTTCTAGTGCTTTGAGCTGTAGTGTTAACTCGTTTATTTGTTGATTTCTACTTCTTTTTTTGAATGTACCCCATGAAATAAATCTTCCTCTAAGTACTGCATTCATAGTGTCCCAGAGATTTTGATATGATGTGTCTTTGTTCTCGTTTACTTCTAAGAATTTTTTTATTTCCCTCCTGATGTCTTCTGTTATCCATTCATCATATAATAGTGTATTATTTAGTCTCCAGGTATTGGAGAAGTTTCTGTTTTTTATTCTGTCATTTATTTCTAATTTCAATCCATTATGATCTGATAGAGTACAAGGTAGTATCTCTATCTTCTTGTATTTACTAACAGTAGCTTTGTGGCATAAAATATGGTCTATTTTAGAGAAGGATCCATGTGCTGCTGAGAAGAAAGTGTATTCATTCTTTGTTGGATGGTATATTCTATATATGTCCGTTAAGTCTAAATTGCTGATTGCGTTGTTGAGATCTATAGTTTCTTTATTCAATTTTTGTTTGGACGATCTATCCAGTGGTGAGAGAGGTGTGTTAAAATCGCCTAGTATTATTGTGTTGTGGTCTATTTGATTTCTGGAATTGAGAAGGATTTGTTTGACGTACGTGGATGAGCCAATGTTCGGGGCATAGATATTTATGATTGTTATGTCTTGCTGACTTATGCTTCCCTTAAGCAGCATGTAATGTCCTTCTTTATCCCTTCTGACTAGTTTTGGTTTGAAGTCCACATTATCTGAGATGAGGATGGATACTCCAGCTTTTTTGCTGTGTCCGTGTGCATGGTATGTTTGTCCCCATCCTTTCACCTTTAGTCTATGGGTGTCTCTTTCTATGAGATGAGTCTCTTGCAGGCAGCATATTGTTGGATTTTTCTTTTTAATCCAATCTGCCAGTCTGTGTCTTTTGATTGATGAATTCAGGCCATTAACATTCAGGGTTATTATTGTGATATGATTTGTATTCCCAGTCAATTGACTCATATTTGTTTTTGACATGATTTGGTTTCTCCTTTATTTGGCTATTCCTTTAGGCTAGCGCCTCCTGTTGCTGATTTGCATCGTTGTTTTTCATCTCTTCCTCATGGAATATTTGCTGAGAACGTTCTGTAATGCTGGCTTTCTTTTTGTAAATTCCTTTAGCTTTTGTTTATCATGGAAGGATCTTATTTCATCGTCAAATTTGAAGGTAAGTTTTGCTGGGTATAAGATTCTTGGTTGGCATCCATTTTCTTTCAGGGCTTGGTATATGTTGTTCCAGGCCCTTCTAGCTTTTAGGGTCTGGATTGAAAAATCTGCTGATATTCTTATTGGTTTCCCTCTGAATGTAATTTGATTCTTTTCTCTCGCGGCCTTTAAAATTCTGTCTTTATTTTGTATGTTAGGTATTTTCATAATAATGTGCCTTGGTGTGGGTCTGTTGTAATTTTGTATGTTTGGAGTTCTATAAGCCTCTTGTACTTGGTTTTCCATTTCGTTCTTCAGATTTGGGAAATTTTCTGTTATTATTTCATTGAATAGATTGTTCATTCCTTTGGTTTGTTTCTCTAAGCCTTCCTCAATCCCAATAATTCTCAAATTTGGCCTTTTCATGGTATCCCATAGTTCTTGGCGATTCTGTTCATGATTTCTTACCATCTTCTCTGTTTGTTCAACTTTGTTTTCAAGGTTAAATATTTTGTCTTCAATGTCTGAGGTTCTGTCTTCCAGGTGTTCTATCCTATTGGTTATGCTTTCTATGGAGTTTTTAACTTGGTTTATTGTTTCCTTCATTTCAAGGATTTCAGTTTGGTTTTTTTTCAGTATCTCTAACTCTTTATTGAAATGATCTCTTGCTTCCCGTATTTGGTCTTTTAACTGTTGATTGGTGCGATCATTTAATGCCTGCATTTGCTCTTTCATCTCCTCCTTCAATGCCTGCATTTGCTCTTTCATCTCCTCATTAGCTTCCCTGATCGTTTTAATTACGTACATTCTGAACTCCCTTTCTGACATTTCTTCTGCTGTGCTGTCATTGGGTTTTATTGATGTAGTATCTAGGTTTGTTTGGGACATTTTCTTCCCTTGTTTTCTCATAATGGTCAGTTGTCAGTGGGACCCTGAGATATTGCAGTTTTCCACTATTGGCTTATAGTGTCCCAGTAGATTTCCAGTGTATCACCTCCCAGCTTTCAGTAGCCTGATGTCTTGGAGGAATCTGATAAAGCAGCTCATTCGAAGAATACTGCCCCTAGCCCCCTACTGGTTCCACGTTTTGGAACTGGCTCTGTGCGGAAATGCTCTCACTGTGGGCCTGCACCGTGCAGCTGGCCGTGTGGGAAGAGCCCACTGCCGGAGTGTGGAAGACTACCTTGGGAAGACTCAAGCTGCCCTGCCCGGCTCTGCTAAGCCACCTCTATCTGGGCCTGCCACCCAGGCTGAGCTTTACCCAGTGGGCAGACTCACCCGTGGCTCCACTTCAGTCCGAGTCTCTCAATGCCTCCCCTTCTTAACTCCTGGGTTGTGGAGCGACCGGGGGTGCAGTCTCCCTCTAGGCCGCCATCTTGGATCGCCCCGTGAAGAGAGCCCGCAGCCGGAGTGGGCAGAGCCGCCTGAAGAGGTCTCCGGCTGCCCTGCCCTTATCCCTGAGGCTGATTGCAGATCGAGGCTCTCCGCTGGTTCTTTGCAGGAGTACACTGCACTGCAGCGGCTCCGGGACTCGGAGCCTGCTCTGTTCAGACAGGCTCTCACTAGCGGGCCAGTTCCGTTCCGAGAACCTGGAGAAGCTGGCTGTGTGGGCGGGGCCCACCGCCGGAGTGCGCAGGACTGCCTGTGGATGACTCTAGCTGCCCTGCCCGGCTCCGATAAGCCACCTCTATCTGGGCCTGCCACCCGGGCCGAGCTTTACCCAGTGGGCAGACTCACCCGTGGCTCCACTTCAGTCCGAGTCTCTCAATGCCTCCCCTTCTTAACTCCTGGGTTCTGGAGCGACTGGGGGTGCAGTCTCCCTCTAGGCCGCCATCTTGGATCGCCCCGTGAAGAGAGCCCGCAGCCGGAGTGGGCAGAGCCGCCTGAAGAGGTCTCCGGCTGCCCTGCCCTTATCCCTGAGGCTGATTGCAGATCGAGGCTCTCCGCTGGTTCTTTGCAGGAGTACACTGCACTGCAGCGGCTCCGGGACTCGGAGCCTGCTCTGTTCAGACAGGCTCTCACTAGCGGGCCAGTTCCGTTCCGAGAACCTGGAGAAGCTGGCTGTGTGGGCCTAGAATAAGGTTTTGTAGCGTGGTAAAATAAGAAGCTACAGTGGACATGGAAGAAATATGGGGTACCGTTTCAAGAACCTGTAAAGCGTTGACGATATATAAGCTATCAGATAGAAGATTGAATGGCTGATTATCTGCTAATTTAAAGGCTAATATTACAGCTGCAAGTTCAGTAACCTGTGCGGAGTTGGGTGGAACTATTATAGTGTGAAGTTGTTTACTGATAAGTACTGCACCTACTCCATTTTTGGAGCCATCAGTAAAAATGGTTACACAGTCTTTAAGAGGCTGGACACTAGTCACTTTTGGAAAAACTATGGGAGTATTTTTACAGAATTGAATCCAGGGATGTTGGGGATAATGGTTATCGAACTGAGCTGAGGTGGAACAATATAATACTGACCAATCATCATCATTATTAATTAGCCATTTAATTTGCTGAGTGAAATAAGGAGTTATAATAATAGATGGATGGATTCCAAAAACAGTAATGCAAGATTCTATTCCCTTGAATATTACCTGAGCAATAGCTTGGGATATGATTGTAATGTTTTAGCTGGAGAGCTAGGGAGATTTATACTTTGCAGAGGTCCTCCTTGCCAAACTATGCCAAAGGGGGTATGTTTCTCTGAGATTATGATTAAACTTAATGGTTGAGTAGGATCACAACGATCAACATAACACTGCTGAAGTCTATTCTCTACTAGCTGTAAGGATATCCGTGCTTCGGGAGTAAGTTTCCTAGGGGAATTCAAGTCAGGATTACCTTTTAATATATCAAATAAAGGTTTTAATTCCCCTGTGGATAATTTTAAATAGGATCTGATCCAGTTAATGTCACCTAAGAGTTTCTGAAAATCGTTCAAGGTATTCAATTGATCTGTCCTGATGGTCAACTTTGATGGTCTGACTGTAGTAGCAGTGAGCCTTGTACCCAAATATTCTTGGATCTCCTCTAATTGTAATTTTTCAGGGGCTATCGTTAGTCCTCTTTTTTCTAATGCTTGAGTTATAAGTTGTAATGCTTCTAACAATACTTCTTTTTCTGGATGGCAAATAAGTATGTCATCCATATAATGATAAATCAATAATCTCTTAAACTTTTGTCTAGTAGTTGTTAATGCTTTATCTACGTATATTTGACATATAGTAGGACTGTTGGCCATACCTTGAGGCCACACGGTCCATTCAAATCTCTGATCAGGTTGAGTGTGATTAAGAGAGGGCAAAGTAAAGGCAAATCTCCAACAATCATTTTTGTGTAAGGGTATAGAGAAAAGGCAATCTTTTAAATCCAGAATAATAGTAGGCCAATTTTTTGGTAGCACAGTGACAAGAGGGAGTCCACATTGGATGGGTCCCATAGGGTACATTTGTTCGTTTATGGCTCTTAAATCATGTAATAACCTCCATTTTCCTGATTTTTTCTTTGTTAAGAATATTGGAGTATTCCAAAGAGAAGTAGAATGTTGTAAATGACCTGCTTGTACCTGCTCTTGTACTAACTTATGAGCTGCCTCTAGCTTCTCTTTTGTTAGGGGCCACTGTGGAATCCAGCGAGGCTTATCATCTTTCCATACTATAGGGATTGATGGTTTATCAGTGGCCCCTAGGAAAAACCCAATCCATGAGAATCATTTTTGGTGGAAGTAAAGGCAGTGGTTGGGTAGATCCTTGACTATGTCTTCCTAATCCTTTTTTATCATCATAGTTCATATTTTGCAACATATTTCTTACAGGAGTCCCTTGGTAAGTCTGATCAGTGGTGAGTTTCATATCCATTTGCTGCAGGACGTCTCGTCCCCATAGACTAATAGGAACATTACAGACATATGGCTGAAATATTCCTGTGTGTCCCTCTGTATCTTTCCACGATAATGAGGAAGCACTTTGATTAGGGCTTTCTGCTACTCCTAAGCCTCTCAAGCTCTGAGCTGCTGTGATCAATGGCCAGTGCTTTGGCCAGACCATTGCACTAATAATACTTTTGTCTGCTCCCGTATCTAATAAACCTGTAAATTCCATATTTCCCACTTTTAATTTTAGGAGGGGCCTCTGTCCCATATCCATAGTAAGGTTTATTAAAGTGGTTCCTGTTGATCCAAAACCTCCTTGTCCTTTATTTGTATTTTTACTGGGCCACAAAGAATGTCGACTGGGTAATATAAGCATTTGTGCAATGCGATCCCCTGGAGAGATGACCGTAATTCCTTTTGGTGAAGAGACCAAGGCTTTTATTTGTCCAGTGAAATCAGGATCAATAACCCCTGGGTGTACTATAAGTCCTTTTAGTGTTGAGGAACCTCTACCTAGTAATAGTCCTACACTGTTCTGTGGGATTTTTTCATGCCAATCAGTATCAATCATCTGCACCCCCATATCTGGGGTTGATATGAGTCTGGAGGTGGCACAGATGTCCAATCCTGCACTTCCTGAGGTGGCTCTGCGCTCCCCTTCTCTGTGGGAGGATACCACCATCAGGGAACTTGTTGAATTACCCCGTGTATTTGTTGCGGGCCCCGGGGAGGGCCCTGTCTCCCGTTTTTTTTGAAGTTTAGGATTCAACCCTAGGAAATTATCCTCCTTATCTCTAATAGACTGACAGGCACTACTCCAATGATTTCCTCTTCTGCATCTTGGACATAGCCCAGGTCCGGTTCCCAAGTTATTCTTTGTATAGATGCTCCCACCTTGGGCAAGGGGTGGCCTTTTGTTTGGACAAGTGGCTTTTAGATGTCCCATCTGTCCACACACAAAACATGGTCCTAAAGACTCTTTATTAGTTCTTGAAGGGAATCTCCCCTGGGCTTGTGCAAGTGCAGCAGACAACAAGGTGGTTTGTCTGTCTATGGCTGCTTCAAAGGCACTGCTCTGCGCCGAAGTATCATTTATATCTCTACACACTTTTAAGTAGGTGGACAAGTCTTTGTTTCTCCATGGTCTTATGGCCTCCCTACACCATTTGTTGGCTTGTTCATAAGCCAATTGTTTTACTAGGGGCATGGCTTGCTCTGCATCTCCGAAGATGCGTGATGCTGTCTGAATTAGCCTATCGACGAAGTCCGCGTAGGGCTCACTACTCCCTTGAATTACCTTTGACAACTGGCCCTGCAAATCCCCTGCTCCTTCTAATGTTTTCCAGGCCTTGGTTGCAGCCACGGCAATTTGCGCATAGACTGCTGGATGATAATTAAGCTGTGCCTGAAGGGTTTCATAAGGTCCTACGCCCATAAGCATGTCCCTATCGACTTGGGGATTTCCCGCTGCCGCATTTCGGCGGGCGGTATCCGTAGATATTTCCTGCCATGATGTTTTCCACATAAGGTACTGTCCCCCAGACAGAGCGGCCCTAGCAAGATTAGTCCAGTCCTGGGGCACTAAGTTTAATGATGTCAAGGTATCTACTAAGGCTATAGTAAAAGCTGACTGAGGACCATATGTGCTAACTGCTTCTTTTAACTGTTTCACTATTTTGAAGTCTAAGGGTTGGTGGAATCTTTGATTTTGAGCATCCTCAAAAACAGGATACGCCACAGATCCAAGATGACTCCATTCTGAGCGTAATCCGAAACCGGACGCTTCATGAGGGGGTTCCCTATTTATGGGAGGTGCACTAGGCAACACGGGCACTAGAGGGGGCTTTTCATCTAGTTTTAATTTTTGTACTCTTTTTTCCAGTTCCTCTCCTGATAGTTCCCCTTCTGATAGTTCCTCATCTGAATTAGTTCCTTTTTCTGAATTTTGAGAAAGATATGAGCGTTCCTCTTTTATTTCTTCCAAAACCTGTCTTCCCTCAGCTAAAGGCTCGGTGAGTGAAGGTTTTTTGTTTTTATCTCGCAGACAGGATTTAATAAGAGACCAAATAGCCATAGTGCCTACTGGCAAAGGGTTTTGCCTATCCGCTATACGAAGGTCCTCCCCCAGCTGTTCCCACTGTAGGGTATTCAAAAGGCCCTCATCCAAAAACCAAGGGGAAACCCTTTCCACAGTATCGAGAAATACTTTAGCTGTTTTTTCCTTAATGGCGTCCCATGGTTTTTTAATAGCTCCCTGAGGGGTTGCTGCATTCTGAATTTAGACGTTTCAGACCCCATTGTTACTAATTTGAATAGCTTCAGTTATGGCAGTTACAATAACAAACAGTGGCCAAGCTGCCAGGAGCAACGAGATTACTGAAAGGAAAACTATCTATCAAGTGTGCATTAAAATTTTTATAGCGGCTTTTCACGTGCTACCTATACCCTAATTGGACCGCTTCAAGCATGTTTCTACTTTCACTTTTAATTGGACCGCGTTCCACGTGTCAGGACCGCTGCTGGCGTATCCCGATACCGGACCACCTTCCGTGTGTCCTTATTTTTATTTTAATCGAACCGCATCCCGCGTGCCCCCAGGACCGCTGATGGCGTATCCTGATACCCTTTAACTTTTTTATAACCGGTTTAACTTATTGAAAATTTTTTTTACGATATCTTACCTTGTCTTCTTTATAAACGCTTCATGTTCCCGGGTTTCGGCACCAGTTATCGCGTTCCCTCTGGCCGCAGAGAGAGACACGACAAACGTCTGAAGCTTTGGAAGTTTATTGTGCACAGTCTTCCTTTCTTTCCCTCTTTTCTATCCCCTTCTCTCTTTTCTTTCTCTCGCTCTCTTTCCCTCTGCTTAGCTCTCGCCTGCTCCGGTCGCTCCGCTTCTCCTGCTCTGCTCACGCCTGCTTCGGCCGCTCCGCTTCTCCCACTCGGCTCTCGCCCTCGCTCGCACTCTTCTTCCTCGCTTCTACTCCTCCTACTCTCAGCTTCCTTCTCACTCCCCCACCCATCAAGCTTATATACACTTCAACCAATCAGGGGAGAGCACACGAGGTAAACGCGCAGACAGCTACAGGCATAGAATAGGTACACGAGGGGGGCATGCTCTAATCACATCGTTAACTAGCCAATCATTGGAATTCGCTGGTTGTTTACTGTATAGCTGGCCACTTTTGGCTCAGCGCCAGGTGCCATCTTGACCGTGCCCAAGGCTGGGGGTCCCGGAAACCCCAACAGAGACAAGAAAATGTAAGGCTAGGGGCCCCGGGAGCCTATCATCAGAAGCCTAATGTGAACCCAAAATCTTGGAGAAGTCATTAGTGAAGGATATTCATAACAGATAACTAGTTTATGCCACAGATTATTTTACTTAATCATCACAACACTGAAATAAATAGATATTTTTAGTTTACAAAAGGTCCAAGAAGTTAAGCAACTTGTCCAAGATTCCACAGTAATAAACAGTAAGCCTGATATCTGAATCTATTTGGTACATTTGCTTTGTACCAATACCATTTTTGATTCAGTTGCATTAATTTATAGCTTCTCTTTTTTTTTTTTTCTGAAAAATTTCCTTTTATAACCTCACTCTCTGTTCTTGTAGTCTATACTTATGCCATTACTCAGATTGCAGTTCGCTGAACTCTTTCTAAGTCCAGAGCCTTTTTTGCTGAATTTGGCTTTTAGAAGCATATGTATGTTAACATGACCACATTAACATATTTTACCAGGACATTCCTTCTTAGAAATAAAAATCCAGAGTACTTGGAAACTCAACCAGGACTAACGCTTTCTTCCAAAAGCATAAACTACAGTACATGATGGAGTTGTAGGTAAAGAGAGAATAAGGAATCAAAGAAGGTTCTGAGGTTTTTGAAGTTAGTTGGCTAGGAGGACGATGAGACCCTTATCAAAAAAGGGGAAAATAGGAAGGGTTGATAGTTCAAAGTAAGGAGAAAGAGTTTGAACTGGGTAGGTTGGATGTGAGAATGGTAAGATATCCAAGTGGAAGTGTCCCAGTGAATACCACTGATCATAAATTGCATCATTAAAGAATAAACTACATAAGAAGGTGGACATTATGGTTGATTCTTTCAGAAAAATTGGATGGTGGTGTGAGTGGGCTTCTGAGAAAGGAGAGTAATGGAAGAAGTTTTACAAAATAAATAAATAAAAGGTTACAACATTGCATGATTAATTCCAAAAGCATTTTTGGTTTTTAATAAATGGTATAAACTTTTGTGTTTGTTTTCGTTTCTTTTTATCATGAACAAAGCACACGACATAAAATTTACCATTGTAACCAGTTTTAAAGTGTGCAATACCATTAGCCACCTCCAGAACTTTTCATCTTCCCAAACAGAAGCTCAGTACCCATTAAACAACTACCTATCACTCCCTCCTTTCACCTTCTGGTAATCACTATTCTACTGTATCTTTATCAACTTAACTATTCTAGGTACCTCATATAAGTGAAATTATATATCTGTTCCTTTTTTCTGGCTTCTTTCACTTAGAACAATGCCTTCAAGATTATCCTAAATGTCACAGTATATATGAGAAATTCCCTTCTTTTTAAAGCTGAAAATATTCTATTAATTTTATTAATCAATCATCGATGGATGCTTAGGTTGTTTCTACCTTTGGGTTATTGTCAATAATGCTGCTAGAAACATGGGTTTACAAATATCCATTTGAGTCCCTTCCTTCAATTATTTTAACTGAAGATATTGGAAGCTACTGCTAACCTTAAAAACCTCAGGGACATAAAGGTGTGCTCCTCTCTCTTGTGGGAAGCATAGAAGACCTGAATTCTTACCCAGTTTATGCCACAAATAGTCTGAGTGACCTTGAACTTATCACTACATCCCTCTGGGACTTGGTCTAGACAGTCTCTAAGGATCTTGAAGATCTAATTTTCATGAAATGTTATACAAAGAGCTCAGGCAAACACCATTGGTGTCACCTGATACTGGCTGGGCAGAAGAGTGAGTAGACATTGTGGGTCTCTTCCTTTTTCCGCTTCCTGCAGACAAGTGGGGCTATGCTCCAGGAAAGGGATCCACTCCCTCTGCTGTTTTTGAATATGAGATTGTTTTTGTCCCAGAAACTTTAGGCTCGGATGCTAGTCTATGCATAGGTACCAGATGTTTAGAGGAGGGCTAGGCAACACTTGGAGATCTTGGTCTTCTTGCTCCTTGAACATTAAATTGGTTGGCTGTCCAGCATCTCCTGCTGGAGGAAAGAGGGCTCACAGCTGGCTTGACACACAACCCAGAGAAATTCCTGGCTCATTCTCTAGACAATGCTCTTATTTCCACTGCTCTGAATTGCACTTCAGAACTTCCTGAAATTAAAGCCTTCATTATGGAGCATTTGAATAATGGGAACCATCAAACTATGTAGTATGTCATAGCAGGGGCCACAAGACCAAAGGGATCTTGTGATGACTCTCATCCCACGTACAGAAATGAATGTTCCAATATACCATGTTGGCACTGCCTGGCTGGGAGGCAGTCCCAGAACATCAAGCCCATATAAGAGTCCTGGGAACTTGTACCCAGAGACTATTCATCTCTGTGCCCTGACTGCTCTTATTGCCTTTAATCCTTCTCCTTATCCATATATAATCTTTATACCCTAGTATCTCCCCAGAGAAAGGAAAACTATAACTGAACATATTCCCACTGGGTTTGTCACATAGCTAGCTAATGTGTTGGGTCAGTCATGCATTCTTCCAGTCTAACCTGCTACAGAGTCCTGAGAAAATCAATTTCTTAGATAATAAAATTAATTCTTAGCAACCAGATGAGTCTGCATTATGTGTAATACAACTGTGCCAAGGTATTTTAAAAAATCTACAAAGTGATGATAAAGTATCTACTCATTACAGGTTAATAAACTGATAGTATAGGACATTTATTCATTTTCATATAAATGTAGTGACTGCCCGTTATCATGATTTATTGCCCAAATTTAGTCTTGTGTGTTTAAATTGAGAAGTTACAACGTAAAAGGTTTATCTTTATAGCTGTCACTGGTGTCATATTTATATACATACTACTTCACCAACACTTTAACAACTGAGCAGCAATATAAATTGAATAACTTTAAAGACAATATATGTTTCCTCCTAGGAAACGGGTACATTCATTTATATTATAACCTCATTTCCATAAAAGATTGGTTGTAGAATCGAATCCAAGTGGATTCAATCACTGTCCTATGTTTCTACTTGAAACATGCAACGTATTTTTTAGTTTCCTTTCTAATTACTGTAAAAATCCCTGTAATATTAAATGGCAATGAATTACTGGCTGCAGTATGTGCCAAATGAATTTTTAGAGTTTATTTTTTACTTACATTTTATAGAGTACTTTTTATACTTTGATATGGCTCTCCATTTTTAAAGAGTAATGCCCTCCTTCCTGTGATAGAGTCATTGTTAGCAAATGCTCCAAAATCAGATGCACCTGGATTTGAAAGAGTTGTGTGGTGTGCTGTAGCCATTCAATCTTCTAAGACTCAGTGTCTTCCTCTTGTAAGGGAGACAACAGGATCTCCCTCGTGCACGTGTGTAAGGATACATGAAATAGTACGGGGAGCATTTGTTTAGAGGAACCTGTCAAAGAGTAAGTACTTATGAATGCCGATGAGTATTAAAATTATTGTTACTATTTTAAAAGTTGAGCCAAATGATTCCAACTCAAGTTGTTCATGTCTTTCCCTATGATCCCCCTTATTTGAGTCCATTTATAATTTCTATTACATGAAGAATCCTGGGAACTTGCTCTTTTTCTCACACTCAGATCAACTAAGAGAAAGTGCTAGATGCCAAATAAGTTGACTTCACAGAAGTGGAGAGTAGAATAGTGGTTAACAGAGCTGAGAAAGAGGGGTGGGGGTAGAGAGAGATTGGCAATTGGGTACAAGCATCCAGTTAGATAGGAAGAATAAGTTCTAGGGTTCGACAGCACAGAAGGTGACTGATTAACAATGATTCATTGTTTCAAAATACCTATAAAACAGGATTTTGAATGTTCCCAACAAAAAGACATGATAAATGTTTGAAATGATGGAAATGATGTATGTGATAATCATGCTAATTCCATAGTGTAAACGTGTCTAAAAATATCACACAGTACACCATATAAATGCACATTATTAGGTTTGACTTTAAAACAAATAAAGCAGGAATTAAAAGAAAGAGTTGGAGTCTGTGGAAGTTGCTTCTATATAACTTCAGTTAATGTATAAATGTAAACATTTAAGAAATAAGAGGTGGGGAGGTCTGTAGCAGCATTTTTGGTTACTGTGTTTTGCATATTAGAATATGGAGACAAAGCAAATTTAGACTTTTAGCCCATGATCACAGAAGGAGAGGGAAAGTAGAGACTGGAGCTGAGTCCCTTGATTCCCAGGTCAATATCTTTCAGTATTAATTTTCCAAATATGGAATTGAACTGTTGGTGTTCATTTAATATAAATCCTACTGGTTTTTTCCTACTTCTTGGGTTTATATAAAGCATTAGGATTTGTGTAGAAATCCTACACAAAAACTCCCTTAAAATTATATATGTAGTTCTGCTGTGTTATACATTTTAAAATGTCATGTATCAACACCTGGCAGTTGCATTTCTGAGCTATATACCATTATATATCTTTTCAAATTTCCAGTAAAATTAAATAATCTATTTTGTGATAATGCTAAATCCCCTTACTTCTTGCTACTGCCAAAGGAGGGGAAAACACAGAAACAGAAACAAAACAAATGGATACATTCTGGTTTTTCATTTTTTCTAGTAGAAATCAGATGAGAGTAGTTGCCAATTCCTAATAAATTAAACATTGCGTCCTTTAATTTTCAGGTAGATTTTAACCACTCCGGTTGATACCAAATTTCTCTGTCAATATTATTATTGCCATCCATGTGGTCAGGCTACTTGGGAGAACATAATGGAGAACTTTGTGAAGTGTGCTTGTGGCATCTAGCAATGTGCATCCAGTTTGTAGAGCTGAGGGTGTGTTCTTGATGTTTTAGAGGTTTTCAACACTATATGGTTCCCCACTTTTTTATTTATTTATTTTTCAGCTGGTATAAATCTGGTCCTTTAGATGCTATTTCTATCATACTTGTTTTTCAACCTGATAGAAAAATAGGGTCGTTCTAGAAAAGACTGAGAAATAAGAAAGGATTCTGAGGAAGAAAGTTCTCCCCACACCTGAATGTACCAGCTGTTGTATCCAAAGTTGGGCCCATGCTGTAGGTTGATGTCTCAGGCAGCTCATCCAACACCATTGAAAGTTTCAGAGAGATGTGGGCAAATCCTATAAACACCCTTGTCTTTCAATTTCTGCATCTAAAAATGTGCACATGATGGTATCTACTCTAGCCCTTAAGATTTTTTGCTTGGGTTGTGGTATGGCATTGCTCATACACTGTCTGGCACAGACTAGAAACCTGGAGTTGGTAGACACAGGGCCTTTGCAGAGATACATGTTGTCTGGTGTATCTGATGTTGAATCAGATCCCCACCTGGAGGAAAGTTTGGAGTCAGACCCTCTCCCTCCCACAACTATGAGCAATGCCATACCACAACCCAAGCAAATCCATTAGAGCTAGGATGGTAAGAGAGGGGGGCCCCCAGAATTTCCCAAACAGCTTTGCAAAGATCTGTGGCTTGAAAAATCTAAAAATATCTCATATCGAAGATATTTCTCCTTTCATGTTATTTTTAAATTGTGATAAAATATACATAACATAAAAATAAAAACATAAAAATTTATTTTTATCACTTTAAGTATGCAATTCAGGATATTAAGTACCTTTATATTGTTTTGCAACTATCACCACTATCCATTTCCAGAACTTTTCATCCCAAATTGAAATTCTCCACCCATTGAACATAATTTTATTTTAAATCCATTGATATTGGAAAAGAAATTTAATGTTAGGTATGGTTATCATTCCAATTGCTCCTTCGTAAGTTTCTTTGATGCCTTTATGTGCTACACAAGATGACCTCTGCAAATCTTGGATCATAGAACTGGGTTTTCACCAGCTGCAATAAAATACTAAACTTGAATGAGTGACTGGAATTTGCTTCCCATTTCTCTTTAGTAGACTCTAAAGTGGCTAGAACAAAATGAACTACTAGTGACTATGACATACATCTCCAGGGCACCACTGGTGGGGAATCTCAGAAACTGGGACAGGAAAAAGGTGCAAATTTCTAGGATCACTCTTGCACTGATGAGACTTATTTTCTCCAGCCTTTCTTCTTCCAGTTCTGACATGCCCCATAACCCTAACTTCCTTTTGACCCTTTCCCCTCAACCCTTTCCTGACTCGAATAGTTTCAGTTGCAACAGTTATTTTCATAGATTCCAGTATTAAAAATATCAGCATTCAACACTCTCACAGTGCGTGAGGATTAGATATCCCTCAATCTCCTCACATGACTTCAAAATAAAAATAACAGATTACAAGTACAATTTGGATCGGTATAATTCTAGGAACTGTCTTGGTCAAAATGAGGTGTTCTATTTTAGGTCACATTCAATATATCATGTCTCCACTGGTTCTCCCATTAATTCCTAATGAACATTAAATGAACAACCATCTATGTGGCTGTTCACTGTGCCAGACACTGAGATACAGAGATACTCAGGGTACAGTTTAGTGGAATGACAGACAGGAACATCCAGTCAGAATACAACATGACCCAATAGGAGACACACTTGGGGAAAATGAGATGGAGTGGGAACCAACTGAAGAGGAGTGACAAATCCCCATCTTCTCAGAAGAGATGGCCTTGAATGGATCCTAAATAAGAAAAGTCACTTGAGAAAGGAGGGAGGGAGGGTATACCATGTATATAACATGTATACAACATGGGGTCTTTCTGGTGGCCATGTAGTACCTGACACAGAAAGGACAAACTAAGTTCCAGAGAGATTGCTGAGGTAGGTTCATTAGTATCTGGTGTCTGGTTGATGAGCTATGGGGGCTGAAGGGTAGAAGGGGGGGGGGATTACAGGTGATTGAACCTGCTAGTTTCAGAGACAATGTAGGTGATGATAAGTATTCATTATTTCTTTACCTCAAATAACATGTTGAGTTTTAATGGCAGTTTAGTTTACCATCTTGGAAAAAAATGCTCTACTGGAGTTTAAGTAGACACATCTCTGTCATTTTGAATAAATCTCAATGAAATATGGCCATGAGTACAGGTTACAGAGATAAATGGTTCCAACAACTGTTATCTTCACTTCCCAGAACCACTAATGTACGAATTTTTCTCCAACTCAAATCTACAGAAAATTTTGGAAACAATAGTATGATGAACACCTGTATAGCCTTGAGATTCAACAGCTGTCAACACCTTTTTCTCACACACATGCATACACACTAAGTTATTTGAATGTCAATTGTACTATGATACTTAAACCCTAAATGTATATTCTTAGGCAAAGGAATTTTCCCTACATAACCATAGTATCATAACTATCTTTTTCCTTGTGATTATATTGAGGTTAAACATTTTTGGTAAGAACATAAAATAAATGATATTATACACTTCCTCATTATATCAGGATTTATAAAGACAGTTTGTCTTATTGATAATGCCAATTTAGATCACTAGGTTAGGTGATATTAAATGCAATGTAGAGAATTGCAAGATAAGTAATCTATGTGATGAAAATTTGGGACCATGTAATGTGTTACTCTATGATTTAAGCATCTGTTGGTGACCCTTACTTGAATTGATAATTACAGTTGTAAGCCTTAATTTTAACAGTTCTTTAATAATGATTGCTCCATTCTAGCATGTAAGGTCAGATATTTTTGCTGTTGTTCACTGTCTAAAATTTTGAGACCAAAGGAGATCATCTAGTTCTACAAAAACATTTTTCATGAAATGAAGCATATGTTAGGAAAATGGCCAAGAAAACATTGTGCAGATATATTTCAGAAATCAACATGTATTTTGCAAAATGAATAACTCTTACACAAGATTTAATACTGTTCATGATGTTCAGTTTTTGTAGTTTGTGGAAGAAACCCTGTAAATATGTCATTTAACATCATAAAGGAATCTCATGTCTGTCCGCTGATAACTCATTGGCAATAGACCACAGCTGTTGAGAAGCAGTTCAGAAAAGATTAAAAAAAAAGAAAAGAAAATCCACAAGTCAACCATCTGACTTTAATTAAGAAAGAGAACAGTCCCCAAATGTATAAAGATGAGGTCTTTTGCAGGTCAGAGTATTATACTAGAAAGAAGTAATAAAAGGACCTTATATATGAAGGTCAGATTATGCTTAAAAGGATTCCATAATGTGGAGAAATTCTCCTCAACATTTCTTGACAAGTCACCCCTTGCTACAGCAACAGTAGATACTCATCATCTGGCACAAAAATACAAGCTTTTTAACTGCCAAAGTCCCTTCAGAACCAGGGCATAGATATCTTCAATGGAGGTGGGAAAGATTATGGGTCGAGTAATCTCCAATGGTAAAGAAGATCAGGATTTCAGTTTGAGGCACAAAACCATTGAGACACTCATTAGACATCCATGTTGAGATATAAAGTTGACACATTTGAGCTAACGTTCAAGGCAGTGGCCATGGCAGGAGACATGTATTGGAGGATCGTTAGAAGATAGATGACATTAAAACCATGCATCTGGAAGAGAATCAGCAAGGGTTTAGGTATAGAGAAAGAAGAGTTGAAGAAATCATGGACTGAGCCCTGAGGCACATCAATGCTATGGGGTTAAGAGGCAAAAGGGAATCAGTTATAGAGACAGAGAAGGAGCAATTGATGAGGTTGAAGGAGAATGAAGCATGTAGTGTGTTAGAGAACAAGAAATTATTTCCATGAGAAGGGAACAATTAGCTATGGAGAAATGTGACTCTTAGGTCAAGTTCAGTGTGGATTAGAATTGGCAACATGGACATCATTGATGATATTGACAGGCAAGATCTATAGGAATGATGGAGTCCAAATTCCAATTGGAGTTGACTTAACTAAGAAGAGGGGCAGGAAATGGAAGCAGTGAGATTGGACCATCTTTCACAGAGTTTTGCTGTAAGGTCAGGGAGAATAGTAGAACAAAGAGGGTAATGTTGTGGGGAGAGGCAAACTCAATTTTGTGTTTGTATTTTCATTTCTAAGATGAGAGAGATAATATGATTGTGTGCTGATGGAAATGACCTAGAGTAGAGGGGAATTTGTTGCTGTTGGAAGAAATAGGGAGAATTACTGGAGAAAAACCTTTGAGTAAGCAAGTGGATGAGATCTAATGTACATGCACAAGTTGGTCTTGAACAGGAATAAGGTTAATTCCTTAAAGGTGTCGGGTGAGGTAGAAGGAACAGTATATGTGGCTCAGATCCTGGTAGACAGGAAGATGTTGCAGTGGGAGTTTGGGAATTATTTTCTGAATGCTTCATTTTGTTTTCCAGAGAAGTGGGAAGCAAAGTGATCATATGAGTGAAGACAGAGGAGAGGTGTTAGAGATTTGAGGAGCCACAAATTAATGAAATAGTTGTCTATGTGAAAAATCTCAAAAATCCCCCAAATTAGGAACAGTACAAACAATAGTCACTAGTCAGAATGCAATAAAACTTGAATTTAATCACAAAACAAAAAGTTCCTATTCCCTGGATATTAAAACTCATTATTAAGTAACTTTTAAGTAAAAGAGAAAAAGCAAACTGCAACTTAAATATCCTGAAAATAAAGAGAACAAAAACACTACCTACAAAGTCTCTGCCACAGTGAACACGTAGCATTTCTTCCAGGAATGCAAGGAGAGTTCGATTTTAGGATCCCTATTAATTTACTTACCATATTTATAGATTCTAGAAGGAAAATAATGTAATCAGTTTCACAGATAAAATTTGATAAAATTCAATATCCATCAAGTTTTACTTCTAAGAAATTCAATATAAATATTTAAATTTCACTACTAGTATGTAAGATTTTTCTGGAGATACTGGCCCATAGAGTTATGTAAGAGAAAGCAGCTGAAGATACAAATACTGAAAAGGAAAAAGGAAAAGTATTATTATCTGTGGATGGTAGGAATGCATACTTGGAAAACATAAATATAGCCATTAAAGACCTATTGCAATCAGAAAAATAGGAGATCAGACTCTATGTATGATATATCAAAATGTACAAATGCATTCTACTGTCATGTACAACTAATTAGAACAAATTTTTTAAATTAATTTAAAAAACCTATTGCAAAGGCTGAACAGAAGACTGGCTACAGAGTTAACATACAGAAAAAAAAACTTTTGAAAACACCTTTATTTGAACAACTAACAGGTAGTTAGAAGATGCAATTGTTAAAAAGATCCCATTTACAGGAGCTACAACCAATACAACACATTTAGAAATCAATTGTAAGTGATTCTAATGAAGAGAACTTCAAAATATTCCTGAGATAAAGTATTTCAACAATTGAAAAAGCAAAGGGAGACGCAATATCAATGTTAATTTTTCTTAAGTTTATTTATAAATTTTAAATCTTAATTTTAATTAAAATATTAATAGTCTTTATAAGATAAGCTGATTCGAAATGTCATGTAAAAAATGAATATCTAGAAAAGTTCTGAAAAAATAGCAATGTCATAAAATGAACTCTCTCAGATATTAAAACATATTTTAAAACTACAAGAATTAGAACAAGGTAGAACTGATGTATAAAAAATAGCAGATTAATGTAAAAAAATATAGGAAGTCTAACATAGACCAATATACACACAGAAATTTAGAATATGTATAAAGAAGACATATATAGACCTAAGGAAGGAATTCAAGATATTAAGGTGCCACTTCAAATCAATGGGAGCAAATTCATAATATAATAAATGATGTTTGAATAATTGGGTAGTATTCTAGAAAAAAATGGGGATGAATTCTTAAACCAGAGTGCATTCTGATAAGAGATTTAAATTCCAAAAAAAAGGTGAAGTCATAAAAATCCTGAACATTTTCTTATGGAGACATTTTTAAAAATGTATGTAAAGATGCTCAAGAAAGTGATAACATGAATTGTCTCTGGATCTGGGCACAGGGTAACTGGTGTGAGAGGGCTTTTGAGACATGTGAATGCTGACAAATTCAAAAATTAAGTGCCTCTAATAGATAAGCAGAAATTATCAAGATGAATTTTGATTTCTGCCTTGGTGAGATTATTGTACCAAGTAGGCATTCAATAAATGGAAGTCCTTGGGAGGCTGAAGGACAAAGTCTTAGTCTTTCTGGAAAACCATCATTCTCTCTTGCTCCTGGAGGAAGCTGGGGACTGGTAGGGAAGTGGGAGTGGGTGGAGAGAGAAGTAGGGACCTGAAGAGAAAGGGAAGGTGGGGCAATGAAGACCTAGTTACACACTTCTTAGCATTCTGCTTAGTACTTAGCACCTAATAAGGGTCATTCTATATACTAAGCTGGAATAAATTTAAACTTTTTTTCCCCAGCCTAAAGGTGATATAAAGAATCCCAACATCCACAAAGCACCCTTAGAAAACGTCCATGATCCCAGGACACTGGGTGTTTCACCTCTAACCATTACTAGGTGGCCTCACAGGCCCTGTTCTGAATACAGAACATATCCTGGGCTTGCTTGTCTTCCTTCCAGTTTGTACTTTCCTTGATTTTCTCAATTCCTTTGTGGTCTAGAGCTCTCCCTTCCCCACTTAACACCGACCAAAACACATCAGCCTCTGCTCTTGGAATCTCTGTGAATGCTCAAGAGAGGGGTCTAAAGAATGTTTCCAAAGATCTCTCTGACTGGGAGGGAAGCCACTCTGAGGTGCCAGGGCCTGGTCCATTGCTGGCTCTTACACATGTCACCTGGGTGACTTGGGGCAGGTTGCTCTCATATTTCTCATCTGCAAATGGGGGATCAACATAAAGAACAGGACTACAAATTGTGGTGTGAATGTGAATTAATGTTGCTTGGTGTGAAGAAGCAAAAGTATTTTGTTTTCCTTCCTTTTTTTTTTTGATATGCTATTCTTAACCTTCATTCTTTTACCTCTTCGATCAAACTTTGTTATTTCCTATTTAGACCTTTCATTCCTCTTTTCTCAAAAATGGAAGAGAGCAGCTTGCCAGTGTTCAATTCATGGACATGATGACCCCAAGAGAGTATTCCCTGCTAATTTGGCTACCTTCCCTGTAGCAGCTTTGGCTGGTTAGTCTCAGGCCTTTTAATGGGGAAGGGTTTTTGTGCAAGTCATTTCTGGCTGCCTGGTTTGATTGGAGAAAGGAAATGCAGGTTTGGTGTGCACTGAAGGAAAAAGGCCCATGTTATGGCAACCCAGCCCTCATGCCTCATTTCAGACTTTGAGAACTGGGATCCAAATGTGCCCTGAATCAGCAGTGCCTTTCAGTCCTGGCAGATTTTTTAAAGTCTTTAAGTTTCACCCTTAATAGAAATAAACTTCTCAGCCATGTGACCCACAAGAATAATTTCAAGTCTTTGGAAAATTATTCTCTACCATTTGATGGCTGATGTGGTAGAAGTGATATTATACATACCCACTAATTTTAATACTCAGATTATAGGAGAGCAATTCATTTTATATTTATGCTTTCTTTTATGGGCCTGATTGAAATAAAATGCTGGCTGGCATTGCATTAGAGTTCTCTGAACAGAGTCTCCACAGGATTGGAAAGGATGTAAGCTGACTGTTCTGAGCAGAGACTTGAAGTACAACCGTTTCGTTCCCTCTTCCAGAGATACTTTTTTTGTGGTTTGTTTCTGGTTCTCTTCCAATTTGCATGTTTACCAAAATCCCAAGGACAGAAAAAAACCATTAAGATTTTTTCTATAATCCATTTAAGTCAAAAATGGAGAAGAGAGAGAAAAATTTGTAGCTTTCAAACACCATTAGTTTGCTAATGATAGCTTTCATCCGATGACAGTTCTCAGACTGATAAGATGCTCCAAACATCCACCGTGAAGGAAGAGGGCCATTTACAGGCCCCTGCTCTGTCTCTGCAGCTTGCACATGTTTTCAAACATAATTTCATGCCTGCTTTCTGACAGCTCATTAAACAAAGGCCTCTTGGTGGCTATATTGCCCGTCTCCCTGCTGAGAGTGTAACATATTTACGGCCTTTGCAGATTGCTGGCTGCTGGCGCCTTCTCGTGCCCATGGCCTGCCTGCCAACTGCTTATCAGTCTCTCCCAAAGGTGACATCGGCGTTGTTTGTTTAGGTAGCGATGGTCCCGGGTTTGACCCTTGGAGGCGAGCAGCCTCGTGATTAGGAGCGGCTCCTGCACGGACCAGATAAAGGCAATCACGCCAGCGAAGACAGCACGGGGCTGCGCAGGGAGCCCCGCCAGGCTGAGAGCTCCATTCAGGAACACGCTGGCAGTTCGTTAGCTCGACAGCTGGCAACGTGCAGACCTTGTGGGATTTCTGCCTCAGAGAAAGCAAACAAGGCTTCGGGAGCGTTGAGGAGCTATCTGGGGCTGTGTACAAGGGTGATCAGAGCCGCTTGCTCCTAATTACCTGCCTCTTGACTGCCATTAAACCATCATTACACATCCAAACCCATAAAACCCCCTCTGAATGCAGCACCTTATACTTAATTTTTATCCCTTCTTTCTGCTTTTGCCAAAAGCATTTTGCTGGGGTCCTGGGAGGACAGATGAAGACATCTTGGATGCAGAGAGAGGCTGCAACCATCTGCCATTTCCGGAGCTGACAAACCTGGTAACAGGTTTCTGCCACTGTGGTCTCCTGGGGTGCTGTGTGTTTTCCACTAAATAGGAGCTGAGAGGGGGAAAAAAGGAGGAGGAGAAAAGGAGGCAAGGAGGGGAAGCAACTAGGTGAAATGGGTCTTAGTTAATTCAGCCCTTAGCTGTTGTAGGCGAATGGCCAGGCTCCAAGGGCAGGGATTTGTTGAAGTGTTAGATGTCCTTGATCTCTCCGGAAACACCTGTGATGTGCCCCTGGGATTGGATTGGTATCAAAGTAGGACCTAGGTTGAGATATGACTGTGTTTGCTTTCTGGGCAGCTGATGACAGTGGTCATTGCATTTCAAGCATCTTCTATGAACGGGGCAGTGTGTTAAGCATTTTCATAGAGAACATTATCTCATTTAATGCAACACCACTCTGAGGCAGGCAACATCAAACCCACTGCACAAATGATAAAACGAGGCTCAGGGAGACTGCAAGTCTCCACTGAAGTCCCAGCTAGTCACCAATTGTGTCTGGGTTTGGTGGTTTCCAAAGTCCCCAATCCTAACATCCAAGCTTTAGCTGAATCCACCACTCCGCTGATACTTTGGGATTAATTGCTGCTAAGTCTATTTCCCCTCTGGAAATCCTCAAACCCCACTGTGCTTGACCATGCAAAAGCAGTGAATGCCAGATATTGTCATTCTACATCAGAAGGGACCCCCAAGGAATTCACAATCTTCATTTTTCCCCCTAATTTTTCAGAAGCACCCTGGCGATTCTCTGTGAGGAAACAAGGGGTCTTCAGCTCACACTTTGAGAAAACATTTCCTAAACTAGGAGCTCCCAGCAGGAGATAAGTCTCATTTATCTTTGTAGGACTAGTCCCTGTGGAGTGCTCCAGCACATAGTAGGTGCTCAATCGATGGGGAAGAGCAAGATGAATGACTGTTGAATTCAAACCCTGTGTGTGTGACTTATTTTAAATTGCACTGACATCTCTGTACACTCTAATCTTTTTGAAAGGAGGCTGGGAATAAATCTTGAATAAAATTTATGTTTCTAATATGTACTATGTACCAACAAGGCTGTGTCTTTCATGGTCACATCTCTTCTTCCTTCTGTGAAGACAACAGAGCCTCATAGAGGCAGCTCTACTAAAATTTATTATTTCATTGAATATTTCCAATAGAATTATCATTGCTCAGAAAACATCCCCAAGTGCACATTTGTCGGTTGATGTACATAAGAAATTCCCTTTCATTTTCTGTGTATGGTCTGTAGTTTTGTGTGCATTATAGAAACCTTCAAATGGATCCATGTGTGATTCAATTCTTTTGCATGTTATTTTGGATGAATCCTTACTTGGAAAATAAGCATAATTATCTTCATTTTATGAATGAGGAAGGTGAACTCAGAGAAACTAAGCAAATTTCCTGGAATGGCATGACTAGAAATGTCAGAGACAAGATTTTAATAAACTCTGCATGAACCAAAATTTCCAATCACCATTGCTGCCTGAAGAACAAATGGGGATTAAAAACCTGACCAGAAAAAATACTGGAAGAAAGTAATGGTAATTATTAATGACAGTTGCTTTTGACAGATGAGAGTTTGATTCTTTGTACTTTGGAATTTTTTAAATTGTACATGCATGAGTTTTAGAGTTGCAGAAAACTTGAAAACACACACACACTCTACCAAAGAGCCCTCAAACTGGGTAAACTTAATTATATTGTTAATTCAGCAAGAGATTTTGATCTTAGTAATCCATTTGAATGTATGAATTTTTATTAAAAACAACAAATACTATAGCACCATTGAAATTTCTCCTAATTAAAAATATTCTCTTAGAAGCTAGATTATTGCCAGTGGAAAGTTTGGTTTGATTGTTAATAACAGAAAACAGACTAGCATTTGTTGCCATTTGAAAACCACCTTTTCCAGGATCTTGTAATTGCCTAATGTTCAAGATTGAGTATAGTATAGGATGAAAAGTTCTGAAGTCTTTTCACCACTCTGCAAGGTCATGAAGGATTTCCTCATAAATTTTTGTTAGTTGCAGTAATCACTAATTCATAGATCCCATGCACCAAGCACAATGACTTTATGAACATTAATTACCAAATTTGAGCTTGATTTCCAGGAGTGTTGCAAGGCAGACAGGGTATGCTCTCCTATCTCCCTTTACCAGTGAGGTAACGGAGGAGCTGAGATTATTGTGACTTGTTCAAAACTCCCACTTGGCAGGCATTGGTGGAGTGTTCCAACCTAAACTCGAACTTCTAATAACTGCACTACCTCCTAAGGTTTCTTTGTATCAACATTGTTCTTTAGCAACACTGGATTAAAGATTTTGTTGACTCTTTCAATATAGTTTCAAACTTTGCACTTTAGAACTCATTTTTTATCCTCAC
Source organism: Sciurus carolinensis (assembly GCF_902686445.1). Lineage (NCBI taxonomy): Eukaryota > Metazoa > Chordata > Mammalia > Rodentia > Sciuridae > Sciurus > Sciurus carolinensis. Next base: position 84,886,990 of record NC_062220.1, on the reverse strand, counting down.
GCTTACCCAGGGCCCGGATGCACACTGCATCTGTGCCCTGCACCATCTAAGCCCAGCCAGTGATGCTCAAGATCTCACCTTTTGGGCTGAAGCTGTAGCTCAGGGGTACAGCACTTGCCTAGCATATGTGAGGCAGTGGGTTTGATTCTCAGCACTGCACATAAATAAGTAAAATAAAGGTCCATCAACAACTAAAAAAATATTTAAAAAAAATTTAAAAAGCTCACCTCTTCTTTTTTCCTCATCTCCAGGACCAAACCTGGAGAACTTGTACCCCGTTTATTCAGAAAACAAGTGAGTTACTCTGTGCCAATGCATGAAGAGGATTCCTAGGTGACAAGCTTGATTTTTCAAAAAGATTTATGAATGCTGTGCCTTGCCCAAAGCAGTGCTCTGGTGGGATAATTATATAACTTGGGAGGCCAATGCTATGGGAAGCAGAAAAATGAAAGTGTAAAAATACCAATGGAAGAAAAACAAATGGAAGCATCATTTCACTTTAAAGAAAGACTTTGTATGTAGATGCCCCAAGTTAACCACGCTTGAAGAACCATTGGTAAGGGATAATGAAAACCTTTAAAAAGTTCACAATCTTTTGACTTGGTAAATTCATTTCTAAGAAACCATCATAAGGAATAATTCTAAATACAGAAAGAGCTGTGTACATTGTGATGTTCACTATGGAGTTTATGATATTTAAAAATGGCAAAAGGGACATGGATTCTATAAATTATGGTGTGATAAATTACAGGCATTACAAATGATGTTTGGGAATGTTTTGAAATATGAAGGTTTTTTATAATATAAAATTGAAGACAATATAATTTAAAATAGTTGCCGTGAAAATCATGTGTAAAGTATGTAAAGATGAATATCTAAAGGTAATTATGCTTCAAAACTACTACCATAGATAATATTTTTCTTCTTTCTGCTTTATTTTCCAAGTTTTCTTGAATGAAAATGTCACTTTACTAAATGGAAAAAATTAAAATTTGTTGAAAAAATATTGTTTTACTTAATACTGATTTTTACAAACCTCAGAGCAGTAGGCAAGTGACTTTTTCCAAGAATGAGCTAAGAAACAAACACACTATATTACTGTACAAAAAAGAGTTGATGCAGCATGTCTGACCGTTATCCTTGAAAAATTCTACTTACAGAACTTTTTGGCTGCGTCTGGGAATTTAGATTCCAGAAGGACCCCCACCCCCACTAACTGATAAGACTGACTTATTATGTTTAAACTGCATAAACAATGTGGTTTATGCCAAATACCTACTTTCCTTGTGAGAATCTGGAATTTGGTTGCATGAGAAGCAGAAGCTATCTATGTGACCATCCTCCAATAAAAACTCTGCAGTGATCCTCATAGAAGTTTGACACTTCACACATGCTGTTACAACTCATTCCTAGAAGGAATACGTGTATCCCATGTGACTCTTCTGGAGAGGACCCCTTGAAATGTGTACCTGGCTTCACCTGGACTTTGCTCATGTGCCTTTTCCTTTGCTGTGCTTGGTTTCCTTTTGCTGTAATAAATCTTTGCTATGACTATGACTATATGCTGTGTCCAATGTATCCTTCTAGGGAATCATCAAAACTGGAAGTATCTTGGGACCTCTCAATATAATAATCATCATGTTGCTCAAAAAAAAAAAAAAAGTCACTCTTATCTTCATTCTTAGAATTTTAACTATGTATAAGTCACAAGAATGTGCTTTTATAAAATGTTCAATCCATATAACTGTAGGGCTAGGAAAAGAACTGTCTGATACCTGTGCTCTTCCTTTGCAGATGAGGAAACAAAACTGAGAGCAAGTGAAATGATGTGTCCAAATTAGCAAGAACCCAGGACTCCTTATTCTTCAGTTCCCCGTCTAGAATACCCTACTTCTTTCACAGATCAATATTCTTCTGTGCATGGAGAAGATGAAACAAAGGAGAAAGGAAAAACCACAGTAACAACAGAATGTGGAACAAGTGAAGCATGATTGGGATACTCAATGGAAATTGCTTAGCGTTGGTAAAATGGACTTTCCCACTTGGTCAGTATGATGTGTATCAATAGCTCGTGCCAGATCAAGAAGCTCGCACCGTGTGTTTCCAGTTACAGATTCAGCTCCTTTAAGCAAGGACACACTTGCAAAAGGTGGGCCCTAGAGTCAGAACTGGGCCAACTTGCTCTTCATTCTTTTGGCTGGTAGTTGTCCCCAGCTGTTGAACATGCACTGTTAGTATTTCACTTTGAAAACATGCAGGTCCAACCCAGTCAACTACAGTAAAAATGAATAGAGACTGCAAGATGTATTGGAATCTCACTGATTGGGTGTCAGGCCACATTTTCTTGGTTTGCTTCTTAAAGTGACAAGAGAGAAGGTTACAGGGAGGGAGAATCTCAAACCTGGGAGGGGAGTTCAGTGGTAGAGTGCCTGCTGAGCATGCGTTGAGACCCTGAGTTCTACCCCAGTACAACAAACAAAGCAAACCAAAACCTGGGAGATTTCAGTAAAAATATTTATATCTTACATATCAAAGATTTTATTCCTAAGTGCAGAAACCTGACAATTCATGCTCTCCACTTAATGGCAAGATATTGTTTTTATGGATTATTGGTATTTACTATTCTGGGGGTAAGATCATTGACTATTTAATTAAGAGTTGTTTATTCTGTTCTTGGGAGGTTGAAGAAGAGCATAACAAGTGTGTGGAGGACACTCACCTTTTTCTTTCCCACAGGAACCCAGTACAGGACTTGCACATAGGAAGTAGTGTATTTTTGGGCTGGGGATAAAGCTCAGTTGTTAGAGCGCTTGCCTCACATGCACAAGGCCCTGAGTTCAATCCCCAGCACCACCACAACAAAAATGGGGGCCTTCTCAAGAGTGAGGAAGTAGTGTATTTTTGTTTCATCGATGACTGGGTGGATTCTGGTTCTGGTTCAAGATGGCATGTAAGCTTGCCTCCTATAGCTCTTCCCACCTGCCAACCAAGAACTGCGAATGACAAGGACAAGTAAAAAGGAAGGAAGGAAACAGACATGCAGAAACCTAACAAAGAAAATGACAGCCCTCAAACATGGTAGTGACAGATGGACAGTATGGGGAAGGGTAATGTCATCCCTATACCAACTCAGTCATTCCAGGGAGCGGACAAACTCCTGGAACTTATAACCAATGTCCTGTATTAGTCTGAGTGGGTTGCCATACAAAATCTCTCAGACTGTGGGGCTTAAATAACAAAAATGTTTTTCTCACATTCTGGGGCTAGAAGTTCACAGTCAAGGTGCTGGCAGGGTTGGTTTCTGATGAGCATACCTCTCTCCCTGGCTTGCAGGCAGCCATCTTCTCACCATGTCTTTACAGGGCCTTTCCTCTACTTGCAAGGTAGTGCAGGGTCTCTGGTATCTCTTCCTCTTATTTCAAGGACCTCAATCTTGTCAGCCTAGGTCCCCATCCTTAATGGCTGCATTTAACCTCAAGTGCATTCTCAAAGGCCCTGATTCCAGATATGGTCACATTGAAGGTTTAGGGCTTCACCATGTGAATTTCAGTGGGGAAGAGGAGGAACACAATTTAGTCCATAATAGCCCTCAATCCACACAAGCACTGGTGGTGCACACCTGTAATCCCACTGGCTCGCAAGGCTGAGGCAGGAGGATCATGAGTTCAAAGCCGGCCTCAGCAACTTAGCGAGGGTCTGAGAAACTGGGGATCTGGCCCAGTGGTTAAGCACCCCGGGTTCAAACCCTAGTACTGAAAAAAAAAAAAAAAAAAACTGAATGAGTGTCTTAATTCTTTCCATATTCCACATTAAATTAAGCACTTGAATTTTTTTCCTTGTCTCTGTACCAAGTTCCATGAGCAACATTAAGAAACCAAAGGTTTACAGCCCACAGTCTGGGTTCTTTATTTCTCTGGATTTTCACAAACTTTCTCTGTTAAATCCTTTCTTAGCTAACAAACAATAGCCATACAAATAAAACTACTGTCAAATTAATATTACATCTTTGGCCCAATAACCCTGGGAAGCTGAACCTCAGTCTGTGGCCCCCAGATTGCCCTCTGTCCTCCTCCTGCCTTTGGTAGTTGCAGAGATGCTTTGGGAAATTCAATCCTGCTGGTGATACCAATAATGTAAATGGTAATTGATGAATTTGTTGGTTTTATCTGAACAAATCACTTAAAATCAGATATCTTGGTATAATTCAAATCGGATTGGTGTTTGGTTAACCCAATCCAAAGTCCAGTTTTTATAGTCTTAAAATAGCATATTGTTCTATATAAAAGGGCCAAGCTACCATCTTAAGTATGTTTAATTACCTTGGTACAAATGTGGGCAGGCAAAATACATACTACTAATACCATATTTTTTCAGGGAAATTTTAAAAACATTTTTATAATGAATGGTCTTTTGCTTAAAAAAAAATAAAGTTCAAGCTGGGCATGCTGGCTCATGCCTATAATCCCAGTGACACGGGCAGGTAGACCTGGAGGATCATAAGTTCAAGGCCAGCCTAGGAAACTTAGTGAGACCCTGTCTTGAAATGAAAAATAAAAAGTAACTCAGAGGTATGGTAAAAATGTAATTCAGTGGTATAGTTCCACTGGGTTCAATCCACAGTATTAAAAAAGTCCTATCTCTCCCAAGATCAGTCTCCATTAATTCTAGATCTGACCCTCACATTTAATATTTCGAAGTTTTACTATGTAACTTTTTAAATTTTTGATAGTAGGATTGAACTCAGGGGCACTTTACCACAGAACTACATCCCCAGTCCTTTTAAAAATTTTAAATTTTGAAATAGGGTCTCACTAAATTGCTGAGGGTCTCACTAATTTGCTGAGGCTGGGCTTGAACTTTCAATCTTCCTACTTTAGGATCCTGAGTCACTGAGATTACAGGCATGTGCCACCACACCCAAAACTAACTTAATTTTTATTAGTATTTTCAATCTTAATATTTGAAGGTTAAATATATAATACAAATTTAAATTTTCACATAATACCTATATTCTTTTTAAAGATATTAACTATAAATAATTATCTACAGTGGCTGTTTCTTGCTCTTAATTTGCATCCCTGGGTCTCTTCTGTTGAGGACTATTGGTAGTGATGATGAAAAGATGATACAACAACAGTTCTAGGGAGAAAACAGACAACTGCCTCCACCCAAAACCTTCAATCCCAAGGTCACAATCCTCCAAGTAAGAAGACGTGTAGGAGAATGAAGGACAGATTAGCATCTAGCTACATAGAATCACAAAGAAGTAGTTTCTACTGCCTTCTCTCTTCTTCCACCTTTCTAATCTTTCCCTAGTGGTTCAGCAGTAGAAAGGACTGGCTTCCCATCAGCCCAGAGTTCCTTACTGACTTCAAAGAGCATCTGATGAAAACATAATCCATTTGTTCTATAGGGAGATAGGAAAACACAATAAATCAGTATTTTCTAGTTCATTCGTTTGCTACATTTCTTTGGTGTTTGGCAGTTGCTTTGTTGATGGCAACTACCATATGTTAAAAATGAGCTTCTGGAATACAGTTCTGGCCAGAGTCCATTAGAGGAGGAATTTCTGGATTGGCCCCACAATTTGAAATTTCCTCTCAACCCTTGATTCTTGAGGCAGTGTAAGAATTCCTCTCATCGAGGGAAAAGTCATACCCAAATCCATTTCTTTTAAAAAAATTTATAGTCAAACAATCTTTTGGAAGATTTAATGCAAGAAAAGATTTCATCTATAACAGTCACAAAAATATGTTAATATATTTGTTAATAAAAATGGGAGACCTATTAAAAATAAAAATTAAAATACCACTGGAGGCAAAAAAAAGTCTTTCTACAAATAGAAGAGCCAAATTATTGTGTAAATTAATTTGTAAATTTAACAAAATCTCAATGAAGACTGAACAGTTTTAAGCTATATCACCAGATGCTAAATTTAGTGGAAAAAAAAAAAAAAAAAACAGAAGTGGGACCAGCACTAAAACACATTAAGGTATTTTTAAAAGTCTAAATAATTTAAGAGTATCAAACTAGTCTATTAGCAAACCAAATACCCAGAAGTAAGTATACTCAGATACATATAGGAATTTTAAAAGGACATCAGAATAGGAATATAAAATAAAGAGGACATCATCTCAAATCACTGGGAAAAAGAAGTAGTCAATAAATGTTATAGGGATAAGTAAAGTAATACCCCTGCCTTACCTCATATACCATGATAAATTACATATGTACCAAAGATATTTTCTTTTAAACAATTACAAAAATTAGGTACCTGAATGTGTGTGGTATCTATGTTTGTGTTTGTTCAATAGGAAAGACTCAGGGAAGTTTATTGTCTAAAGTCTAACTTTCCCCAAACAAATGCAATCTTTGAGCCAGAGATTTGCTTTCAGGAAGCTAACTGGGGAATGAACTTGAAAACATTTGTAAGGAAGTGAGGGAAGCAGAGTGGAGCAGAGGAGATTGAACTGCAATGAAGTTTCAAGAGAGGCCTCTGGGTCCCTCTGGGTGCTCTAAGATAAAAGGATCCTTCGAGTGTCACAAACTGAGGCAAAGGGCTGTGTCTTTATACACCCGTACCAATCACAGGCTACCTTTGGGGACAGCAAAAGGCCCAGGAAGGATCACAGTTGCCAGGCTTCAGCAGCCATCCCCTGCGGCTGGAAGAATGAGACTCAGCCACCAAGTGACCATCTGAGCAGGCACACCTTGTGCTCTTCTGTCTTCATGAAATGTGTGCACATTTCAAAAGGAAATCACTGGATCATCCCAATATTCAATATTGTACAGATTTTTAACCACAGACATTGAACTCAAATGTGCAAGAAAGATATTTCCTATGATGTTACTTAATTTCAACCCCAAGTCCACATCATCCAGGATATATTGGAAATAAAACTTCAATTATTCTTGAGACTTCCTTTCCAACTCAGGGCTATTTCAAGACTCTAAAGTCTTATGGGGGCAGGGGAATGTTGTAGGGAATGGTTATTTATGACACAGCCATTCTGCTTGCCCCTAAGATCACTGACATCTTTAGCTTCATCCCTTCTAGTCCATGCTTAAAGAACACGTTTCCCGAGGTATACCTTCTGAAGACCTGTCACCTCCCCAGAACACTGCCAGAGAGAAGGGCCCCTTTCCTCACTGTTGTGCACACACAGATCTGTTTCCCGGACCTCAAGGGAATATCTTTCTGATTCCAAAGTTCCTACCTACCTACTACATTTACAAGTCACTCTGCTTTTTCCTACAAACTCCAAACCCCTTGAATCTCTAGTAACTATACATCTTATCTAGAGGTGAGGAAGGTTTGATCTTCAAATCTTTTTGAAAGAAATATTTGCCGTCTACCTTCCTCAAGAATCAAAGAAAAAAAGAAAACCAAAACCAGTTAAGATCCTACATGAAAATGGTCTGAAGATTAGTTTTTGGCCAAATCACTTCTAGGACTTATTTGCTGCATATTCTGGCTACAAGAAAAAAAAAGTAATGTATTTTCAATAGTCACAATCAATTGAGTCTTATATACAAGACAATTTCAAGAACAGTTGTCCAAAATGACTCTTAAGTTGAAAGATTACTTCTTTGAGGCTAAGTTTGAGTATAAACACATTGAAACATTTTCTTTTAAATGAATCCAAATTTTAGGCTATTTCACTCCAGCCTAGCCTGTGTATTGTAATGATTTCTGTTAGCAAGAATTTTGAACTTAAAACCCTATTTCTGACACACCGGCAGTGTAATCAGCCACAGGCAGCCCCGATCTTTGAAATGTGTTGCTTGCCAAAGGATTGTTTGCACATCTGTTTTTATTAGACTATATGCTGTAAATGTCACAAAACAACAGCACAAATTGCATGGAGAAAGAGAGAGAGAGAGAGACAGAGTGCCAAGTACTTTATGGCAGGAATGGTTCCTTTCTCTTTTCATATCATTTAGTATCTGTATCATAACACATGCTTAATGCAGACAAACTCAGGAAACAAAGGGGAAAACTTTTTAATCACCCATAATCTCATTACTGCTAACCTTAATTATATATCTGATAATTTTCCTATACTTGGAAATATATTTCTTTTTACTAAAGTATGATCGAACTATTCATCCTTTGGTAATGTCCTTTATTTCACTTGGTTATATACTGAAACTAAAAGTTGATAGTTTAAGAAGGTGACTAGTTCCATTTCTTTTCTGTACTTTTATCCAATACTCTTGTTCTCTGAGTTTCCATCCCTCAAGCCCCCATCCACACCTGCCTTTCCTCTCCCCAATCCCCCTTGCTCTAGAGCTGCCTGGATCCCTTCTCTTTCTCCTTGTTAAAATAGCTTCAGCACAACTGATCTAGTTTGGCTGGAAAGAAATCTGAGCAACAGTAGTCACATTAATAGGAAAGGATGGTAACTTCTTACCACCTATTTTTAAAGGAAATTTATTAATGCCAAAGAACTCTGAAAGTTTTATTCCAAGCAAAATAATATCCCAAAATGCACTCATCTAAAACCCAAGTCTTTTTGTTCAACAAAACTTGAAATCACAGGTTAATCCTCATCTCCAGTCTTCCCCATCCACCATCCCATCTCAACTCAGGTCCCGCTGGCCTGTTGGGCTTCACCTCTAGCTTCCCTGCGTAGCAGTCCTTTCTCCATGCCTTTGTCACTGCCCTGTGGTGGTGGTCATCAGCTCCACTATATTTTGCAACAGTCTGTCTGAATCCCATTTTTCCCACTCCTATCCATCTTAAACGTGGACAACAGGAGGGATCTTCTGCACGCACAGCTCAAATCAGGTCCCTACTACCTACGGAATAAAGACCAAATGCTCAGACCTCCATGAACCTCTTCAGTCTCATCCACTTCAGGCCACACTGCCACAACCAAGCATATCTACTCTCTGTCCCCTGTGCAATCTCCAGCCTTTCCTGCTCCTCATCTTCGCTCTTCCCATCTTCTCAATCTTGAACACCTTTTCCCCCCAGGCCCTGCTACAGTTTGAATGTGTCCACTCCAAAGCACATGTTGGAGACTTAGTCCCAAATGCAACAGTGTTGGGAGGTGGGGCCTAATGAGAGGTGCTTGGGTCATGAGGACTCCACCCTCATGATAGATTAAGCTGATTATAAAAGGGCTCAAGACTAGAGGTGTGATCTCTTTCTCTTTCATGTACAACTCTCTTGCCCTTCTACCTTTTGCTATGGGATGAAAACCTCAACAGACACTAACACTTTAATATTGGATTTCCCAGCCTCCAGAACATGAAAAATAAAGTTCTATTCCTTACAGATTACTCAGTCCGTAGTAGTCTGTTACAGGAACATGAAACAAAAGACAGCTCCACTTCACATATGCATTTATATTCTTTGATCATGCTTATAATATGCCAGATACTACTCTCAGGACTTTCTCTATATTCACTCATTTAATCCTCATACAAACTAAAAAAGAAAATTACTTTTATTATCCCTATTTCAAACATGGGAAAATAGAGTTTCAGAGTTAATCTCACTGCTGCCTGCTCTAATACTATCCAAAAAATGACACTGAAATGTCATCGTCCAAAGCTCATTGAAACTTTTTCACATGCATTTCTCATAATGACATGAGGAATTTATTCTTAATACATTTTTTTGCACATAAGGAGATGAAGGCTCAGGGAGGCCAAAGGGACTCAATCCTAGTCACAGAGGTAGTGAAGAAAAGAGCTATGTCATCTGATTTCCACCTCCTGCTCTTTCATATTCCCTGCACATGTGTATGGCAGGGATTCCTAAGAGTGATGTGCAGAAGGTGGGGTCACCAGGGACATAGGGGAACTGTCCAGACTCATGGCACCGGCCCATATTGACTCAGCAGATGAGAGGCCACGTGTACTTTGAGATTTCCTTCTGTTTTCCATCTGCTGCTTTAGACCAGAGGTCAGCACACTTCTGTAAGGGGCTAGAGAGTAAATATTTTAGGCTTTGCAGGCCAGATGATCTTTGTTGAAACTACTCAACTCTGCCATCATAGCACAAAAGGAGCACAGACAATACATGAACAAGAAGCGTAGCTATGTGCTAATTAAACTTTCTCTACAAAATGAGGCAGTGGGTTAGATTTAGTCCTTGACTTACACAGTTTACCAACCCCTGCTCTAGATCATTTTTAAGGACATAAGAGAAAAGGATTGTGGGGCAAGTTGGCCAATTCTAACTGTACTAGAGAGTTAAAGGAGAAAATAATAGACCCCAGGTTTAAAGTTCTCCTTTCATGGTACAGAGAATCAGGAAGTTCCTTCAACTTCCTTAAAATAAATCCCTCTGACATATAGCCTCAAGGTTGATGCTGTCCTAAGTCAGAAGAAGTCTGGTCTGACAAATTGCTGAATTGCAATGTAAAAGAACTACCAATCTCTTATGAGAAAGTTGGGCATAGACTGGAAAAGTGAAAACCAAATGAGGCATTTTTCAGTGATTCTGTGGACTGGGTACTCTGAATCCCCAAACCACCCCGTTGCCTTCTGACTGACAAAAATGCATGGTGAGACAGCAAAGCTCCTGTTTTACTCAAGGTCTTCCAATTCAAAGACAGTAGCTTGAAAGTTATGAATACAATTCCCAAAGAGTCCCTATCTTAGTCTGTTTTGTGCTGCTCTAACAGAGTACCTGAGACTGGGTAATTTATAAAGGAAACAATTTCTTAAAAGTTCCAGGGGCCAGCAAGGTCAAGATTGAGGACTTGCATCTGGCAAACGTCTTGCTATGCCATCCCATGCTGGAAGGGAAAGAATGACCATAGAGGCAACTCATCCTTTTTATCAGAAGCTCCCACCATAGCTAACCCACCCTTTGTTAACAGCATTAATCCATTCCCGTGGGCAGAGCCTTCATGAGCTAATCACCTCTTAAAAGTTCTACCTCTCAATACTGTCGCACTGGGTGTCAGTTTCCAATACATGAACTTTAAGAGACACATTCAAATCACAGCGGCCTCATTACCCTCTCTAGGCACTGCGAGCCATTGGTCATTCCTGTGACACCGTATGCTTTCAAGGTGCATACCCTTACCCACATGATCTCCTCTGTCTAGAAAGCCTCCCCCTCTTGTTCTCCATGCCAGTGTTAGTTCTGCAAGGCTTTAGCTAATGCCATTTGCTTCTGTTTTCTACTGCAGTCTAAGTCATGCTTTTCTTCAGTAGTCATACATTATTACTTAGATCACATAGAATTTGTTGTAACAGTGATGAATACGGTAACTCTTAAAAGTATGAATGTTAGAATAAAGACGGTTCAAAAATAGGGAGATATATTTTATTAATAAAAAGTGTATTACCTCAGGGACCCGCGGCACACCGCGCCTGGGTGAGCACCTCATCCTCCACCTAGACCCCGTGCCGCGAGGCCCGGCCTCTCCCGGCCCACTGTCCGCAGAGCCCAGGCCACGCCCTGCCTTTTCCCAAGCCCCACCTGTCAGCGGAATGTCCTGAGACCCCAGGCCTCTTTGGGCTTTGCAGCCCTTCTCTGAGCGCCTCCCCACCCCATCTACTCATGTGAGTGCCAAGGTGCCGGGGCCTGCCCAGCACGGCTCCTTCTCCTGTGACCCCTTTTTCTTACCCTCTTGTTTCTCCCGTGCCCTTTTGGTTGTCCATTCTTACCCACCCCCGCAGTTGGTTTCCCTCGACCTCCCCGTCTCCACTGATTTTATTTTTCTGTTTCCAAATCACGTCTGCCTGTACCAGAGGCAGGACATCTCTTCCTGGCAGGCCCGATGGTTCCCCCAAACCCCAGCCAAGTCTGTGGTGGCCCTAAAGACACCTATCAAGGTAGATCTGGTGGCTGGGAAAACCTACAGATGGTGTGTATGTGGCCGCAGCAAGAAGCAGCCTTTCTGTGATGGCTCCCACTTCTTTCAACACACTGGCTTATCCCCACTCAAGTTCAAGGCCCAGAAGACCGGAACCGTGGCCCTCTGTACCGGCAAGGCCACCCAGAGGCCCCCATACTGCGATGGCACCCACAGGAGTGAGCAGGTGCAGAAGGCAGAAGTGGGCTCCCCACTCTGAGGGGGTGGCTGATGCCCAGGTGGCCTTAGCTCCAGGATTCTGACAGGCACCCCTTTCGTGGGGTAAGAAACTGAGTACTAAGTTCAAGAAGAAACCATCCGGGACCCACAGCTGGCTTGTTTAAAAATTGTTTCCTGCAACCCAAGGTCTCTAGTCAGGGGAGTTGGGAAGGGGACCCCTGGTTCAGTGTCTGCTGGTGAAGGTGGCATTAAAGCATGACCCCCCCCCCAAAAAAAAAAAAAAAGTGTATTACCTCAGAATAAGGCTTATTCACTGATCAGTTCTTACCATGATTAAAAGCTCTCTGGTATACTTGCTAAGAATAAATTTGCTTAATACACATACCTTCACAAACATACCCCTCCACATGCACACAACACAATAGTGTCTTAAACACAAAATAGTTTATTCTCTCACATAAAATAAGTTCCAAAGTAGAAAATACAGGTCAGATGTTATCAGAGACAGAGACCCAGCTTCCTTCTAAGTTTTTGCCCTTTCTTTAATATGTGACTTTGATCCCCTGAGTCCACCATAATTTTCTGGAGCAGGGAGAGAAAGGAGGAAGCCAACAGGAAGCCTCCTGGCCAAGTCAACTCCCTTTAAGGAAGTCTCCCTGCATATTCACACAGTGCTTTCCTCTTCATTGGCCAATCACACAGCCTGTTGAGTTGCAAGCAAAACTGGGAATTGTAGTCTTTTAGTTGAACAGGCACTGCCCCTCTTAAAAATCAGGGCTCTGACCTGAAGTGGTATATAAGAGGAATCTGATACAGTATGTGATAAACATTTACTTAAAGAGAAAGAAAAACAGGGCTCTGATACTAAAGAAAAGAAGAATGGGTATTGGGGAGTGTGGGAAACTGAACTTAATTTAACCTCACTGAGGAATTTTGGAGGATGTGAATCACCATATTAGATACTGTTAAGGATAACAGTAGGAGATGCTGATAAAGAATTATGAATGCCAGGCATGGCAGAACATGTTTGTAATCCCTGTTACTCAGGAGGCTGAGGCAGGAGGATCATATGTTCGAGGTTAGCCTGGGCAACTTAGCAAGCCCCTGACTCAAAATAAAAATAAATACATTAAAAGGACTGGGACTGTAACCCAGTGGTTAAGAGTCCCTGGGTTTAAACTCTGGTAACAACAACAGCAACAAAAAATTATGAAGAATACAATGTCAGAGCAAGACCAATTAAGGAATTATGAAGGCACAGAATGTCAGAGTGAGCTTAATGCAACTTATGATGTGAATTGAATATCTCCTGCTTACTAAAACTGTAACATTTATAGCTTTAATTTCATATAAATAGGACTGAAAATTCACTAGAGCTTTGTAGTCACCCTATATCTGTATGCATTGAAGATATTTGCTTTGCTTAACAATAAAATCAGGTAGTTCTATATTTATAAATTTGTTCATTCCTTTCAGTCTTAATATCTATTTTCCTTCCTTTCTCTTTCCTCTCTTTCTCCCCCTCTCCCCACCGAGTCTTTCCTAATAGTAGGCAATTTACAATTTGTGCCACAACTGTTAGTTTCTAGAATAGGGTGATATATTCAGGCAGGAAGCATCTCAATTCTGACTGGAATTACAACATTGTTGATGGCTCCATGAGAGAATATCTTTTCTAGAGCCAAGAGGGAAACATAGCTCAGGCATGGGTCACGTAGCCAAATATTTGGTGCTAGGTCTGGGATTCATAGATTGGTATCCAGAATTCCAGGGATATCGCAACTTCTTTGTGGAAATTTTTAGCATAATCAGTACTTCTTTAAACTTTGCCAGCCAGTTATTCCACAATTCAGAAAAATGTGACTGTATTCCAAGAGGAGCTATTAAAATTTAAATAATACTCCAAACCCACATAATCCATGAATGACTTCTGAAATTGTTACTTGTCCAACAAAAGCAAACAGTGACAGCAAAACAGTATTCCAGTTACTCAATGTTTATGGTGGAGGATATTAGGGAATGGATTGGGGTTTGTTTCAGTTGTTAACTGTTCCATCATGCATTTATTGGACCTAACTGATAGGTGAAAGGAAGATGTTCAGTGTTCTTTGAATTTTCCTTCACTTTCAAGTGCAAGGCATTCGCATGATGTGTCACATAGGCCAGAAGAAGTAATCTTATGAATCTCTGGAGGTAAATAAAATGTCTCAAACTCTTCCCCAAATTCCACGATCAGAAGGATCAACTAAATAAAACTTTTCAATAAATTTCTACCATCTAGCTATAAGAGGATCCTTTCAAATATTCCATATCTTTTATCCTGGTAAATATCTCATAAATTGGCCATGATTCAGGTCCAAGTAAAAGATGATGACCAACCTTGATCACATTCTTTATCTTAACATATAATGACCCTGGCTTGCAAAGTTCACAGCACAGATTCAACTATAATGAGCAAGGGAATAGGTTTCTATTATTTCCATTTCAAAAACTTTCTTGGATTTCATAAGGTTATTGAAATCTTCCCCCTATCCTGAATTAGAATTTACCCATTACCCAATCTGTTGCAAGTGAATTTATTTTTTTCCCCACACTAAGACCAAATTTCTCAGGTCTCTTTAGGCATTATGTGTATAAGAAGAGTTTTGCTAAAATTTGCAAGCTGTTGAGCAGTGTTTGACTCACAATCCCCAGGTTGATGTCTCTGTCCCGTCAGTAAGTACATTCAATAAATGTTGTCTTGGGCTGGGGTTGTGACTTAGTGCTGGAGCACTTGCCTAGCACATGTGAGTCACTGGGTTCGACCCTCAGCACCCCATAAAAATAAATGAATAAAATAAAGGTATTGTGTCCATCTACAAGTAAAAATAAATTTTTTAAAAAATGTTGACTTTTTCTCTTTGTTTTGAAAGAAGTGTGGCCTCTCTTATTGTTGGTAAATTATGATGATGATGATGATGATGATGATGATGATGAAGAAAAAGCAGCAGCAGCAGCAACAGCAGCTCTTGGTCATTTAAGTATTTAAATTTTCTCTACACTTAAGTCTCTTTTAATGCCATCCATTTAATTAGCCTTTCCCATTTCTTATGGTCTCTGTCTCTCCACAAATTGCATCAGGTTTGGGTTTAAAGCCAATAAGTGGGGACACATTGTGTCACAGTGAACTTTGTCTTTCTTCCCTGAAACTCAGTGTCCCTGGAATGAACCTCATCAAGCACAGTACCGCTGATTCCAGTGTACACAGTGTAAAACCTCTTCTACAGGTCAGTCCTGGAATTGCTCCAGAAGTAAGCCCCTTTTCACTGTGTCCTCCACTCAGAAATGCCAGCCCCTCCACTTAGAAACAGCCTTGCTCCAGTGACATGATGGAGGTAGAACCACACCAGCAAGCTGGCTCCACATCTGTCCAGGAAGACCTTGGGAATAAAAAGAGGGCTTGAATGACTCAAGGTATTAACTTGGCACTTTTCAACTTAATTCAAATGCCTTTGGGAGGAAAAACACTGAGCCAATCCTTAATAATAAAACAGTCATAAAAATGAGAATCATTATCATTGAAGTCTCTGGATTTGATTCTCAGAAAAGGCATAGGATGTGCCTTTGAGGAAGAGCCAACATTCCAAGCTCTACCTTTGTCCTCCTGCATACCCCCCTGTCCATTCTTTGATGTTCATGGGGGAAATCCTTTATAAGGGCCAGATCCTCTCCCATTCTGTTCCCCTGAGCAAGCCTTTCCTTTTGTGTGGCATTCTTAGTTTAAAGACTGCTTCCACGTCTTTGGTCCCATCTCTACAGTTTGCTTGAGAAAAAGAAACCTGCACTTCATTGGATGCATATTCTGCTTGAAGCTCTGCCCTAACCATCTTGCAGAGTTTAAGAAAATTCATGTTCTCAACCCTGCACAAACTTGGAATTTCCTTAGCAGCCCTTGGGGCAGTGACTTAACCTCTCACCCAGGTTTCTGTGAGGGTTTGGTACACAAGAGAGCAAGGAGAATCTTAAATGCTGAAGAAATGAATCAGGTGTGCTAGGGCAGAGGCCTTCCTGCCCTGGCTTCTGTTTTGCATATCTACTGGCTCACTTTTCCAAAGCAGTTGACATCCACTGACCCAAAGCTACCTGTGCCTGGAAACAAAGGAAACTGAAGTCTTTTAGTTTCTATTAATGAGTTTCAACATCTGTAACCCATAAGCAACAATGAGTGGCAGATTTTGGCCTCATAATTCTACCATCTTCCCTGTGATTAAGTCCCTATTGTAGTTCTTTCTATGAATTCTCTTTTATTGGAAAATTGAATCCTAAACAGAAAAAAAATTCAAGGAACATAAATTGTATACAGAGACTGTTCAGCATTATTCAGAGGCCATGTATGTGCCAAATTCTTCATTAGCTCTAAGACATGTATGTTTAAACTTTTAAAATGATAAACTTATTATAAATTATGCACTTTTTTGATTAAGCCTAAAAATGAATCATCTTTTTGTATAAATCTGATTCATTCACCCCAAGGAGCTCTTAAACAGTAACAACTAATTTCTAAAACTTTACAAATACCTTAACCTCTAGAAACACAATGACTCCTTTAAGTTTGTTGTTGAGCTTTTGATTAGAAAATGCTTTTCTCTGCATGATTTGAGCACTACTATGGAAGAGAATCCTTCAACCTCATATAGACATGCTCAATTCTTTCTATGGAACCAGGTCTCCAGACTAGGAACTCCTTAGCTCAGAAGTCACAAGTGCTTAGGTTGACTTCTTTCCACTGGAAATGACTTTTAAACCAGGCAAACATGGAAAACACATACCTGAGACTGACCAAAAATACATACTGTGAACTTCTATTGCCAGGCACTATCCAAAAATTCCATGTAGTATACTTGTACCTTTTGACCCTCTGAAGTACGTTTGCCTATGATCCATGTTTTATAGATGAAGAAGCATTTCAAAGGTCAAGTAACTTGCTGAAGATCAAAAGTTCTTCCCTAAATGTAGCAATGAAGTGCCTGTTTTGACTCCTTAACCCATGTTTTTATCACCTTAGATCTCTGTCTCCTACAAGCTTTCAAGTGAGTCTTGACTTTTATTCACTGCATTCACCAGTCTTGCAAGCAATCTCTAGCATTCACTTTGAAAGGAAGACTTCTTTCTCCACCATTAAGGCTGATCCCAACAAATAGGAAAGAAGTTGAACTATCTTTGTCTATATGATCCTATATCTACAAGACCCAAAAAATTCCTCTAGAAAATTTCTAGAACTTTCAAATGAGTTCAGCAAAGTAGCAGAATACAAGATCAACACCCATATATCAATAGTTATCCTAGAATCCAACAGTGAGTCAGCCAAGGAAGAAATCAAGAAAACCATCCCATTCACAATTACTCAAGATGAAAAGACACACCATGTTCATGGATAGGCAGAATTAATATTGTCAAAATGGCCATGCTACCAAAAGCAATATACAGATTCAGTGCAATCCCCATCAAAATACCAATGAAATTCTTCACGGAATTAGAAAAAACAATTCTTAAATTCATTTGGAAGAATAAGAGACCCAAAATAGCCAAAGCAATACTAAGCCAGAAAAGGGAAGCAGAAGGCATCACAATACTTGATCTGAATTTATACTACAGAACTACAGTATCAAAAACAGCATGGTATTGTTATCAATATAGACATGAAGACCAATGGAATAATAAAACAGAAGACAAATTCACAAACCTATAGCCATCTGATATTTGACAAAGGTGCCAAAAACATATTTTGGAGAAAAGACAACCTTTTAAAACAAATGGTGCTGGAACAATTGGATAACAATATGTAGAAAAATCAAACTTGACCCCTATCTCTTACCCTGCCCAAAAGTCAAGTAAAAGTAGATCAAAGACTTAGTGATTAGACCAGAAATTTCACAACTGCTAAAAAACAAACAAACAAAACATAGGGTCAACACTATCATACAGGTGCTTGTCCTTAACAAGACACCCAAAGTGCAAGAAATGAAACCAAGAATCAATAAGTGAAATTTATAAAGCTTTTGCACAGCCAAGGAAATGATTAAGAGCATGAAGAGAAAGCCTACAAAAAGGGAGAAATTTTTGACTAGCTATTCTTCCAACAGGGGACTAATATCCAGAATATACAAAGACTCAAAAAACTTCACACCAAAAAACAACACAATCAACAAATGGGCAGAACAACTAAACAGAAACTTCTCAGAAGGAGAAACGCAAATGATCAACAAATACATGAAAAAAAATTTCAACATTTCTAGCAATCAGGAAAATGCACATCTAAACTACACTAAGATTTCATCTCACTCTAGTCAGAATAATAACGATCAAAAATACAAACAATAATAAATGCTGACAAGGTTGGGAAAAAGCTACACTTGAAAATTGTTGGTGGGACTGAAGACAAGAACAACCACTCTGGAAAGCAGTATAGAAATTCATCAAAAAACTAGGAATGAAACCACCATATAACCCAGCCATCCTACTCCTTGGTATCCCAAAAAATCTAAAATCAACATATTATAGAGATATAGCCACTTCAATGTTTATAGCAGCACAATTCACAATAGCTAAATTATGGAATCAACCCAGGTGCCTATCAATAGATGAATGGATTAAGAAATTGAGAGATACAGATATATATATATATATATATACACATATACGTACATATATATGCATATATACATACATACACATGAATATACACACATAGTAGAGTTCTACTCAGTCATAAAAAAAGAATGAAATTATGACATTTGCTGGTAAATGGATGGAAATGGAGAATATCATACTAAGTGAAATAAGCCAAACTTGGAAACTTGAAAGTTCAATGTTTTCTCTCATATGCAGAGGCTAGAGTAAAATAAAGGAAAGGGAAAGGGAAGGATTAGATAACAAAGATAAGGGAAGATCAGTAATGTAGGAGAAGGAGATCAAGAGACAGAGTAGAGGGATGGGCAAGGGGAGGCAATGCAGAATGGATTCTTTAAAAAATCAAATTATATGCACGCCTAACAATATGACAGGGAACTTCACCTTTATACATAGGTAGAAAGAACCAATCAAACATAAATTAATAGGCAAGTGAAAGAAATCTAGTAGAGGAAGCAAATGGGAGTAGAAAGGGAGGATCAAAGGGAAAAGGGGAAAGGAGAGTGGGGGAAGGGAAAGGGGGGATCATGAACTGAAATCAATTCCATGCATGCATGAGTCTGTCAGGATGAACCCAACTACTATGTATGACTATAAAGCTGTTTTTTTATTTAAAAAAAAAAAAGGTTGATCCCACTGGCTCCAGGATCCAAGTTCCTCAAATAATTCCCTGACACCTGACCTTAAGTCTTGACAGATGGCTCTGGGGATGAACTTGCACATTTGACATTTTAGTGCCATTTTTATTGTTTATTATTATTACTTGTGACTTGTATGAGGTAGAAGATCTTAAGGACAAGAACTGGTTTGTCACTTCTATGATAGCTCCCGTGGTATTTCTGTGGACTGACCAGCTTGGATGCCAAGCCTGTGTCAGTGAATCAAGGCCAACAGAAGTGAGCAACATGAAGGTTAGCCAGTGACTAGCGTCCACACCAGTGCTTTGCCACTTTTGAGATTTCACACACATCAGAAAACAAAATTATTCATCCTGGCTTAGGAAATAACCCAGAGAGAGAGGAAAATGTCTCACTTCTGGAGC
Source organism: Sciurus carolinensis (assembly GCF_902686445.1). NCBI lineage: Eukaryota > Metazoa > Chordata > Mammalia > Rodentia > Sciuridae > Sciurus > Sciurus carolinensis. The sequence continues at coordinate 84,867,277 of NC_062220.1, read as the reverse complement.
GTGGGCTGAACATGGACAGCAGATTGTGAACAAATGCCCCATCTGGTCTAAGCATCATTAGTATTCCCAGCATGGGCCATGCTACCAGGAATCCAGACAGCACACTCTTACCCAGGGACTTACTCTGGTACCTCAGGGATCTTTGCCTTTTAAGGAAATATAGCTCCCATGGTTACAACACACGCTTCACATAAGCTATCACAACGCTTATTTCCCGGGAGCTCCACCATTTCTCAGGCCATTGGGCAACTACTTTCACCTCTCCTATTCTCTCACTATTTAATACTCACTGCAATCTCACTGGAGCAAGGGTGCAGCAGAGACTGTCTCTGTAAAGAGCAGAATAGGCAATAGGCTAAGCAGTGCTGCTGCCTGAAGCCATCTAAGGATCACAGGCACCCATTGACAAACGCAGATCACCAACGCAATTGGAGAATCACTGATTTCTGGGTGAATGGCTTTATCTAATCAAAGGCTTTAATCGAATAGAAAAAATCATGTTTCAGTGATTGTGACATAAGACAAGTAATCAGAGACCCAAAGGATCCGCCGGCCCATTTCCTCGGTTCCCTTCCTCACACACACCACCAACCCTTTCCTTTGTACCTTTCCCTCTGGAATCCCAGGAAGATGAGTATTCCCCACCCTGCTTACAACACAGATTAGTCTCTACTGGGGCAGAACTTGCATCACTTTGGAGAAACACCAAAATCAAAGTTGTTTATCATCCTTTAAGCTCTAGAGAATCAAGTACTTTTGACACACAGAGGGAAGCAGTGATGACAAATGGGGTTTCTGAGCCATCTCTTTTCCCTAGCCAGGAGCTCATTCTCCCACGCAGCTGAATTTGTCTCTGATCTGCTTCTTCATTCAGTGGATCCATCATTCTTTCAGTATGAGAGGAGTCTGCGGGTGCAGGTGAAGGGATAGTAAAGGCGCACAAAGTGTCAATAAGGGCAATCAGTTCTGGTCTGTTTCCTAGATAACAGGTGGAGTGTGGGGTGTGGGTTTGCAAATGGCAGAACCAAAGAATCATTTTCCCTTCTGGCCCACCCACAAATATTTCCTCTACATAAAAGAATTGCAAAGTTAGATGTGAATGTTCCTGTTTTCTCTGGTTATGGATTCCTTACAGCCCTTTAACTTTCGGACTGCTAATATTTCAGGAAAAAGGTCAATTGTATTAATGGAATGAAGTATAAATGAAAATATGTTAGCCACACAACATATTTTTCCCAACCTGCCTAGAAACCAAAGTTCTGTGGCTTTCAGTATGGGACACTGCATATTGCAAGAAACAAGTGTCTGGTCTTTCTCCATAAGAGGCTGCCTTGTAAATTCTTGCCCAGTCATTAAACCAGAGACGTCTGCTTTCTTACAGTGAGGTCTTTTTTTATTCCTTCTATTGCAATTTCTGCCACATTCATGCTATTTTGTTTATGCATGGGGGTCTTTTGTTAGGAAAAAGGAAAATGGGTTAATGGAGGGGTCTCGAATTCTTTTCTTATGTGCCTAAAGTCCCTATGGGATAGATTTCATTGCTGCTATAATAAAAGCAGTGCTGACTTTAGGCTTTCTGGTTCAGTTAAATATCTTTAATTACTTTCAAACTGAAATAAAAGGAGCTTGGCAATGTAACTTTGGTGCTCTTTGATTCCTAAAAAGAACTTGAAGACATGTTGCAGATATCTGTATAAATCATCTTGCAAGCATTAGAAGGGATTCCCAATTCCTGCACTGCTTTGAGGATCCCCTAATCAAAACCCTTCTTGTTGCAACCAGTGCCCGTGTTGCACATGTACTCTGGATGTGGAATTGAAGGCAGCTGCTCAACTTCAGTCCTTCCCTCCAGGGCCAAACTTTGTCCTTACAAGTCATATTGTCACTTAGGAGGTTGAAGACATATTCCAAGTAGTCAGTCAGCTGAATTCCCATGAAACTTAGACATGACCATGTGTTGACAAAGGCTTTGAGTCCACAGTATTCTTTCCATGTGTCTCACTGAGGGAGGAGGGAGACAAGGTTGAGGAACATTTCCCAAGGGGACCTAACAGATATGGTCATCAGGCCGTCAGGCTGGGTTCTGTCTGCAGTGTTGCAAAAAAAAAAAAAAAAAAAAAAAAAAAAACAGATACAGTCATGAAAATACATAAAATCTATAAGAGCTGTGGATCATGTCCTTTAAGAGACAGTCACAGAACTGGTTAAGATGGAAAGGGTTTACCATGTTGGGCTTCTTCCAGGCCCTTTGACTCTGACATGAGAAAGGCATATAATAATCACAGATTCATCTTGCTTTGAAGGCATGAATTATAGTCCACCCAAACTTTTTTGTTGTTGTTGTTCCCAGGACCCATTGTGTCATAGATTCTATCCCATTTCTCATCTTATAGTTCAAAATTTGGCTTTTATTAAGTGCAGTTCCAACATGGAAAAGAATACCTACCCCATCCCAGGTTGACTTGACTGAACAGTGAAGAAAATGGAGCAAACCCTGAGAAGAAAGTGCTCCATTCTCTGCTTTCAGAACCTTCCAGAGGGTGGAGAGTTGGATGTCAATATTCTCTTGCTAGATGCTTTAAAAGAAATAGCTATTTTTCCAAACACCAAGAGAGAGGCAAGAGAGGCTAAGTGACAATTGTTACCTCTCCTCTGCTCTGCTTGCTGCTCCTAATTTACTAAGCCCCAGAACTTACATCCCCTAAGAAACCTGCTCCCCAGTGACTGTTCTGATATTTGTGTTGAAACTTGAGTTCTCCTTGTTTTTCTCTTACAATGAAATGATTAGTTTTGGGTTTGTCTTTACTGGTTTATTTTCAAACTCCTCCTAAGACAGTACTTTTTGTGCTCATGTGACGACACTCCCCATCATTCTTTTTGTCTAAGCACTACTCTTGTTCCCTTGATGAGAGAAACCTCTCCTTCTCAGACCTCAGAGTTTATCTAGATCAGTCCAAGATGATTTTCTCATCGGAGCATTAAGCTTCTGCATGGATGCAATTAAAGCTCACTGTCATTTTAGAGTCTTGAGCAATCACCTTTATCATAAATATTGAATCAGACCCCTCTGAACACCTCACCTTTTCAAAATATGAGCTATAATCCCACATCGATTTCTGGAAAATTTTCACTGACTCATAAGCCAGACCTGGATATCGATTTTAGAAGATGGGCCTACATTTTCTCAGTAACAGGGTTTTGCTTTCTTCTTGTGATGTAATGTGGCCCTCATATTCTTCACACAAATTTATGAACTTTGCACTGCTGAATTGATGCTATAAAAACAAAATCATTTTCAGATCAAAGGCATGTATGTGTGAATTTGACAGCCCTCTGTATCATATTGCAAGCAACAATTTTTCTTAATATCAGCCACTAAAACAAAGTTATGTGTGAGTGATGTTGCTATTATTCGGGACCATTGATGGCCATGCCAAATACAGTGTGATTTCTCTTCTGGAAACTCTTTGCTCTCTGCGCCTGGTTTTGCATCCAGCCCTAAAATAAAAATAACTTTTAAAAAAAGGTAATCATTTTGATTTTAGCCTCTGGTTACTCTGCTCCATTTACTTGCTGCAAAATTTCCAAGGGAAATCGAACCATCCCAAGGAGAAGTCATATCTATCTTGCAGCATTAGATTAAATAGGTTAACACTGGGGTAACCTAAATTTTTTCTTAATTAAAACTCTTGGAAGTTAATTTATTGGTATTTTAAACCTATTATGCTGTTTACCTAAAGCTGAGATCTATAAGATTCCCATCAGTAATAAGTAGATGACTTTTAAGCATGCTTATTTATTTTGATGTCTTGGTCTTTTTTCTTTTTCCTTTTTCTTTTTAACTTAACAGGGGAAAATTTAGCATTTATACTTTTGGGGGGGGGCAAGCTACATCACTGGAATAAGCTTGAGAAAAGAAAACAGAGGCCAGAGGAATGAGGAATAATCTGCAATTAAATTCATGGAGAGGAAGGGAAGACAGCAAATATAGAATTAATGACCTCACAAGAGTTCAGACTGACCTGCTCCAGAGTTTTGTGGACTTCTTGACAAAATTGAATGTCACATTAACCCACTGCTAGTCACCCTAGAACCAACACCTGGTCACCATATGGCCTAGAATGTAGGTCTCAATCTTTTTCTCTCTGAAACTCTGAGAAGTGAAGAAAGAGAACTCTGGAAATCCAGATAATCCAGGCTTGCTTTTCCTTGTCTGGTTTATCTCATTCCTGTTTGCTACTTTCTCTTTGTATGCAACAAGTTTTTTTCTTTTTAAACCAATTTCTTCTATAACAATGTCCAGAGACATTTGCTCATTTTTTTCCTTCGTTATTTCTACATTGTTTTTTTCCTTCATTATTTCTACATTGTTTTTTTCCTTCATTATTTCTACATTCATTTGTTCATTCCTTTTTTCAGTGAACAGTTATGAAGACACAAACACTACCATATACAAGACACCCCACTAAGGGTTTGTGAGAAAGGGAGGCATACTGAAGGGAACTGGCCATCTTCTTGCCTTTGAAGACATTAGAATTTAGAAGAGAAGATGGGCTTTGTTCACAGGACCATATGGAGTATATTTGGTATGTTTGCAATTCCAAGAAGGTAAAGTTTGGTAAGAAGTTTAAATAAAACAAAGAGGGATTAGCCTTGGAATTCACTTGGCAAATGGAATTATTTTCAGAAGGCAGGGAATGAGCCAATAAGGAGCAGTAAGTGGGGAAGCAGGAAGAAGAGGGCATGGTCATGGAAGGAATAGAAGCTTCCACTTTAACATGAAGCTTAGAGCTCAACAGGAAGGTTGGAGAAGAAGGCTAGGGGATATTAACCAGATAATGACTTTCTGGGGTAGGTATTTGAAATGGAGAATCTTTCTTATTAATGTCTTATTAATTTCATGTGGAATCATAGACTTTAGAGTTGAAAATGTTAGAAATCTAGTCAGGCCATACACTCTACAGATAAGGAAGCTAAAGTACAGACAGGTTCATGTATCTATCAAAGGCAGAGCCTGGGTCAGAACTCTTAGGTGTTGGATTTTTTATTGCTTGGAATCATTAGAACTCAGTAAGAAGAAGATAATAGTCTGAGAAGTCAAGATTGGAAGACAGAAATAAAACCATACAGCATATTAACTGCAGATTTGGGCTTATTTTCTCAGGAAAGGACAACTATTTCTTGGATATATTCTCAGAAAAAGGGTTAAGAGTGGGACCCCAAGTGGCTCCAGACCAGAAGAGAGTCTCACTGCACAGAGACTTTCTCCTGTTCATCGTTCTCTCCAGGGGACTGTCACGTACATAGAACTCTTGGCAGTCTTCTTATTGCCTTATTCTTAGGTAGAACTGGATGACCAAGGTATATAAGTTATCGTGACAATTATAAGACATCAGAATATTCAGGATAAACCAAAAGGAATATATGACCCCAAAGGATATAAAGAAAAGAGATCGAACTACCTCTTAGAACTTGAAAGTATGAGTAAACACTTGACTTCTAGAAACTAACCAAAGCTACTACCACTCACTTCTCTGGAGGCTTCTATCCTGTTTTCTTCTACAGTTAACTTTGAAAACTCCTCAGATCTTCTTTTGTCAAAGGTCTTCCAAAGTTGCAGTTCTCTAACACTGTTTTATAAAATCATCTGCTGTGACTGGGATTATAGTTGAGTTTTATAACTTATGTGCATCATAATTGCAAGTTTGGAGTTAAATAGTTCAGGGGTAGTTCCCAGCCTGGATTTCACTTAGTGAACTGATTAATAGTACAGAGGTTGCTTTCCCTTTTCCTTTTAGATTTTGGTATCACTTAGGCCAATTTATACTCTGAAACTAAAACACTAGTCAAAAGCCTAATTATTCTCACAAATATACCCATATCTACATACTTTCCAGAGATTAAGACTTTTGTCTCTTATGATTGAAGTTGAGAGGAAATGAGTTGCCTCTAGGACCTCACCAATTATGGAATCATGATTCCTATGGCATCTGGAATAACAATTCCAAGGTTAATTTTAAAATCTATTATGTGATGTCATAATTTACATAGTGACTTACAGTCAGCTTACCTAAAGGATGTGGTTCCATCAAGGGCTGAGAAGTAACTGGTAGCATTCATAAGCTCCATAAATTATATCCCCTTTGCTACTCCAAGAGACCAAGAGATATAAATTCTGCAGGGGTATACATCAGGTCCACGAGTACAGAGGGAGGTGATTGGAGGTCCATGATGGTGAAAGGCTGTGTTAAACTATGACGCTCAATTTCATGTGACCAGATAGTTGTTAAACACTATTCTCGACACATCTGTAGGGGTGTTTCTGGATAAGATTAACATTTGATTCAATAGATTAAATGAAAACTGATTACCCTCCCTAATGTGTGTAGGCTCCCTCCTTCAGTTTAAGGCCTGATTTTAACAAAAAGATTGACTCTTCCTCAAAAAGACAGAGGGGACTGACTCCTCTTGCCTGAAGTTCCTGAGCTGGGACATCAAATTTTTTTCTGCCTTTGGACTGGAACTCAAACATCAGTTCTCCTGGTTCTCAGACCTTCAGACTTGTTTGGAACAATGCTATCAGCTCTCCTGGGTTTCCAGATTGCCAGTTGCAGATGTTAGAACCTGTCAGCCTCCAGAATCATGTGGGCCAGTTCCTTATAATGAATTTATTTTATTGTTTTATTTAGTCCCCCCAATACACATACTTTTCTGCAGGTTATATATTATTGGTTCTGTTTCTCAGGAAAGTTCTAGTAGACTGACTTACACAGAGTTAAACCAGTCAAGCACTCACAAAAATATGGTGCTGAAAAACAGTGAAAAATTATCATCTCCTTTTAAATTATTGTCTTTCAAGAGAGCATTCAAAGGCACACTGTATATAAGAAATTCATCTGAGTTTTGCATTCATCTTCAAACATCTGTATCAAGTTGGTACTGTTTATTCTCATTTTTAGTAATGTCTACTGAGGCCCTGAGAGGTTAAATAGCTTTCCCAAATTGAATAGGTCATAAAGCCATCATTTAAATCTATTTTGGTATAATGTCAGAGTCTCACTGTTTAGCTCTAAAATTTTCATCTAATTTATGGGCGACTTTCCAAATACTCCTTCCAATCCCATGTAATAAGCAGAATTCCATTTTTTTTTGCCATGTTGTTTTACATAACAATGAGCATCCACCATCTGGTTTGGATTCAACTGCATAACACTGTGATCCCACCACGAAATATTCATGAAAAAAAAAAAAAAAAAAAACCTAAGCCCTTGTCACTTTTATGCTTCTGAGTGTGGACCATCACAAGGCAGGAGCTTGATAATACCATCTGTCTTAGTTCAGGCTGCTATAACAAATATACCATAGTCTGGGTGGCTTAAGCAACCAATATTTATTTCTCTCAGTTTTGAAGGCTAGGAAGTCTAGATCAAGGTGCTGGAAGATGCAGGGTCTGGTGAGGGCCCCTCCCTGGTTTTTAGATAGCCATCTTCTCCTGGTATGCTCACCCGCTTGAGAGCCAACACAGAAAGTAAGTTTTCTCAGGTCCCCATAAGGGCACTAATACTTCCCAAAGTCCCTACCTCCAAATATCATTACATTTGGAATTAGGCTTCAATAAATATGGTAGAAGCACAAACATTCAGTCCATAATACCCTACCATGGGAAGTTCATTATTATTATTATCATTAATTTTAATTTAATAAGGTGAAGAAGAAATAGTAGTAGTCATTCAAGGTCATTTTCTAAGCACATGTTGAAAGAAATTTGTTTTACCTCCTAAACAGCATAGCATCTTACCTTTTCTTCCCCTATTGATTTGTTTCCCCCTGCTTAGGGTTTTTTCTGGATAGATATGTTTTATTTGTATTGTTACATATCTTCTAGAGGAGATGAGGTCACCTGCCAGTAATCCACTGATGCTTAGCAGAGTACTTAGGATTTCAGTCAAACACCAAGTTCTTGTATGTTGTGATTTCAGCTCTCAAGGTTAATTCTACTGCCCATGCCTAATGTACTTGCCACAAACCTCAATGTAATACTCCTTATATAAGTGGTTCTCAGACAGAAGTAACCTTATAGGCCCAGGAGACATCTGGCAAAATATGATAATAAATTTGATTATCACAATTAGGGTGGGGGAAGAGGACTGCTACTAGCCAGGGATATGCTACATATCTTACAATGCACAGAAGACTTGCCTCTGATCTCTCCCTATCCCTGTTAATCATTATTCATCCTAAAATGCCAATAGTGCCATGATTGAGAAGTTCTACCTTAGATTTAGATACCAAAATATATATGAGGTCAGATTTTTCACAAAGTGACCTAGGAAATTATGATCATGTATAGTTTCCTCATCTAAAAAAATTCAGATTAGATCACCTCTCCTCAGTTCTAGTGGATATAACCTTTAAGATCTCAGCAATAAAGAACATAGAAACTACCAGTTGTCCACTCAGAGGGGCACATTTCCAATTCTGACTGATATTCAATATGGGGAATGGTCCCCAGCCAGTATGAATCCCCAAAACTGTTAACCAAGCCCTACTCATGGCAAGTTATGGCAACTTGCACTGTCTCACGTTCACTCTGGAATTATTCTCTTTTACTTACTTCAAGAAGGCAACGTAAGGGACACCTGCTGTGGTTGTTCCTGATCCCAACCTTAGCTCTGCCACTTACCAGCTATGATGCACTTAACCTTCTGCTGCTTCAGTTTCCTCACCTGTGAAAAGGGACTAATGATAAAACCTACCCCCAAAAGATTCCTCTAAGCATGTTGTAAATGAAAACATTTAAAAGAGAACATGGCATAATATTAGTGCTAGATAAATGTTAGCTATATATGTTGATCTCAGTGATACACACAGATGATCAATCTTGTCAAGATGTCCTTGGATTTGGTGTCTCCTGGTACCCAGTCTGCTTCACCAATGGGGTTTAATATCTAGCCTCTCTTTTCATTACGTCCCTGCCCTTTCTGATACTTCCCTTGGTTTTCCATCTCTTAATTACATTACCACAATCTTTTCTGCAAATATTTACATCTGTAGGCCCAAGAAATGACAGTGTCGCCCTGACCAACAGAATCTGTCTTAAAGAATCTTAGAACTCAGAATCACAGAAAACCTTTGTCATGTACCAGGAAAGATACTTCTCCCCCAGGTCCTCCAATCCTCTGGAGAAGGTGAAAGGGCTGGAAATCAAGTTAATTGCCAATGGTCAATGACTTAATCAATAGGTAATAGAACCTCCTTAAAGCCCCTAATTAATGTGGATCAGAAAGCTTCCCAATTAATGGACACATCGAGAACTGAGAGGGTGGGATACCCAGAGAGGATATGGAATCTTCTCGAGGCACCACGACCTCACCTTGCCCTATGTGCCTCTTTGATCTGGTTTGTTGCATCCTTTATAACAAACTGGTAATAGGAAGAAAAATGTCTTCCAGAGTTCTGTGAATCATTATAGCAAATTAACCTGAGGAGATAGTTGTAGAAACTCTCAAATTTATAGCTGGACAGTCAGAAATAGAGGTGACAAGCCGGACTTGCCACTGGCGTCTGAAGTAGGGCAGTCTTGTGGGGCTGGAGACTTTTACTCATAGGATATGATAACTGCAGGGAGGTAGTATCAGAATTGAATTGAAGGCTATCCATTTGTGTCCAGAGTCAGATAATTGATTGAAGAAAAAAATTTTAAAAACCCACAAATTTAGTGCCTGAAGTAAAAACAATCCAATGTAGAAGTAGAAAATACTTTACGTGATGTTGACTATAAATATATATTTTTTTTCTCTTTTATGAAGATAAGAGTCATTTGTGCTTTGTGGTCATAAAATTCAAATAGTGGGGAGACGCTCATCATTCTTGAGTTTGCATGGTTGATAAAGTCACTCTACTCTTTGGAATCCAACTACACTTTTTAGAGCTGGTCTTTTATAACATTCTGGGGTTTGTGTTGTATTTGGGTTTTTCACCTTTCTTTCTCTTGACACTGAGACCTTCGGGGGAAAAAGATCTCCAGAATTCTTTGCATTATTGTATGCCCTGTGATTACCACCTTCATTCAAGTATGGGTTGATGTCTAAATTACTAACTGCAAGAAGTAATGAATGAGTGAATGAATGACTGAAGGAAGGAGTAAGACTAATAAGCATTTTTTTTTTAACCACTCTTAGGCTATGGATGCCATTTCACTTGAGACAGGAATGAAAATTCTAAGCATAACTCCAAGTTGTATTATGTATATATATATTTTTATGACTTACATTGAAAATTAAGCACTTGATAATGACCTATTTCATTTTTATGAATGTGTAAATTAGGATAATAAAACCTGAAATTAAATTCACAGACCAGCCTCAATTCAACCATCTCCAGTTTTCCTTGCTATGTCCTTTCTAGGACACTTAGCTCAGTATTTTAATTCTGAATATTTTTAAATGTCCTGGATCATCTTTCTCCCTGAATTAACTCTTGCAGAATCCAACTGATTATTTTGACATGACTGAATGATGTAAGATTAGATGTGGTGAATAAATGGAAGACTCACAAAGGGATGTCTTACAGGACCCCTAGCTGCGGAACTTACAAAAGTCCCTTTCTGTGGCTCTCCCAGGAATTTAATCATAATTAGCTCAAATATGAAGAACTGGAAAAGCACATTAAAAAGTGGCATAGATCCTAGACCTGATCAATCTTCCATATCCATTAACAATTTTCAGGAAATAGAGAAGACAGGAAATAATGGGTGTTTAATCAGCAAAATCAGGAATGTGGGAAATTCTACCAAACAAAGGCCAGTTCCTTCCATAAATTAAGAAAGAGAGGGAGGGAGGACATGGAGTGGAGGAGAGAGGATGGAGGGTAATCTAAAGATATAAAAGAGATGTAAAAGGTACATTAACCAAACCCAAGATAGTATACATTTTCTGGATCTTGATTCAAGCAAACAAATGATTACAATAAAGTGATCTATGAGATAATAATAGTGCATATGTTAAAATTAACAAACTTTTAAAAGTGAAATAATAGTATTGTGGCTGTGTGTTTTAACAGTATTCTTACTGATACAGTTTGAGTTTGTCCCCCAAGGGTTCACATATGGGAAGCTCAGTCCTTAGTGCAGTGATGTTAGGAGGTAGTAGAACCTTTAAGAGGTGGGACCTAGTGAAAGGTGGTTAGGTCATTGGGCGTGCTGCTTTCAGAAGATTAATGCTGATCTTATGGAGTAAGTTTCTACAAAAGAACTAAAAAGGGCAAGACTGACTGGCCCCTCCCCAGTCTCTGGCTTGCTATCTCAGCATGGGCTCACTCTCTTCTGCACACTCCAACATTGTGAAACCATTCACCCTGAGGCCCTCACCAGAGGTCAAATGAATGGAGTCACCAGATCTTGGACTTTCAGCCTCCAAAACTGTGAGCTAAATAAACTTTCAAAAATAAGTAACCAGATCTGGGTATTTTATTATAGCAACATTAAATGGATTAATGGACTTATCTTTTAGAGGTGTTTACTAATGGTACTTACGAGTAAAATAATTTCTCAGGTTCAAATTAATACAAGGAGGACTTCTACTTCCAGCCAAGATGAAGTAACAAGGGCCAGATCTACTACCTAAGTGAACCCTCCCCCCTAAGACAAAATATACAAATCAATGGTTTTTAAGGGAGTAGACATCAGAGGACAAAGGCCTGTCTTCCCTGTTGAAGTTGAGGGGAAAAAAAGAGGTGAGCTCTATGGTTGCCACAGCTTCCTTCATTGAGAAAGCTTCTAAATGGTGGCATGGGAAAGATGCAACTCAAGAAGCATCCTGAGTTGAGGAGATAGATCCAAAGATTCAAGGAAAGTTTTGTTGGCAGGATAAAGCAATGCAAATAAGAGAGTTGCACAAAGAAAGAAATTCAGAAACATGTAGTCGCCCCTGAATATTCCACAGAGTATTGGTTGGTACTTGATGTGAAGAAAATTTCTAACACTGAGGAAAGAACCATTTAAAGGGGGACGTGGAACAGTGTTCAGGACTCACACAGGCTGGCAATAGTGCTTGCTCCTACCAAGTAGACTGGGGAGAATACATAAAGAAACTTGAGTTGTGTATTCAGGAAGATCTTGCTTTCACAGTGGAAAATAATTAGGCTAGATTGCTTTGGACCTGCCTATAATAAAAGCAAGACCCAGAAGGATCAAACCATTTCTATGTAGTATAATTATACCCAAGAACTATACTGGAAAACATTCAAAAGATGCAAACATAACTTCCACTCAAGGTATAATTCATAAAAATTAATGCTTGACATCTGAAAAAAAATTGTCAGGTATGCAAAAAAAGAAAAAAGAAACACCCATAATCAACCAATAGAAACTGAGAATTGGCACAGATTTTAGAAATAGCAGGAAAAAGGGCAATAGGAGTTATGCAACTATATTCCAGATATATTCTAATATCTGGAGTGGTTATACTAATATGAGCAAAAACAATATAAGAAAATTATTAGAGACAAAGAGGGCCATTTATAATGATAAAAGGGTCAATTTTTCATGAAGATAAAATAATTATATGCAAATACCTAAAACCAAAGCTGAAAAACAAAAACAAAATTAGAATTGAAGGCATAAATAGACAATAAGTGTTAAAGATGTCAAATCCCACTCTCAGTAATGGATAGAAAAAAAATCATATAGAAAATTAGCAAGGATATAAAAGACTAGAAAGAGACTGTGAACCACCTTGCCCTCATGTCCATAGAATACCCCACCCAACAACATTTGACTGCATTCTTTTTAAAGGCACAGAGCATGATTATCAAAATTTGAGTCATAAAACAATAACCTTAAAATGTTTCACATTATATAAGCCTTGTTCTCTGACTGCAATAAATTGCATTAGCAATAAATAGGAAAATCTCCGTGTATTTGTAAGTCAAGTAACACTTCTCAATAACCCATGAATCAAAGTAAATCAAAAGAGAATTTAGAAAGCATTTTTTATTTGAATGAAAATGAAAACACTTCAGAATTTGTGGAAAGCAATTGAAATAGTACCTACGGGAAAATGTAGAATAGTCAATGCCTATTTTCAAAACAAGGAAAAGTCTCAATTCAATTACCTCATTTCCTGAGAGGGAAAAAAATCTGAAGGAAAGCTTTACTAATATTACATAATACTTTGTAAGCAAAAGGTTTCACATAAATAATAAACCATCTTTTAGTATAAGTATATACTATATATGGGACATACTTACACTAAAGAATAGTTTTGTATTTTTATTTGCTAAGTCTGGCAACCCTACACTCATGGCAAAATTCGATTATAGATCAAACTAAGAAAACTGCTTTCATTACTCATTTTAGGCCCATAGGATCTGTGGTTGTTGTTTTTTTTTTTTTTTTTTTCCTGAAAATTCCAAAAGATGAGTGCGATTGCAGGACACTGGAATGTTAGCTTGCAGCTTCAGTGACATTCTCCTTGGCAGGGCACTTGTCTCCACATTGATGTCTCCCATAAGCAGGAAAACCAAACCATTTTGTAGATCTTGACAGATGGGTCTTGCCCATAAGGGAGTACATTTAGGATGATTCATACCAACTGGCACATCAACAGACTTCGAAAGAGTGCTATTAAAAATGGGATTATGTTAGCTCTAATTTATGCTAAATAAAATAAGCAAAACAAGGAACCTATTAGAAGGAAGTTGGAAGATACTTAATTAACATTTGAAGACTTTGAAAGGCAGAAGAGGAGCACTTAAGTCGCTATTTTGCCAGTTGTGAAATTGTGCTTTTCTAGGAAGACCTAATAGGACAATGTTTTTTGATTGAGCATAAAATGCTACCCACACCTAGATAATGCCGGCCATTTATACCAGTGAGTGGGTTTCCTCCTCTGGGTTCTAAACCCACACAACCACAAGGCAAACTCAAAATTGAGAACAGCTGTAACAAAGAGGCCCCCTAATGGTATGTCTTTCAACAGCCTTTCCTCAACTCCAGTCTCCACAGGCTCTTGCCTGAAACATGCGTCATATAATGAACTCAACTGTTCCTTCCTCAGTGAGCATTCCAGCACCTCTAGGATTCCATTAAATCTCCTTGTTACCTGTTCTCTTTCCTAACACTTACCGCTCTTATAATTAGTTATATAGTCTCCACCTTCCCCATTAGGCTAGGACAATGTTCATTTATTCCACTGTGGTCCCTGCAGCACCTAGCATGATTTGGGTGAACAGAAGTTACTCAATAAATATGAATTTGATTGATTGCAAAGCCTTTACAAGCTCGAGAGCCTCCCCAGGCTGAACCAATTAAGCAGTCTGTTAAAAATGGAATGAAAGCAGAACCCCAGCAGAGTCAAGAATAATGGTAAATTTCACCGTTTTTGATAATAAGTTTGTGTAGCATTGCTTTCATGAGGAAAAAAATTATACTTTTTTTTTAAGTGAAGTCTCAGAACTTAGCAGTTTATCTTCTCAGTTCAAAGGAATAGAGGGGCTAATATGTACCCAAAGTCCTAGACTCTTCTTTCTTGGATAGAGAGCTGAGAACATATTATATGATAACAAGGAAATCATGATCAACAGAATGTACAAGTTGATTCTGCACTGATAAGCATCCACTTGTTTTGGTAACAACCCAGCTATTAAAACAAGATGATAGGACACATTAATTACTCACATCTCTCCATTTCTAGAGTTTTATGTCTCCATGAAGCTAGTACATACTAAAGAACCATTATTTCCACAGGAATACTAAGATACTAATGGTTAATCTAATATTTCTAAATCTCAGTATTACTGGCATTTTAAATAAGATAATTTTAAAATTTTTTTTTCAGTGGGGTAGGAGGCAGGGGGCTGTCCTATGCATTACTGAATATTTAGTAGCCTACCTGGATGTTACCACTAGACACCATTACCACCCCCACCCCTGACGTGTGAGAACCTAAAATGTCTTTATATATTGTCAAATGTCCCCTGGAAGTAAAATTGATTTCAAATGAGAATCATGAAGTTAACTTTTAGTAAATGCTTAGAACACTCCCCTATACCAGGAATGACAAACTCAGACTTGTCATCACAACTCTACTCTTTGAGAGACTTGTGGGTGGAAAGGGGTGAAGAAGGATTTGGTGAGGGGAAATAAAGTAGATACTAGACATTAGCTAATTAATATGTTAGCTGATTAATAATTAATAATCTTCCAAGACAGAAAGCACCAAACCCATGTGGATTCACTAGTGAATTCTACCATTTAAGGAAGACATTATACAATTTTTTTATGATCTCTTCTAGAAAATAGAAGCATAGGGAGAACTTCCTACTTAACTCTTTAAAGGCCAGAATTACCTTAATACTAAACTCAAATTTCAAAAAAAAAAACTATAGACCAATATCTCATGAACATAGATACAAAAAATAAAATATTAATAATTTGAATTCCACAACATTTTTAAAAAGAATTAAACACCACCAAGTGGAATTCACTTCAGGTATGGAATTCTGGTTCAACATTTGAAAATTAGTTAATGCAATTCATCCTATAAACAGGCTAAAGAAGAAAAATCCTATGACCATATCAATAGATGCAGAAAAAACATTTCACAAAATCTGATACCTAATCATGATAATAAAACTCTCAGAAAACTTGGAATACAGCTGAACTTCCTCAACTTGATAAAGAATATCAACCCAAAAACTTTCAATATCATACTTAATGGTGAAAAACTAGAAGCTGACTCACTAAGTCTGGGAATTAGTCAAATAGGTCCCCTCCCACCACTCCTTTTCAACATACTGGAAGTTCTAGCTAATGCAACAAGATGAGGAAAGGAAATAAAAGATATACAGGCTGGAAAGGAAGAGGTAAAACTCTGTTTGCAGATGATATGATTGACTATGCAGAAAATCTGAAAGAGTTAACAATAACAGTAAAAAGAAGCTCCAGGAAATAATGCGTGCCTGTAACAAGATTACGGAATACATGGGAAATAAATAGGAACCACTTTTGTACATACTAGAATTATCAAGTGAAATAAAAAAAAAACTGAAATAGCAATAATCTCTCCAATCCAATAGTCTCCATCTGCCCAAAGCAATTTTTTTTTTTTTTTTTTTGTACCAGGGATTGAATTTAGGGACACTTAGGAGCCACATCTCCAATCCTTTTTTTTTTTTTTTTTTTTTTTTTTTTTGTATTTTATTTACAGACAGGGTCTTACTGGGTCTACTGAGGGTCTTACAGCTGAACTTACAGGCAGGGTCTTAGTTAGGGTCTACTGAGTTACTTAGACCCTAAATTGCTGAGGCTGACTTTGAACTCAGGATCTTCCTGCCTCAGCCTCCCAAGCCTCTGGGATTATAGGTGTGTGCCATGTCCAGCAAGCGTTTTTGTTGGTGAGATCTATACTTTCATGGAAAACCTTGAGACCATGTTACACACATTCTAGAAAACAGAAAACATACAATAGTGAAAATTTTTGAGATTAGTATAATCTTGATATCAAAATAGATAAGGACAGCACAAGAAGAGGTAGAAATTAGTTTCATGTATCAAACTCAAAAAATACATTATATAAAGAGAAATTATTATTCTTTAGCAAAGTCTTTTTAGCAGTTAATATACCAGGACAATGTCTTCTGCACTTCATAGGCACTCATTCATTTTGTTGGCCTAGCAAACCTATAAGCGAGGTATTAGTGTCACCCCCACTTAATAGATAAGGAAACAAATATTATGTCCAGTACTACCCAGCTAGCAACTGATTTTGACCTAAAAAATGAACATTTCTACTTAAAGAGCATATAGACAAAATGAACAGATTAAATATATTAACCATATGTAAATCTCACTACTGATAGGTATGTAGAACAAATGAAGAATTCCTAAAAAAAAAAAAAAAAACAAGAAAAAAAGCCCAAATGTTCTAATTATTATGACTGCAAAACAAATTATCCTAAAATTCAGTGACTTCAAATAATAAGCCATGAAATTTTGTTCAGATTTGCCATTTGGCCAGGGCTCATTTCAACTCTGCTCCATCTACAAATAGCTGAGGTGTCTTAAAGGTTGGGGACAGGAACCAGATAAAGTAAGACAAACTAGAGCCTTGTAGGCCAGTCCCTGTTTTAATATGGCCCACAAATAAAGAATGATTTAAATATTTGCTGTATGGCTTTATTTATTTATTTTTGGTGGTGGTGCTGGGGATTGAACGCAGGGCCTCGTGCATGCAAGGCAGGCACTCTACCAGCCAAGCTATATCCCCAGCCCTGCTGCATGGCCTTTTAAGAAATGTTTGCTGACCCCTGTCCCAGGGGTTTCATCATCCATGTGTGTCACAGTCAATACTGAAAAGCACTGAATTCTTCATGGGAGATGTTTACGGTATAGCCAGCACTGCTTGTTCATGCAGTTGGGTGTCAAGGGTGAGATCTAGGAGAGAGAAAAAGAGCAGGGAGAAGCTATATCATCTTTTATGACCTAGTCTGAAGAAGTCACGCAGTCATTTCTATCACATTCTATCCATTGAGGCAGTTACAAAGTGCTGCTCAGTTTCAAGAGAAGGGAAGGGAAGTTGTTTCTGCATCTTGATAGAAAGCAACAAGGTTCTGGAAGTGAATAGGGGATGGAACAGATTGCTACGGCCATTTTGGGGAAAAGGAAACCCCAAAGAGGTGTGTAAAGAATGTGAGTGGGCATGTTAGGTAGGCTCGGATATAGAACAAAGTATATGAAGCAATACTAATAACTAGAGAGGCAAATTAGAGTGATGAAATCTTGGTAATATCTGCCAGATTAGCACAATAAAAAACAATGTTGGGTACTATTAAACATTATCAGGTTGTAGATAAAAAATATACCTCATACCCTTATAAATTGTGCAATTTATGAGCAGCCTTTTTAGAATAAATTAGTGAAACTACATATGTGTATGACTACAATCCAGCATTTCTACCCTTTGTACATATAATAGAAATACTCTCTTGGGGTACTATTATAACATTGTATTATTTAGGAAAAATGGGAATAATGAAATTCCCGTCAGTAGGAGAATGAATTAACAGAAAGCAATATATGTAAATAACAAAATTCTATGTGGACTTCAGTATAAACAGATCTCAAAATGATAGTCAATGAGGAAAGGAAGAAGTGGAAAGACAGGTCCAGCATAATATCATTTGTAAACTGAGAGCACAGGAAAGAGAACCCACAAAGTGGGTTGGATTAGAATTAGTAACCAGGCCAAAAGGATGAAAAAAAAAATTTTTTTTTTTTTTTTTTTTTTTTTTTTTTTTTTTAGGAAAAATTGTTATGTGAGGAATTTAGTAAGAAATAGTTTTCTTAGGCCCTGGAAATTATGATTCAGTGGGCCTGAGAACCTGAAAATCTGTAGGTTTGTAGCTATTCTAGATGAATCTTAACAGCTCATGAAAGCTGGTGAGTTTTGAAAGCACCTACTACTTTGACAGATTCAGAGTTGCAAATGTGTGTTTAGTTTGGATTCTTGATTTGCAAGCAATAGAAATCGATAGGGTTGACAAAAGCAGATGTGGTGTTTGGAAGGTTTTCAGAGAGTTCAGAAGATTGTCAGGAAGGAGGTAAGTCCTCTCTTGGAAAGAGCAAGCTGCACCACCACACACCCACCTGTAACTCTGGAGGATCCAGAGAATACTAGCTGGAGTGAATGGAAACCAGTTATTTCTCATTGTTTTTGTGCTTTGCTCACAAAGCAATTTGAATTTAGGTAATAATTATCCATTTGGTCTAGAAGGCAGCAGATCATCATCTTAATTATCTTTTCATCTTGTATTTTGTGGCAGGTAGTAATTCCCTAAAAGAAACTCAGGGAGTTGTTACAAAAAGGAGTGTATGATGGGCAGTTACAAGGCACCGATTTTCCACCATGTCCAGGCATAGCAGAAAGAATCAGAAAAAGGCAAGTCAGAGATGAGAGATTTTGAAGTAAGACAAGATCTGGGTTTAAATTTCTGGTTATGCCTCATGCTTACTATATTACCTTGGACAGGTTCTTTAACCACTCTGATATATATAATCCCTTTCGGGATTTTGCTGCTTTCTGCAAAATGCCTGGTTTAGCTGACTCTTTCATTACCAAATTACCCAACTTCACAGCAGATGGTCCAATGTGCTCACACAATTGGTTGGAGACTGCGGAGTTGTGCAGGCAAGGCTCATGTGCATGAGAGCTCAGCACTGGGAATTGTAAAGATGGCTGACATCGGGTATCTCTTTGTGGGCCACTTACAGGGCTAATGTTCTGCAAAGATTATATGCAACTCTGTTGAGGCAGCTGGAGCCTCTCAGATGAACTGCCTTTGGAACTTTCTCTACATCTTAAGCCTTGAAAGTTTCTGTAATCATCACCACCTCCATTCCTCTGTGGTCTCCAGCCTTCTCTTTGGTCAGCATATTTATACTTGATGATTAATTGGGGATATAGCTCAGTTGGTAGAGTGCTTGTCTTGCTTGCATAAGGCCCTGGGTTCAATCCCCAGAACCACCCAGAAACAAAGCAGGTACATTTTAAGGTTTAACCCTAAAGTTTAAACCTCGTAACATGATCCTTTGTTAACAGAGCTCCCAGATACCTTCTGCCCCATTTGCCAGGCCACCTCCTTATCTTGGGCCTAAGGTGTCTGTCTCCCTAAGGCTTGCAGCAACACATAGATGTGTGGACTCTACTTGGGGCAGGAGATAAGTCAGTGAGCTCAGTACCTCTGGTTGGCAAAATTCTCTAGAGTTCTGCAGTTGCTGACTTTAAATTCAGTGGTCTCCAACATCATCAGTAGGTCCACTGGTTAATCCACCATCAAAACTAGATTACTCTTATTACTAGAGATGTTGAACATTTTTCCATATGTTTGTTGATTGCTTGTACATCTTCTTCTGTGAAGTGTCTATTCATTTCCTTAGCCCATTTGTCGATTGGATTATTTGCATTCTTGGTGTAGACTTTTTTGAGTTCTTTATAGATTCTGGAGATTAGCGCTCTATCTGAAGTCTGAGTGGCAAAGATTTTCTCCCACTCTGTAGGCTCTTTCTTCGCATTGCTGATAGTTTCTTTTGCTGAGAGAAAGCTTTTTAGTTTGAATCTATCCCAGTTATTGATTCTTGCTTTTATTTCTTGTGCTATGGGAGTCCTGTTGAGGAAGTCTGGTCCTAAGCCGACATGTTGAAGCTCTGGACCTACTTTTTCTTCTATAAGATGCAAGGTCTCTGGTCTGATTCCGAGATCCTTAATCCATTTTGAGTTTAGTTTCGTGCATGATGAGAGATATGGGTTTAGTTTCATTCTGTTGCATATGGATTTCCAATTCTCCCAGCACCATTTGTTGAAGAGGCTATCTTTTCTCCATTGCATATTTTTGGCCCCTTTGTCTAGTATGAGAAAATTGTATTTATTTGGGTTTGTGTCCTTGTCCTCTATTCTGTACCATTGATCCACCTTTCTATTTTGGTACCAATACCATGCCGTTTTTGTTACTATTGCTTTGTAGTAGAGTTGAAGATCTGGTATTGCGATACCCCCTGCTTCACTCTTTCTGCCAAGGATTGCTTTAGCTATTCTGGGTTTTTTATTCTTCCAGATGAATTTCATAATTGCTTGCTCTATTTCTGTAAGGTACATCATTGGGATTTTCATTGGAATTGCATTGAATCTGTATAGAACTTTTGGTAGTATGGCCATTTTGACAATATTAATTCTTCCTATCCAAGAACATGGGAGATCTTTCCATCTTCTGAGGTTTTCTTTAATTTCTTTCTTTAGTGTTCTGTAGTTCTCATTGTAGAGGCCTTTCACCTCTTTTGTGAGATTGATTCCCAAGTATTTTATTTTTTTCGAAGCTATTGTGAATGGGGTAGTTTTCCTAATTTCTCTTTCTGAAGATTCATCGCTTATGTATAAAAATGCCTTAGATTTATGTGCATTGATCTTATATCCTGCTACTTTACTGAATTCACTAATGAGATCTAAAAGTTTTCTGGTGGAATTTCCTGGTTCCTCTAAGTATACAATCATATCATCAGCAAATAGGGATAGTTTGAGTTCTTCTTTTCCTATTCGTATCCCTTTAATTTCTTTGGTCTGTCTAATTGCTCTAGCTAGAGTTTCAAGGACGATATTGAAAAGAAGTGGTGAAACCACCCTAAGATTCCATCTCACCCCAATTAGAATGGCGATTATCAAGAACACAAGCAACAACAGGTGTTGGAGAGGATGTGGGGAGAAAGGTACACTCATACATTGCTGGTGGGGCTGCAAATTAGTGCAGCCACTCTGGAAAGCAGTGTGGAGATTCCTTAGAAAACTTGGAATGAAACCACCATTTGACCCAGCTATCCCACCCTTCGGCCTATACCCAAAGGACTTAAAATCAGCATATTACAGAGATACAGCCACATCAATGTTCATAGCTGCTCAGTTCACAATAGCCAGATTGTGGAACCAACCTAGATGTCCTTCAATTGATGAATGGATAAAGAAAATGTGGTATATATATACAATGGAATATTACTCAGCCATAAAGAATGATAAAATTATGGCATTTGCAGGCAAATGGATGAAACTGGAGAATATCATGCTAAGTGAGATAAGCCAATCTCAAAAAACCAAAGGACAAATGATATCACTAATAAGTGGATGATGACACATAATGGGGGGTGGGAGGGGTTAGTGTTAGGGTTAGAGTTAGGGTTAGGGAGCGGGGCAAGAACGGAGGAAGGAAGGACTGTATAGAGGGAAAAGGGGGGTGGGAGGGGTGGGAGGGGTAGGGGGAAAAGGGAAAAAATAACAGAATGAATCAAACATCATTACCCTATGTAAATTTATGATTACACAAATGGTATGCCTTTACGCCATGTACAAACAGAGAAACATGTATCCCATTTGTTTACAATAAAAAAAAAATGAAAAGAAGTAGACTGAGTCTCAAAAGAAAAAAAAAATAATTTCTTCATAAATATACACCCTCTTTAATCATGCCCCTGGGTTT
This sequence comes from Sciurus carolinensis, assembly GCF_902686445.1. NCBI lineage: Eukaryota > Metazoa > Chordata > Mammalia > Rodentia > Sciuridae > Sciurus > Sciurus carolinensis. Next base: position 84,845,260 of record NC_062220.1, on the reverse strand, counting down.
CAACTCAGGAGAAATATGGTTATGTCCTCATATGTCGAGGTGTTGTAATTTCAATCTCTGTTTCTGGTAGTGGTGTATCATGTATGCTTGATTACAAATAAAATTCTGCACATGGATAATAACAGTTAAAACTATCTTCCCTTTATGAGAATGCCTTTCTTCCACATGTACATCAATACTATTTAACTTTGTGTATATGATGTGTTTTTATTTTACATTACCTAATTTCTAAAGATTTTTAGTTTTTTATGACTATGGAACACTTATATATGGTCTATATAAAGTGAATATTCAAGTTTCTTGCCTGAAAAAAAAAAAAAAAACTAGATTACTAATGCTTGGATGTGGTAAGAGAAGAGGAAACTCCAGGGCATCAGGAAAGAACTCATTTATTATGATATCAGGTTTTATAGAGGGCTTCCACCCACAGAGATACTCACATGGCAGTGAGAAGAATAGTGGGGAGAATTGATAGGGCAGTGAAACAGCAAAAAGTGAGAATGTTCTGGAAAGATATTAGGAAGGCATATTTAAGAAGAAATCCAAACAGGCATGCAAATAAGGATAAAAAGTCATGAATGAGGGGCTAGGGTAAAAATAAGGTTTAGGGTAGGGAATTTTCTAATATATATAGAATAATGCCAATTTTGTAAAACAGAAAAATGCATTCAAAAGCTTATACTGGAAAGTAGAGTGATTCTACACCAAGTGTTAGCAGCACTCAGTTGTCTCTAGGATATAAATTATTTTCTTTCCATGTTTTGATTCTCAAGTTTTTACTACAATGGAAATATCAGCACTATATTTTAAAAAGTCTTAATTTTCCTTAGACTATTGGTATTTGTATGGATTCTGAGAAAAACCTTACTGACAGCAGCTTGTTGTAAAAGAATAAACAGAACCAGGAAGCGAGCAACCTGGGAGGGTGAAGCAGAGACCAGAAAGATGATCCTCTGGAGTTGAGCCAGGCAGAGGTGGAGAGGGGACCCCAGGAGAGGTGGCAAGACAGACTTCCACCCCATGAATTACTTGTGAGATAAGTATTTGAAATTGCATTTTTCAAAAGCCTTTAATGTTTGGGAAAAACATCTCACAGAAAGGTTAAAGCCCAACCGATGGATCCTATTCCCTGGCATCGTTGTAGTTCCACTTAAAGCTACTCCTTACCACCATGCATGTACTATGAAAATATTTTTAACGTCTCACAGAAGGAGTGTTCTGTCTTTTGCAGAGCAATCAGTGAATGAACCCTTGCTAGCTACCTACCATGTGCCTAGCTCTGTGCTATCAGCTGCAAGAGATGAAAGTGAAGTGTGAGGCAGACGATCCCTTTGTAGGAGATGACATCTGGTTGAAAAAAATGCCAATCAACAGGCTTTAAACGGTTAGTGCAGTATTGAAATGTGTGGGGGAAACAGCAGGAGACAGGAGGATACCGTGGGCATGGGAGAGCTCTGAGGAGCCAGCTCATGCGTGACCTAGAAGAGGATGCTCAAGATAGAGGTGAAGCACAATGTTTTCTGACAACTTCTTGGCCACTTGCAGCTCAGATGAAGAGATTATTACCAGTTGTTTTATTCACCCTTTGTATTTCTGTAGCCAAAATGCCTGACTAGAACAACTTAGAGGAGGAAAAGTGTATTTGTGTCTCATGATTTCAGAGATCTCAGTTCCTAGATGGCCAACTCCATTGCTCTGGGTCTAAGGTGAAGCATACACCATGGGACACCATGAGGGAAGTGCCTAGTAAAGGAAAACAGCTCAGCTCATGGCAGGTTCAGAAATTGGGAGAGGGGAAGGGGACACAGGGAAAATGTACCCTTCCAGGACACATCCCCAGTGACCCCGACTCCTCCAGTCATGCCCACCTGCCTATAGTTACCAGCAAGTCAGTCCATTCAAATTAGGGTGGACTGATTAAGTTACATCTCTTGTAATTTAATCATTTTACTTCTGAATATTCCTGTAGAAAAACAGGAGTTTTGGGGCGGGGAACACCTAGTATCAAAACAACACCCATAGATATAGCTCAGAGAAAGGTTGGCCTCTCTGAATTTGTTTCTAATATATAAAATGTGCACACATACTACAGCAATGAAATAAATCATAGCATTCAGTGTGCCATTTTGACAATCTTGTCTTATTTTAACATTTTATAGTCGATTAGCACAGACTATTCTGTGGCATTTATAATCCATAAGTATACATTTGCTAAGCACTGTGCTAAGTATTGGAAAATGTCATATCAGTTTATTTAAAAATCAAATGATTTGCATTTATTTGGTCTCTGATTCAGAAAACTGAAAGAACTTAAACACGCATACTCCATCAATATCACCTTTCAGATCTTTTCTACTCCCAAGATTAAATAGCTCTATGATTTTTCTCCCCAGTAGAATACAAAACGAGCTGCCAGTGCAGGTAGCATTGTACACTTCAGTGCATCTGTGGCAGGGGGAAAAAAAAAAAAAAAAAAAAAAAAATCAATGGAATGAATAAGCACTGGGTACCACTATTAAACCATGCACAAGTAACTGTCTATTATAAAGTAATATTGGGAAAATATTTAGGGAAGTGGATTTATCATTTTAAAATTGCATTACATATCTCATTAGTTTTCCTAACATTATCTTCAAATAGAAGGCAAGGAAGGAATTCATTTTTCGATTTTGCTGAGAGAACACAAGAGATTTCGATGCTGATTGTGGACGACTAGGGAGGGTATGCACAAAATATGCAACTGGCTGATTTAGTTGGTCTAGTGAAAGGAGAGGTCAATCAATTGGGGGGACAGTTGCTAATTCCATGAAGAAGCTCAATCGGTGTAGCTGTTTCACTGGTTTGACTTGTCCTGACAGTGAATACTGCAGCCCTGGGGAAAAATACCAACTGGGCTTTTATTCAGGGTGTTGAAATAATGGGATGATTCAGATAAAAGATCAATTCATTAAAAGATCACAAAATCACTCATCTTGTTTAAATAAAGAACAATTAATCTTTTGACATTTCTAACCAGGGTGAGAAATGATCTTTTATTAAATGTATTCAAGGCCTGCCCAATCATTTATTCACCAAAACAAACATTTCTTGTTAAATAAACAAGTCCCTAAATAAAACACAAACTCTGATGAACTTTGTGTTGTCCTTGAGCATCTGACCCATTTCCAAGAGTTCTCCACGTTCTTCTCTCTCCTGTGTCCTGCTCTATGAGCAGGAGGCCTGGACCCATTTCCCACAATGGTTCCTGTGGAAAAGAGGTAGAGACACAGTAGGTCTCAACCAAGGGCTCTGTGACCCATTTCCTGCTGCATGCTGATGTTCCTGTGAGTGAATGTGAAGGTCAGAGAAATTTTAAGTTATCACCCTCCCTGGTTCCATTCCATTTGGAAAGTCAACTGTAATGATCTTGAAGTAACTAAGTTTTTCTTGTAGCTCCTTGGGAAAAATTGGTTATGTCCTCAGTCTTGTTTTCTTTCCTTTTTAATAAAATGGGTGTGATAAGAATACTTACCCTATCCTACCCAGTCTTAGGTCAAGCATTCCACCAAGGACTTCACAGATACAACCTCATTTAATTCTCAGGACAATTCCCTGAAGGATTCTAATTATCATCCCCATTTTACAGATGAGAAAAACAGATGTTTAGTTAAGCTCCCCGAGGTTACACACTGACTAAATGGCAGAGGCAAGGATGAAACCTGATACTCAAGTCTGTGCTCTTAAGCCCCACAGGGTACTTTCTTCTTATACGTGCCAAACAGCAATCCAGTTTTCATATCATAGGTAGCTGCCCTTAGGCAAGAACCCAACAACCCTCAAGGCTGCCAAGCACCTATTTTTTGAGGACAGTGGCCCAAATAAGCCTTTCCCCAGTTCAGTTGCTATCACTCCTATAGCACAAGTTGTTAAAAGTGCAGAATTTCAGGCACAGTAGCCTTGATCTGTCACATTGGATACTATGAGCCAGGCCAAAGGCTGCCATACATGGCCTGGATATGTTCTTTCTCAAAGAAGCTGCTGTTCCAGTTGGCTGCCATCACACCAGCCTAATGAACCACAGCTTGAACGCCTGGTCCGCCTCTTGGGAGAGCAGCAATGCAGAGCAAAGACAGGTACTTCTCTCCCTAAGTGTACTTATTCTGAACGTCAACGGCACCTCAGAGCTGGATAAACTGGAGCTGCAACCAGACCTCTGAGGGACAGCCCCCACCCCTGCCAGGTTGCTAGTCTACTTTATAGTTAATGACCTTCCTCCATGGGAAATTCTCTGGGCATATCCCTTTCCTGTGGCCTTACAGAATCAGTCCTGCTGGACAAGTCTGTCATCGTGTCGGAGAGAACTGCCAAGAGCCACGTGGTGCTGGGAGGAAGGGGCAGATCTGAGCCATCACCACCTTCTCCACTTTAAGCACTGCTGCCAATTATGGACCACCAAAGCACATATGCTTTCTTTGGCTACTTGACTGTACCCTTCTTAGTGACTTCTTCCTCCCAACATACCAATCTACTGTCCCATTCCCAAGTAATCTGATTAAGAACTTCATTCGGTTGTGACAATGATTGAATAACCTACTGAAATCTTATTTTTATGATTTTTTTCTTTCTATGGCTCCTAAGTGTATAGCAATAGTCACATGTAAAAAGGAGTGGTGTGTTCAGCTGTTGTCATATCCTAGATGAGATCCCCAAGGAACCCTGATGGAAGGTTTCCAGTACTGCTCATGGGAACACAAATTGAGGTTCTGCTTCCAGCCAGAATGTCCTTGGGAACTCACGCTCACTGAGTCAATGAAAATTTCCACTAAAGTATGTCTACAAATTGTTTATCACATGTTTAAGTGGAACCGATAAACTAGTTTTTTTCTTTGCAGGATATCCACATCCCTTTGTGTTTATGTTTCTCCACATGTAAATTCTATACATTTGTTTTAAACTTTTAAACGTATTGTAAGCAAAACTTTCCAGAAAGACTTGCCCGAGACCAGAGACATAATTTAACTTTAGGTTATATCCACGAGTCCACACAGGCAAAGAGAAATGAGTTGAAGCAATTATCAAGACAACTTAGATAAAATAGCCCTATTTCTGCTATGAAAGAAGTTAGAATCTTCATAGAGGAGGAATTTTTTTTTTTTTTTTGACTCTGAATCCTGTTTTCCCACTCTCTACTTTGTCTGAATAAATTATTTTTCAAGCTGAATTGTGTTTTGCTCTGGGAGATGGAGGCGTTGAGAAGGGGGAGGAATGAGGATAACAACTGAATTTCATTCACAGGACCCTGGGACCACATCCAGTTCAAGGCCTATATCGGCTTTATTTCCATGTTTTAAACCATTCCAAATCTTCACCTTGGTCTGGTAATTAGATAAACTCAGACAAATGAGCCAATTGGCCCCTGGTGCTTTCATCACAATGGCTCTGGAAAGAACACCTCCTCTCCCAATAACATCCCTGTGCCAGATCAGAAGGACATTCATTTCCATGTTCATTCTGAACGATGCCAGCCCAGGTGATTGAAGTCTTCTCCCATTGGCAGCATAAATAGGTTCTCTATCACCAGCCATTCCGCGGCAGAGATGTTGCGTTAGGTTTGGCACAACCTGGGTGAGCCCTGCCTTGTCTGGATGATCACATCTTCCAAAAGCTTTGTGATTGACATAATCATTCTTTCAGATGGTTCCCTGGAGGTTTGTGACTTTTCCTAGCTACTCTGTCTTTTCTCTGATGGGTTTTTAAAAATGAAGTTCCTGAAGTTAAGGAATATTCGGAGTTGGCAGCATTAAGACGAGTCAGGTATCATGGAAACAAAGCAGAACAGTGACTGCCAAGGGCTGTGGGACATTGGGACTATGAAACTATTGTTTAGTAGGTATAGAGTTTCAGTTTAGGAAGATGAAAAATTCTAGAAGTGGATGGCGATAAGCAATAGTAGTGAATATCCCTGAAATGTACACTGAAAAATGGCTTAGTTTTTATGTTGTATTTTATCATAATAAAAAAATTAAGAAAAAAAAGCGAGTCAAGTTCCTTTCTGAAGTTAGTCAACACTTTCTGAAGCACTTTCTATTGTCATGGAAATATTTTTGTTTGTTTTTAGCGCTAACTTTTCTGTCCCATAACTGTTGTATATGCCTTTACATTTTTACTGTACAAAGAACGGGCCAAAAATATAGTTGTGGGACCAAGGCTATGCAGAGTCAAACTGAGGAGTGACTTTCACTGCTGACAGTCTACTTAAGTAGGAAGAGAATTAAATTTGTGACTTCACTCCAACTCCAGATGCTGGGAATCCAGAGCATCTAGCTGTTTTGAAATATGGGAATTCCTAGAGAGTCCAATGGGAGTTTCAGATGGACCTTCAAATCTTTCCCCTACAATCTCTGGGGATATGCCTTACCTTGGGTATTTTCTGTGGTCATCAACTTATTGGTTGAATGTTTAATATCTCAACCCCTTCCCCATTAACCTACCTAGGGTTACTCAGGACATATTTACATTTAGTGACTTGGTTAGCAGACATTGTTCAACACTTAAAAGTGTGTGTGTGTGTGTGTGTGTGTGTGTGTGTGTGTGTATATGTATAATAAACAATCTTCAAAGAAATTTATAAGGTCTTATCCATTTCATATGAATATGGTTATTTTAGTGGTTTGTTTTCTGTTAGTTATCTGCATGTCAAAACCATTTATCAGGATATTTTAACAAAGGGAAGGAACTGACAATAGAGAAAAATAACGGTCTTTATGCAGATCTTTGTAAATACTTTAAAATGTTCTTTAAAACAAATTCCTTACTTTAAAATGCAATTACATCTCTTGCATCCCCTAAGGAATTTGACTTAAGTGCAGTACATTGTTCCAAATGGAAAACAAAAGGAAAATCGAGTTGAGTTGCTAAACACTCAGAATAGCAATCATGTTAATGCTCGCACACACCTTCTGCTCTGCCATTATTTCCACAGTTAAGTAGTTACCCAGAGCAGCAGCTGACACCGTACCTGTGCTCCTGCATCAAAACCTCTCTTAATGAGCCTACTTGTGTGTAGCAACTGCTGTTTTGAATCATTTCTGCAGACAAGATGAAGTCATTATGTAGAGGCAAAGCATCTCCTTCAAATTATTAATTTGAAAAGCCAAAAATGGCAGCCCCCAGCCAATCCAAGAACATCCAGAAAGACAAGTCTTAGGAGTTTTTGCTGGAACCTTCTGAAAAGAACAATGAAGCCCATCTCTGAAATATTCAGGATCTGCAGTAGAAATGAAACTATATATAACTGACTTCTCTCTGAACTATGGACATGAAAAACACTTTGTGACCACAAACCATAGATATTTTGGTATTTTATTTATTAATAAATAGGCCTTTACCCCTCAATCACAAAGCCCCAATTTAAGGTTTTTGTACCTTTGCCCCTTCCCCATTTTACATTTATCCCATAACTTACCTGGGGTTACTCTGGACATTTACATCTATCATTCATATATACATATAATATATACATATATATCATCCTTTATATTCCCTCCACATATTTTCTTCACTCCCAGAATAAAAGTAACTAAGATGAAGAGACTACACAAAGAATACTTAAGAACTAAGCTAGCAGCATATTAACTAGAACTTTAATGAAAAAGATTCCTTTAATAACTTAGTCCATCTTCTCACAGAAGTCCAGTCTGACAGTCTTGATGAGAAAAAGTGTCATTTTGTTCATGAATGGTTTAGTACCTTACCTGGGTCTGAAAGTCCTATGTGCTCCAAGAAAATAGATGGATTCTCTTTAAAGGAAAAAATGAGATGACAATTTAGATGGTGTCATTGACTGACCTCCAGGAGAAATCCAGAATTGCTTACCAAACATCATTTGATAGGTACATAAAGCATCACCTGATAAGAAGGAAGCAATACCCTAATTAATGTCTTGAACTAGCCCAAAGTAGAGTAGGAAAGAGCAGAAATAAACAGCTGACCTCACCGTGGGTCTGTGCCGTCCTTTCAATGTTCATTAAATGACTGAGGAAGATAAAGACTATCAAGAGCTCTTTAAAAATATGTATTACACTTCATACCTATTAGGAACAGTTGCAGTTTTAGCAGGCTGACCCAACAAGATGAGAACTGCACTTTCTTTTAAAATCATTTTTGTTTAATTCTTTTATGTCTTGTTATTTTTAGTCTTATTAATGTCTTTTGACTGTTTTGTTCCTTGGCTATCTATTTTAATATCAAATTCTCAGTTCTGTCTTTAGGTTCCTAAAATCCACTTAGGTCATAGGCACTTACTTTTGTAAGGAGCCCCCTTTCTTTAAATCTGGAATTTCATAAGAGAGCATTCCAAGGACCCATCAGGTGTATTTGGCTGTTTGCTCATCTATTTCAAATGGAAAATTGATCCAAAAGCAACTTTTGGATCAATACTTTTGGATCATGTACTTTCACACCCTTTAAAAATGTTTACTGGGAAAAAGTAAAAGAACTAAATTGTGTTTGTGTGGGGGCGGGCACACGCGCATGTTGTATGTTTATGTTAGTGTATGTGAGTAGGAAAACATGTAGACAAGAAGTCATTTTTTCAAGTCACAGATAAATGTTCATTATTGATTGGTACCTGAATCTACTATCCTCAAATTATTGATAAAGATGACACAATAGGAAGTCTGCATAAAGGGACTGGGGATGTGGCTTAGTGGTAAAACATTTGCCTGGCATGTGTGAGGCCCCGAATTGAATCCTCAACACTGCCAGATGAAAGAAAGTCTACTTTCTTGAAGCCATTGTGTCTGAGGCAGACTTCACTTTGGTAACCCATAGTCTTATAAGAGGAAGGTTATTTTCTAAGAAAGGGGAAAAACATTCTTTAAATAAACAAGTTCTTTAGTTAGATGCTAGTAACTAGAAAGAAACTCACCATGAGTCATGAAAAACTTAAATATCTGACATTCCATGTATTGCTTGTAGTTCACACATACATTTGAGTCAGCATTTTAGGCCTTAGCCTGTTTCTTACTCCATTACCTGCCATTTCTACACTGCTGGTCTGAATTTTAACTTTGTCAAGTCCTCTCTGTCCTGGGCAGTTGTAGTTTTGGTTTGATATCCTTCCCCCCACTGTTCTTTGTCCCCAAGTCCACCAGGGACAACTGAGATCTTTAACGATTGGGTGCTATTTGCAAATGGAAAACACTGGACTCGATGATTCCTCCCCACTCCGAATGTGATCACTCAAAGTACAAAAGGATAGAAGGGTAGCAATATCACTGCACATCACCAGGGAACTGCACACAAGTGCAATAAAAACTTCCAAAGTCCAGAAACTTACTGCAAAACACTCTAGTGCCCATACTTCACCCCATACAATGGTAAAAATTCTGCATAACCTCAGCTCCTGCTCATGGTTTTTTTCTAATTCATTTTAGTTTTCTTTTCTTATCCCAAAAGAATTTGGAAATATGACACATCAGAAAATAAACTAGGGAGGGATTAGAGTTAGTTTTGCCACACTCCTCTTTAGCCACGCTCGTGAGCTTTTATAGATCTCTTAGGTATGATGCAGAAGCCATTTAGTCCCCCATGTTGCAGGAGACATCTCTCACATTCTCTCGACATTCTCTTTATAAAGTTTCTTTCTCCAGAAGCTCCTAAGTATTTATATGAAGCATCTAGAAGAAAATAAAGCGAGCCTTTGAATCCCAATTACAGTTTCCTTCAATAGAGAATCTGATTGCCCAGTGTGTCAGGGGCTCACACCCTTCAAACAACTTGGGCATGGGGGTGAGGTGGTACACAACAAATGTGACTTCAAGGACCAATCACTCTAGGTGGGACTGGAGAGGGCTCCCAGAATGGGGCTGTGGGTGGGGCAGACACACCAGAGAGGTCAGCAGCACATCCCTGGGTGAAACAGTTAATGTTTCCCGTTTCCAGAGATTCTGTGTACTCCCAGTCTTTAGGTTCTCCAATTTCCATTTGAAAGGAAAAAATACTATTTATATATATATATATATATATATATATATTTATTTATTTATATGTGTGTGTGTGTATGTGTGTGTGTGTGTGTATATATATATATATATATATATATATATATATACACATTCCAGTCAGACACCCTCCTTCTGTTAATATATTCTTGGCTAATGGCATTGAGTTGGCTATAGTCACACTCTCTTTAGGTCTCTAGGTAACCCTTCTGTCTCTTTAAAGTAATTTTTCATATTTTTAATTTTATGCATTAGTTTTGATATAATTATTCAAACTAAGTACTGGGAAGTATAAATGCTGCTGCCTGCATTTATTAAGTTGCAAAACCTCAGTAACATTTATTTCCTTAAAATTCAGTAGCTCTAATCACGATTTATATGAAAGCTTTAATTCACTTAAGAACAAATTGCATTAGTGAATTTGAGATCAATTTATCTCCAATTAATCTCTGAATTTCATAAATAAAACATGTCATCTTAGGAACAAACCAAAGTACTATTAGTGCTTTACTAACCTTGAAGTCTTGATTTTCTAGCATCTCAGTAAATCCTGGCAGGGTGAATCACTCTTCTGGGCTTATGTTCCCCATTTAGAAAAGAATTCCTCACCTGGCTGTGTCTTAAAAATTCAGATGCCTGCGCCTTACCTCAGAACTACAGAATGAGACTTTCTGGGTTGAATCTGAGAATCTGCATTAATTATAAGTTCCCTATGGACTTTGTGTGCACAGAAAATTAAAGAATTATTAGGAGACAATATGTTCCCCTTTCATTAAGCATTCTATGAGTTGGGGCTTCTAAATTAATAGTGTCTCTCGTTAAAAAGATCTGCATATGTTTCTACTGGCCTGCAACATTTGTGCACAATTTTCTTCTCAAAAGGAAATATAGTATAATCTTCTCAGTGCTTCAGAGCTCTAGAAATATGCCACTTGGAATGAAATAATTGATTGTATCATAAAGAAATGTCAAAGAGTCTTGATTTGAGGGTAGAAGGCAAAAATCTGAAGCCCAGCTCTGGGGTTTACTAACTAGCTCTACAATTTTTGCAAATAATTGAAATTCTGTTTAAGGGCATGTTTTGTCCTCAGGAAAATACAAGTACCCTGCAAAATGTGAATGTTAAGTTGTAAGATTTACAATAAGGGGTAGGTAGAATAATGCCATGGATCAGGAAGTCCATGAATCACTCAGGAAGTCAATTGGACCAAATTTCCACTTTGCCACATCCCAACTGGGGGACCTAGAGTGAGTTCCTAATTTATCTAAGCCTTAGTTCCTCATTTGCAAAAGAGCAACCCCAACCACAGAGCAGGGAGTCGGTACAGAGGAATTGAGTGAGTCAATGCGCGACGTGCTTAGAGTGGAGTCTGGCACCTAGCAAGCTCTAAGTGTTGGTTAAATTAAAAGCCAGATTTTGTACATGACAATGTATTGTAAAGGGCTGACCAAAATGTAAGGAATTAAGAAATGTTATTAATAATCCTATTCATAAGTATTCAGAAAGTCACATAGCTCTTCAAATGTCTCTGAAGTCACAATAGAGTTTGAGAATCCATTTTCCAAGTCATCAATTATCCTTTCTGCTGTCATAATTAATTCCTTTTGTTGTACTTAATAATGGCCAACATCATCATCTTGGGGTTATTGTTATATTCTATTAAGCTATTTCATTACATTCAAACAGGCTGAGGGAATGTATGTAATTGACTTGTGAAAATTATTCAATTTGCCAAAGAAATTCATTCAACATGTAAGAGAATTGGGTCAAAGGGAAGCCACACTAACTGAATTATGAGACCTTTCTCTTCGCTTCCCCACTCTCTAAGGGAACTTTATTTAAAAAAAAAAAAAAAAAAAAAAAAAAAAAAAATCAACCCAATAGACAAGAAAATGTAATTGAATTTTATTTGGACTTCTGAGGATGCCTCATTTTAAAAGAAGCCCTCATCTTTTTCTAAAGAATCTTTGATATCTGGACACTTGTGTCACATGAAGACCAAGAGAGGCTGTAAGCAGAGGTCCTCAACAGGAGAAAGCAGCCCCAGTGGGCAGTTTTACGTCTATTGGCCGAGTACTGATCTGAAAATGGCAGCCTTACACCAGAAAGGACTGAGTAACCTCTGACTGGTGTGCCTATGTCCTCCATCACGTCTCCTCACAGATTAGCAGCAGCAATGGCGGTATAGATTTAAAAAGAGTTAGCCAAGTCTAAAATGCCAAAAAATATTGCTTAATGTAGCAGGGCCAAAACTTGATCATATTAATACTATTACCCATTATCATCCTCATGACATACCTGTGGAATGAATTTTCTACTTTATAGTTTTTAATTTATATTCAAAAAAGGAGGGGAAGACCACTAAAATTGTTGCTTAATGTGGGAACTAGTAAGTATCAACGTTGTTTGGACCCATTGCCTTAAATGAACAATGTTTCTATATTTTTTAAATAGATATTTGAAGATTAAATGAATCCATTAAGATTAAATGAGTATGAGATGGCAAGTACAGCTCTTGACCCATGGTTGTTCAACCTTAGGTGTTCTCCATCTTTGGGAGGCAGAAGTTTGTCCTTTATTTCCTGTCTTGACAAGTTGTCAAAGCCACCTTTGGATAGGACTTTTGTTGAGGCAAGATAACTGAACAAGTTCCCCCAACTGATTGGCAGCTCCAACATAATGCTTTTGGCTCAGAGCACACCGAGTCTCAAATCGCTTTTTCCCAGGTTACAAGTCATGGGCAGGGACCATTGGGATCATTGCAGAAAGAAATCTCAGAGCAAAAAGCCAGAGAAATCTTGGAATTGATGGTGCAGCATGGCAACTCTTCAGTTTTTATCCAGATGTTCTGGTTCCATGAGGCACTTAAGTATTATCCCAATCAGACATGGCTCTAACAGATCCCTCCGTCGAAAGTGTTTATGGCTTTTCTTTGTTTTTAGTGTCTTGTTTATGACTTTTATGCCTTTACAGGATAAGCAGAACCATGAATTATGCTTTACTGGGAACAAAAACTGATTTCTTGTTTTCTATTATTTATAGCTTTCCCCCCTTTTCTGGGACATTGAAATATGACATTCCTTAATAAATGCTCTTGGTGGCCTTCTTAGATCCCTTTTCTGGTACGCCCGCCTCCAGCTGCTTAACAAATTTGATTGCTAAAGGCTGACAGCTGCACTCATCCCTGCTCCAGAGGATTGCCCAGGACCATCTGTGTGGCCTAGCTCAAATGCCTTAAGGTTCTGCTCCATGTCCTTCTAGGAGGGTCTCCAGCAAGTCTGATCGTCCCATGAGTATAAAATCCAGCCCTATTTCCTCAAAATGAAACAACTATTCACATGCTAGGGCTCCTATGAGATCAAACTCAGGAAAGATTCCAGTTGAACCCCTATTTTTGCCTAATTTCTGTCCTTCCCTGTGCTGCATTCCTCTCTTATTGGTTCATCTGAGAGCAAGTCTCTCAATAAATATGTGACTCAAGAATCAACATCTCAGGTTCTGCTTCTTTGAAACCTAAGATAGTCTCTAAGTCCATTTTCTGTAACAATATACCTGAAGCAGGGTAATTTATAAGAAAAAAATTCATTTCTCATTGTTTTGAAGGCTATAAAGTTATTGATTGAGGAGTTGCATCTGGTGAGGAGTCTCCACAGAATCCTAGAGTGGCACAGGACCTCACACGGCAAGACAAAGTTTGCCAGAGAATGCTCACTTTTATGAAAAAGTGACTTCCTTGGTAATTCATTAGTTCATTAATCCATGAATGGAGAGTCCAGTCTTGAGAGCAGAGCCTCATGATCCAATCATGTCCTAATTACAAATACCATCAACATATGACTTTGGAGATGAATATATTAATTCCAAGGGACATAATCAAATATAGCAGCACATTTTACCTTGAAGGGTTTATGTAGCAAAATGAGAGGAAGGAGCTCATTATGATTTTAGGGGAACACTTCTGTTACTACTGGTGCAAATTTGAGAAAAATTGCAGGACTTTTATTTTTCAGATGTTTCGTTCAGAGTACCCTACCCTTTCCTAGAATGGGATCCAATCCTCCAAATAAAACACAATGAGCTAACCGCTAGAGAACTGTATGCAAAGTGTTACCATCAAACTGGGAACAAATAGTCTCTCAATTCCCCCTCCTACTGTGTGACTGATGATAATTCAAAATGGGTAGTGTGCAATGATGACAAGGAAGTAAGGAAGATGTTTCCATTGCTTTTGAGAAAAAAAAAAAAAGGAAAAGAGGCACTGTATCACTTTTTATCAGAATCCTAATCATCCAAATAAAAGTCCTTGGGGCCATGACTGGTGGCACTTGGTTTTGGTTTTTGCTCTGCTATATACCAGCTGAGTGACCTTGGTCTCTGAACCTTGGTCTCAGTTTCCTCATCTGGAAAATGGGTGAGTAGAGGAGTTTGGTCTTTGAGAATGTGAACATAACATTTGCAATTATGGATAGGCAAATTCCATCCCACCTCATTAATCTCAGAGTAGAGGGCAAAACTTTAAACGGTCATAAATGTGAACCAACTGTGAAAAATCACGTGAAATCGGCTACATAAATTGTATAACTTTCGTCACAGTTCCATTTGTTCTGGAGCAGTGTAAAAATTGCCATTTTCCCAAGTTAGAAGAAAAAACCTACTACCCCCACATTCACGTAACCTGAGCCCCTCCACCACACATTCCATTTCGTCACACTACATCCATGACTAAGGGCCTCGGAGTGGTGGGGATAGAGGGTTCTGATGTTTCTTGGAATCCTTGACAAGTTATTGCTGTCTTTTCACTATAAAAATATAGCTCTTTCAGGAAACATAATCCAATGTGTCTCCCTTGGCTGAATCCACCTCTTTTGCTAGGCAAAGCAATTTTTATCCTGGGTGAGAAAGAGGTATGAAGACAGATTGATGGTTCCCATCTCTTCCCTCATGTGCTCGTGGTCAGTTGGACGTTCCAGGCAGAGTGGGCTCATTGAAGTCATACCATGAATCAACTCTTCCATTGCCTACAAATATCTAGTTCCTCAGTGCAACACAGGCTGGTCAACAATTCATGTTTTAAAACCTTTGCCAGCACTGTCTTTGTTTTCTTCTTTATCGTGAGCCCTGTAGAATGGTTTGCAATACTTGGTAAGAATCACTGAGGTTTTAAGAAGAATTTTAGCAGCTGTGTAATATTAGCAAGACATTCCAAAATAAACAAAAGCAAAACACTGAAGCCAGTGAGCAGAGGAAGAGTTTGGATCCAAATTCAAATCAAGGTTCTCTACTAATCAACTATTAGATTACATCTATTTTAGGGCAGCCACAGTGTGGGCATGAGTAAACTTTAAGACACAAAAACCCATCCATCCATCCATCTAGTTCTCTAACAATTCATTTCATGATTCCTTAAGCAGAAATTAGTCATTATTGGTTTATTCAATCAGCAAACACTTACTGATTACCTCTACAAGATACTGAGCTAGGAACAGGGTGCACAAAGTTGAATAAGACATTTTTTCTTTTCTCTAAGAGTTCAAAGTTCCTGGAGGAAACATTTAAACAAATAAGTAGAATTCAGTGTCATAGGACCACAATAGGATAGGCACAAACGTCTAAGCATTAATTCTGCCTGGTAAAATCAGGGAAAGCTTCACAAAGGAAATGATCCAAGTCCTCAAAGTACATACAGGAGTTGTCCAGATAAAGAGGAGAGTCATCCCAGATAAATGGAGCAAGAACTACCAAAACAAATGGCCTGAAAGTATGTGAATATTGGTAGGAGGAGGGTGAATGCTATGGCTATTTATGGTGGTGGCAAAGGGCGTGAAGAATAGCTTTATATGTCAAGCAAGGACTTTGAACCTGATTCTATAAGCCAGCAACAGGCAAACATTTGTGGGGGAGACTTTTTCCCCCCCTTAAAGATTGGAAAAGACAAGGTCAAATCTGAATCTTAGCAATTGCTTGGATCAAGCAGAGGCTTGATCCAAGCTGGCAGCAGCTTGGAGATAAGTTGTACCAGGCAAAGTTTGAAAACAAGAATGAAGTAAGAGGGCTGGGGATATAGCTTAGTTGGTAGAGTGCTTGCTTAGCATGCTTAAGGCCCTGGGTTCAATCTCCAGCACCACAGGAAAGAAAAAAAAATGAAGAGGCTCTTTAAGTAGCTCCAAGACAAGAGCATGGGAATTAGGATTGTAGTTGTAGGACAGCCATTCACATGCCCTGAGGCTCCTTGCCTACTTCACCCTGATCCCACCCAGAGCTGCAAGGAAATGTGAGAGAGATCCATCAAGAAAATACAGGTCAAATGTGAGTCATCAGTTTACAAATAAAAATCAAAATAATAGAGGCCAGAGGATATTAAAAAAAGTAATTTTAAAACTCTAGGGACTCCAACATTTAAAGATGGGTAAAGAAGATTTCAGCAAAAGTCCCTTGAGTGCCTCTGGAATGTTAATAAAGGCATCTCTTAGATTCTGGGAAGAGATTGGGACTTTCTAGATTGGAGGGGCATTTAAGGCTTGATCCAAAAGTTTAAGAGATGCTACAGTAAAGACAACCACATATTTTTCAATATCCATTCTTCTCCTTTCATAGTAATTTAATTTTATCCTGGGTGCGTGGTCTACCAGAATAAAAGCTACATTTCTCAGACTCTCTTGCAATTAATATGACCATGTGACCAATTTCTGTATAAAGAGACACGAGTGTAGGTGACAGAGAAATTCCATGTTCCATTAAAGAAAAGGTACAATCCCATCTTCCCTTTCTCCACGTCTGCTAAAACAGTGAACTGGTACCAAGGCATTTGGAACTGTATATATGAGGTTAATCCCCTAGGATGATGGAGCAAAAAGAAGTTCCAGAACTCCTGCATGGCTCATTGAGAATTGCTCTCATACCAGGTGGTACCTAGGCTTAAGACACTAACCTGGAGTGAACCTATATCCTAAACCAACACAATGCCAAGGGCACGTAAAATCTTTAGCACTAATTGTCCTATAGCTTTTGTACATATGATAGTTAAATATAATGGATGCCATCTCTGACATCCATCCAAGCCTCATATTTGCTGGTGAAATTGAGGAACCCTCTTTTGTTCCCAAATTCTGAGCCAAGTGAAAAAAAAAAAAAGGCTAAAATACAAAGAGGGCAAAATTAAAGAGATGTTAGAGAATATGTAACTGATATCTGTGATAAGTGAACTTCCAATCACTAAATTAAATACAATTTCCCAGAATTAGCTCTGTCCAGCATTCACAGGGACAACCGGTCCACTACAGATCTCTATGGAGCTGACCAAGAATTTCATCACAAAGCTCCCTCCACATGTGAGAAACATCAGGACCAGGAAAGGAGCATTAACTCCTAACATCTCAGATCCTTTTAGAATAGCGAAGGATATGATTTAGGACTATTTATCTTAGAACTAAGACCTAAGAAAATGAACAAAGGATCTTCAACATCAGGAAAATATGGGCTTAAAATTAGTCATGCTACAAACAAGTTCTTTAGGAAACAGGCTGTTCAGATTTCCAAGTCAGTATCAAACCAATATTAATGGCAATTATTATGGTTTGTATGGGCTGTATCCCCTAAAAGCTCTGGTGTGAGACAATGCAAGAAGGATTAGAGTGGGGAAAAAAAAAAAAAAAAAAAAAAAAAAATCACTGGGTTATGAGAGCCTTAACCCAATCAATGAATGAATCCCCCTGATGGGATTAACTGAGTGGTAACTGAAGGCAGGCAGTGTGTGGCTGGAGGAAGTGGGGCACTGGGGCGTGGCTTTGGGGTATAAATTTTGCATCTGGTGAGTGGCATCTCCCTCTGCTTTCTGAGCACATGAGCTGCTTTCCTCCACCATACTCTTCCACCATGATGTCCTGCTTCCCCTAGAGCCCGGAAGAGTGGAGCTGGCTGTCTATGGACTGAGACCTCTGAAACCGTGAACCTCCAAACAAACATTTCCTCCTCTACAATTGTTCTGGTCATGTCTTCTAGTCACAGCAGAGAAAAAACTGACTAAAACAGCAATTCTACATCACCTCTCTTTGTAGCTTCTCTTTGAATGCACCACTTTATAGCTGATCATTATCTCTCTGGAGTGGGAAGGAAAACCAAGTTCTTGGTGGAATTTCTATCCTTGCCTTGAAGAAGGGACAGGCCTTTCCACAAGCCTCAGTTTTCACCTGGTTTGCCATTCTATGAGGAAGGGCCAGGGTTGTTACCAAGGCTATTTCATATCTAATTTAAATTTATGAAGTGAAGGGGAGAGGAGATACAATGATCTCCATCCCTAGGCTAAGTGGGTCAAGGTAGCAGATTAGTGGTTCTCAATGCAGTGGCATGTTCTGGTCTGTGGACATATTTCTATCAAAAATCCAAAAATGATAATCACTTTACCTTTGGTTCATGAACATGGGGCTTGGTTCATGGTAATCTCCAAAATTATTCTTCCAAGTTGGAAAGATCGGTGGACCAATGGGAACATGAATAATTATAAAACATTCTTTGTTAAATTGGAATGATCAATTTAAAAATATATATATATTTACTGAGCATCTACTGTGTGCCAGGCTCAATGCTGGGAGCTGTGGGGGATTACAAGATGAATGGACTATCCTTCCTCCCCTCAGGAAAGTTACTGTGTGCTGAAAGACAGATGGCATACAACTACAGTACGGGATAGAATATGATAAATGCCATAATAAAATCAAAGACCTGTGGGAGAAGGAGAGATGAGTACCAGCTCCTCCATAAAGTGTTTCCTAATTTCCCAGAATGGAATTGGAAATGGAACTTGAAAGATGGACAGAAAAAAGGGGGGAAAGAACTGCTTTAGCTTCTCCAATGTGACTAATCTGGAGGTCAAAAAAATATATAGGAGATCCAAAGAATACAGAAAGCACAGCTGAGTTTTCTGCTATTTAGCAGTCGGAGGCCTGATACACCATCAACAGGCAAGGATGAGGATGAACCTCAGTGTCCTGAAAATAATAAGATAATCCCTACAGCTATTTTTTATTATTTACTTACTTATTTTTGGTACCAGGGATTGAACCTAGGGGTACTTAACCACTGAGTTATGTCCCCAGTGTTTATTTTGAGAAAGGGTCTCACCAAGTTGCTGAGGCTGGCTCTGAACTTGTGATCCTCCTGCCTCCCAAACTACTGGGATTAAAGATGTACACCACTGCATCTGACTACAGTTACATTTGTTAAGCATACATTGTACATCACGGGTTAGGTTCTTAATATGTATGCATTATCTCACAACATCCCTTTGAAACAGGTGCTATTATTACTGTCCTGTTACTTAGGATAATGGTACAGGGGACATTCCACATATTTTGAGGTCATGCTCCTAATGAGTACCAGGGAAAAGATTGAAACCTACAGTTTATTGTAAAGCCAACATTGTGATATCCTGGCACATACCATATGAAGAATTCTGTTCCTAAGAATTGCAACATGCATTCTAGCTACCTTTATTTCAATGATGAATATAAAGTAGCATCTCTTAAAAAATGTCCATTTAGCTATTTATCATGGGTTCCTGGACCACCATCACTACCCCAAAAGATATTTTAGCTGGGCATACTTATTCAGTAGTCTATAAGCCTCAGTCTTATGAAAACTGAATCCTAGGATTCTGAAAACTATGACATACAGCCTAGATCAGGGAGTCAGGAGACTGTGAAAGACTTCACTTGTCCAGCTCCTTCTTTTTCAAACCCAAGTTAACTTTTAGGTCTCTGCGAAGCTTCCCATGACCATGAATGCTTCACTCTCTTGCTCTCATAGCTCCTGCTTCAATATCATGTATGTGGCATATATTCAGCTTCTGACAGCTGAAAGGAGAATCCTATCGGCCTATCATTTCCATTTTACCCACAAGGAAACAAATGGCATGAAAACCATTTCTAGTCCCTCCCTCGACCCTCAGTTTTCCTTCCCAAAGGATAAAGAAGGACACATCCAACGGGAGGAGGAGGAGGAGGGAGTTGACCATCAGCCACGTTGTGTGGACTTAGGGAGGGATGCAGGGATCCCACAGTTTACTGACTCTACCTCCTCTGGCACTCGGGCTTGGTGGGCTTAACTTGCATTTCTACTCACATGCAGCAAGTAGTTAGAATAGAGTCACGGCAGGCCAGGCCTACTCTCTGATCTGCTCAGCTCTTTATGCTGTGCCTGCCTGGGGAGGTCAGGGATGTCTGGCACATGGGCTGACTTCCGGGAAGAGGAGGCAGCCCACCGCTTTCTCCAATCCAGCTGTACCATTAAGAAGGTGACAGTGGGTGTAGACCCCCATTTGGCTTGCTGAATATGCTCTCAACTGGTAAGTGACTTTCAGTGTTTTACCTACCATGTGTTTCTAATATGTTTACAAGATGGGTGTGTCTTCCCCCACCCAATAGATGCTCCTGGAACACAGAGGTAGTATTGAACGGAGGGAAGAGCATAGAGTTTGGAGTCAAAGACCAGCTCTCAACCAGACTCTGCTTGAGAAGCTCACTTAGCCTTTCCAAGCCACGTTTTCTCCCCTGTAACTTGGAAAAAAACCAGTGCTCACAACCCAGTGTTCATCTCGTGGAAGAAAGGTGAGGGTTAGAACCAACCATGAATGTAAGTAAATTGTGAAATGCCCTCAGTGTGTGAGGGCTTACTATTAACAATTATCATTTTCCTTATTATCACAAAACTTCCTGAGTAATGGAAAGGGTAGCAATTGTTTAACAAACACTAACTCCATGTTGGGTGCTTTAAACGCATTCATGAGTCCCTTGAGGTTTGTAAATCCCAGTCCAATGGTTCCCAAACTTCACAGCACATTGAAATCATTCAGGGTTCCTTAAAAATACTGATGTCTGGCTTCTACCCTCAGATGTCAGATTTAATTGGCATGGAGTATGACCTGGCATTGGGACTTTTATAAGGTCCCCAGGTGATAAAAATGTGCAGCAAAGTTTGGAAATGGTTGAAGTCTATTTTCAGTTGAAAAAAAGATAAGAGGAAGGTTTGGGTGAAATCAGATTCAAGAACCTACTTCTCACTTCTCAAACCATTCCTAGACTTATATAGCCAATAGGAAATATGGCACCCAGTCAGGCTGTTAGAAGTCTGGAGGTGGGTGTCTGTCAGTGGCAGTGGGCAGGGACATCTGAACAGCTGTGGGACCCAACAATTGGGAAATCACTTGACAGAACAAATATGGGTTGAAGGGAAATGTGCTTTTAAGAAGCATTCTGTCCTTCCAGGTGACCTCAGGACCACTGTTTAATTCTTCTTGGGGTGTGGCATTTATGGATCCAATATTAAGAAAGCCCCAGCATTCAATTTAATAGTACCTATTTAGGTACCCTTCTTAATGAGGAGTACCAAAGCACGGCCTGAGGCTAACTCCTAGTTTCTCAGATTTCCTAGCCTAGTTTTTTCAAGTTCAATTCTTTAAAAGTCATCCAATAAAAGCAGTCAGGAAGTTTTCCCTCTTAAAAATAAAACAAACTAATGTTTTAAAAAGGTTTCTTAAGCAAATTGTTGCCAGATAATAGCTCCCTATAAACTCTTATAACTTGTTAGTTCTGCAAGTTTAAACTCACTTCCTTTAACAGTTTTATGAAGAATTTTGTAACAGTAGACTCTATAAATGTGACAGTTTCTCTTTCAAACTACGAACTGCCACCCACTGATTTAATATAGCCTCATCAATTGCTCAGATATTAGAGGTCACCCTAATGGGAAGGAGATGATTACTACAACCTCGTACTTTACACAGCCTAGATTTCCAATGGAGATAGTCTGAGCCCACATTATAGGTAGGAATTATTTTCCTAATATTACAGACAGGAAAACAGGTTCAAACCAATGACGTGCCTTAGGGTAGTGGTGAAATTCAAATCCAGATTTCTCTGATCAAACATGTATATATGTTGCATTTGTCTAATGTATCATGTCACTGTCTTGCATATAACTTTAACCCCCCAAATTTTTTCCCCCTCACTAAATTAGAAGGTCGCCCACCTTTCTTTCTCTAAGCCAAATTTTGTCTACATTGAATGATCTAGTCTCTGACATATGGGAAATGAACTGGTGAATATTGTCAATCTGGACAATTTCACATCATTGAAAATTCTGAAGTTTTTTCTCAGAAGTGTCCTCACACCTCAGGAGAGGATGAGAATTCCCTTAGATGAGAGCATGAATTGACGGACAACCACTTGGGACTATGCCATTGGGGTCCTAGAAGAGATCTGTTGTCACTGTTTCTCCCCTTCCCACAAAGCCTTCAACCCACTGTTGTCAGATGTCACTGTCCCCAACTGCAACTACTAGATGCCCTGTACTCACAGGGCAGTACTGAAAGTACTTTCAATTGTGTTAAACTGATTTACTGTTTTCTATAATCCCAAAGAAAAATGAGATTTTGGAAGTTTTCTTACTGTGAAGACAAAAGCCTAAAGGAGAAAATAAACACCAAAAGAAAAACTGGAGTGTCCCTTGATGTTCATTCTGTCCTAACCCACAGTCTTTACCCTCTACCACATTAACCTTTAATCTTGGAAGTTGTCTCTGGAGGAGTAAGTTGGTTGGTTCTGGATGATTTTCTTTTTTAGTGGAGAAAAATCCTTATAACTCTTCTCCACTTGGAGATCCACAACAAGGGCACCTTGAAGCTTCCTTACTAGGAAGCAGTGGAAGATGATAGACAGTGGTTAGAGGAGAAAAAGAATAACTGCCAAGTGACAACTTTAAATGAATGGACGCAGAACTTGGACAAGAGCAAAAGAAGATCACCCAGAGCCACTTTTACAAATTGCAGGGTTCTTCCCTTTGATTTGATACATCGCAGTGAAGATAAATGCCAAGCACCTTCTATTCTACTTCCAATTCATTATCAAGCTGATATTGTGATTATTTACTGCTTTATTCCTGCCTCTGGACATTAGCTATATACAAAATAAACAAGGTAACCAACAGGAAGAGAATGCCTACAACTCACAGCATTGTTTTGTGTTTGAGGCGCCTTATCTCTTCTAATTCAACTTCATACTCCATCACAATTCATTTTACAGATGAGGAAACCGAGTTGCACAAGCAGCTTATTTGACAGATTTAAGCCATGCAACATGTTAGTGGCAGACTGGGGAGTCATGCTCATTTGTGACTACTTTAGAGTCTGATTTCGTTTCAAGGATTTGCTTGAACAAACTTACCAGAATTTATTCAGCAGTATGAGGACGACCTTTCCATAGATGAAAATACCTGTCTTAAAAACTGAAGAAAACTCAGGCACATGAGGTACCATGACAGAGTTCTCCACAAGCATCGGTGCCCTTCCCTAGAAGACCAGCCTCTTGCTCTGTAGTGCTCCCCTGGCCAGTCATGGCTCAGGCACACTTCAGAGCCATCTGAGATCATCCCATAAGCCTTATTGCACCCACATCCCATTGTTGACTAAACCAAGTAATCTATTTTTGATTACCAGCTCAATTCCCAAACTTGCTCTGAATGAATTATAGATATTAAAAAAGTCATCCTTAAAAACAAGCACTTGTCAATCTTGAAGATTTTTAAGAACAAGCTGCTGATTGTATTCTATAGAAATTCTCCAAAAGGTTTTTCCAGCAGAGGCAGCACACCTCTGGGATTTCTTTGGTCTTACAAGTAAACTACCTTCATTTGTATGTTATTTTAATATGTTTTTAAATATCAGTCTTTCTACCCTGTATTTGTGCCTTCAGGGAAATTGAAAACTTCCCATGCTTAGAATATTGTTATCGTATTTTATTTCGGAGGAGAACATGTTATAGTATTTTAAACTCATTAGTGTCCTTTAATCAAGCAATTTTTCCAATGATTTTTGGTTTGGGTACTATTATTTCACCAGCCTCAGGGTTGGGCCAATTCCTTTCTGATATTTTTTAGTTTCACATTTTTCTGAAAGATGTGTAAGTCACAGTAGAATATTAATGTTGCCCTTAATTTATTGCTTTAAATGTAATTTGCTTTCTAATGTCAAAAACTTGAGCTACTTAAAAAAAAAAAAAAAAAAAAAAAAAAACACATTTTCCATATCATCTTTTCTTTAGGGCAAGAAGTAGCAAATATACAAATTAACAAGTTTTCCATGTTTAAGTTCTTCTTGTAAAGATGAGCTTTTACTCACTTGCGCCAACCAAACAAAATCACTAGTCTTGGAGACACCCTCCCCCAAGCATGAAAAACCATAACAATAATCTGGGTCAACTAACGCTGGAGATACAAGAGTTGATTAAGATTAATCTCCTCATTTAAAAATTATGTTGTGGGGTGGGAAAGGGCACTTCAGTCCTGTCACCTAGGCACAACCAGGCCCCATGCATGAGTGCTCTGCTTGCAGTGGCAAGCCCTGTCCTGCCCCTGTGTTGACATCTGCTCAGGGTAGCTGGTGCGAGGAAGGGCATGGCGGGTACAGACTGCCCTGCCACCATTTTCCATCCTCTGGTTATGCTGTCCTCTAGAGCAAAGATGAAAGTCATCATTAAGTTTAAGACCCAAGTTCACCCCTCAGCTTCACTCCTTTTTTGAGATGACCTGCTGATCCTCTGACCAGCAGAGCAGTAAGAAACATCTGCAGTTGAAAAGAAACACATAAACAACTGCACTCTCCAGATTAAAGGTCAATGGACTTCCTGAGACAGAAGATTCTTTCCCCCTGGCCAGGGTGTCTGGTTGCTTTTGCATGCATGCTGCTGTTAGAAACTCCATGTTCCTTTTCCAGCCTTTGCCATTATATCTAGCCCCACCCTGCAGAGAATTAGCAAGACATCCCATAATCTTCACCCATGGGCTCCCTAACAACCCCCAGCCCCCAGCACAGCAGGGAACTGCCTGGACATGAATCCCTTCCCTAGCTTCCCTTTTGCAAAGCCCAAGAGACAGATGCAGGGGAGGACAACAGCTGCAGTGCTGGCCTGTTCTTGACAAATGGGCCTGTCACTCCTCCTATTGATTAGCAATATTATGACATTTCCCTTCAAAAACGCAGATGTGGCATGGCTAGTGACAAGACCCTGGCTCCGGGTGGAAAATAAGGTTGGCCATTGTTTGCACCCTGCCCCGGGCATCTGTTCAGATTCAGAGATTAAGAAACTGAGATTCTAATAACATTCAAAAGATTTCATTTCAAGAACTGAAGTTCTGACACTCTTAAAATAAACATTAAGAAGCCATCACTGTGATGACAGAAGACAGAGCCCATGGCAAATACATCTGGGACATTACAGAAAGCAAAGGGATGTCTGTGTGCTTAGACAGCGGGACCCTCCATCTGTCTTGTCAGAGCCACTCTTGAGGTCTTCCTTCCACATAAATCGAGGCACCAAGAGCTCTGTCATTTCTGTCCCATTGCATGAATCGCATAGGGGATCAGTGAATCAGTGGTTCATCACCTTCTTCCTTCCCAAGGTGTCTTAAACTCCTCATCTTGGTCCTATGGCGCTGATGGCGTTTGAGGAAGGAAATGTACCTGATTTCATGTTCTTTGCACAAAGCACTCAGTTTACATGCACCTACTTTAATTTGTGAAACTTCTATGGGGCATTTTCTCCCAACCTATTCTTGACATCTAGTCCCATGTCAAGAAGAAACAGTGCTCTGAATAACATCCCATTTAAAAAAAAGAAAAGGAAAAGTACATCTTATGATCCAACATATGGTCCATTTTGAGGTAAATTACAGGTAATTCATGAACATTTCCAGCAGGGAGATTGTCATCGAGGGACTCTTGTCTATCCATTATGTTCTATTCTCATTTTTGTGGTTAAAGAAATCTGAAGCCTTTGAAGCAGAAAAGGCAACACTCTCTGCCCCGTTTTGTCCCGCTAAGGAAAGTGATTATCCTGCTCACACACAGGACTGATCCAGCAACTTGATTTAGGCAAAGCTGATAGAGAGCAGGCTGCAAGGGGCGTGTGGAGCACAGGTTTTACAACGCGAAGGATCTAGGGGTTGCCAAGCGCAACAGTTAAATAGGAAGATGAAATTTCAGCAAACTAGAAACAGTCCCACTGACACTAGGAGGAAAGAAGAGGAAGTCACTCAGGGGATGGGAGAAGAAACAAAAGGAAGAAAAACCCTGTTAGCCCTGGGGCTCAGGATGTAAATTAATAGGAGCTAAATGGGATGTGACCAATTTGTAAAGCATGTGTTTCTCTCTGTGAGATGGGAGATCTCTTTCCTAAGCAATCAGACCTCGCCTGAGGCTACGCCACAACTAGTCTCTATAACCGGGTTGACCACCTCTCTTAATAGACAGAAGCCCTCGAAGTTCTATTATATTCAAACCCAACAGCCTTGTAAATTTACTCCTGTGACACTAATGTTCTCTCCTTGGAACAAAAACGAACACGTTGGATCTTGGCTTGTTGAGAAAGAAGAAGGGGAGGGGGAGACCGGGTAAAAGGAAGGACGAAGAAAGCACTTAACATGTTTAGCCGCCGGGATCCTTGGCACAGCTTTTGTGTCTGGATGGACAAGAATTACACAACTTCCAACGTCTCTGTTCACATCAAAGGGCTTCTGGAAGAGCTTCCTTGGAGCTCAGAGGCAGGCGGCCCTGTCCTCCCTGCGTGTGTCCTAAATCACACTTTTATCTGCCTCCCCATCGAAACTGATGCTAAGTGTCCCTGACATACACATCCTCCAAACAATTTGAACATGATTTGAGACTTTCAGGCTTCTTGATGCAGGGGGGAAAGAAAAGACCGTGATTTGCCTGACAGTCATCCACCTCAGTAGAGGGGATCCTGAGCAGTAAGGTGTAAGGCAATGGTCATGAAGAGCAGTTGCCATGGCAACGCAGAGTTCAAAGTCAGGACCCTAAGTGGTGTCAGAATAGGGAAGAGTGATAACAGTGAAGGGTCGTGTCTTTTCTTCACAGGGAGGGACAGGCACTGGGGTGGGGGTGGCAGCACCAGCAACTCGCTGTCTCAGTTATGTATGAACTATGTATTTGGCTTAATGGGAAGTGTGCCCAATTGTGAATTTTAAGATTGTGTCTGAGCCCCCAATTCATAAACAGTTGAGTGACTTTCACCTTGTTGCACATCAGTTTCTTGATCTTCAAAATGAAGGCGTTGGACTAATAAAATTCAACATGCTTTCAATTGACAAAATGTTATGATTCAGTTCCTCAAGGCAATCTGGGAACTTTCTGGATCCTTTAGATGGCATTCCAATGAAGACCACATCCTGTTTATCAAGGCCTTTCAAGAAGAAGAAATAGGCCTGCATGGTAGTGCACACAGGTAATCCCAGCTATTCAGGAAGCTGAAACAAGAGAATCGCAAGTTCTAGGCCAGGCTCAGCAACTTAGTGAGACCCTTTTTTTTTTTTTTAAAAAAAAAAAAAAAAAAAAAAAATTGGGTAGACTCTACTGACATTGGAATTCAGATACTTATGGAACAAGTTTCTTGAGCACCTAGGTAGCTCTGGGTACTGTTTAAGGTGCTGAGAGGGTGGAAAACACTGACAAAGACCCTGTTCTCAAAGAATGTACCTTCTGGATGGACCAACAATAATGATATTAATAAATGCACAATGGATCAATTCATGACAGTTGGGGAAGGGCCACTGCACTGAAGGTAGCATGAAAATGGGGAACCCCAGGTAAATTTTAGGGGCTGGGCAGAATCACAGAGCTTTCCAGAACAAGTGGTATTTGGATGAGATCTGAAGGATGCATAGGAGTTAACTAGACAAAGGAGGGAGGCAGCGGCTTGCAGACAGAACAAACAGCTCGTGAAGCTCAAGCAAGGGAGAAGCAGGGGAGGTAGATGAAGCCAGGTCCTAGTGGGGCCGGAAGGCCTTGTTTTATCTAAAAGCAATGAGTGATCGCTGTAGGTTTATAAACAGCCTGGCTACTCAGATTTGCATTTTTAAAAGATCACTCTAGCCACATCACAAGAGTGACGGCCATGGGGGTGTGGGAGTGGTCAGGGGTTGGATTTCAGAGATGAGAATTTTTTCAAGACAATGATAAATAATTCAGGAATCAAATTTCTTTTTTACTCCAGGTTACCTATTTTGATAGTTGGAGGCAATTCAAAACATAATTTCACAATCTTTTCTCCTTTGCCTTGCCTGGGTGGACACATCCTGTAATGACTTTCCTGAACCCTGATTGGTTGAAACTGCCAAGGGAATTTGTGTGACCAGTGGTGAATTGTTATTGATCTATTATTCTTCCAGTGTACCTCCACTGGCCTGCAGACCTTTCCTGTTCCAAGTGGGGTGAGGGTGGGGGAAAGAGATGTGTAAATTTTTTTTTACTTTAAATACTAAAATATTTCCTCCTAAAATTCAGAAGCATTCACCTAGCTGTAGATCTACTTTGAAATGGAACCAATCTCAGCTTTGAAAAATGGAAAAATTATGCCTGAGAAGGGTTATTTTCACACCAGTATTCACTCACTGAGGGCTTACGGGTATCAGACTGCCCATGATAGGAGACATTCTGAGTAGTCAGGTTCTCTGGGGAGAACTCAAGGGGCAGTTAAGGTGGTCAGTTTGGGATGCCTGGGAGATCCAGACAGGACAGTGGTTAGATAACCCAGAAAGCTCTTGTCACTTTTTTCCATTAAGATGTATTGCCATTTTTTTCTAACATGTATGCTCCATACTAAATTCTTTCTGTTCCTTATCTTGTTTAATCCTGGGCACCACCTCATGAGTATCACTAGTGATCTCTCCTCTGGAGAGATAAGAGAACATTTCATTTACTTGCCCATGGCGGCCAGCTTTCAGACCACCACATGTACCCTCTCTGCTCTGCTGTCCATCTGACCCCAAGGGAGAAGCAAGAGGATCGAAAGTCCCTAATATGGGGTTAGTGTTAGGGTTCGGGAGGGGGGCAAGAATGGAGGAAGGAAGGACTGTATAGAGGGAAAAGAGGGGTGGGAGGGGGGAGGGGTGGGGGGGGAAGGGAAAAAATAACAGAATGAATAAAACAGCATTACCCTATGTAAATTTATGATTACACAAATGGTATGCCTTTACGCCAAGTAAAAAAAAAAAAAAAAAAAAAAAAAAAAAGAAAGAAAGTCCCTAATAGCTGGGAAGACAGCTTGGTCGGTAAGAGTGCTTGCCTTGTAAGATCCTGGGTTCAATCCCCAGCACTGCCAAAAAAAAAAAAAAAGTCCCAAATAGAAGGGAGCCCCATCTGCTAACCGATGCTATCCCTAAGGCTCAGGCACCCTTCCCCTCTAATTCCTCCTCCTCCTTTCCCACTCCTAGAGGGAGGCTGATTTATGAACAAGGAAAAGCTCTCTAACCCTCTTATAAACTTTATGGGCCATGTGGACATGTACGGATCAGATATAAACATGATGTCCAGGGCCAGAGTTCCGTAAATAGTGATATCACTGAGGAAAATCTCCACGAGAATTTGGTTCCCGGGAGAGAACAGAGGAGGCTCCTGCAAACAGTGTGTGAAGAATGATAAAAGCTGCTTTGAAGTTAGGCCCAGGGCCTGTGGTGTTTTCAGCAGCCTTCCCCCCGCAGCCCTTGGAATTCTTGCTGCAATAAAAAGATACCAAAATAAAACAGCTGGTCAGATTTGTTGAAGTAGAAGCAATGTGTGGCCCCGTGGAGAGCAACATGATGGTGGGAAAGCAGGTGTGGGGAGAAAGACGACAGAGGGGCAGCTTCTAGAATGGGTGTATTAAGTCCACTGCGGTTTCACCATGCACGTGTCAAATAAGGCAAGAGGCTTCTACCAATTTGTCTCCTTGGGTCCATACCAGCCCTGTTGGATAACATACCCATTTTATGAATGAGACTAGGACGATGACTTTGGTCAATGAGAACTAGCCAAGGGGTTCAGGTTGTGATGCTCAGGCAGTGACACCTGGTGACAAAGATGGGCACCTAAAGACAAGATGGAGGTTCTGAGCCCAGTTCTACCTCTGCCTAAGAGTGCCTTCATCTGTATTCACACTCAGAAGGTTCTATGGGAGTTGGTTGCTGAAGGCCGGACACCTGAAGAGACATGGGGGAACATTTTCACTCATGGACTTCAGCACCATTACTATAACCCAGAGACACAAGTGAGAGTCATGTATTGATGGTGCTTAAGGTGGGTATTAGCCAACCTACAAGATCCCCACCTTTTTGCATTCACGCCCTGTGTAGCCTCTCTTATATTGTACCAGGGTTCAAGTATGTGATCAAAAGAATATGGCAAGGTAGGTCTGAGGGCACATGCCTATAATCCCAGACTCAGGAGGCTGAAGTGGGAGGGTTGCAAGTTCAAGGCCAACCTCAGCAACTTAGTGAAGCCCTGTCTCAAAAAATGGGAGGGTAGGGGCTGGGAATATAGCTCAGAGGTAAAGTGTCCCTGGGTTCAGTTCCCAGTGCCAAAAAGAATATGGGAAAAGGGACTGCATGTCACTTCTGAAGTATGAAAGACTGGCCGTCTTCTTGGGGGCTCTTTCTCCTTCTTGAATTACTGCCATAAGTAAAGCCAGGTTCCTTGTGAGGACAGGCAGGATATCGAGAGGCTGCTACAGTGAGGAACTGAGCCCTCCTGCCAATAGCTAGGGAGAAGCCAAGGCCTTCCAACAGACACCTGGGGGGCAGGGGAGTAGAGCCCTCCCCAGCACAGCTTTCAGAGGACTGCAACCTCATAAGAGGCATGACCCAGAACCACCCAGAGAAGTTGCTCCTGAGTTTCTGGCCCAATGAAACAGATCATGAAAATTTGTGTTTTAACCTGTTAAGTTTTGGAGTGATTTGTCACATGCATGATACATGATGTGCTGCTTCTGCTCTGAGGCATTAAGGAGACAGTGGAAAGCGAGACGGTTGTAACTTCTCTTTCATTCATTGTTATTCATCTAAGAAAGATGCTTGACAAAAACCCAGCTTGGTAGAGTGTCGCACAAGAGATACTTTCCATATACAGGTTACCATATTATTAATGGGACTAAATGGGCATTCCTTGAGAAGTCGGGGATATATACGGCAAAAAGTAGACCTGCATAATGACAGACAACTAGAGTCCTGAGCAGAAAGAGAAGTGAGCAAAGGTAACAAGAAACAGCAAAGCATACAAGAACAAGAAGGAGGACTGGGGTGTTACTTAAAGCAGAAAACATTGGACCAGTGGAGAAAACACTTAGGCTGGACTAAAGGAGCTCACCCAACTGAATCAGTTGCTACAAGAAATGATCAAAGGTAGATTGACATAGTTAACTCATAGCTGTGTTGTCCAAGATGTAGTCACTAGCCACAGGTAGCCAAATTAATCTCAATTAGCAAGGTAAATTAAACATTTAGTTCCTCAGTTACAAAAGTCACATTTTAAGTGCTCAATAGCCACATGTGGCTCATAGCTACTATAATGGACAGAGCAGATATAGAAATTTTCCAATACAGAAGTTCTCTACACTGGTCACCAGATAATATCATGAGCATGTACTCTAATTTTAAGACAAAACAGGTAACAGATCTGCAGGCATCAAATAGATGATATCTAATGCAACTGCCTGTTCATTCATGCATAGATAAAACCTCTGAAATGTCACTGTAATGTGATTTTTCATATAATTTTCTTGTGCTTTTAGGTAAGTTCATGTCTTAAAGGTAAATAACTGCATAATATGATATAAATGTGCTGAATATTATAGTTTTCATATATTTAATTTATCAAAGAAACAATTTGTTCTTTTTAAAAATTTTCTCCACTGAAGTATTACCATCTCTGGGTTGCTGAGGCTGGCCTCAAACTTGCCATCCTTCTGTCTCACCCTTCCAAGGAGTAGAGGGATCCTAGCATGTGCCACTCTGCACAGCTCATTTGCTTTTTATAAAGGACTTTTAATTTTTATTTGAGATTGAACCCAGGGCCTAACTCATGCTAAGCATGCAATCAGCCACTAAGCTCTGCCTCCAGCCTCTGATATGTATCATTGGTTTAATTTTCTAAAACAACTGCACAAAGTATGGGGCATTACTATCCCCACTTTATAACCAAGGCAATTGAGACCCAGAATCTAAAAGCCTGTTCAGAATCATGCAGCTAGTGAGTCCTAGAGCCCTATCTAAAATTCTGTCTTCTCCATACCCTCATTGCAGCCTCTCCCTCAAGCTGGTATGGGTGTGTTTGAGGCTACCAGTAAATGAAAAGTCTACAAGGTTGATCCTCTATGGAGTCCCTGAAAGGAAGTCCGCTCCTAGCAGAGAGTATGAACATACTCCAAACTTCCTGAGGACAGAAAAGAGGCAGGTCAGAGTATGGACCTTTGCAGAGGACTGGTAGCCCTGCAAAGGGGGAGGAACAAGCCCTTCCCTCCCACCTGGCTCCTCTGTACAGACTGCACTTGTGCCTGATGGGTCTAAGCAGGGACAGGCCTAGAACTGGTCCTCACTGTGCTACCAGGCTTGGTTTCAAAGGGATTCAAATTTGTTACAGGGGGTGGGGAGTGGGACATTGTGGTTGTGTCATGGAGGAAAAGTAATGTCTTTATTTTCCCCAATGTTTATTATGAATCTTTGAACTCATGGAAAACAAATCCTGGTTGTGCAGGTAAAGAAAATAGGTCAGTAAAAGAGTGCAGAGTAGGGTAAGCATAAAGAATAGAAATTGGGAAATGATAAAGAGGAGACATGGGCAAGGTATAGTAGCCCATGCCTGTAATCCCAGTGACTCTAGGAGGCTAAGGCAGGAGGATCACAAGTTTGAGGCCAGCCTCATTAATTTGATGAGAATCTAAGCAACTTAGGGAGAGCCTGTCTCAAGATAAAAAATAAAAAGTCCTGGGGATATAACTCAGTGGTAAGTCTCCCCTGAAGTTTAATCTCCAATACAAAAAAAAAGACATGGGCATTTACTGGTGTCATTAATGCCAGAAATTAATAGTGATTTTGACAACCAAACAACCAAATTGAACAGAAAATGCAAGTCTATTTGGCCAGTTCTAAGGGATTTTAAAAAAAAGGAGGGGGGGAGGGGACAAGCAATTCTCATGCACTCACTAATTTAATTCTAACGACCCTAAAACAGATACCAACATTCTCTCCATTATGCAGAGGGGAAAAGTCTCAAACTAAAATAAACTTTCCACAGTCAGAGACGAGACAAGGCAAAGCAAGCTCTAAATTCAGGTTTGGGTGATTCCAGAGCTTTCATTCCTAACCAGACCAGCACTCTAGCCTCCAAAACAATATTCCTAGTCTTGGGGCTTGACAGGAAGGATTGATTTTGGGAATTATCTAATGTGGGTGAGCCAATTAAATACCAAGAAGATGCCCCACCTGCATCCAGAACAAAAATTAAAAGTCAGTTATTGTGAACTATTAGGATCCATGTTGCATACATAATCACATATGATTTAATATAGTTTAATAACAGCTCTGTGAGGTAGATATTGTTACTTTTAAATAAAGAAAAACAAGTTCTAATTTGCTTGAAGAATCAGACTTAGAAGTTATACCTTGGCAAATCTGATTTCAAGGTTCTTTTCACTGTGCTAGACCACCTGACTCATTATCTGTTAAATGAAATAGCTGCTTATAATTAGCACGGGGGGGGGGGGGAGGATAAAAGGATAGCATGACCCTTTTTGTTGTCATTCTGTGATTTGTACTGTGAACTTAATGTTTACCTTAAAATTATTTGCTGCAAATCTGTTGGTATTGTTCCAGTATCCACTTCTCACCCCTGGGACCCTGAATAACAATTTACTAGCAATACGCCAATTCTACCTCACATGTTCTATCCTAATAACTCCCCCGAATGGGTAACGCCAACCTGAGCTCCAGGAGGTAATTTGGGGATAGCTAATTCCCACATTGGAAAACTGGCCAACTCCATTTCCTTCGCAGGGTCATCACAGCAGACCACAGGCCTGGAGGCCGCCCCTCTCAGATTCCCCACGCAACTTACTTCGCATCTCTGCTGCTCCATCCAGCTACTGGCTGGTTGCAGTTTGCCTTGGGCAATCTGCTGCAATTTTCCATGTCCCAATCTTATCCTCCATTACGAAAAAAGATGGGAAATATAATGGGCTGAAAGAGTACCCATAGCAGATGCAGACATCAAATTACACAGGTAGTAATCACACCGATTAGGAAACATAATGAATACAATATTCAAGCTGAACACAGACAATGAATTTTTCAGTATGATACAAGCTTGTTAATAAAATAACAATTTTCTCCTTATTAAGCTAAAGCAATCTCTATTTTCTGAAGGGACACATGTCACCTAGACCTCTGGGTTGAAATGATCTGAAACTCAATACACACAGGACCAAATGGACTACTAGACATATTGACTCTCACATTTCAGATTGAGTTGCTGTGAGTGTTCATTATAGAGGGGTCTGGAAGTTTCGCCTAACGTTTTGATCGCTTTTCAGAAACAAATGCATTATTCACAGCATGTAGTACACAGAATGGTACTCATGTGGGAATCCGAAAACCTGGGTGTTAGCTCCAACTTCCGCCGTTAGGTTTTGTGCCTCTGGATACATACAGGTGATTTACAAAGATGAAGTGATCTGCTCTGGGGGTAAGCAGCAAAGGGGTGCACTATCTGTAGATAATTGCAAACAATACAATTGACTAAAGTCAGTCTGTTTATTATTACCATGCGCTATCAATGGTAAGCAAAGTCAATGATAAGATATTCCTCCTCAGATCAGTTGGTCTAAGTTTTAATTGATTTTAATATATATTTTTTGTGTACATTTATATATGTGTGTATATGTGTATATATATGTACATATATATGCTTCATCTTTAA
This sequence comes from Sciurus carolinensis, assembly GCF_902686445.1. Lineage (NCBI taxonomy): Eukaryota > Metazoa > Chordata > Mammalia > Rodentia > Sciuridae > Sciurus > Sciurus carolinensis. Next base: position 84,810,489 of record NC_062220.1, on the reverse strand, counting down.
ATATATATTCTACATGGAAGTTAATTTTTTAACCCAGTTATATGGTAGGACTGTGACCCAAATGAACTCAACATACATTTCTTTTCTAGAATAAATTTGCAATTGTTTAGAACATTCTAGCTCACTTTGAGTTCTGTGTCTGAAGCCCCATGGCGCTACACTCCTAAATGATAGATTTAAAAAATAAACTGTGATGGCAAGGGATTATAAAGATAAAAAAACAGAACTTGAGTTCATTCAAATTCATCTTTTTTTGACTACATGGAGTTTTTACTTAAAATTTACAAGAGTGAAACTATGAATTAACAGATGTAAAATGTTTGGCAAGTACAAATTTTAGTTCATTCATGAAATAATTGAATTTGATATTTTTAGATTAAAAAAATTTTTTTAATGTTTAAGTGTTTGCTTTCAGACTAAAGAAAAACCAACAAACTAAAAATACTTGATTATTACATGACTATTACTGAAAATAATTATGTATACAGAAAAGGGTAGTGTTAAAAGTAACCCCTGTGGGTATCAAATATGCCAGTACACACTAGGCATGTGAGGATTCATCTCAGATCAGAAGTGGCATTTCTCAAGGAGGGGATCTATAGGTGTCTAGGTCCCTAGGTCCCTGGGACTCTTCCATGATATTAGGCTCCAATAGATGTGGGAAGTGCTTTTTTCCTTAACTCCTCTTTGGAATTAAAAAAAATATGCATTGATTGTTGTATTCAAAACACTAAGGAATTCCCACAGTAAAATAAACTGTTTAACCTATTTGGTCCCAATGACCACTGTGCCTTCACACTTTTATTTTTGTAGTAGAAACCGGTGTAGGATGGTGGGTACTCAGTACAGGAGACATCTATCACCACTCCACAGGCCTGCAGAATGACTTTGGGTTAGGCCAATTGTTCTCAAACACTGCTGATCATCCCTGAGGAGGCTCTTTAAAATTTCAATGCTCCTGCCTTCCCCAAACCCAATTGCATCAGAACCTCTGGAGACAGACCCAGCATCCACATCTTCAAATCCCAGGTAATTCTGATGTAGAGTTGCATTTGAGAATGCAGAAGTTCAGTCTCATTGAGGTACTTTTCAGATCTTAAGTGGAAGTTTTTGTCTCCGACAGAGTCCATTCCTATACACAACTGGCAGTAGGAAGCAGGGACAAAAGGGTGACCTGATCTTCCCGCTTAGCCACAGCAACAGTATCATACAAGGGTCCCACCTAAGATCCTCACCTCCTGGCCCACCTCTGTGACCTGAACTGGCAAGGCTGTCTGGAACCTGTCAAAAGAAAGGAGACCATTAATAATAAACAAATGGCTCCTTTAGCCCAAAACCCCCCAGAAGTTGAAAAATGAGATATTTGTGAGTAAGGATGGTGCCCAGATGCCTTGAATTGTAAGAAAAGCCAGGAAGAGAAGAACTACAGCTGGTTCCTCCATTTCTAGGCTGATTTGCCTATTAACCTCCTGGAATTTTGAGCAGCGGCTCGTTGAGCCTGCTTCTCTCAATAGCCCACACAGGCCCTGCCTCTGGGACACAGTGTGCAAGGGTTTTCATTAAAAAGTTAACATTTATCACAGAGTTCAGCGCTCCCTCAATATCTCATCGAAAAGAGAAAAACAGCTCAGCTTCAATGAGGCAAATGTCGCAGTAAGATAAATGCTAACATTTTCTTGAAAGCCACTGTAATTATTCAAAGAACACCCCCTACCATACCACCCTTCACCTCAGGTCTTCTCTTTTTCTCTTTTTTTTTTTTTACCCCACCTCTACCCTCCAAGAATCTGCTTCTTCTATCCTTATTCGGCAAAATTCCCAGAGCGATTTTCCATTTCACAACCTCGTGGGCAGCACCTCCGGCATCCGAGGGTGATCTGTTAGCTTTATCAGCAGGCAGAATCAAATTCTCCAGAACACATTCTGATTCGTACTGACTCACAAACTGTTCCCAAACGGAGTTGCTGTTCCTTGACAACCCGATTTGGAATGAAAGGTCTGAATTTGGAGGCCACAGAGTTGCCCCAGAAGGCTGTGACCTGTATCCCCTATTTCATGACAAGGGTCATGTTTCCAGAAAAGGCTTGGAAACAGGCAGCATGAAGTTAAGTGAGACTTGCTGGTCCAAGCATGCCTGCTGAGCGCAGAGGTAAGCACAGCCCTGCCTCCCAGTGTGTTGGATATGCCCCTTGCCCGATGGAAGGTAGTTCCTGCCCCCCTGAACCCAGTTTTAGGTCAGAAGGCACATCCAATATTCCCTATTTGGAAAGGTCATTGTTGCCATTTATGCTTACCTTCCGCAGATTATATAAATTTGACCAGTTAGCCTTGGTTGTCAACATTGTGTGTGCTGAATACCATCCAGGGTCCTAGGTATTTACCCACCATCTTGAAATGTTCTAGCATGCTAAGTATTTTCAAAGTGTTTTCAGCAGAATATTAAGAGCATAAAAGAATTTCTGTGATAAAGTTGAGAAACCCTGGTTTAAAACAAAATTAAACAAAAGAGTTACTGTAGAACATCTCAGAACAGCCAGTAAGCTTGGTGAATATTCACTAAATGGCTAGAATGAAAGGTTGGGATAATTGTCATTTCCAAATTTATTTGATGATGAAATTCTTTTTATTACAGAATACATGTTGGAAAATAATACCTCAGAACCACAGAGTGGAAATGCAGCATCTTTTTGTTGCCTTATCAGTGAAATGGGAATAATACCTTGAGGGATTGCTGAAGACTAAATAAGATAAACACACCTAAATTACTTAGAACAACATTTGGCACTAATGTGACCTATAACATTTGAGCTCAAATTCTGCTTCCTTGTTAGCTGTGTCTTACTGAACATCTCACCTAGGCACTAGAGTCTCAGCTTCTTGTCAGTAAGATGGGAAAGTTCTAGTCTCTAGCTCAAAGTTTTTGAGGATTATACAACATATTGCGTGTAAATAACTCAGTAAACTTTTGGCATAAACATAAGACTCAAAAACTGCTAGATAAGAAGAGCCTTGCTATGTTCGGTGAAGGACAGCTTGGTCCATCATTTCAGTGAATTTGAAACTCCAGAGACTGAAGCTTATTGACCCTGGGGAAAGGGAACACAATTTACATCTTAAATCCGACCAGGAAGCCGGGCCTTATTTTCATCTAGCAACTTGGAAATAAATTTCAGAACTATAATCTCCACAAAGGGATCTGTGAATATCATGTTATATTTATGGTGGCAAAATAAAGTAAAAGAACACAAGAAAATAATCTGAAAAGATCTTATTTTTGAGCTACAAAAGAATATGGAGATCAAAGTGATCTAATTCAGATTTAAATTACGAAAGATCTCTGCAGATTTGCCATATGCTATTACTCTTTTTTTATCTGGGCATTTTTGGTAACCAAGGAGAAGAGAAAGGAGTTTTGAATGCTACAGCAGATTTAGGTGGGAAAAGCACCCACGGAAAGCCCGTGCATTGATTTAATTTCAACGTGATGGTTCTCATCCAAAAATGAAGTCAGGAGGTTCTTGGTGACTAGAAAAATTTAACGGGGCACATGGATCATAGCTTTTATCACTATATTTTTCTGTCCCATTCCCTCTACTTAAACCATCCCTAATGTAAATATAGCACTGCCAAAACTGACTGGAAAGGCCAAATTTTAAGTTAAGCCATTTGAAAATTGGTATTCAGCTATTTTAAACATAACAAAGGTCAATTACATAATACTGGACTTTCCACCAAATTAAAATCTAAGCAATGAGGTGGTCACATTTTCCTAAGCTCTTAAATTGTTCTAAAGAATCAAGAGAAACGGAACCTATGTCCTTTCACAATCAGGCAAAGTCAAGCAGTATGTAAGGTAGGACCCAAGTCCTGTTTCATATTTATTTTCAACAACTTGCCGTCTGGTAACATTTTTCTGTTCTATTTTTAATGGCTATAAAGTTTCTATCACATTCAGTAATTATCTTCAATCTCAAAAGGAGAAAGGAAATTCCATAATAAGAGCTACATGAAACACTGAGTGTACAGGTGCCAGAAAATATTGTTTTGTTTAGTGGAGATGAGATTGTAAAAATATGGCTCTTTATAAATGCATGTTCTCAAGTTTATTTATAGACACTATGACACTCTTAAACTCCTTATTTAATCACTAACAGAAATATTATTTTGGAAAGAAATTAGGGTGGTGAAAGTATCTTTTAAAGTGGTATATTCTCTAGAGCAGTCTTTTTTTTTTTTTTTTTAATACTGTTTTCAGCTATGACTACTCAAAAAAAGTCAGGAGGTAATCTAAGCCACAACAAATAAAAACGCTTTAAATTTCTCATGGGCAAGATGTGTTACATCTTGAAGAAAATGGGAAAGGGTGAAGGAATATCAAAGAGAATTTATTGTCTGATGACCACCCCTAGTTATTTAGTGAAAGCTATGAGAGAAAAATACAGCAGCAGTTAGAAGACCTGATATAAACATTTTTTTAAGGAAGGGTGAGAGAGAGTGATTGAGACTTCACTAATTTAATGCTTGGGACCATGAAAATTCTTGATAACAAATAGTTAATTCATGATTGCATTTTTAACAATTTTTTTACGTGTAGATGGACACAATATTTATTTAGTTTTATGTGGTGCTGAGGATTGAACCCAGTGCGTCACACATGCCAGGCAAGTGATCCACCACTGAACCACAGTCACAGCCCAACCATGGGTGCATTTTAAATAAGCCACAGTAAGCAATTATACTAGGTTATTACGATTACTATTGAAAGGGCAAACTACTAACCTTACTAATCATGAATTTTACCCAAAACAGTGAAGATAAAAGCATCCATCATACTTATTCACAATGGAGTCATTAAAAATTGCTTTTTTCCCCTACTTACAGCTAATGTCCATCAATGAGACATCAGTAAATAAAGTCCTTTTACAAAGGGGGAAAAAATCTAGAATATAAAATGTTATATTTTATTCCTATCATAGTACCTACAAATATGTATTTGTTAGCTCCTCCCTCCCATAAAGATCTCTTTAAATGAATGAACTAAATTTAACCAAACATATTTGCTGCTCAAACCTCAATGTTCTCAGCTTTTGAGAGGTGGGCTGATGAGCTTATTCCAGAAGGGACATTGAAATAAATAGAAACAGTGGAAAAATCATCACATATTCACTTGATAAATTTTGGGGATATCAAATCACTCTCAATGAAGGGGAGTCAGAGAAAGTGACAAAGAGGGAGATTTTGTACACATTCCTCATAGACTGACCTTGAACTTCTCAGCCTAATGGGTGAGAAAGTGGGACAGGCATTTCTTTATTCCTGATATGGCAACAACAAGATAGCCCATGGAGTGAACCCCATTTCTCCTGAAAGCCTGGCAGCTGTGGAACTAGAACTGACTGGAGAGGACTTCCGATTGGATCAGGACCCACTGCAGAAACCCAAGCTGGCGAGACAGAGGCTGATGGCCCTGTGACACTTTAATGCAGTGGGTTTTGTTCTTCTGACCTGAGACACGGGCAAATAAAGATAACCACCGCCAAGAAACACAAACCACTTCCCTCATAGGGTGACACTGGGGAATCCGGGCAAAGAGAGCCAGCTACCGGCTGGCATGAGTAGCTATCGTGATAGAGGAGTGGCAGCTCAGAGCCATTGGGGTGAGTCCCCTAAACAGTAAAGCTGATAGCAACCACCTGACCTCAGAGCTTGCTGGGGAAAAGCCTACCCAAAATCTCTTTGTTATCCGATTCAGATGACTGGTTTTCTTGGCTTTGTTTCTCATTAAACATTTAGAAAGGGATTATCCCAAGTTTTGCCTATTTAGTTGTTTTTGTTTTCTGGCTTAATGTACAACACATTACCTAATAAAAATCACACCACATTAAAAGAGTGTGCTGCGGTTAGTGTGACTTTACTGGTGTTATTTTAAGTGTCTGTTCTCTGAATTCCCTTGGAATTTAGACTGTTAACTCCCATGAATACGAATAGACCTCCCAAGCTTGTAGGCACACACTCTATATTTATTAGGAGGCAATTTTGCTTCTAGACCCTGCACACTGGGCTGAAGTTTTTCCCTGGACATGAGTTCCTGAACACACTTGTTTGAAAATTATCTTTTAAAAGATATGGTTTAGCAGGACAAACTAAAAATTGTGTGTAATCAGAGAATGTTTAGAGAACACTATTTGGGAATGGGAATAATGCCTTAATGCTACTTCCAAGAGGATAAATGATGCAGCGCCCCCCTTCTCCAGGGTCGCAGGCGTGCTGGTTTTAGTGTTGCTAATAAAACAAAGCAGAGACCTGGTCCTCAGAAGGGAGTGATACAGAAACATCAAATATTTAATCATTTGGCCTGGAAACTTGTACAGGGACTGAAATCAGTTCCTTTCACAAACATAACAAATATTAAAATAACCACTTCAAAGGCTTTTGGGGGAAAGGATAAGGCCAAACTAAAAGGGCAAAATCTCTTGAAGTTTGTGGATGTATATCTGAAGAGAAAACTTCCACTCTGCCAAGAAGAGTTCATATACTCCTTTTGAAAGGTCTGTATTTTACACTTAGGCTTAGAGGGTTAGCATTCTTTTTTATGTTCCAACATTAAAATTTTGTTCTCCATGGCATTCCAGGCCAATAAGAAAAAATTCACCCCCAAATGGATAATTTTTAGATTTTTAGTTGATAACAATTGCTCACAGCAGTTTTGAAAAACAGCCTAAATATTGTTGAAAACAGAGATTCAATTTTTCTAAGTCATTTTTCCTTTTGCTTAATGAAATCTACCGTTGAAAAATCCGGCATCCTGATATCAAAGACTGAAAAAAACACGCACCCATCCAGGATTACTGAGTTTTCCTTTCCTCCAAACTCAAAAACTAAAAAAAAAAAATGTGAAATCACTGGTGAAGTAGCGCCACCATCTGGACATATTCAGAATGACAATAATAAGTTCCTTTTTCCTTACAAAGGGTGATGAGCTCCTCTCAACCACATATTTATCTTTGGAAAAAACAAATTGTTTTGTTTATCTAATTGTCCTAATAATGCTCAGTGCAACACTTAGCACCTTCCCTATGGTGTTGTTCCATCAGGGAAAAAGATCAATTCCTCTTTGGGGAGGAAAGATGAACTATCATTTATAACAGAAGGATGTGACTTGAAGAAAAACTATTTTAACATTCTAAACTTGCGACTTAGACACATGTCTGGCTAGTTCACAAGTGCTTGTGTGCATTGAAGGATATTAAAATCGCTCATATGTAGAACGAGGTTAACAATAACATCTATTTCACAGGGTAAAACTGGAGGGCAAAGTGAGGTGATGCCGGTGGAGTGCTCAACACAGTGCCTCACTCATAGTAGGAATCAATAATGGGAGACATTATTAAACTGATATTTAACTTCCTTTCAAACATCAATTAACATTCATAGGCAAGGACTTTGAATGGTTGTCAGGTCTGGCTTCTGTGCCAGATAGAAAGTTTCATGCTTTTCTTTCAAGTCCTGAGAAGAGGAGAATGTGCCCCTCCTTTATCGAAGTAATCCCCTCACTTGGTTCCCCACAGTCTGGCCTCAGTCTCTCTAGCTTCATTCCTATACCTAATCCTTCCAGCCACAACTATGGGGTCTACTTCCAGCTGCCCAAGCAGGTCATTTTCCTCCTGTCTTGGTATATTCCACTCATCACCCCTTGTCTAGGTGTTACCTCTCTTTGCTTATTTAAGCCCCACCTTTCTTGGAAGCTTACATTCTGTCTTTTCCATGAGTTTGCCTCCTGCCCTCTTCCCCACTACCCATTTCATTCATGGAAAGTGTTCATACTGGTGGCTCTTCCCCAAATACAAAACTCCCAAAGGGCAGGTACGAGATACTCAACCTTGGTGTGCCTAGTGAGGAAGCTGGGTACTTGTTTTAATGATAGTACCCACCCCCACTTTATAACTAAGATGATTTTTCAAACACTTGATGCAAACCAATTATAGAAATGAAAGCTAGTTTCCTGACTTAAAGTAGTAGAGAACAACTCTTCACAAATGAACAAAGGCCTAGCTCCTGGATCATACTAAAAAGATCAGAGAAGGTTCTTTGTTTTGTTATGGTTATAATGAGCTGGTAGTAACACCTCATCCCAAATCTTTCCCCAAACAATCCCTATAAAAAGGACCTATTCACTCTTATTTACCATCCCAGCATCTCTTTGGTGGTAAAGGAGTCACCTGGAGGCAGGTGGGGAAACTTTAGGACAGGGTGAAGCCTGGGTTAAGGTTGGGACTGCTCTGGGGAATCCGGGTTCTACTATTCACTAGCTATGTGATCCCAGGTAAGTGGTTTTAACTTTCCTGACAGTCATTTTCCTCCTCTAAGTCATTCATAAAAATCCCTGGCCCTCCCTTCCCAAGGGTGCACGAGGAGTAATTGCTTTGCATGGTGCCTTAGCACAAGCACCAAGGTTCAACAAGAGTAATAGAAGAGAACTCCGTTTTGGAGGCATCTTTGTCCATTTCAGAATTTCCTTTCTACTTTTTAATCCAAAGGTTTCAGTGAGACTTCATCCTAGATCAACCAGCAGAGGTCACCCAAGGACAGAGTGAATTCTTATTGACCCCAGACCTGCTGTCTAAGTTGAGGACTTTATCATTAAAGTAGCATAATAGTTTATGGTAATGCTTTGCTGTTAATATCATTATAATATATCACCCATTAAGAACTACACTGAAGTCATTCGATCAACATTCTACTTATGATCTTCCTCACTTTAATTCTTCATGGGAAGAGACCCAGCTAAACAACCTCAGGATAGAGAAGTGGGGAGGAAGGACACAGAGTATGGAAGAGAAATGAATGAGAACGACAACAACACAGCCAATAGTCTAAAATGCTGCTCGGAGCAGGAAGAGACCTAGGCCTCCATCCTAAGTAGTGGAGGGCTCCTAGAAGAGAAGTTCAGAGGCAAAGAGCATTTTAGAATGTTCCGAGTGGTCGGGTGATATTAGGAAAGGAAAAACAGGAGACCACAACTATCAGAGCCTGATGTAGCTGTGGTATATGAAATACATATTTGATCAACATAGGTGGCTTAAAATGAAACAAATATTACAAAGGAGCCCGGTGCAGTGGTACATGCCTGTAATCCCAGCAACTTGGGAGGCTGAGGCAGGAGGATGGTGAGTTCAAAGCCAGCCTCAGCAACTTAATGAGATCCTGTCTCTAAAAAAAAAAAAAAAAAAGAGTTGGGATGTGGCTCAGTGCCCTTGGGTTCATTCCCTGGTACAAAAAAAAAAAAAAAAAAAAAAAAAAAGAAAGAGAAATGATATACAAATACTCCAATTTAGATTTTACAGCTGACGAATAAGAGTCAGGATTCCTGAAGAATTTCTGAGGCCCCATATCAAGGATGACTTTTTCTGTTTAGAATTGAGGGTGGTTGGGAGATGTCAAATCTACCACAGAATTCCACAGGATAAATAGAACTAGCCGGTAAAATCAATGATGGGGAAACAAGGTACATTCAACACTAAATGTGGAGGGAAGTGACTCCAAAAAAAAAAAAAAAAACAACAAAAAAACAAAAAAAAAAAAAACAGAGCAAGTAAAAGTCACTGAGGTTAAGTCAGGGTTTTTAAAGCACAATCTAAATATCACATTCAGAGGGGGCCAAGGAATCTTGAGTGATGAAGCATACAGGGGTGGGCAAGAACACCATGATTAAATTTTAGAGTGCTCCAGCATATTTGCTTGAATAACAATGTCAATTACTTCCTAGATGGGTGGTAACTTAAATATAATTGTCAGAGGGTTTAGATTTAACATGAGAAAACCATAGATTTGACTCATAGATCATCAAGGTTTTATTTGATGGTCGGTGGTCAATCCATATTCATTTTAATTGAACTGGAAAATTGTGCAATTCTAATGGTTTAGGAATATCTTCCTTTAGGTTTTGTGTTTTGTTTTGTTAAGCTTTGTTTCCTTTCGATGTTCACCTGTCATGGATTACTCGAAATAATACTGATCCTTCTCAGCAGCAGTCCTTAAAAATGCTTAAGAATTTACTTTCGTGTCCTTCAGAATAAACATCCTTCCAGGTCCTTAGTGTTTTCACCTGTCATGTGGTCAACCCTTCACCCTTAGCTCTTGTTATGTGGCCAATGGCCCCCTTCAAATATGTCTAAAAAGAACATCCAAAACCATGTGGCTTTAACACAACCAAGCCTCATTCAGAGATACCATCCACCTCTCGCCTCTCAGCAACAGCATCTACCCGTCTCTCTGGTCGCACTGCGATGATATCTACATGTGTGGCCCATTTCCCTTATGGAATTCCAAATACACTAACCATATGACCCATTTCCACTCCATTCTCCCAAGGAAGTAGTTGTTGCCACCATTTTTTCAGGGGCGAATGGGGATGGGAAAGAGAACTGGAGAAAAACTGAAACACAAATGTGGAAAATAGTTTCCCTTACTGACACTCCTTGCCAATGGCCAAGGATCTAACAACTGACAGTCCTTCCAACTTCTTACCCAACAGGACTTATTTTTCTTTAAATGAGACCACACTGCCTGTAGAGATAGAGTCTGGCAGTTGGAGATCAGAGAAAGACACTGCATGTTTCCTAAACCCCACATGAGGACTTGGCCTTCCTCTTTGTGCAGGGATCTCTCCACCCACCCAGCAACAATCTAATGCCTGCATCCCAGCTGGGTTGGAGAGAGCCCCCCAGCAAGGGGGATCTGGCCACCAGGTGCTTGTTGTATGTGCCAATTTCCTTTCAGCAATACCTGGGGTGAGCTCTGCTCTTCATGGGCAGAGATGGATTCGGTTCCTGCCATTATTCATTAAGGAAGGAAGGAGGCAGCTTGTGCCCTGGCAATTATTGGGTTTTGCCCAGTGGGTGAGGGGCAATGAGAGGGCCTGAAGCAGAGGCCACAGAGAGGCTGAGCACCTGCCAGAATTAGTCCACAGCAAATCATTCAATTCCAGTGTAATCTGTATTTTGCATGAAATTTAGAAGATTAGGAAATAGTTTAAGAATCTCAGAACTTGTTCCCTTTTTAACTGTAACATTGTACCTGTTGGCCACTGTCTGCCCATCTCCTCCTCCTTCCTACCCTCCTCAGCCTCTGGTAACCACTTTTCAACTCTCAACTTCCAGGAAAGTCAATCAAAAATAAAAACAAGAATCCCAACAAGACATACCAACAGTATTTCTTCTCTTTCTCTCTCTCTCTCTCTCTCTCTCTCTCTCTCTCTCTCTCACTCACACACAGAACACACAATGAAACCTTCCTTCAGGGAGGAAAACAACCATTTTCAGTCTTAGCCTTGCTCCTAGTCTGGAGGACCAGCACCACCTTACAACAGCAAATTTCTGTGGCCACAGTAGCGCCTGGGTGACTGGCCACTGTCCCTGTAGCTCTTAACTGAGAGAACTAGCCTGCACCCCGGACCTGTTACCCATTTCCTGGGTAATAGAGGGTGACTCCAAAGTGACGATTCTCTAACAGGAATTGAGGAAGTGGAACTGGGCTCTCAGCTATGACTTATCCCACAGAACCCCCTCCCCCCATCACTCTTTACTCTCCCTCATGACAGACTGCATTTTAGCTGAAATGTAATGAAAGAAAGTTGGCCCCAAAGGTGTCTCCAAATGTTTGTGCCCAGAACTAGAGAAGTTTTTGGCAGAACTTCCAAGGTATGAGCAAGCTCCTAACGGGGTTCTGGCACATCACAATTAGGTGACTGCACTCCCTAATCAGCCCATGGGGACAGGGAGGCCATGCACATGCGAAATTTCTGGAAAAATGCTGCTTTGGTTGGAACTAGGGTCCTTTCCTTCTGTGTCCCCAGGCCTCCAGAGAGGCTAGAAGGAACACCAGGACTTCTAATTTCAGACAAATCTGGCAGCATTTATGGGGTGCTTAGGGTTGGCAACCACAGTGTGAATACAAGGTCTCCTAAAGCCACCAGAACTGTCTGGAGGGAGAGAGGGACATTTGTGCCTATAGAAAATGGTCCCCTTTCCATTTTGTTCCAAATATGCGGAAGCTGTGGGGCCCTGTGTTTGATGCACTCTCTTGCCACAAGAAGTAAGTTTGAAGAGCCAAGTCACTGAGAATCAAATCACAAATGGAGTGACTTTTTTTCTAGCTCAAGATGAAATGAAATGATTCACAGCTTCTTCCAAGCAGGAGGTGGAGTGGGTGGGGACTCCTTCCCTGCGGGGGGTGGGTATCTGCCATCTGTGAGGCACTAGGTGTCCCACAGCTGGGTGCCTCCAGGGGTCAGCCTGCAGAAGTCCTCAGAGAAAAAAGCACCCAAGGCCTGCCTGTGTCCCTGGCCCTGGCCTACCCAGCCATCCAGGTGGCCCAGGTTTGCTGTACACATACAAAAACCATTCACCTTGGCAGAAGTGGATTTGCCCAGCAAGATGTGGTCCATGCCCCCACTGCCCAGCTGGTGGCAAAGCTGGGGCTCTGGTGTGTCTCCATCCCCTGTCTCTGCAGATGTGGCTGGTTGGGCAGCTGCCCCCTGGTGGAGCTCAGGTGCTGACAAAAATGGCCTTGGTGATTCAGCTAATGGGGAAATGCTTCCGAAATGAGTTACAAGTCAGTTTACAAAAATGGAGAAGGGGGGAAAATCTATTAGGTTGCAATCTCTGGCTGGGAAATGCATTTCTAAAGGGAGTTCACATGCCATGGAAACAAATCCCTGAAGCCCAGTTTTAGCTTATTAGCGCTAAATTGGCCACAGCAAATGAGCACTGCAATTGTCAGTGACCTGAGGTTTTATAAGCACACTGGGACTGTTTGCAGAGATTTTATACGCGCCCCACAGAGCAGCTGAGGGGAGGCAACTCGACCAGCTACTCCCACTTCCAGAACTCAGAACAGCCATGAATCCACCCCATCATGCAACCTTTGCACACGAACTTCCCTGGGGCTAAAACCTTCCTTGATACCTTTGCCCTACCACTTGGCTTTTCTTTATAATAAAGAACAAGAAGGAGATGGCACAACTTAAAGGTTCCATTTGAGGGAGGAGCCTTCATCTCAAACCATTTAGGTCAATTTAGAATATCTCTAAAAAAAAAATAAAATATCTATCCTAAAAAAAAAATAAAAATAAATAAAAAAATAAAAATAAAATAAAAAAAAGAATCTCTATCCTGACAGAGAAGTAGAGAGGGTGCCTATAAAAATCAGTGACAATAGTTGGGGTGGGGGCAGGTGCTGCCCAGTTCTGCCCTGAAGTGAACAGAAAAACAGCCTCTTGCCCAAAGGACACACCACTAGAGAAGTGAGCAGAAAAGTAGCCTCTTGCCCAAAGGACACAGCTCTGGCTGGGCATCAGATTCAATTTGCCTTATGTTAGAAAAGCAGATCAAAAATAATCCTAAGTCTCATGATTTGTGAAATTCACATTAGGGAAAAAGGAAAAAATACATAAATATATACATATACATGATAACCAAATATATTCATAATAGAATGAAAATCTGATGAGTTCTGTAAAAGAAGCAGGAAGCTGCCAAGGGCAGTAGTGGGCAGTAGCACTGGGGAGAGTGGTGAGTGGAGACATCTCAGGGGAACAAGGGAAGCCAGGGCTTCCATCAGCAGAAGAGAGGTGATCCACCTGGTGTGTGAGGCAGGAGAGACGGGGATACTTCCGGAAGTGAAAGGCAGCCACAGAATGAGGAAGAGGTGGGCAGCATACGTGGTAGAGGTAGGCAGGCACTCAAGGAGGCAGAGCCTGCATACAGGTTTTAGATTTTATTTTTAAAAGTTTTGTAAGAAACCCACGAAAACCACGCCGGACATGGGAAATCGCATAAGGGAGTTTATTAAGCAAACAAAGTGTCTCCCTGCAGAGTAAGAGAGAAAATGAGAGGAAGAGAGAAAGGGTGTGCACTACAGAGAGTAGAAAAGTGAGGAGGCGAGAGAAAACAAGAGAAAAGATGGCGGGGAAGCTATCCTTAAGCAGTTCAATTCCTCTGGGCTAACAGGGGACCAATAACGGAGAAGGATACTTGCAAGCTGACTGATGAACCAATAGCTAGCTAGGATGTTCACAGATTGACAAGTAGTTGGGAGGCGGGGAAATGACTGCAGCCGGAAAGGGCAGGGAGAGCAGCTTTCAGTTTGACAAGCTAGGTTGTGATGTAACCTAAAGGGCGGGGGAGCAGCTTTGTATTACAAGTTTCCTTCTTGAAACTTCTCCACAACTCTAAAATAGCATCCTCATTCTAGTACTCTGACCAGGTCATGGCTTCCTCTGCATACACACTCACCCCCAAGGGTTTGCTGTGGCAGGATTCCTGGCTATTTGCTCTTTCTGTCTTCTTCTAAGACCCCAGACTCCCTTGTGCCATCCTGTGGGGCATAACATATCTGTGTTAGTGACTGTCAAGTGGACAGTGTCTTCTCTTCCAAAATTCAGTATTTCATTAATTCAAATATTTATGGAATATTTATGTGCTGAGTAATCTGTTAGCTGGTAATATTTTTAAATATTAAAGCACCTGCCTAAGACCTCACATCTTGAGGTGGACTAGAGGTTAAGAGAATCTCCAGGATATCACCCATCAGTGGGGTTTTAGGTGATGATGGAGCAGGGTCCCAAAGGAAGAAGAGATTTTCTTTAAGAAGGGGCTGTTGGGTAAAACAGCATGCACAAGGCAGAGAAGATGAAGTGAGCTTTCAGGGACCAAGGGGTAGCTGGCCCCCCATACCTGTCAGATGGGCACATCCAGTTCTTAAGTGGAAGCATGAAATACCACCCCTAGAGTGTAATTTCTGTGTTTCTGAAGATGAGAAACAGACAGCTGGAAGGTGACATCCACAGATGAGAGGGATGTAGGGCTGAACCCAAAGAGGGTGGCATTAAATTATTGTGGCAATAATCCCACTGTAGTTCATTAGGACAGATAAAGCACAAATGAGCAAAACTTAGAAATTAGAGTCATGCATTAGGTGGCTATCTTGCTCTTGGTAGTTATCGGTGC
The DNA here is from genome assembly GCF_902686445.1 of Sciurus carolinensis. Lineage (NCBI taxonomy): Eukaryota > Metazoa > Chordata > Mammalia > Rodentia > Sciuridae > Sciurus > Sciurus carolinensis. The sequence goes on along the minus strand of NC_062220.1, from coordinate 84,795,481 downwards.
TTTCCTAAAATGTTCTAGGGCAAGGGTGAGACCCTCATTGTGAAGAGGCATGAAATACAGGGAGAGTTCACTTTTGAGACTGCTTAAGAGCTATTTATATACTTGTAAATAGCAACTATAGAGAAATATTAACACTGGAATTGTATGGGGGGGCCACAGTATACAAAAGGCTTCCTTATGGCAGGGATGTGGCTGATCTTATGCATGTTTGCCACACACAGGGGATAGAACAGGAAGAAAATGGTTTACTTGTAACCAAAAAGGTATTAGTTGTATATAAATTTTCCAGACAGGAAGGTCTTTTAAAAATATGACCAATGATTCTATCTCTGGCTTAACTAGTGGGTAGATTTGCCTAAAGCAGGTTGAAATGAACCAGGTGACCACTCTCCTCTCAAACTAGAAAGACTGTTGGTTCCTGGGTCAAAGAGGTTTGTTTGCCTGTGAATAAGCCAGAATGGATCATTCAGCTCAGTTTGGGCATGTTAGGTTCTTTTGCCAGAATATTTTTCCTCCAAACACTGTCAATTCTACACTTGCTCATACTCTCTTCCTTCATTCTTGGCTGGTTAAAGAACAGATGGAATCACCAAACAGACCCTGCTTCCTTCTACCTTCCCATCCTGTTTCACACCGAGTCAACTGAATGACTGATATTAATCGCTCTCTTTGGTGGTATTATCAATAGCTTTTTTCCTCTTAATTCCTCAGAAAAGTTATTTTGCTTGTGCCATAATTGCTATCTCCTATTCTCCACAGTAGACAGAATTTTTGTGCAAACATCCTTCTATAAACTTGTTCAATAACCAAAATTCAAATATTACCATGCCATTCAGATAGAAGTTTGAGGTGGTCTGGGAGCTAAGAAAGAGGGCAAGAAGTGAAATATTGTCACTAAATGTCCATCACAGACTTGATGCTAATCTACCCCTGGAACATAGTGAACTTTGGAGCTTATATTTGAGGCCCTGGGATAAGGAACCCAAACATAATATGTATCCGAGCTGAAGATGATGAGGAGCCTTTGTATATCTTTAATTTTCTGTAATGATGCCTCTCCCCGATCATTCTCTTCCACCTCTCACAGTTCCTCAGGGGTTGCCCTCCAACAGCTGTGTATCAGAGAGGGCGGGCTGTTCAGCGCCCTCAAGCCAAGGGAGGCCTGATCACAATCACGCCACATGCTCAGTGAATCTGAATTGGGACTCTTGCCTGAACTAAGGCGGTGGGAGTGCCAAGCACTGCAGGAGACACCAGATTCTGAGCACCATCCTGTAGGACCCACTAAATAGACCTGCCACCTTGCCTATCAATCAAGCTGCAAAGCTGTCCCACACTCTGTCGCTCCTTGCAGGAAAGCTATGGTGCCTCTGAAGCTTTGTCACCAACCTGTATAAAGCTACTTCACTGGTATCTAACTTATTTTTCAAAACTGCTCCAAGCTCTCCAACTTTGATGTTGAACTATGTTAACAACGGCTGGCTTGGAAAGTCCCTGTAGGATTTGTAAGAAATTAATGTTAGCCTCCTCGCAACAGAAAGCTAGGGGTTTGCAAAACACACCATATGCTTGTCACTTTGCCAATGAATCAAGATGTTTTTGCAGCCTTCTGAGTCTAAATAATTAATGGTAATGTCTAAAGATTACCCCAAGGTTCAGGGAGTGAGGGTAGGGCCTTTGCAGTGTCCAACATTACTCAACCTCAGCTCAACCCGATATTTCATGTGATAAATGGTCAGGCTTCATGACCACCCCCCACAGACCCCACTTATCATCGCCATTGCTCATTTCTTTTGCTTTTTCTCTTTCTCTTCTTTCTTCTGTAATGTGCATTGCTGCATCTTCCTGCTCTTAAATACACTTCCATCCAGGTTCCACAGCTTCCCTAAATAAATAAGTATATATGTACTACTGTATCCCTTAATATTAGCATTGTCCTTATCAAGAGATTTTTATTTTTTCTTTAGATATGCATGACAGTAGAGTATATTTTGACATACTTAGGCAAACATGGAGTATAACTTCTCATTAGGATCTCATTCTTGTGATTGTACGTGATATGGAGATTCACTGGTGGTGTACTCATAAGCATAGGAAAGTTATGTCTTTAAGAGATTAATTACATTTCAATAAACTCACCAACCAATTAATCCAAAACAATGAATCAAACTAAATCAAGAGCCTAGCTCATTGATGATTATAGATTTTTTTTTAAGAAAAACATAACTTTAAGAGAAAATATTAAGTTCTCTAAAAAGAAATGTTCATGATCATTTTAAGTAATTCCTCTTAACCAGCAGAGTCCTTCTCTTATTTTATAATTCTTTGGAAAAAGAAATAACTTAGTATTGATTTTTGGTACATTTTTTACCTCTCATTTTAGCCTGTCAAAATGAAGTACTTTTCAGTCTTCACTTGACTGGGACATTGTGATAGTTTATTTACTTCTTTACTTCTAGTTTTTATTCATCTTTAGCTTATATAAAACCACCTGTTTAATTTTTTTTAATTTTATCTGTTCTAATTAGTTGTACATGACAGATTTATGCAATTTGACAGATCATAGAGTGTAATCTCTCATTTTTGATTATACATATTGCAGGATTACATCGGTCATGCAGTCATACATGTACATGAGATAATGTCTGTTTCACTCTCATTCCTTCCCCTCCCTTCACTCTCCTCTACCTAGTATAAAAGTAACTATTGCCACCTGTTGTCCTGGCTCCTCAGGAGGCTGAGGCAGGAGGATCATTTGAGCACAGGGGCTTGGGGCCATCCAAGGCAACATAGCGAAACCCCATCTCAAGAGAAAATTTTAAAAATATTCTAATATTAAGCCCTTTCACATATGTGAGCAAAAAGTTCATTGTTTGCTGACAAAGGTTTTAATTTATCACCACCTCCTATAAAAATGGGAAATACCTTTATGTTCAGGTTATTTTATTTAATCAAATCATTATTACTTATATATATTTTGTTGTAGTTGACACACCTTTTTCCCTCCTAATTGCATGCACCTTCACTAATGTTAACTGGAAATTTGTGGAAGTCAGCACGACAGAATAACAGTTCAGTGTTTTAAAATGAAAATAATACTGTATCGTCTATAGTGTGTATCATTCTTCCAGGAATTCAATGACCATTTAGATACATTTTAGTGTTATTTTAGCATATTTGTGAATTGAACTCATGATTGTGCTTAATGTCTCATTAAATGTAGAAAGTTCTTGAGCAAAAGATTCATCTTTGCTTCAAAAAAGGTGCCAGCCCAAGCCACGTCAGGCTGCACAGTGGGGAGTGCTTTGGGGACACACAGGACTGGATAATCAAGGACCTAGGTTTCTGGGCCCAGTGCCCTTAACTTCCTAAATGATGTTGATTTGGAGTACTTGACATCTCAAAACCTGGATCTGCTCACCTACAAAGTTCGAGCATTAGAGTAGATGACTTCTAGGATTCACTATAAATCTAGGATTCTAGAATTCTGCTAACAGCAACAAAAATATTAGTATAAAAATATTGAGTATTTATGAGAGAAATTATAAAATTTTTAAAATACATACCCTGTCAAAGTTTGGTTAAAATTTCCATTGCTTCCAATAATGTGAAAAAAACATGTTTCAGTGCTGACCAACCCAAAGAAAAAGAGGTATGGAATTTATCAAAGAAAAAAAATCTTGAGTGATATTTTAGGAGTTCTCTTCTATTTACATTTTATTTATTCTGAAAGAAATAATGGCACACATTCAGAATGTGGACATTCTTCAAACAAATAACCATCTTTCTTGAATAAATAGCAATTAAAAGAGTAAAGGGGGCAACTTTGATTAGAGAAACCTGAGACATAACAAGTACAATGAATGGACTTTATTTGGATCCAAACTGCAAGGACCATTTAAGGAAAACCAGGCATCATATGGTCATTAATTCAAGATATATTTTTATATTAACCCTAGTGAAATACCACTTACTACATTTCAAATATCATTGGAACTAACTTTAGAATGCTCATCACTACTCTATCGTCCATATCTTTGCTCAGGTTCCTCAATGTGAGCACTTGACTGGAGTAATTCTAAGGAGCAAGAGTCAGGGATGAGGGTAAGGGAGGGAGGGAGGAAGGAAGGAAATGTGGTCAATAAAAGGATATATCTTTACATCGGATGTCAATAGAAGCAACTGGTGATGCCGTCTGAATGGTGACACAAAGTGTGAACCATATTTTCAAAAGGAGAACAGGGGAAGACTCTTTGGCTCCCACCCTCCACTGGTCATACATGGACTCTGGGGGGCATTCTTAGGCCTGCACTTCCAGTTTGTACGTGAGTAGGGACTAGGCAGTTTCCCATGATGCTCTGGGGCAGGAGAGAGAGGGACCGACTGTCAAGTTGCACCTGCACAAATTCTGTTAAAGCCCACACAGGTGAATCTGTGAGGCTCTAAAGTGATGCATAAGACATCATATATGCATAGATGTTGAGAATATACACATTTAAAAACGATTGATAGTTAGATGTGCTACAGCAAAAAAGTAGATAATTGAGGCTTATAAAAACACCTTTCACCTAAGATCCCTAAATTCAGAATAAAAGAAACTTGGAAACATGATATCCAATTTCTTCATTTCTTAATTTTACCTTGGGTATACAGTTGTATTATATATAATCATGTATGATTTTATTGTATATTAGAATATAAAATATTGCTCTATTATAGTATTAATAAAAGTGGAGAAAGATGCTAGGAAAATAAAAATAAGATATTTTCAGATTTTCTCTCTAAAATGAAAGGGTAGATATACTCCAGTTACATTTCTAGGAATAATTTTTCTAAAATTTATTTTCATGTGGAAACTGTATTCTTGGTAATATTTACTTTCCCTTTGGCACAATTTATGATTCATAACTAGAAAAATGTTAGCCTTTAAATGTCATAAGAAATTTATCAAAAATGCCATGCATTATATTTGCCATATTTTGTGGAGTTGAATGACTGGGAAAGAAGTATGTAATTTAACTAAATCAATAGTTATAGGTCACCTTCTAGGTCATCCCCATGAGACACATTGTATGCTTTATACAAAGATTAAAAGAAGTATTTAATACTTCTGAGCAGAAAGGCAAACACACATACAAAAATCTTATGATGTAGTTAAATCAATACTTTAGCTGAATTATTGAGATCCGAAGAGAATGTGGTTTGAGGCATATAAGTAGTGGTGATGGTTTTGTAAAGAAGTTCGACATTACAGAAGTGAATGCTCCATTCAACTGAGTATTACCCAGATATTTGAGCTAAAATCAAAGGGATCCTAATTATAATTCTCTTGATCATTTTTAAGTCACTAAATTATGTTTGTACTGATGGCATAATATTGTTGAAGCCTTCTCCTAGGACTTTAAAACAGTCTTTGACAGCCATGAGTTGATTCTCATCCTTATCATTTTATTCCCAAAGCAGGAGAGCGTCACATTAGCCTAAAAGAAATGCCAGCTCATCCACAATAGGCAGTAGGTGCTACTAGGCTTAATACCATCATAAATGAATCTTCTGGATCCAGGGAGCCCAGCATCTAGAGCAGGCTTTCTCCAAGTAAGAGACCACTTAACCTCTTACATGTTAAAAATGTAGGCACTGGGCTCCAACTCAGACCCAGTGACTAGGACCTTCTGCAAATGAGGCCAGGAATCTATGTGTCTATTTTAAATTTTCCAGATTATTTTTATGCATGAAGAAAGGTTGCAAACCTCAACTCTAGAGAGAAGTTCTGAGGGGGTAATGAGGCAGCTGTTTCACATTATCTATTCTGACTCTTCCCTGATGTCATTCTCCCTAAATTTTCTTGGAAAGATAACAACAAAGATGTTTGGCTTCTCTCAGGGAGTGGATTTGCCAAGGGAGCCAGGGGTCTGGTCAGTCTGAGAATTTTGGAGACTGAGGAAAGAAACTCCCGATGCCTGGCTGGATTTGTATTTAACTTTGGTCTCTCTCTTTGTTCCGTTTCAGTAATTTAAGAGTTGCAAGAGAAAAAATGTGGCCAGTGACTCCAGACAGGGTAGTATGTTTATTTTTCAAATCGTAGTAAAACAAACAACTTCAAATCCCTGGTCTTGTTTTCCTTTCCCCCTGTGAACTTGGGTATAGTATATGAAAATTTCTAGCTACTCAACTAGTGAGGATCCTACACCAGAAATCCATGTGTTCAAAAATACAAAGGAAATCTAAGACAGAACATTGCCCTACACCTTGGAAACTACCTTCAAGAAAAATCTCTCAACTTCCTCGATTATAGAGAATTCACTGGGAAATAAAAAAAAAAAATGAAGATTTCACATTCATAAGAGGATATGCTGTTCTGAAAACTAGTCTGTCCAGTTTGAGTAGGGACCCTCACTGCTTAGCAGCCCCCCACCACCTACCCATGCCCTCTTGAACCCTAAAATACTAATTTGTTGTCAGAGTTATTCATCCATCTGATTATTCGAGCAGTCTTTGGGTTTGGGAATCTTCTTTCACTTTTCTCATTAAATTTCAGTTTACAAAAGATGGCATGTTATGAATTTCTTTATATAAACTTAAGAGAATCAAAGCTTAGACATCTTTTAGAAGCAGTGTGGAAGCAAGCTTAAAGTTTGTGGAGGACAGCTATGCTCATTGTCTGCCCTCATGATTGGTCAAATAGGCAAATTCTAAACCCAGCTCCCCCTCTGTTGCAGGAGTCACCACCATTTCCAAGCACAGGGCTGGACAGACCCCAGACCTTCTAAAATCATATCCTTTTAATGTTTCACTATAACAAAACCTTGGTAATTCTGGACTTGTAATTATTCCTGCACCAACCTGTTACCTTTTGTATGAACAAAGCTTTAACTTTATTAACAGAATTGGAAAGGTCAAATAAAATGTGAAATACTAGCTAATGAATAGAATATTCTATTAGTTTTTAAAGTAGTTTTTAAAATATGGGAAAAGATAAAAATCCAGAGAAAAATTAATAATGAGAGCCTCTTTCCTATGCGTGTGGGGTATTACTTTGGGACAGACATGGCTGAAAGGCTGAGGTGAGCCAAGCTTGACAGCCTCTGGGGACTAGACAGAAGAAAACCCAGAGTCTAATGAGACGGTTAGCAGTAGAACCCCGAAAGACCACACTACATAAGGTCCCTCCCACAAACTGAAACCCATCTTTGAATCATGTCAGTCCTTGGAATTAGACTAAGATGATGTGGCAATATTGTTGGGAACTTCAAGTGCCTGGAAGATGATAATACAATCCCAGGCCTTAAGCAATTTTTAAAGAATAACATTTGACACCTAATTGAAATTAACCAGGCACTCAAAAACAAAAACAAAACAAAACAAAAAAACCATGAATGAAAACCAAAAGACAGAGGACAATAGAAAATAGAAATTCTGGTATTGTTTTCAGATAAAGATGTTAAAAGATAACTGTTTGAAAAGAGGATAACACTGAGTATTTCAATAGAGAACTGGAAATTCTTTAAGAAGACATTTATTTGGTAACTAGTATTGAACATGTTTTCATAGGATTATTGGCCATATTTTTCCATTTTTATTTGGTTATGCATCTCTTCATAAACTGAGTTGTAAACATGTATCTGTGAGTTCTTGATATTAGTACTCTGTTGAATTATGTGGTATAAATATTTTCTTGTAGTCTTTGAAAGATATCATTAAGAAAATTAAAAGATAAACCAAAGAGTAGAAATTTTTAATTTGATAAGACCAACTTACCAAAGTTTTCTTTTCTGGCTTACAATTTTGTGTGTTTCATAGGATATCTATAATCTCAGTGTTCACCTTAAAAAAAAAAAAAAGTTAAGAGAATGAAATCCAATAAATCCAATGTAAGCAGAAAGTGGAGGGTGGCAGGGATCAAGATCAGAGTGGAAATTGGTGAAATAGAAGAGCAAAACCAAATGGAGATCAAAAAATTGACCAGACTAATCAGGGAAAGAGTAATAAATGATGATTACAGGGAATGAAAGAGTTGACATCATTCACATTCTATAGATTTTAAAAGGATAATAAGGATATAATTGGAACACTTAGATGAAATAGACACTGACAAAAATCACTCAAAATAATCTGGTAATTCTAAATGTAATAATAAAATTAATTTACATATTTGGGAATCAAGTCGACAAAAGAAGTAAAACACCTCTACAATGAAAATTACAAACACTAAAAAGAAACTAAAGACCTTAGAAGATGGAAAGACCTTCCAGGTTCTTAGATAGGCAGAATATTGTCAAAATGGCCATACTTCCAAAAGTGCTATACAGATTTAATGCAATTCCTATTAAAATTCCAATGACATTTTCATAGAAATAGAAAAAGCAGTTGTGAAATTCATTTGGGAAAAATAAGAGACCCAGAATAGCCAAAGCAATCCTTAGTAAGAAAAGCAACATAGGAGGTATCACAATACCAGACCTTAAATTATACTACAGAACCATAGTTACAAAAACAGCATGGTACTGGCACAAAGACAGACATGAAGACCAGTGGTACAGAAGACAGACAAATTCACATAAATACAGTTATCTCATACTAGATGAAGGTGCCATAAACATACATTGGAGAAAAGATACCTTCAACAAACAGTGCTGGGAAAACTGGAAATCTATATGTAGTAGAATGAAATTGAACCTTTCGCATGCTGTACAAAACTCAACTCAAAGTGGATCAGGGACCTAAGCGTTAGACCACAGACTCTGTTCCTACTAAAAGGAGGAGTAGCCCCAACTATCCACCATGGCAGCTTAGGAACCAAGTTCCTCCATTAGACTCCTAAAGCATGAGAAATAAAAAAATAAATGAACGGGACTGTATCAAACTAAAAAGCTTCCTCACCCCAAAGAAAACAGTCAGGAATGTGGAAAAAGACCTTACAGAATGGAGGAAAATCTTTGCCACCTGTACTTCAGATAGCACATTCATCTCCAGGATATACAAAGAACTCAAAACACTCAACACCAAAAAAATAAATAGCCCAATCAATAAATTGGCTAAGGGACTGAAGAGGTACTTCGCAGCATACAAATGATAAAAAAAATATGAAAAAAAATGTTCACCATCTCTAGAAATTAGAGAACTGCAAAACAAAACTATACTGAGATTCCTTCTTAGCTTAGTTAGAATGGCAATTATCAAGAACATAAGTAACAATAAATGTTGGCAAGCATGCGGGGGGGAAATTTCACTTATATGTTGCTGGTGGGACTACAAATTGGTGTAACCACTCTGCAAAGCAGTATGGAGGTTCCTTAGAAAACTTGGAATGGAACCATCATCTGACCCAGTTATCCTGCTCCTTGGTTTATAGCCAAAGGACTTAAAAAATCAGTGACGCAGTCACTTCAATATTCATACAGCTAAATTCACAACAGCCAAGCTATAGAACCAACCTAGGTGTCCTTCAACAGATGAATGGATAAAGAAAATGTGGTACATACACACAATGGAATATTACTCAGCCTTAAAGAACAAAATTATGGCATTTGTAGGCAAATGGATGGAACTGGAGACTATCATGCTAAGTGAAATAAGCCAGTCCCTGCCCACTCCAAAGAAAACCAAAGGCAGAATTTTCTGCTATGTGGATGCTAACCTACAACAAGGGAGGGGAAGATTAGAAGTTCATTGGACTAGACAAAGGGGTATGAAGGGGAGGGAAAGGGGATGGGAATAGAAAAGACAGTAGAATGAACTGGACATCTTTCCTATCCTTATATATGAATATACGACCAATGTAACTCCACATGCATAATATACAACCACAATAATGGGATCCTAACTGGAACAACTTATACTTATTCTATGTGTGTATGTCACAATACACTGTCATGTAGATATAAAAAAAATACAAACATTATGTATAATATCTCACAGATACCCATTTAGAACCACATAGATTTGACACATGGACTTCTAGGAGGATATATATTAATATAGAAGTATTTTCAGGAGAATGTAGGTTTTATTGTAAACAATAATACCCAAAGGACTTAAAATCAGCATACTACAGAGATACAGCTGCATCAATATTCATAGCTGCTCAATTCACAGTAGCCAGATTGTGGAAGCAACCTAGATGTCCTTCAATTGATGAATGGATAAAGAAAATGTTCCACACAATGGAATATTACTCAGCCATAAAGAATGATAAAATTATGGCATTTGCAGGCAAATGGATGAAATTGGAGAATGTAGGTTTTGAATTGTTATTTTTTTATATTTTAAGTATTCCACAATGAAATTATGATGCTATATAATCAACAAAAGTTACAGAATTTTTTAAAAATGATTTATAGGTAATTACTTTCCAACAAATTAAACTCCAGGCCCAGATGAAGATATCAGATAAAGCTATTTTACTAGTGAAGCCTATCAAACATTCAGGAAAACATCCTATTACTTCTACATAAACTTTTCCAGAAAATTGAAGTGGAAGGAATAATTCCCATCTAGCACTATGAGGCTAGTATTACCATTAAACCAAAACTAAATGAAGACAATACAAGAAAAATCAGTGGACCAAAATCTTTTATGAACACATATACTTAGATATTTTAGGAAAACAAATCCAATATATTAAAAAGCATAACAACATGATCAAATTGGTTTTATTCCAAGGATTATGCTAGGTTGGTTTAATGTCACATGGTCATTCAATTGTTTCAGTACCATTTGAATTATTCTTTCTCCATGCAGCAACTTGGTGTCTTTATTAATTTTTCTCATGAATGTAAGGTTTATATTCTTTTAGTTCCACTGATTTGTGTATTTTAAGGCCAATGGACTATTTTGATAATTTTACATCTAAAGTCTTGAATTTATATTGTATAAATTGAACTTTTTCAAGGTTAATCAATTAATGTAACTCATCATTCATAGACTAAGAAAAATCCAGATGATCATTTCAATATATGCATAAAAAATATTTGAGAAAATCCAGCATTCATTCCCAATTGAAAAGTCAAAAACAAAACATGGGAACTTTCTCAATAATGAGTATCTACAAAAAATATCCATAGTTAACAATATAATTAATGGTGAAAGACAGTGATTTATACCCTAAAGTGAAAGAAAAAGAATGCCCACTTCTTTAACATTGTATCAGAGTTTCCATCTAGTGCAATAAGAAAATAAAACATGGCATATCATATAGAAAAATCAATAGTCAATAGCATGATCTCTACAATTCTGTAGAATCCCCAAAAGCTACTAGATCTAATAAGTGATCACAATTCAAAACCGATATACAAAAATCCCATTGTATTTCTTTAGACCAGCAATGAATAAGCAGAAATTTTCAAATATGAATGTCTTTTACAATTGCATTAGAAAATGTGAGATACATAGGAATAAATCTGACAAATTATGTGCAAGACCTATGTACCAAAACCCACAAAATATTACCAGAAATAATGACCTAAACAAAGGAAATGATAGTGTATTTATGGATTGAAAAGCTCAATTTTGATATCATTTCTCCATAAATTTATCTATGGACTCAACACTGTCCTTACTGAAATTCCAGCAGTTGATTTCTATTGTAAAAAAGTAGATTCTAAAATTCATATGGAAAAGCAAGAGGCCAGAACAGACAAAACTTGAATGTTGAAGTGAAACTGGAGGACTCATACAATCTGAATTCAAGATTTTTATATAGCAATAATAAAACACTGAGAAGTTGATATCAAAATAGACAAAAATCAGTGAAAATGGATAGAGTCAAAATAACCGCCCCCACCTATATGGGCAATTGACTTTTGAAAACTTGTTAGAATGCCTAGTATTATAAAACATGGTTGTATATTGTACTGGTAGGAACATGGGAGAACTAAAGCTCTCATACAGTGCCAATGGGAATGTAAAATGGTACAACTACTTTCAAAAACAGTTCTGCTCATTTATCCAGCCATTCTGTCTTTGGATTGATGGTAGAAACCTTTCATATCAGTGTTCACAGCATTTTATTTTCAATAGATAAAACTGGAAACACAGAAGTTTAGCAATAGATAAAATATAAATGTTCATTAACATTGACTTGTAATTTATTCACATAATGGTAGGCAACTCAGCAATAGAAGGCATGAACTATTGATATGTGTCACAACACCATAGCAAAGAAAAAAAATCTTAGAAATAGAAACCTAGATTGGCGTCTTGGTATAGAAGATAGGAGACTCTGGGTATAAGGAGTGTGGGGGAAAAACAAAACAAAACAAACTCTGCAGAGCCAGGCACATGGAGCACACCTGTAAGTCCAATGACTCAGGAATCTGAGGCAGAAGGATTGCAAGTTCAAGGCCAGCGCCAGCAACTTAGCAAGGCCATGAGCAACTTAGTGAGACCCTATCTCTAAAGAAAAAAGGGGAGTGGATGGGGTGTTGCTTTGTGGTTAAAATACAAAAAAAAAAAATGCTGAGTGAAAAAAGCCAGATAAAATATGTGTATATAATTTCATTTATATAAAAGTTCTAGAAAATCTAAACTAATTTAGAGTGACAGGGAAAATCAGTGGTTGCCTATAGGTAGGGAAAACAGGGAAAGGCAAGATGTAGATATCACAAAAGAAAATTTTGATGGTGATGAATATGATCATAATCTTGATTAAAGATTTTGTAGATGTATTAAGTCAAAAATAATCGAATTGTGCATTTTGAATACATCAGGGTTATTCTATGCAAATTATACCCCAAACTTTTTTTTTGAATGAGTGGTACATCAATTTCCTGAGAACCTTACACCTAGAGTCTTCTCTTGGAATGCACCAAGACACCAATCTAGGTTCTGGCTGTTCTCCTAAGAGTGTTCCTTTACTGTCATTCTGGTATTCATCTCTGCCTCTTCTCTGCAGATCTCTTTTGACTTGGATGGGATGACTTCCTCTTTCTTGGATTACTGCCTCATTAAGGTGGGGCACATTTTTCAGTAATTTTTCCAAAAAAAAAAAAAAAAAAAAAAGATGCATGTGATATAAACTTCTGAGATCTTCTGAGAGGAAAAGTATAACTTCAATACATCCTGTAAACTGACAGTTTAGTTCCTTCAGAGCTCAATTTAAATAGAAAGTTCCTGATGCTTCAGGACTAATTCTAATCATCAGCAATGTTTGGACCTCAGTTCTCCAATCATTCCAGGATAAAAATTGGTGCTTTTCTAACCATGAATGCCAATGACATTGAGTCTACCACTGATGGTCACTTCATACAGCTGTAGCTGCAAGGCTTAGATCATAACCCTTTATCACTCTAGGGTACAGGCTGATACCATCTCCAATCAAAAATACTATCTTAGCACAAGAGAGCTGGAGATAAGTTTTTGGCAAGCACTATTGCCATTATATTCTGATCTCTGAATTACACAGAGAACTCATTGATGCTACTCTAATTACACAGTGTAAAAAACCCCAAAGTCAAAGTGAGTATCTGATCCAGGGTCTGAAATCTCATTCTGCCAGTCTAAGCAGTTCCCAAGAGTATGATAGGCAATGGGAGAAGTTGATACCTACTTCTAAGGTTGTTACTGTGAATTTCTCTAGTGAACACTGCTCTAGCATCCCTGGTATGTATGCTATCTAGACATTTTCTGTTGTTTGCAAAACATCTTGAATATACGAGTCTTTATTCTCCTGTCCCTGCCTCACTGCCTCTATTCCATATCTAGTACCATTTAACTGATAGTTTGACTGGATATAAAATTCTGGATTGGAAATAATTTTTCTTTTATAATAAATAGCTTCATGAATCCATGTGCACTCATTACTATAGTAATATTTTTCTGATTTCTTGTGAATGTGACAGTGTTTTGCATAAGACCTCTTTGCTTGATTTCCTTTTTGGAAACTTATTATCTGACCCAGTTATTCTGAAATTTCATACTTCTATAACTTGGTATGGGTAAATTTTAATCTATTGAAAATGTATAAAAAGACAGTTGGTAGTCTCTACCTGGAAATTCATGTACTTTCATTCTGGAGAATTTTTCCTTGAATTATTTGTGATGATTTCCTTTTTATCTGGATCTCTTATATTCAAATGCTGAATCTCCTGGACTAATCCTTACTAATTTTTCTACCTTATTTTCTATTTCTTTCACCTTCTAGGAAATTTCTTCAATTTTGTCTTAAATCTTTGTGAATTTTTCATGTTTGCCATCATATTAATTTCAAAAATCTTTGTCTTTTGAATGTTTCTTTTATATAGTCTCCATTGTTTCATAAAATATGCTCTTAATTCTGTAGATAAATTGAGTTTTTCTTTTGTCTGTTAATACTTTTTTTCTTCTTTATGCATCATTGTCTCTGTTCTGATTTTCGTTTTTGTTCTTAATTGTTAGAAGTTATCCTCAAATGTCTATTTATCTTTAATAGAACAATCATGTTCAAGGGTGGAGCCCTAAAGTCCTAATTGGAAACTTCACATGGGAAACTGGAGCTAGTTAACATGTACAAGAGGCTGTGATTAAAAAAGGAAAGAAACTTCTCAGAAAATGTGCACATACTTTTTTTTTTTTTTTTGCGGTGCTGGGGATTGAACCCAGGGCCTTGTGCTTGCAAGGCAGGCACTCTACCAACTGAGCTATATCCCCAGCCTGCACATACGTTTTAAAATTCAGGTTTGGGGGTCCAAAAATTCAGAAGTCCTTAAATAATGAAGTAAAATACTCTTTGCTGCTTTTATACCTTGAAACTAATTAACAAATATTTTCTAAACTTTGCTTGAATACCTGAAGGGGAACCCACTGTAAAGTCAATCCATTTTGTCTTGTAACAGTTGTTATAAAAAAGATGTTATTCTTTAATCAAAATTTTGTCTCCACAAGCTTTATCTTTGTCTTCTTTATGCTTATTGCATATATAAACGTTTGATCAGAATTTCTTTTAACTTTTTTTTAGGGCCTTTTAACATCATTGACATTACTAATAATTCAACATTTCTGGGCAACTACTCTAAAACAAATACCTGTTTCTGTCAAAATATTAGAGAAAAAAAATTAGAAAGAAATAAGCTGTCTCCCACCCAACCTCCCACAGACATTGTTGGTGCTTGGACCTGTGCTCAGTTTGAGAGGCCAAATGGAATTCCTGCAGATCAGATACCAATTTATACTGGGAAGAGCTAATAACTACTGGCAGTGAGTGCCAGATGAAAACTATACCTGGTTATACTGGAGGTCAGAGAAGTCAGTTCAGCCTTTTGTATGTTGTTGTTGCTGATGAGATTCAGGGCCAAGTCCCATTTTCCCAGCTGAAGATCGAACACTCGAGAAAAGCCAAGGCAGCAGAGAACGCAAGTTTTATTTAAAGGATAGAACAGATAGAGATTTCTCCGCAGAGAAGGGGCCCCAGAACTGGGTGTCCAAGGAAGTGAGGGTATCCTGCCCTTTTGTAGGTTTTAGGTTTCCTTTGTTCTCATGCCCTCCTTCTCTCCTTATCTTGCTTACAAGACTAGTGGCCAAAAGGTGGGAAAGCAGCCTTCCAGGGGTGCCTCTCCACGTCTGCTCAAATGGGCAGGAAAAGAGCCACCCAAGAGGTGGTGACTCCTACCACTCCCTGCAGGGAGGGAAAATTCCTTGGAGGCAGGTAGCCTTGGCAACAGGTTGAAGGAGGAGGGGGAAGGGCTTTGGAGATATTAGTGTTTTATTTCCTTTCCTCTTGAATCAGCCCCCATCTTGTTGATGGGACCCAATGATTTATTACCTTACACTAACTGTCCTTCTGCCACCCAATCTCACTGTCTGGTATAAATTGACTGAATTTGGGGAACTTTGAGAGACCATTAGATCTCCAGACTGATCAGAACCCTAATCTTCAATTCTCCTGTGACATAAGGAAGCTCCTGGGCTTTTAGAAGTTTACAATAATTTAATACATGGCTTTCTTCCACTAAAAGAGATCAAATCCATTTCAAAGACTCCATAAAAAATCTGGAGTACAGTCCCTTTGCAACAGCCTAAGTTAAGGAGTTTCACAGGAGAAAAAATCCATTTGTTTCTACTATCTACAGCAGAAGACAAGCTAACAAAATACATAGGCATGCTGCTTTAGAGGTGGAAAATTCCCAACATAAAAACAAAACACTCTAAGTTACTACCTTGTTTCCTTAAAAGCCAGATCTTCCACATCTCAGCCCCAGAATGGAATCAAAACCCCTTTAAAAGCTTTCCATGTCACATTTTCCCCTCCGCTTTAAGACACAATGGTGGATGAACTTCTAGTCTCTAACCTGGCTCCACCCCAGCACCTGGCTTTCTTGCCTTCAGTGAGGAGCAGCCAAGAACAAACTCAGCAAGAGGGAATGTGCAGGGAGGGCAGGAGCCAGGGGGAGAAGAAGTCCTCTCCCCCAAGGTGACAGGCTCCACAGCTGTCCCAGGCTTCAGAACCCCGCAGTGCCAGTCAGGAGGCTGGCTCTGCCACATCTCCTCCTCCACACTCTTGGCAAGGGATCTCTTTGTTGTTATTCCCCCTCCTTCCTTTCTGATTCCAGGCCCAGTGTTAGTTTGTCTTGACGCCAAAGAAAAACTCCAGGTATTCAGAAAGCCACACTTTAGATACCCAGATAGAGCGCTGACTGAGGGAAAGAACAATTTGTCTTAGAAATTGCTTTCCTGGTAGCTTTCCTCTTCTCTCATTTTTGTCTAAGCAACACATTACCCATGAATTCATGGAATCTGAGGATTGAGAAACATCAAATGCATCAAGGCTCACCCCTTTTAATCCTTGAACCCCATTTCTACCATTCCAGATCTATCTGTTCTCACAATTGGTCTGAAATTTACTGTCTCCAAGAAGCGCCAGTCCTTACAGTTGGTGCTACTAGAATTTTCTTCCATGACATTCACCAGAGACAAGATGATGTTTAATTGGAAAGAAAAAGGTCAAATGTGTGGGTATATATATTATGGACAGGAATTCCGCCTCCATTTCTGTTGCTTGTGTTCAGATCGAAAAATTATGCTGCTTGGGCATTTTTTCTTTAGCTACTGGTACACTACAAAATTGGAAAAACATTGAAATTTGCCTCATTAGAGAACTAGGACAGAAAACAAAATGTTAAAAGGACACGGTTGTATTTTAGAGTTGTGTTCATTTGGGAGGAGTCCAGGAGGAGGCTGCAGGAGGCGAGTGGATTCACTATCGCCTTCTGGAAAGGTCAGTCCATCTAGCGACACCATGGTGCTCTTCATCTCAGTAAGGGGCTGTGCTGTTCAGTGGTCTTTGAAATGCAAAACATGCACACTCTTTATTGAATAATACATAGAAGCAAACAACCCCCCAAACTGACTAGGAAAAGAGGCAGCAGGGGTAGCGAACATGAGAAGCATGCTAAAGACAAAACATGGTACCACGCCAGAACTGACTCTTGGCTTCCAAACCAGAGGAAGTCAAATCATACTTGCAAGATAAGGAAAAGCATGCTTTGTTATCATTTCAGAACAATTTAATATCTACTGCACTGAAAATGAATATCAAGTAGGAACAGCCTCTGCTGCCCATGCATTCACCATGCCAATCAAAGTCAGGGAGAGGGGCAAGACGGGAAGGTGCCACGTAGCTTTATGAATGCTCCCCTGACTCTGGGAAGGACCTGGTGAGGACACAGTGGATGGTGATCGAGTCTCATTTTTTCCTCAACACAGGAGCCAAGGGCCAGAAGCACATGGGGGATTGGAGATTGTACATTTTCCTTCTGTTCTTAAAGCTTTCAGAGAACAGCTGGGTCCTGGGAAAATGGTCAGGCGATTTTGGATTTACAATGCTGCATCCTGACTGGAGTCTCTAAGAACAGAAGGTAGGAGGCCGACAGAGATAGGTATATGTGGGCATCTGAACCCAAAATGCCAGATCTGACTACTTATTGACCCTTAAATAAGCTGCAACAAAATGTTGCCATGGTGCCAGAAAACAGACCCTCTCCCAGTGTGGGGCGGGGGGGGGGGGAAATCACATTTGCTTAAGATTCTGTTGAATAAGTTAATTCTCAAATTTAGAATGTTTAAGATTTCTGCTGCCAACTCTTTGTTTTGGATTTACTTCTATAAACTTCTACAATTTTCCTTTAGATATTATTGCCCTTTATTGATAACAAATGCATTTCCACTAGTGATAGGATCTCTGACCCATCCTCCTCCATTCCCTTCCTATGGCGATGAGAAGAGGACTGAAGTCAGGAGAAGTGCAAAATTGCTCACACTGAGAAAGGACAATCACATTAATTTTATAACAATTCCAGTACTTGCAAATGAGTATGGAACATTGGACTAGCTAAGTGGATATGCATTATTGTTCAGAGAAATTTGCTGAGTATCCCTGAAGGAGGATTTATATTGTTTTATCCATTGACATTAGGCTTGGTCATATGAATTGCTTTTCAAAATTAAATGTAAACAGAAACAACGCATCATGTGTCACTTCTAGGCAGAAGATTTACAGCCACCACATGACCTTCTATGTTCTCTTTTCTCTCTGCTGGGAGATGGCTCCCAACAAAAGCTGCCCCTTAACCTCAGGTCCCTGGAATGAAGATAAGGTGGAGACAAGTTGACCTGCAATGGGCATGAACCATGAGTAAGAAATAAACTATTGTTATTGTAAGTTATTGAGATCTGAGGATCATTTGTTAGAGTAGCATAACATGAACCATTCTAATTAATCCAAAGTACTTTCAGAGGATATACAAACTTGTTTTTGAAATATTGTATTATTGTATAAGTATATGAATTTAAAAGATTGATAAGAACTATAACAAAATATTAATGGAAATTATTAAGGAAAACAAATGTGATGTTCTTTGAAAGACAAAGTATGAATCTATGCTCAGGCTGGAAGTTCTATGGCTTCTCCCCAGGCACCATTGACTATGAACTTTGAGTGACTGGGTGCAGAACCTTTAAATGCATCTCTAAGACCTGTAGCAGGCTTCATTAACCACAGCTGGCTTAACTACTCCTTTGCTTCCTCGTAACCCACACTCCCATTTATTCTGTGGAGTTAAGAACTTCAGGATGCTGAAGTTCTGCCTCCTGACATCAGTTTTCTCCTTCCATCTCCAGATACCAATTTCCTCACCACATACCTGCCTCCCTCCATGCAACTTGCCCTGAAGAAACCAATTTCTGGAACTACCAGGCTATAATCCAGAAGACAGAAGTTGCTGTTGATATCTTGAGTAGGAAGAAGTTTCATACAGAGCATTAGAGGAGACACAGCTATTGGTAAATCAAGAAAGAACAGAAAAGGCCACTTCAGAAATCCAGAAATACAAGATCTTAAATTCTCAGAAAAACCTACAATGGAGTTGGGAGCTACTGCTCATGATCTCAGCGAGGTGCATTATTCTTAGGATGTTCTTAACTAAGCCACCAGCAAAATCCTGTATCAACTGCCTGTTTATGCATATAAAAGAAAATAACTACTCTTTTCTCTTTCTTTGAAATATCCAAGAAATCCCCCTTTGATGGAATCTAACCAAGACCCTCCTGGCAAGAAAATGCAGAAAACATAGTTGCTGGGCTTTATCCCCCTAAAGTTAGAGAATACAAGGGTGGAGATGATTTTGAAAATGCAAAACAATGTCCTACACACTAAAATTCCCAGAAGTTGTTTAAGGTCACAGCCAGTTGGACCATATTTTTTTCCTGCCCCTTCTTAGCCTGCTCTGTGTATCTTGCTTAGTATGCCAACAGCAATGTGAGTCAAAACAAATCATTTGAGGACAACAGCATGAGGGAAATACAGATTCTTTCAGGGTCTAAAATTTCATGGCTCTGACCCACACACTTGAAATAAGTCTGAACTTCCATTAATATTATTGAGTGGAAAAATGTAATGGCGAGTTGAGCAGAACAAGGTCTACTCCAGTGTTTGCTACTAGATTCCACCCTAAAGTTAGACTTTCTAGTCTAACTCGACCTTCTCTAGACCTTTTTCCTCATCTGGAATAAAGGTATTAAGATGAGACATGGTTTTAGACTTTCTTATAGCTGTGAAGCATTCTTCAAGTTAAATCTCATAAGGATTTCCAATAAAGGGAGGAGCTACTCATTTATCGTGTTACAGAGAGCTGGAGTCAAGACTC
The DNA here is from genome assembly GCF_902686445.1 of Sciurus carolinensis. Lineage (NCBI taxonomy): Eukaryota > Metazoa > Chordata > Mammalia > Rodentia > Sciuridae > Sciurus > Sciurus carolinensis. Next base: position 84,775,367 of record NC_062220.1, on the reverse strand, counting down.
TGTGGCAAGTGCAGACCATCTGTAGATTTCATGAGGTTTACAAACTTCTAGATGAGACGATCTCTATACTATGCTCTCTGCTTCTGATATCTTATGATCGTAATCATTTCCAAGCTTTCACTCTGTTGGAGGCAATGCCAAATGCTCATCTTTAAAAAAAAAAAAAAAAAAAAAAAGAAAATATCAGCAAGTTCTAAGACCAATTAGTATTTGTTAGTATTTGTAGGCACACTCAGTCAAAAAGCAAGGGGTGGGGGGTCTGTTAAAGCAGGAAGGCTCAAAATTTTGAAAGCATTATATTTGTGATCCAGTACTCAGGTTTCCAAATGGCTTAAAGATTCAACGTGTCACTATTCAATGGTAGTCCAATCTCTGGAATAATTCCACAGATAAATACCCATAAGCACTGTAAAAGAAAAAATGAACAGGTGCTGCAGAGGGGACAGCGATTAGACTTAACCAGAACCTGCTGACGCTGTCATATGGAAACATAAAACCAACATTATTTCCGAAGGGGGAGAAAATTCCCTAGCATTCACCAGAACTTCCTAGCTGCATTAAGTGGAAGTATAGCCATGGTTAGACTCCATTTGGAGTAGTTTAAAACAGTTAATTCAAGAAAGCAGAAAGAACAAAAATGCATGATTACTAGAATTTTCTTGACAACTGTCTTATTGCCCATTTTCCAATTAAGCCTCCATATTTTTCTTTTTCATTGTATAATGACCTTATTATCTGACCTACTACAAAGAGCAGACCATGAAATCTGTCACAAAGAACTCTAGTAGAAACAGCCCATTGCAGCAACATTAGGGAGCCTAGGAATGTCTGTAATTTTACCAAGTCCCAAAGACTTAGTTTCTGCAGGTTGTGAAAACTCTGAAGTCTGGGCTAAAGATAGACTTGGCCCTCAATGCCTCTCACTTTATCAGATCATATGGCCACAGATCTGCACAGCATCAGAAGTCATGTGGCTCTTCTGTTTAATTATAATTGCAATTGTACCTCTTGATCCTTCTGATTCTTCAAAGAACTCAAACCTTACACATTGTTTTCATCTCTGACCATCAAAACCCTGATGGCTTCTCTTGTTTATATAAAAGGAGGGTAATATTCTAAAACCTCTCAGTGCAGTTGCAAAATGCTTAACATAAAGCTTAGCATATAAGAGCTACTCAGTAAATACCAATTACTCCCGTCTCCTTCCTCCTTTCCTGGACAAATCCCATGTGTTTTTATCCAGGACACTTTTTTACCCTATAGACAGTTATTAATTCCTATTGTTTATAACAAATCATATACTAGTGTATAGCTGAAGTGGAGGGAGGAAGGCTGTGGCAATAGAAGATCAATATACTATTCTTTATCTTTCTCCTCCTGGAAGAGCTTCACATCAAAAGATTTCTGATTGATCAAACAGAAGATGTTGCTGAAGTCATCTGTTTTTCCAAACCTGATTCAGCCTATATCTATATCAGGGGAGTGCTGACCTGATTGTTATTAGTGAATTTGGTAAGTATAGACGAACCACAAGTGAGCGGCACAGATTTTTCTTATTGATTATCTACAACAAGTACCTCAATTTTCTAATTCTCTGCTCTTTTTCTGGTAAAATGTGTTGATGAAATATGAGATTTTCAAAAATGCTCTTAAGTAACACTGGACAAAATAAGAGCATGACTCAGAATGTCCATCATTTCAAGCTAGTTTTCCCCTCAGGAAAGAACTATCAGAGTTCAGGAGCCCTGCTATAATTTGGATCTTGAGTGATCCCCCCAAAGCCCTAAGCGTTAAAAGGCTTGAACTCCAGTCTATGGCATTATTGGGAGGTGACAAACTTTAAGAGGTAGGGCCTAATGAAAGGAAGTTAGGTCACTGGAGGCATGCCCTCAAAGAGGATATTGGGACCCCAGCCTCTTCCTCTTTTGCTTCCCGCACGTCAGGAGATGAATAGCCTTCTTTGCCACAAGTTTTTACCAAGATGTACTATGCTGCCACAGGTCCAAAAGCAACAGAACCAAACAATCATGGACTGAAACATCCAAAAATATAAGCCAAAATAAACCATTCCTCCTTCTAAGTTGTTTATCTTGGGCTTTTTGTCAGTGATGGAAATCTAACACCACCTCTCAGCGTCCCATGGAAGTTTAGAGATTTCCCTCAGCAAAGAGTTTAATCAGATAACTTTGGAAGCAGTGATACCATTGACACCATCGCTTATTGGCTTTGCTATGGTTTGAATGTGTTCCCTCCAAATTCAGTTATTACCAATTGTTAGTATGAACCTTACATGCAGAAACTAGAGAGGGAAAAAGGAATTTTTAAAGAAAAAGAGCCTGGGAACAGTGGTACATGCCTATAGTCCCAATGACTCTGAAGGCTGAGGCAGGAGAATTACAAGTTCAAGACCAATCTCAGCAAATTAGGGGGGCCCTGTCTTAATAAAAAATTTAAAAGACTGGGGATGTGGCTTAGTGGTAAAGTGTCTCCAAGTTTAATTCCCAGTACAAAAAAAGTGAGGGGTGGGCGATCTCACAAAAATAGAAGGAAAACTATTAAGGTAATGATGCAATGAATCCCACAATTATGCATAATTATAATGCACCAATTAAAAAAATGTATCCTTTAAGGTGTGATGGGATCCTGAAGTCTTCTCCCAAGTAAATGGGATTAATGTCCAACAAAAAAGTCTCACAAAACAATGGGTTAGCTTCCATTAGCTTGTCCTTCTGCATTCTGCCATGTGAGAACCCAGCAAGAAGGCACCCACCAGACCAAATGTCACCACTTTGATCTTGCACTTCCAACCTCCAGAACTGTGAGAAATAAATTTCTGTTCCTTATAAGTTACCCAGTCTCAGGTACTTAGTTCTATCAGCAGAAATGGACTACATCAAGTTTCCTCTGGTCGGATTCCTACTGAATAATCATAGAAGACACTGGGGAACAGAAACATCTATTTCCTTAGCCCTCTTAGATTTGGTCTACACTTACTATGGAACTGAAAGCATTCCTACAGAAATTTGTTTAACATAACCAGTTTATTGTTTTTGTTGTCTAGTCATTTGGTGCAGGAGAGCTATTCAGACCTTGTAGACATCAGTGTCTATTGGATAGGGAAAGTTCATCTGGTCCAAATTCTTCTTCATAGAAGGGAGGTTCTTGAGACCCAAAGATATTCAAACTAGTTAGTTACAGAAAATCCAAACTGATGTTCTTCCTTCTTTTCCACATTCTCTTTGTGGCTAGATGTGGCTCTCATCTGCTTCTTTTGTTACTTTTTTCCATTGTATTACTTGGGTGTGAGTGCACAAATGTATGTGTTATGGTTTGGATATGAGGTGTCCCCCCAAGGATTCCATGTTTATGCAGGAGAAATGGTTAGATGATGAGAGCTTTGTCCTAATGAGTGGGCATTATGGTTTGGATGTGAGGTATCCCCCAAAAGTTCGTGTGAGACAATGCAAGAAGGTTCAGAGGAGAAATGATTGGGTTGTAAGATTTTAACCCAATCAGTGATTTAATCTCCTGTCAGGGATTAACCAAGTGGTAACTGAAGTGGTAGGGTGTGGCGGGAGGTGGGAATTGGGGTGTGGCTTTGGGTATATATTTTGTATCTGGAGAGTGGCATCTCTCTCTGCTTCTTGATCATCATGTAAGCTGCTTCCCTCTGCCACACTCTTCCACCATGATGTTCTGCCTCACCTGGAGCCCTGAGGAATGGAGCCAGCTATCTATGGAGTAAGACCTCTGAAACCGTGAGCCTTAAACTTTTCTTCCTCTAAAATTGTTCTGGTTAGATCTTTTAGTCACAGCAGTGAGAAGTCTGACTAAAATAGTGGGTTAATCCATTTAGTAGGTTAATAATTTTAATGGATTACTGAGAGGTAACTGTAGACAGGTGGGTCATGGCTGGAGGAAGTAGTGAAGCAAGTCAGAGACCCCAACCCAAAAGACCCTTGCCATAATTAAGTTTCTCCTCTTGGCAGATCAGCAGGAGTCTGCAGAAGTTATTGTAGTTTGTAGTTTCCCCTTTCCTGTAAATGCCAGGTTTGCACACAAAAGGAGATAAAATTAGTCTGCAAGCTTATTGTACAAAAAGATTATCTCTGTTTTCTTGGTAAAAACTTGTGAAATCTGTGTCTGGTCTAGAGGATGAAACAAAGTACTTGTCAGGTTAGCCTCCAAGCCCCTCTTTCCACTGGGTTTAAAGAATTTCCAAAATCTTGGTCCAGAGAATGTTTTAGGCTATCCAATAATCTCGCTGGACTCTATGGTCAATAAACCTACTTCCTGAGAATTCTTCAGATGTCCAGTCTCTGTTACTTCAGCAGGTCACTGGGGTGTTCTTGGGAATTAGATATTTTGTGCCTGTTTTCTACTTCCTGGCTCCCATAAGCTGAACAGCTTTCCACTACCACACCCTTCCACCATCATACTCTGCCTCACTTCAGGTCCAGAGCAATGGAGTTAGCCAACCATGGACAAAACCTCTAAAACCATGAGCCCAAAATCAACTTTTCATTCTGTAGGTTGTTCTTATTGGCAGTTTAGTCACAGCAAGGAAAAGCTAACAATACGTACACTGCAAAACAGATGAATATCCCCTTGAGAAATGTTGGCTTTCACCCTCAAGTGGACAATAATTTATACTTTCATTCCTCAGAACTAGACACTAACTACAACATGGGAGGGGCGCTGTAATGGAGTGCTACGAGGACTGGGTTATGACCATTTACTCATGTGTTATCCATTTGTCAAATGCCTGCTGTGCCAACAATTGTGCTGTGTGCTGCACGCTCAAAGATAAGTAAAACACAGCCTCTACCTTCAAGCTGCTTCCATTCTTGTGTGAGAAACCAGCCTGCAACAGGTATGTGTGATAACAAAAGTGTTTTGGGAAACCTAATTGCTACCTGAGACAACAAAATCAAAGGATGTCGTCAGGCAACAATTATTTTGCACCTCCTCATAGTCATGCATGAACTTTGTTTCTTTTCTCAAAAAGCAGAAGTGTCTCAAATTTCAATTTTTCAAATTAATCCAAGCAGCAACAGAGAATATAAAATAAGGACTAAGAAAAACGCCAATTCTCTGCTTGAGTATGCATCGTATGAATACTCACCCCACACCCCCTACAGCAGCTTGCTTTCCTAATTGTGTTTTCTCAAAGCAAATGCTAACATTGGTTTAGATCCCTTGAGCACATACCAGCTGGGTAGTAGGAGGAAGCCAGTTCAGCATTAAAAATTGACCGCAGATAATTTAGAGGGCAGACAAGCTACAGGCAGATAACGAAGTAGAATAGATCATTATTTATAACCAGTGAGAAATTGTCCCAGCCCACCCTGCAGCCCCATTTCATCTCTGCTGAGGTTATGGTCTTGTTGTAAGTCTTAATAGACCCTTTTTATGAATATCAGTAGGAGCATAAACAAGGTCATGTGGAATTTAAAGGACATTAATGAGACCTATGTAAATTTAGACAGCTCAGAATGCAGTTGTTAGATCATTTTCAAGTGAATAAAACCTGAAATTTGCTTTTCACTTCGCAAATCATCTTCTCACCAGCAAGTGCCCACTGTAAAAACTCTCCAAAGCCTATAAAACGATGGGTCTTTAAAGTATGGCCCATGGAATAACGGAACCAAATTAAATTGCTGTTTACTTTTGCCATAGAAGCTCTGACGAATAAAATGGAGGATGCTGTTGCCATTTTCATTGACTAAAACAAATCTTTACTGGGGAGAAAAAAAAGAGAAAGAAACTAAAATGTCAGTTGCTGACACCGTCATTCCCTGCCACTCAGTAAATAAACATCACATCTATTAGTTGTCATGGAAACGTTCCCCGATTCCCAGCCTCAAAGCTCAACAATAAAGACACCCTGATATGTGAGGCTGTGCACAAACAACTCTTTTGGCATTTCTCACGAGCCCACCAGCACAAGAGCTAACATATTCCCTGTTTTTCTTTTTAGACATGAATGCATTTGCTTCCGAAAAAAGAGACACGTATCTTAGAAACCTACCAAAAACATTTGAATAAAGCTACCTTGGCAATCTGCTCCCCCTCTCCTTCCCCCACCTCTCTTTTAACCTTTGCCTGAAAAGAATTTAAATGGCATGCTTAGTCGCTGCATATTGTGCTTCCTGTACCCAATGCTACATAAAAGGGATGATTTAAATCTTTTACAGTAACCATGTGGGGGAGGAGGGTCCTGGTTTTTGCACCAACTGTTCCAAGATCCATAATGAGCAGCCACAAATACAGGCAACAAATGAGCATGCTGGTATCATCTCTTCTTTGGTAAAGAATCATTCTTTAGTAAAGACTTACTGCACACTTTCAGCATTCAATGAGAAAGCAGCTCGGATGTGTGATCATAGATAAAGGAGACTTAAGCTTCCATCCCCCAGGTAACGGGTGTCAAACACTGGCCGGGAAAGTCAGAGAATGTTCCTATTATAATTTTTTTTAAATCATAGAATTTATAGCACCTCACAAAGCAGGAATGGACCAAGTTTAAAGGTTACAGCTGAGAGCCACTAAAGCACTAGTGACACCATTGTTAATAATAATCAGCTGAAAAGCAAGACACAGCTCACACTTCAGAGCTGCACTAAAACATTCAGCATTTCTAAAGCTCAGGAGCCTTTGACAAGCTAGGCATAAATCAGGGGGGATTTAAATTCCTGATTTTCTGGCATTTTTCAAGCCATAAATCCTATGTATTCCTAACACCACATTGTCCCAGAACCAGAGCTAAGGGCTAGAGTGGGTTCCAGACACAGGTCGAAGAATCAAATTGGAATTAGGAGCTCCTGCTTCCCTCCAGGCCTTAAAACAATTCTTTCTGAAGGATATTTGAAGATTTATTTTTAAGTCTTCTGAAATGAGGCCAAGAGGGGATCACATTGATCCCAACACACTACCAGGCCTTTTTCATCTTTGAATATAACCATCTCTGGATTTTTCTAGAAGATCTTATTAATCCATGTCTCCATACTTAGAATTGTTTAGATAGCCAGTGGTAAGGAAGTAACTCAAGAGGGGAAATCAAAAGGCCTAAAAATGAGGTTGATTCAGTTTCTTAAAATAAGCTCAGGTACCACTTGCATCAGAGATTCAGAATCCCCTGAGATGCTGAGGTTCCGATTCTCCAGCCCAAATGAGCCATACTGAGTCAGAACTTCCAGAGTAAAGGACTTAATCACTTTGCCAAACGTTACCAGGCGATTCCTTTCATCAGGGGAGTTTGAGAAACAATGCACTAAACCTCTCTAAAAGTAGAGCCCAGGCATCTGCATTTTTTAAACCACAGGGTCAGGCACAAGTATGAACCAATGAATATTTGCTATATCAACTTGAATGTATCATCTGTTATATTCGTTTCTCCAGGGAGAATTCATCGTTCTTTTTTTTTTTCCCCCCTATTTTTCAAATAGATTTTCCCCTTACATCATGGTGTTCTTTCCTCCAGGGAGCTAGTTTGAAAAGGCAGTGCAGTTTGTCTCGAGACCTTTGTAGAATGGGGTTCCCCCGACCCTAGACACTTAATGTCACACAGGACTCAGAAGACCTCCGTGACCTGCGCTGTCTTTTTCACCTCATTGAGTACCAGTTTCTTCATATTCCAATTCAAATTATACTGCTGTAAGTTTTTTAGATTCCTTAACACTAATTAGTGAAGGAAGGAAGGAAAAGAATGAAATAGAAAAACTTATAATATATTCTTGGTTAGTTAATATTCTTTTCTAGCAGTCAAGGAATGTGGAATTTGAAGGCCTCTAACTCCAATGTATTTCATTTTATGGTGGGTTTTCTCCCCAAACTTTTCTGCTCTTTAAAACATGGTGGAGCCTCTACCATGAACCCTTGTGAATTTCTCCCCTCTGGGGCTTGCTATGGGCAGTTTGAGGTGTTAGAAAGTTAAGAATGGGAGGTAGCCCCAAGGGTAGTAAGACCCAACAGGCCTTTGAGGGACTAACTTTTCTGGTATGCCCCCCCCCCCCTTTTGAACATAGGACTGACTTTTCTGTCCTTTTTTCTTTTGAATATTATTGACCCAAATGTATTTGTATAGTTCCCCTTCTCTACCCACTTTGCAGATACTATGGAGAAAAGGCAATCAAAGACTTAGCATGATCTGGGGATGTAACTCTTGGTAGAGTGCTTGTCTACCATGCAGGAGGACTTGGATTTAATCCCCAGCACTGGGAGGGGGCAGTTTTAGCATGCTATTCTGTCCTATAAACTTTGTAGTTCTAAATTCCATCAAGAACAGAAAAAAAGGGAGAAGCAGAGACCTGGGAAGAAGTTTGTTTCTGGAATGAAAGGACTATGAGAGTAGGGGCCAATAAAGGCATGTGGTGTGGACAGCGAGGCCAGCTCAGGCAGATGGACTGATCACCCTCCTGACTCCTCCAACTTTGCCTGCTTGGGAGCCACCTTCTGAGGTCTGCATGGTAGAGACAACCAGAGTTTCCTCAAGATTCTTCTGAGGCCTGCTAAGGTGTGTAAACATTCCTGTCACCTCTCAGTGCAAGGAGGCAGTGTTTGATTATCCTGAAAGCAGTTTCTGTAGCAAACTAGGGAAAATCAGAACCAATTTTCATCAAAACATGGGACGCATGAGAGAGCCCCAAATCCAGATCTTCTCAGCTAACTCACTCACTTTCAAGTCGGTGGATTCTGGTAGAACCAGGGAGAACCTTCCTCTCATCTTCTCCTGTCTGAACTGTGTGCCAAACAAATATGCTTGTCTGAGCCAGAAGTTGAGTTTCCCCCACTTGTTGGCCTGGTTGGAATTTTAACACTTCCCTAAATATCTTTCCAGTTGCCTTCCTAGAGGAAGATGTGGATGGAAAAGAGCTTTGGAGACACAAAGTTGGGGTTCAAGTTTTCAATCATTGTAACTGACGGGCTGTGTGATTTTACACAAGGTACTGACCATCTATCTCCAAATCTCAATTTACTCTGGTTAAATGGGTAGTGGCAGTGACTTCATGAACTGCTGCCAAGATAAAAAATCATGTCAACACCTGGTACAGCTTTTTTCCCCAAATCAAAGAGTGAAAGTCTCTGCCCCTGTCCAGGCCTGCCCCAATCCATCTATTCTTTTGATTCCTCAGCATGTATTTGTACGGATTCTCCCCTTGGGGTGTCCTGCCCCAATCTATGACTTTAGTACGAACAAAGCATTCAGAATGGATGCAAGAAAAGACACAAGAGACTCAGGATACCTAGTTAAGAGGCAGTTAGTCAAAAATGAGATGAAATGAAGACCCAAACTAGAGGATGGCAGAGATAATACACAGTGAACATGGAATATTTGAAGTCAGGATCTGAAAGTCTTAGCACCTGACTGGATTTGCATGATGAGAGTGGCAGAGAGGGGTGCTCACAGCACTCAGAAGAGACCTAAACTCAGGTTTTTATTCTGTCATTTACTAGTTTTATAACTCTGAAAAGCCATTTCACCCCTAAGTCTCATTTCTGTCCTTAGTGAAACAAAGTTGGAGATACCTACAAATTAAATGAGGAAATGTAAATGCCTAAAAGTTGATGGATGGACCATTATTCAATAATGGTCACTTTCTTATTCTAACCTTAAAAGCACTTACCTTTCTTGAGTCTCAGTTTTTTCATTTGTAAAGGGTGGTGGGGGCGGGGGTTCCTTACTGGCCCTCTGGCTCTCACACTATCAGAAAACAGTTTGGTTTACACATATTGGTGCAGGCCAAAATTCATAGAGCAGGTTTCCTGGTCAAGTTGATAAGGTGACTGAGGACTCCTAAAAGAACTAGTTAGGGACTGGTAACACCAGCCCCTAGGGTTATCATAGAAGCCGAGAGGGCATTTTTGGTTGTCAAAATGATTGGAGGTGAATTATTACATCACTGCAGAATTCAAAAACTGAAACATTTGAGATGACAGACAACTTAAATATCCTGAATTCATGTGTATAAATGTTTGGGGGAAAAAAAAAAAAATCACACTATATCCCCCAGAAAATGTACAATCATCATTTATCAATTAAAAATAAAATGATTGGATTATGCTATTGAAATTAGAGGATGGGCACTAGAGCTATTTTATGTATAGAATTGGTGTGGTACAATTTTAAGTGCATGTCCACCCAGATATTCAAGTAGGACATTTCTTTCTCAAAATGGAGACTAGGACCCCTAGAGTTTGAGACTGTTTCAGGGATAATTCAAGGTTAAAAAAAAGTCGCTTTCACAGTAATACTTTAACAATTATTGGCCTTTTTTCATAGAGTTGACATTTGCAAAGGACAAAAATAAAATATGGGTGAAAGTGCTTGTGCCTTAGCTCAAATCAAGGTAAAAGCATCAAACTGTCACACTAGTGGTTGAAGTTTTCACAGCTGTGCATTTGCAGTTGAACAAGCAAAAACAAAACACTCTAGTTTCACTGAAGAATGTCCCTTTTGAAGAAATGAAATTAACGTCACTAAATCTTGACTCTGAGGATACACCTTTTTAATATTCTGCTTGACAAAGTTCTGTGTATTATCTTGTTTTAATTGCAAGTTGAACTAGTCTCTTTTTTTCATGTAATACCATTTTTTTTACTTGAAAAACCAACTAGCAGAACAACTGATTATTCATCTGTATATCATAAAGATCATTTTCTCAAAAATTTTTTTCATGTAAGAAATTATTTCCAAGAAAACAAAGTGCTTTTTACCAAGAATAAAATTCAGACATTCAAGCAAAAATTAGAGTTATGGAAAAGTTGTACTTCCCACCATGAGTTTGAAGGCTTCCCCTATACATGAAGACCTTTCTAATGAGATCAGTAGCAATAGCAAAAAATGTGACGTGCAGATTTTATATAATAGAATGTGTCAACGTTTGGAAGAACTGTATAATTCAATGTTTAAAAATAACCAATGCATGATGTTCCAAAGCCATGTATGGTAAAAGATGCAACATAACCCAATGGATTTGTGGCATGGTACAAAATGTTCATTGATATTTCCAGAGTCAACAGTGCAAGAAATATTTAGGCAAAAATCACTCGCCGAGTTGGGTGTTTTATCAAAGAATATCCACATTTGCTTGAAAAGTCTATTATATACTGTTGCCTTTCACATTTCTCCATGTGGGACTGGATTTTCTTCAAATCCATCTAGCAAAATACCATATGACAACAGATTAAACACAGAAGCAGATATGGGAATCTAGTTGTCTTCAATTGTGCCAGATATTAGATAGTTCCAAAAATGTTAAACAATGTCACTCTTTTCTTCAAATGATCTTTTATTCTAGAAGACAGTTATTTTTAACAAAAACATTATGTAACTTGGAATTTTTAAATAGAAATTAAAACTCAAATTTTAATGTTAATATAGTAAATGTCAATAGATATAATCCATATAAAAAAGCTCTTAAACGTTCTCAATACTTTTTAAGGGTATCAAAGGAGTTAATATCAGAAAGTTGGTACAAAAAAATTCAATTATCTTAGCTTAGAACATAAGATTTATATAGGAACAAAAAATACTTTTATATGTACTAATGTACCCTGGCTTTAAGAAATGCAACTACTATGTCTGTCAACAGTTGATTGTATCTTTCTTAAAACTTAACCAAGAATTGTTGATAACTTCATCAGGTCACACCACCAATGTCAACACCAGTCATGACATTAGTTGCTTATGTAGTTCTGCCTTTGTAGTTGTCTCAGCCCTGTGATTTTTTTTGATCAGGTGCAGGCACCCAACACCTCATCTCATCTTCTGGTGTAGTTTTTTGTGCACAAGGATTTACATCCCGAAATACTCATTGTATTATTTTTTTAAAATATAATAAATGCATTTTATTATTTTAATTATGTAGATTGGTGACTTCTATAATTTGTTAATTTCACAATAAGAAAGACATTATAGAATATTTGTTACAAAAGGGGCATTAGATCTGAGAAGCATTGCTCAGGAGGAAGCGGAGTCTGATGCAAGCGATTTGAAGAGTTATCCAAAAAGAGGTGATAACAAGTCACAGAGGAGTCAACTGGTGAGATGTCTGGTTTAATAACCCATTTCCTTAAAAGTGATGGAGGAATGAACATCAATTGTGTACAGACACAATCCCAAAAGAACACTGTTCCTGAAAATTGATCCAAAGCATCCCCCCCTTACTCTCTAGTCACAAAGTGCTACCTTCTCTGTTTCCCACCAATCTGGATCACATGCTTTTCTTCCCTGGGTTTGTCTTATCTGCTTTCTTGAATCAATAGATACCAACATAACTCCCAAACTTTTTTTTTTTTTTTTACTGGTCACACTTTTTTTTGAACACCTCAGTCCACTTCTGATTTCAGGCTGCTGCTGCTTCTTCCCAGGATTTCTACAATTCAGAAAACCATCTTGATATCTGACTTTAATGAGGGCAAGTACTCAAAGAGGAAGTGTGAAAAAGAACTTCCATAACATGAGAGGTTAGGCTCCTGCTACCCTTGGTCTCTCCCACTCTGAGCTAAAGTCTTTGTTCCTTCCCTCCTATGAATTCTGAATTGCATTCAACTTCACATTTTCATAAAGTAGCTAAATGTCTCACTCTCTTCACCCATGATTAAAATCCAGTTGTTTATTTATAGGGCCATTTGTTGCTGAAACCTCCTCTTAGAGAAATAATAATTGCTTCTTCAGATGGTTTTCTTCCATCTGCCAGAAGATGTCATTTTGGGATGAGGCCATTCAAACTTGCTCAAATCTGAGCGATAACTCAACTAAAATGAGGTCAATGTAAATGACTACCCACAACGGGGGAAAACCTGTTAAATTAAATCCAGAGTAAGTAGCAACATATCATGTAGTGAGAGTTACATGTGTCAAATGAAGGAGTGTTATGAGGATTAATGAGTCCGTTATTAAAAAACGCTTTGGGATTCTTGGATGAATGGCATTGTTGAAAGTGGGGGCAGGGTTGGCACTTACAGATTGCAGCTATATCAGAGGCCTTGTAATAGACTCTGGGGAAATATAGAGAAAGCAATGGAAGAACTTAAAAACATATCTTCTTTATTGATGTACCTTATACAACATTTAGCAGTCCAAATACTTATTTTGGTGAAATGTGTAGACAGATGTGTCTACCAAACAACATTCTACAGAAGTAGTGAGCTCATCTGAGAATTCCAACCTGGTGTTGTGGACATTGCTGGGCAATGGCAAGACCCAATTCATAACCAATGTATTCTTATTCCCCACAAGGGTTGTGTAATAGCCAAATGTCAAAGATGGAGAATGTCTGAAAATTCTGTTGAGTGAAATCTAGTCAAAGGGAGTGACATGATTCTAGGCTATTTCCTTACCATGTTTGATACCGTCATGGATAGTGAAAAATGCAGACAATTGCCTAGATGTTTCTAAATACCCACAGGTCTTCAATAGGCTTCTAAGTGACTGCATTTTTCTTTTTCTACCTGGAAGGTTATACATTTGCGAAATGCACAACTAAGATCATCCTGTCTTTTGAGAATGTAAAATTGTGATGAGGCTTCTTTTGTCTCTCTTGCATAGCCTTCTGACTTCCCAGGACCCCGGTCTTCATGGTTCCTACTGGCTGTGAGATTCTGACATAGCTGGACCCTCTTCCACAGGTTTCTACTGCTGTGTGACCCTCCGATCCTCACCAGTCTAGCCATGGAGTCGACTGCTTGTCCTAGAATACCCCGAGGCCTGCTGACACCAGGCATGTTATGTACAGCAACACTGTATTGAATATTTGGGGTAGTAAATGGTGTTCATCTCACAGGAATAACAGTAATTCAAAATATAGTAATAGACATTTCTAAAAGTGCTCCAATCATCCCAGCATAAAGAACTTTTTGTTGTCTGCTTTTTATGCTATCACCCCTGCAATGCCACACAGTTCCAGGATTCCTTTGTTCCCTCCTCTACTCCATTTTTCCTACTTCCAAATTCATATTAGCTGTCTATTCTTAGAAATGTTTATTTATGATCCCGTCCAATCTGTGCTCTTAGAGCATTGTCTTCCATCCTTGATGCAGTTCATCAAGGCGTTTTCCTGACTAAACACATTTGCTTGGGAAGGAATAACTTTAGGTCTTTTCCTAAAAGGAGTTCTGTCATCTTCCATGGGAAATCTGGGTCACCCTGAAACTACTTTGGAGGGAGTCCCAGGCACCAATGATGATCCAGAATCACAACAGCGGCCCTCTCCACTATTCACTAGTGTCAAAGAACAAAATTTCAACTACAGTTCTAAAGATCAAATTGGCTTTTATTAGCAATTTATGTACCAGGCAGCATCCAGTCTAAGAAGACAGGAACTCTCTGGGGCATGGCAAAACGGTCAGTTTTTATAAGATACCTTGAGCAGGAACTAAGAAATATTGTGCAAAAGGTTAAATTACTTTTTTTGTGTGTGTTATAGCTGAGGGGTCTTCCTTATCATGCCAGCTCAGGTTGACTGGACCCCTCTCAATCGGTTGTTTTGTAAGAAAACTGGCCTATTTGGGAATCTAACCATCTCTCTCCTGATTCATTTGAAGATCAGATCTTACAAGTAAATAACTTAGGTTTTAGTTTAAGGTGGAAACAGCATGAATGGTTCTATTTTGGGTTGATCTGTTGGACTTAGCTCCTGAACTAGGTCACAAATCAACATCAGAGTCCAGTACAAAGTACTAATATGCCAACTACAAAAGGAAGGAAGAGATCCCTAGAATGAAGATGTCAAAAGGGGTTATTTGGGTCTTTTTTTTTTGGTCAGAAGTTTTATAAATGGAATTTATTATTTTGAATAGGTAACATATGAGCTATAAATAAAAAGTTCAAAGGGTCTTGAGTGAAAAGTTATTCTTCCCTCTTCTGTGCCATAATTGCTCAGACTAACTTTACAGAAGCAACCATGGGCAACCGTCTTCTTCCCAGAAATTTTCTATACATTTACAAACATTAATGGTATATCTTGAGATCATCCAAATACATTTCATTTATATTGGTTTCATAATTTTACATGGTATGTATTGACCATAATTCAAAACATTGATAAACTCAGATTTTCAGTATCTTCTTATTGTAATAATCTTATAACAAATATCTTTATGGATATAGTATTTTATATGAATGCAATTTACCGACAGGATAAATACTTTGAACTAAACCCTTATCCAGCGTGATATGCATTTAATTTTTTAGCAATTGCCTTCCATAGAGATTGGCCAATTTACCCTCCCTGAAATATGTTGAAGATATAAAACTGTTACTTAAGAGATAGCAAGGATGACATAAGAGGCCGGCAGTGAGGAGAAATGGTTCGCTCCCAGCCTGTATGCACCTTGAGGATGGCAACTGTATTTTCATCATCACGTCATCCAGGCCCTAGAACAATGCTGGAATAAATATGTAAGTTCACTGTTGATGAAGTGAATGGCATAGTGACAGTTCAGAGCCAAGAATGAAACCTAGCTGATTGGCAAAGAGTTGAGTGAACAATCTGGGGTATTATGTATGACATGAGGGGAAAATAGCAAACTTGAAAAATCTAAGTTGCTGTTCTTCTGTCATCACCTAAAAAATAATGTGTGCTTTCATCACTGTTATCAAAACAAATAGAGAAAATGTGGTGAAATGTATCTTAGATATCGCCATCTTCTATGGGAAAATATTGATTGTATCATCCAAGAAAGAACATTAACTTCTATTTTTCCAGGCACTGGCCATTAGTTTTGTGAATTAGTAGCCATTGAATCAAAATGTTCTAAGACCAGACTAATAGTCTTGGCTACCTAACTGGCCAGCAGTCAATCCTGATCACCATGTTGGGAAATAATCAGATTTTTCAGTGGCCAATCCATTTTTGAATGTGTGAAGACAAGACTATAAAATAAATGGAATACTGGAGTTCAATGATTGGTTTAATAATCCAAGGAAATCAAGTAATTATTAGGAGGTAATTGATATAAAGATTGTATAATACTTATACACAAAAGATATATATTTCACCAAATACTACTATATGTCAAGCACTGTCCTATCCCTGCATTATTGCTAGACTTCACAATTCTAGGTATAGGCATTATTGTCCCAATTGTATAGGCAAGGAAATTGAAGTCTAGAAAGGCAGAACATCTCCCCAAAGATTACTCAGCTAATGAAGTAATGAAGCAAAAATTCCAACCCAGGTCTATAAGATGTTAAAACTATATTTCTACTCTTCTGTGAGGCTTAGATTGCAAGTATGAACTAATGCCATGGTTCATTCACCATTCATACCATTATCACATATTTCTTCAAGCTGTCTCACTAAGTCAGTGGGATGGTAGTGTTTATGACATGCAATTAAATCTCAGTCTCACTTGCAGGCCAACTCCTCTAAATAACGTGTTACTCTTTCCACAAAGAATGGATTTGGCTTTGGATGTAGTAATGGCACATTTGTAGTGCATGGTTTTCTTTCCAGAACACATCTGATCACCCTGGGCATTGGGGATATTTCAACATTTAGACTCTACATTTATCACGGTGTGTTTGTTGCCTGTAACACTTTTTTTTTTTTTTTTTTTTTTTTTTTTGGTACCTGGCTCATTAGAGAGACCACTAGACATTTTAAAACCAAATTGAGTTTAAATACATTTCCTTGACGCATCTGTTTTGTTAAATGTATCCCATGAAGCCAACATTAAAAGCAATGCCATTAAGAGGGCATAAGGTAAGCTCATTTACTTGACCAAATTGTATAACACAATGAATTAATATGGTAATATGCCTTTGGAGACCAGCAGCAGATAATAGAGGTGAACAGAGGAGCTCAAGCCTGGTTTTGGAAAAGCAAAAGCAATTCATCATTATGCTGTAACAATATAGGAGAACATTTCTCATTTCCCACTCGCCTGCCCCCATTCTGAAAACCTTTGGTTGTACTTTTTAAATGCCGACTTTGACCAATACAACTTTGTTCACTCACATTGTGCCATTCTGTTACCCAAAGAGCTCTCTTGCTTAGGTTTTCAAAGAGTGGTAAATAAGCGGAGATTTCAGTTATAAGTGAGAGCTGGTAAAGCCTGAAGCTGCCCCTGTCACCCTGAAGAACAACTAGCAAAACACTCTTCCCCTAGAAAGAAAGCAAAGGGAGGGGACAGACAAGAGCAAGTGGAGCAGAAACACCAGCACAGATCCTAGCTGCCTTTTCCTGGGAGCCAAGTATTTAAAATTATGTGCTATGTACATTGCCAGTCATTTCTTGAACTCAGTCCTTCTCTTGGTTGTTGTTTGAACTGTTTTCATTCTGCCAAAAAAAAAAAAAAAAAAAAAAAAAAAAAAAAAAAAAAACCTAAGAAAACCTATTGTGCCTGATCAGCAAATGTATCCCCTAGCCAATTAAGGGGTGGGGGTGGGGGGTGATATCTAAATGTTCTCCCCTGACTATAAGATGGGTTATGCTCATTATAGAAAATTTTAGAAAACAACAAGCATGAAGGAGGAAATGCAAAAATCAATTATATTCCAACTCTCAGAGATAGTCTGAAATATTTTAGTGTATTTATCTCTATTTCACATATCACTAAATAATTTTCAAGAACTGATTTTTACTATGATAAGATGATTTTTAAGCAATTCTGAAGTTGAACATTTAGGTTTTCAATTAATTTTTACAAGGAAAAAGCAAGGCAAAAGCAAGCACACTGACATAAACCTTTCACCCCAGAATTCATTTCTTTTAGAACGAATTTCCAGAAGCAGCATTCCTAGGCCAGACAGCAAGAGTAATGTTAGGGTTCTTAGGTTAAATTCACTGGACACTTTAGAATCCTCATTTTTCTTGACCTCTCGGCAATTTCTGACACCACGAACTGATACCCTTTTCCTGAAACCTTGGCTTTTGCTCTGTGATGCCAAGTTTTCCCAATTCATTCCTACCTCTCTGCCTTTGTTTCCACAGTCCCTTTCCGGGTCTCTCCTCTAAGCATCAATATTGAAGTTAAGTTTCCATCCTGTGTCCTCTTTTCTATCCTATGATCACTCTAAGCAGGTTTCACTTACTGTTTCTGTATCTAAAATTCCCTGATGTCATCTGTCCTCAATCTCATTTTCCAGGTCTAGGACATGTGTCCTAGATTCATGGACTTCTCCCATGTCAACGCCTCGTGGGCATTTCAAACCCACAGTATCAAACTGATCCCACACTTCCTATTCCCTCTTTTAGAAGAATGATAAATATTAGTGATGAAACTATGTATCATTTTCTCATTAGTGACTTTAATGGCAATGGTTCCTGTGTAATGCATTTAGCAAGATATTGCCTGTTGGTTTGAGACAGGAATTTTGATCATGTGAAACTATACAAAGGAAGATCTTTCTCTCCTGGTATTTAGACTACACCTTTGTATGAAGGGTGTTAGTCCTACCATGTGGTCTGAACCTGAGCCTCTGTCCCAAATGATCTTTGGTTTGGGTGCTAAAATTACCCAACTCATAATGAATACATTCAAATACACAGAAATATTCAGTAAAGGACCACAGCTTGTTAAAGACACTGAAAACTGATAAGTTGAAGGAAAAGGTAGTTTATAGAAATATTAAAACTAAAACCAAGCTTTCAAACAATCACATGAAATGATCCAGCAATCCCACATCTGGTTATAGATCCAAAAGAAAAGTCAGTCTTGAAGGGATGTCTACCCTCCCATATTTATTTTAGCATTATTCACGTTAGCCAAGATATGGAAATAACCCAAGTATCAACAGATGAATGCATACAGCATACGTGGTATATACATACAGCAAAATATTATTCAGCCTCAAAAACAAAGAAATCCTGTTATTTGGGATAATCTGTGAGACTCCGAGGGACTCTGTGCTAAGTGATATAAGTTCCTCACAGAAGGACAAACACTGCTTGATTCCACTTATGTGAGGCATCTATATGACCAAACTAAAGCAGAGAATACAACAGTGGTTGTCAGGACCTATGGGGCTGGAGGAATTTTGAATCTGTGCAAAGTGTATAAAATTTCTATCATACCGAATGAAAATTATTAGCTCTAGAGCTATGCTGTATGACATAGTGTCTATAGTCAACAATAAGGAGTTGTGCACTTCAAAATGGGTAGCCAGGTGTGGTGGCACACACCTTGAAATCCTAGCTGCTGGGAGGCTGAGACAGGAGGATCTTGAATTCAAAGCCAGCCTCAGCAAAAGTGAGGTGCTAAGCAACTCAGAGACCCTGTCTCTAAATAAAATAGAAAATAGGGTTGGGGATGTGACTTAGTGTTCGAGTGCCTCCGAGTTCAATCCCTGGTACTACCCCCCAACAAAAGAATTAAGGAATAACATCTTATCAGTGGACTCCTCTGAGGAGGTTTTACATATTGAGTAGGATGGCTTCTCTTCCTCCCGACACTCCACACAGAATGAGGCACACAAATCGCACTCTGCAGGTTCATAGCAAGGGTGATTGTCCCACTTATGTGAGTTCCAGGGACAGAGCCACCTGATCATCACCCATGCCCTTTATGTGGCTCTCCCACACTCTTTCCTTGGTATTGTATCTCAACCTCCCATGAAGATCTCAAGATTGGACCTGTAATGCGTCAAAGCTTTTGGAAACACCTGCTGCAGTTGTTCCAAGCCTAGAGCCACAGATCTTTGAAAGTAAATGCCCATCTAACATTACCTGCTGAATAAACAAGTAACATTTTACTACTTGTTTAAAAGTGCTACTAAAAATTGTGGTATTCATTGTGTCTTTCAAATCAACCAATTCTAAAAACCCAATTATCATGGGGGAATGCCTAACCTCTTAGATTAAATGATGTCTTCAAAGCATATTGGCTTTACATTTAAGAAACAGGTAAGAGACTCACCCAGGAATCACCAGGATCACTTATTGAATTAGTACCCAGTCTGGATATAAATATTCTTGCTCCTGATTGTACATCAAGGACTCTTTGTACTAGATTCCTTTCTAAAGGAAGGTCAAACTTGAACATGGCTTCAAATTTGCTCTTTTGAATTGTTATTGTTGTGATCAGTGATAACTAAAGGCAATATCCCAGAGAAGTTGGAAAAAGAGTTCATTGGGATCTTCAGAGAATGATTAGAAGACAATCACTCCTGAGTTTAATTTTTATTACTGATGGGAGGTGGCTCTATTGAGGACGATAATGATCAAGTCTGACAACTGACCTACTCTTCTCACTTCCTGAGCACATGGTTACCCAGTACAGACTACATTTCCCAACCTATTTTTGTAGCCAGGTATGTCTGCTGGACTAAAGAGATCAAGTATTCATCAATAAAAAGCTAACAGAAATGGCCCGTACAACAGATGTTTCATTTGCCTTGAAGAACAAACACTTCTTGCCTTGGATTTTCTGTCTTTCCTCTTTTCCATTAGCTGGAATATGAACATACCTATGACCCAGCTTTGATTTAGTGGACAAAATTAATGCCCCCACGTGAGGATGGAGCATATGAAAAAGCAGGCACCGAAGTCTGACTACCTGGAACATAACTACCCATCAGTCTAGATCATGAAAGCATCGGTTCATGTCACCTACTCTTTTTAAAGCCACTGTCCTTTGGGGACTGTGTCATGGTCACTCTGTCTTTATCATAACTTAAACAGTGAGCAAACATTTTCCTACCCTTTGGGGGCACTGAGAGAGAAAACTAAGGTCATCAGCTTTCCACTTTAATCGAGAGCAAAAAATATCTTGACCAATCTATACAGTGCCCGAGGAGGAAAAAATGTCAATTCTGTTTTGGGATCAAAGTGGGGGTGTGGTCTGGGGGTCTGGTTCATGCTATAAAAGCCATAGACATTTACTGCATATTTTAGAGGTCTCTACTACCTAAAAAAATATTTTCCAATATAATTTCCATCCTGTTTTTATAATGCCTAAAGAATTATGTGAACAAATAGAAGGGGGGAAAAATCATGAGAACTATGCTGTGTTTCATTGAAAAGCTATTCATACCCCTGAAATCTTACAGTGGACATTAATTCAAATCATATTTGACATTAAAATATTTTCATGTTGATCTCTAAACTGCTCCTGCCATTTCCCCCTTTCAATAAGGAAGCTTTGTAATGGGTTTTCTGACACACCCCGGGAGAGAGGGAATTCAAAGTCCCTCTCCTTTTTTGCCATATTTTTGTTGAGTTTCCAACCTACATTACATTTAAGCAGCATATCCAGGGACAACTGAATTGGGAGACTGGGACTTGTGAACTGGTTGCCTGGTTCCTCTGGAGAAAGTGTTTTCATCAGCTTTTTTGCTGTTGTGACTAAAAGACCTGACAAGAACAATTATAGGGGAGGAAAAGTTTATTTGGGGGCTCAGTTTCAGAGGTCTCATTTTTTCAGAAAGCTGGCTCTATTCCTCAGAGTTCCAGGTGAGGCAGGACATCATGGCAGAAGAATGTGGCAGAGCGAAGTGGCTCATATGATCAGGACGCAGAGAGAGATTCCACTTGCCAGATACAAAATATATATCCCAAAGGTACACCCCGCCAAAATGACCCATACTCCAGTCACACACTACCCACCTTCAGTTTCTACTCAGTTAATCCCATGAGGGATTAATTCACTGATTGGGTTAAGGACCTCATGACCCATTGTCTCACACATGAGCTTTCCTGGGATACCTCACAACCAAACAGTAACAGTAGTCTTTGGGGACTTCTTTTCTCTAGGTACACAAGAGCCTAAGGACAGTTCTGCCAATGCTCCGACCAATCCTGAAATGAAGGACCTGCCACACAGTGTGGAAATGGGAAGCTCAGTGGAGCCCACAACAGCCCAAGAAGGGATGTTCACTTCTCCCTTCATCTTCCACATCCAGCTACCTGTGTCCTGAAAGTACCATCCTCTCCCTCCAGGGCATTTCCAGGGAACAAAGGAGGCCTATTCTCTTCGGGTTTAAAATCTCATAATTCTATTATTTCTAATTTGATTATTTTCCCACTGGAAGGAATAAGTAAAGCACTTTTCTCCTGTATGTTCTGTCTACTTGAATCTGATTTATAACACTCAAAGCTATTATGATTAAAGGTGGCTGCCTCCTCTTTAATGTGGAGTGCCTCTTTTCGTTCTGCCTAACCACACAGTCAGGTAATGTTCCTTTTTTATTATGGTTACATATAGAAGGTTTATGTAGCCTAGGGTTCTAGAAGTTCCAGTCCCAGATCAGGTGGCCTTATTGCTCGAGGTACCAGATGGCAATGATGGGAGGCACATGTAAGAGTAAAATGCCCTCAAATAGAAAGCAGGGGTCCCCCAGCCCCTTGAAGGCATGTACCCAATGACCCAAGAACGTCCCAGTAGGCTCCATCTTTTAAAGGTCCACAGAACCTGCCAACAGCAATACCCCAGGGACCACACCTATAACAGATGAACCTTTGGGAGACGCTATCCATATGCAAACCATAGTACAGGGCAGTTCTGTGAAGAACTGCCAAACCATCTTCCTACTTTTTAAATAAACCTTGGCAGTTCAAAGAATCTTGACCACCACTGTGTGGGATCAAAAAAGCATGCTTGGGGTGAATTTGGGGGCATTCACTGGTGACCCAATACCTCTGATTCCTTGGGTACATGAGGTGGCCAGGAAAGGATGGGATCCAGCCATCTGTGCCCACATGCCCAAAAGACAACAGCTCAGTGTCAGCCGGACTGCAGCCTCATGTTCCCAATGCTGCAACCAGCTGAGGGAGAATAGGTCACCGGGCCACAGTTCCCTACAGATTCCACAGGCACAGTCCAGTCCAGCAGATCTGAGTACCAATTTGGAGGTACAGGAGCCCCAGGATGGACATGAAGAATTGTGATCTGCTGAGAGAGGTAGCAGGGGGCCAGCTGAAAGCAGGGCCCAGGAATCTACCAGCTATAGGTCAAGTTCTGGTTTGCAAAGTCAGTGGATCAACCAACCCTGGGCAACCTGGCAGTTGAGGTAACATATGCTGCCAGGCCAGTAGGCAGTCAGTTATGGAGGCAGCACTGGATAGTTTGAATGCATTCTGGGCTAATAGGTACTGAGACCTTAGGAAGTGGCTCCTCCCTGACTGTGTCCCCACTGCTGAGGACTGGCTGAGCAGAGGGAGTGACCTGTAGTCACCTAGGATCTTAGGAAGGAAAAGTTTCCTCTCAGCTCCTGGCTAGATGTGCAGAAACAGTCATCTGAGGCAGAGCAGGATAGGACAGGTCTCTAGCGAAGATGAGAGATCACCTGGCCCAGTACTGGTCTGCTCATAGAACCACATGTCAGTAGGAAGGATAATGGGAAGTAGGACAAAGCCAGATTTATTGCTCTGGGCTAAACCAGTGGAGTCAGGTTCTGGGGAGGGGACGCAGGGAGTTGAACATACCCCTCCTCTCTTGGCACCTTGGTTGGCTGGCCCAACACACGATGTACCTGCTCATCACCTGCTCAGGGGACAGGCTCCCACTGAAGTTCTATGTGCCAGGAAGTGCTGGAGGGCAGGATCATCCTCCCCACCTGTAGCCTGTGGGGTCACCTGCAAGGTCCCAGTGTGAAGGCGGGGCCTGGGGCTTGGAGGAAGCAGTGGTCCCCTCTTTTCTTGGCTGGGGCCTTCGGCAGCACCAGCCTCTTGGGTAAACTGGGGCTCATTTTCATCACCACATCGTGTTTAGCCTTCTTCCAGATACAGTCTCCAGGACTTTGAGCTGTCACTGCCACACGCACGCCTGCTCTTGAGGGCAATTACACTATCCCTTTCCCCTCGGCACCCCCATGGACCGCTGCTGCAGTCGTGCTCTTTGCTGGCTTCCACTCCTGTGCCTGCAACTTGCACGGTCCCTGTGCCACAATCAGATGTGCCAACCCCGCTTTAAAGTAATGACTGATTGGAAACCCAAATCTTGGTGGTTTTCAAGAACTTTGTTATAATAAACTTAATTCTATCACCCCCAACATGTGAAAAAGAGATGATCTGATCCTTCCATGGCATTCATCCAAATACGGAAATACGAAGCAGGAAAGGATTTCTTTCTATTTCTCTACTTTGGTTCTGGATGGTCAGAGTTTCCCGTAATTGCCTGTGGAATTAAAGTCCTCGCAGAAAAGAACTTCAACCGTTACTCCAGGCTCCATACCCACAAACAATCCCCAGATCAGTGTTTTGAAGATGAAACAATAGTGAATATTTTTAAGGCTATGTTGTAATAGATAATACTTGATAATTTGAAATATACTGATTAATTTTTTCATATAACGTCAAGTTTGAATTGACCTAACAATAGCTTCACAGGAACAGTAAGAATATAATCATTTTATCACTTTGAAAGTGAATAAGGTTGAAAACTTTCTCCTCTATCACCTCTGTCTTAACACACTTATCTACAGACAACATCCTTGACTCATTGAACTATGACTATCATCCTCCAAAAATCTAGTTATTGGCTCTTACCCAATATAGGAACTGACACAACCTACATCTAATATATTATATAGACTGAAATTTGTAAACATTTGGTAGATAAGAATTAGAACTTTTGATGGCATATCAGGTTGATGGTATCAAAAGCTATATAAATAACTGGATCTCTGTATTTATAAGAACATCCTCTCCATCTGCCATAGTTTGGTTCTTAAATGCCACCAAAAGCTACATGTTTTGAAGGTGCAGTCCCTAGCTTAATGCTATTAGAACATGGTAACAAGTTTAAGAGTTGGGACATAGTGGGAGGCTTAATGGTCATTTGGGGAACATTCCCTTGAAGGGAATAGTAGAACACCAGCCTCTTCTTTCTTTTTGATCCCCAAATATGAGGTGAATGGCTTTCTCCATCATGTGCTCCCTGCCATGATGTGCTGCCTCAAGCCAGGCCCAAAGCAATGGAACCCACCAACCATCTACTGAATTCTCCAATACTGGGAGCCAAAACAAATCTTTTTTCTAAATTGATTATCTTATATTTGTTATAGTAATAAAAAGTTGACTAACACACCATCTAATCCAAATACCAATTTAGACAAGTAAGTCTCTTCCTTTTCTGTCACAGGAAAAAAAGTTAGCACAACTTGTCTCCCAGCTATAAAATGCACAGAGACCCCTCTATATTTTTGGAGCCCATATTCAGTGATAGCCAATACTGATTGTAAATAGCATTTACTTTCCTTCTATTTTTTGACCCCAAAATGTTAAGTATAAATATGTGATGCTTCTTCAGGACAAACAAGATTTCAGGAAACAATCATTTTATGATCTAGCTAAAGTCTATTTAATATAAAGACTTTAATAAAGTTGTTGTTTAAAACCAGTCCAAAGCAATGACATATGATAAATGCTCTGCTGCTATCGTGAACATTTTAATCAAATCATAGCATAAGTCAACCCAATGCAAACATTATCTTTATGCTCACCATTTACATGTTGAAACTCCATGTTTGTGACTCAGAGCTGAGAATAAATCAACAGAAAACAAGAAGCAATGCTGCTTTCCTTATTTCATGTGGAAAAAGTCTGGCTGACTCTACTCAAAATAAGTACACATGTACACACACACACACACAGAGAGAGAGAGAGAGAGAGAACACTAAGTATATACACACCCAAAGTGAATCCAGGAACTATTTTTATTGGTGTATTACAACTATACATAGAATTCATTATGCCATATTCATACATGCACATAATTTGATCAATTTCAGTACTGTCCCTTTCCCTTCAAATGTCCCTCACCCTGATGTGCTTGATCTACTCTACTTATCTCCCTTCTATTGTTTTAATTAGGGCATTGTAATTATGCATATAAATGCGACATTATGGTAGATCTATACATGGGCATAGCATAACTTGGTAGATTTCAATACCCAGTGTTATGGGGAGCAACTTAAGAACAGACCAATCACCACTGAGAAGTCCAAACTTGTGAGTCTTTATTAAGTTAGTCGGCTGACTGTCTCACACAATGCCCAAAAAATGACTATTGGGAGAACAGCCCCGACCATGGGGTTGTAGGGGTTCTTATACCAAAAATCACGTCAATCATAAGTGTCTGTTGCTATGATTCGAATTACAAACTAACATCATGAGATCAACAGAGGGGGAAGTGGGTCACCTAGGTACAAACTAAAGAATGGTTACTAACATCCACACAATTACAGTTTACATGGTACATCAGTTAGGAGCAATAGAGATCAAAAGACAGCAATTTTTCATTATATGAGAATTGTCATTTTGTATTGCTAAACATGTTACACTAAGTAACTGATGGGTACAGAGGTGGGGTGTTCCCATGGGAGAAAGTTATTTCCTACATAACATGGAGTCTCAGAGCAAACTGGAGTCTTTTTAGTCATTCCCCTCATAGTCTGGCCTATAAACATTCTCATGGAGCCAGATCTGTCAGCCTACCACACCAGCACTTCCCCAAGCCCTCCCCTTCGCCCTCCCTCTTGATCTCCTCCTCTGTTTGTCTCCCTCCTATTTTCATGGTATTCCTTTTTTTTTTTTTTTTAACTTTAATTTTTCTCCCCTCTCTAGATTTTGGGAACTTTTAAATGAAAGCTTTAGCAAACATCATTGGGTAGTATTCTAACATTCCCATCTCCCAGCAAAGTTAACAACACTACACAGAATCAAAGTCTAAATTGCCAATTAAAAACCCTATGTGGCTCCCAAAACTCATTTCTTCGAACTACCACTCATAGGACTTGTAGAAAATACACTATGCATACAAATTAGTGTTTGTTTTATTTGCAAAAATGAGACACCATAGACAGGACCATGAACACATCCTCGGCTACAAGCAGGCCTTCTCAGATTGATATTTCTTCCTCCATGCTTCCAACCAGGTTCATAAACATGCCATTCTTAACCCTCAATGGAATCTCAGTGGTTCTTGCTCTTGCCTGCCATTTGATGCTAGTGGATTCCTTCTAATCAATAGTGTCTCTATGCTGATTGTTAAGATTTTGTTCTCAAGGAGAGTTACACTTTTTGTTCTCAATTTCTTGACAGGTTTCTCTAGTGATTCAGAAAAGCATAAGTTTTTGGAGAAGTATCAGAAATGAATTCCCACATGAGAGCATCAGTTTTGACAGAAGAAATAGTTTAGTGAAATAACAGTTTCATGATATCATTTTCTTGTATTTTTTAAAGACTACTCTGCAGAACTACAAAGGAGCCCATAAAAATGATAAAGTTTTAAAAGATGACTGAAGAACCATCAGCTTTAATATAGTATGGATATGAGGTGTCCCCCCAAAAACTCTTGTGTTAATGCAGAACTATTCAGAGGTGAAATTATTACATTATGAGAGCTGTAACCTAATCGGTCCTTCCTAGTTTGAATGGATTAACTGGGTGAGAACTATAGGCAGGTGGGGCAAGACTGGAGGAGGAGGGTTGCTGGGGAGCATGCCCTTGGTATTGTATCTATCCCACTAGGTCCTCTCCCCCCACCTTTCTGCTTCCCGGTCACCACGAGCAGAGAAGCACTCCTTCACTGTTCTCTTCTGCCATGAGGTACTGCCTCACCTTGGGCCTAGGGCAACAGACTCAACCAATCATGGACTGAACCTAAAGAACTATGAGCCAATAAAAACTTCTCTAAGTTGTTCTTGGATATCTTGGTCATAGCAACAAAAAGCTGACTAACACAAGCCTCTGCCCCTCAGTCCATTGACCCCCTATGGACACCATCTCCCTTCCCAGATTCCAAATACCCTAGGAACTTAGTGTGGATCCAGCTCACCCCTGGTGACAAGACATTCTAGCAAGGGTAGGACTACAGAAGAGTATTCAAACCATGCTTCATGGAACCCCTGGGCTCAGAGAAACTGAGGAGGCCCTAGGGATGGGGTTAATGAAGCCCATCTCTACTTTCAGCCACAGTACCTTTACATCTATCAATACACCTGGTTTATTCCAAAAAAAAATTTGTGTGTGTTTAAAGGGCCAGTTTTATTGCTGAAAAGGAAACAGAAGACATTTTAAAACTGCTGAGTTAACCCTGCAAGGCCTTGGTAACCCCAGTAAGGCAGATCTCTGGGGGTCTGGGTCAGTGTCCAGTTAGGGCCTAAAACTCCAAAATAGATGGAACCAAAGAAATCCAGTGTCTAGGACTCTGGAGGCTTCCAGGATAAATTAACCTCTGCTCAAACCTGAGGGGATCAACACAGAATGGCTCAGCTTTCAGAAGCCCAACCATGGACCAAGCCAGACTCCTCACTCTTTCTGACCATGCAATGACCCATCTAAAGCACTCCAGGAGACCACACAGTCAGACCTGGAAAGGCCTGCAAGCTCTCAATTGCTTTATAACTATTTCTCAGTCTTTTCCACACGATGAATTTCCTCTGACATTGCAGATACCTCTAAGGAGACTGCAAAGAAGTGGGCTGGACTTTCCTCTTCCTTCCTCTTTTCCTTCTTGTTTTCCTTCTCTTCCTTCCTCTCTCCCTCCTTTTGTCCTTCTGCCACTGCTTTTCCTAAAAATTTTACTTTCTGTTCACAATTCTTGTTTTCTGGAACAAACTTCCTATATCATCATGCAGGATGCAGTGTGCTTTGCCAACTGATCAGCCTAGACTCTCTCGCCTCTCCTCAGTCCCCATGCCCTCAAAAATCTGGGCCTGCCATACTTGTCCCTGGTCTTATTACACATACATTTTCCTGTGCCTTTGTTCATGTGGGGCCCTCAGAAAGGGTGTCCATCTATACAATGTCATCTCCTGTCAAACTTAAAGCTCGACAGGCTTGAACCACCAGTGTTTGCAGAAGTCACGGTCAATTCAACTGAACATGGAATGATTCATCCACTGCGATACATAATACTCTGCCTTACATGTTAAACTATTCAATAAATATAAGAATTCATCTCCACTACCAAAACATACATAATGTTCTTTTTAGAGCAGACTTGAAATATACATTTTGACTAGCAACTCAAATAGGAGATCACCAGTGGAACACCTCAGAATCTTATGTTGCCTTAAGTCTTAATTTCAAGGCATGTATCTCATACACAATGAGGAAAATAAAGAGACTGTGAATCTTATTCAAGTAGAAAATGTTTCTAACCTTTTTTCATAACTTCATATATGCTCCTTTTAATAAATTTCAAATCTTATGATTTCCACTATCCAAACATATCTCAGTTAAAGCCCTCTGGTACAGCAGGGTAGCTGTTGTGGGGCACAACTTAAGAACAAACAGATCACCACTGAGAAGTTCAAATTTGAGAGTCTTATTAGCAGACCGGTCGACTGTCAAACACAACGCCCAAAATGGCTATTGGGAGAACAGCCCCAACCATAGGGTTTTCGAGCTTTTTATACCATAAGTTAATTAAAAGGGACTGTTGCTGATTCATAACTACAAACTAACATCATGAGATCTAAAACCATAAGCAGAAGGGGAAGTCGGTCAGAACGACCTTAGTTGGGTACAAGTTAAAGGATTAACATCTAGAAATCACTGTTGACATGGTACATTGCCTAAGAAATATAGGAATCAAAAAGAATAATTTTATATTACATGAGAATTGCCATTTTGTGTTGCTAAACATGCTATGCTAAGCAACTGTTGATGGGTTACAGAGGCAGGGTGTTCCCACAGGAGAAGCATTTCCTAAATAACATGGAATCTCAGGGTAAAATGGAGTCTGTTTAGTCATTGCCCATATAAGCCTGGCCTATAACATTTCCATGGAGTCAAATATGTCAACCCATCATAGTAGCGAATTAATGAGCATGTTAGAAACAAGACCATGGGGTGTGGAATACTGTCATCGGGACTGTCTCTCTCACTATGCATCTGACTACACTGCCTTGGAAACTGGATATACTGGATCTTCTGATTGACGAGTGATGTCAAAAACTGACATATCACAAATAGATTTTAGACAATGAATAACTCAAAACAAACTCATCTCATTAAATAACCTGAAACTTTGGTGTTAGAGGGAGAGAATGGCCTGATGCTTTGATCAAGGGCTTTGGAGTCAGATAAACCTACCTGAATATTAGCACCCACTACCTAGCTATATCATTACTTGTTGATTCAATTTCCTCCTCTGTAAAATGGGAACAATAACTACCTTGTAGACTGACATGAAGATTGGACAAGATATTTTATAAGCCATAAGACCAGGAATCACATCTTATTTGCAATCATCGACTCTCTATACAGAAAGGCTGGACACATAGTAGGCAAATAAATTTCTAGGGATTAGAATAATATGAGTATCCCAGGAATGTCAGGAAGGAATTTCTCTATGGAAGCTTAGTTTTGATCCAAAATATTGTATCAGTGAATTAACAATTTCATAATAGCATTATGCTATGTTTTCAATGGTACCCTACAAAGGTCCTAAGGTAGGAAATGGATGAATAAACTAATGTATGAGTCCCTCAGTATGGTGCTTGGTATATTCTAAGAACTTTATAAATGGAAGCTCCAAAAGGACAATCATGAAGAAGAAAAAAAAAAAAAAAAAAATCAGTTAATCAGCAGAGAACCAGCTGCAAAGCACATACTGCATTTTCAGGCCATGTTGGGCTGATGCTTCTATTTATGGTCTGTGTCAGCAAAAGGACTTTGACCTTTAAATCTATATGATAATGTCTATAGGATGAGATGGTGATGAGCTTGAACCAAACTTAGCTGCTTATTTGAAGAGCTTCAAGGACTTTTCCTTGATCCTGTAGAGAACTAGGACACTCTGAAGAGTTTTAGAGTCATTTAATTCAAAGTTCCAGAGTCCTGTTTTCTTGGCTTCTCTGCCCACTCTCCCCCCCCCCCTTTTTTTGGGGGGTGCATTCTACTTGTCCATATTGATGGGATTTGTTGTTACATATTCATACATGCACACAATATAACTTTGCCAATATTTTCCAGGACTTCCGCTTCTCTCCCCACCCTCCCATCCCTTGGTCCCATTCCTCTACTGATCTCCCTTTGACTTTTAGGAGGATCCATTCCCACCTTTGTTTTCCTTTGTCCTCTTTAGCTTCTGCATGTGAGAAAACATAACCCTTGACTTTGACTTTTTTTTGCTTAACATGATGGTCTCCAGTTTTATCCATTTTCCTGCAAATGCAATTTCATTTTTCTTTATGGCTGAATGAAACTCCATTGTGTATATATACCACACTTTCTTTATCCACTCATCCATTGGTGGACACCTAGGCTGGTTCCATAGTTTGACTATTGTGAATTGTGCTGCTATAAACATGGGTATTCATGTATCACTGTAGTAAGATGACTAATTCTTCAGGATAAATACCAAGAAGTGGCATATCTGGGTCATATAGTTGTTCCATGCCTAGTCTTTTGAAGAACCTCCATGCCAATTTCCAATCCTATCAATAGTGTGAAAGTGTTCCTTCCCCACCCCCACATCCTCTCCAGTATTATTTGTATTTTTGATTGCCATTCTGACAGGTATGAGATGAAAACTCTGTAGTTTTGATTTGCATTTCCCTAATTATTAATGAACATTTTTATGTATTTATTGGTCATTTGTATTTCTTTGAGAAGTGTCTGCTTAGTTCATTTGCACATTTGTTAATTGTTATTTGATATTTTGGTGTAGTTTTGAGTTCTTTATTCTGTATATTAATCCTCTGTCAGAAGAGTAGCTAGCAAAGATTTTTTCCCATTCTGTGGTTTCTCTTCACATTCTTAATCATTTCCTTTGCTATGCAGAAGCTTTTTAACTTGATGCCATTTGTTTTATTAACTCTTGGCATTATTTCCTGAGCTTTGGGGGTCCTTCTGAGAAAGTTTTTTCCTGTGCCTAAAAGCTAGAGTGTTGACCCTAAATTTTCTTCTAGGAGTTGCATGGATTCAGGTCTAATTTCAAGGTCTTTGATCCATTTTTTTTTTTTTTTTTTTGTACAGGGTGAGAGATAAGGGTCTAGTTTCATTGTTCTGAATATGGATAACCAGTTAGCCCAGCACTTTTGTTAGAAAGGCTGTCTTTTCTCCAATGTAAGTTTTTGGCACCTTTGTCATGAATCAGGTGACTACCTGTGTGAGTTTGTCTTCTATTCTGTACCCTTGGTCTATGTGTCTGTTTTTATGCCAGTACCATGCAGTTTGTGTTACTATCTCTCTGCAGTATTTGAAGTCAAGTATTGTGATGCAGAGTCCCATTTTCTAACGCATTGCAGCTGTACTGTCGCCACCTCTAGGTCTGCCACTCTTCAAAGTACTTCTTCCTCTTGAGATTTAATAAGCAGACAAGGGAGGGGTAGAAGGAAAGTCAAAGAATTTCCTTTTCTTCTGGAATCTTGGGTGGTTTACATCTGTTCTCTTACCAAATATTTACAGAGCATCCAAGTGATGAGCCCTGTAAACACAATGGTAAACAAGACCCAATTGCTGCCTCGGGCAAAGAAGTGACAGTTCTGAAGTAGGATTTTATCGCGTTCCCTCTGGCCGCAGAGAGAGACACGACAAACGTCTGAAGCTTTGGAAGTTTATTGTGCACAGTCTTCCTTTCTTTCCCTCTTTTCTAATCCCTTTCTCTCTTTTCCTTCTCTCGCTCTCTTTCCCTCTGCTTAACTCTCGCCTGCTCCGGTCGCTCCGCTCCTCCCGCTTGGCTCACACCTACTTCGGCCGCTCCGCTTTCCCACTCGGCTCTCGCCCTTGCTCGCACTCTTCTTCCTCGCTTCTTCTCCTACTCTCAGCTTCTTCTTCTCTCAGCTTCTTCTTACTCCCAGCTTCAGCCGCCGCTTACTCCCCGACCCACCAAGCTTATATACACTTCAACCAATCAGGGGAGAGCACACGAGGTAAACGCGCGGACAGCTGCAGGCATAGAATAGGTACACGAGGGGGGCATGCTCTAATCACATCGTTAACTAGCCAATCATTGGAATTCGCTGGTTGTTTACTGTATAGCTGGCCGCTTTTGGCTCAGCGCCAGGCGCCATCTTGACTGTGCTCAAGGCTGGGGGTCCGGGAACCCCGACAGGATTTGGAGTCAGTTAAGGCAGGAAAGTGGTGGGAGATGAGGGCAGTTCTTTATGTTGCTCCTGAACTGGCCCTGTAGGGGGCTAGATTTTGTACTCAGTCTCTGACACAGGTGAAGGAGTATGAGTATTCATCTGCCCCCAGGTACCTCCCTCATGTGCCTGACATCTGGAATATCATTTCATTAAAAACTGCTGAAGTCAGCAATCTCAACCCTCCCTCCTTTAACCAAGGTGACACTAAAATCCACAGGGGTTCAGCAACTTATTCAACACCATGGATCTGATCCAGGGTGACACCACATCAGGGCAAGTCTAAACCAAACACAAAGCCTCTAACTTCTTTTCAGCCTGAAATAAACCTTGAAATAGTCTTCTCTCTGGTAGGGAGCAGTCTCCAGAAGAGAGGGGACTTTATAAGAATTACAGTCATATTTGTTAGGATACTGCCACTACCACCAATTCTGGCAATTCCACACAAGATAGCCGGTTCTTGGGGATAAATATTCATTCTCTTATTCTTCAGCCCTTACCTGTAGCTCCTAACTGCACCTGATGCATCTGGGATGCTAAGCTGATCTTTCTGGGAGCCTGGTCTGAGAAGCAGAACGGTTAACACATGCCCGGTGCATCTGCATCATATGATAATCCAAGAGCATTTACATGTATTATCCCATTCAGTGCCCACTGCAGACTACAAAGTGCTTAGATTCTACTTTTCCTTCCTTTTTGTAATGAGGAAAACTGAAATGCAGAGAGGTTAAGTAACTTGCCCAAGGTCTCAGAGCAAGTTCAGTGACAAAGCAAGCATTCAGACTCAGGCAGTGGAGGGCTTCGTGCGCCAAACCACTACACTTATATTGACTCCTGCCTATTATCTACTGATGCACAAAAAGCTCTCCAAACAGTAATTGTATTTGTTCCTAGTTCTTTGGGTAAGAAATCGAAACAGGAAATGGTAGGAACAGTTCATCTGCTCCATGATGTCTACAGTTCAGCTGCAATGATACGAATGACATGACAGAGGCTCTATGTTTGAGACCTCAATTTTTCTTTCGAGGGTCTCTCCATGAGGCTACCCTGAGTTGCTTTCCCACAGCATGGTGGTCTTGGAACCACAGTTCCAAGAGGAAGCATTCCAATGAGCAAGTGCTTACCAAGCTTCTGCTTGCATCGGATATGCTAATTGACCAAAGCAATCACAAGGGCCTAACCCAGAGTCAATCAGGAGGCGTGATTCATCTGGAGCCACCAATGGACCATCATACCACAATAGAAAAGTGAGATATAATGGTGGGGTGAGCATCAGGTCTTGGCTCAGGCTGCTTCTTTAGTTTCCTATACTTTCTTACAAGGAAAATGCTTCCTATTAGGAAAAGGGAACTTAAGGCTAGTGTCTATTACATCACAAACAGCGAGAAAGTAACTTTTCCATCCTCATTTTTTAGACACATAAAATAGTCTCAATTGATTCACAAATGAATGTTTCCACCTCATTTTAGGAGATCTGATTTAGATAAACCATAGGATGCTGGAGTAGGTTAATGAAAAATTTTCCCAAAAGAAAAAAATTTCCAGAAAATTGCAAAATATGCAAAATCAGTTTAATAAAGTAGTAAAAACTATCTAACAAGTTTGCCACTCAAATTCTGATGGAATACCAACAAAGAGAAACCAAGAAGCATAACAAAAGATATATTAATACCAGGTTGTTAAAACATTTAAATGAGCAGATTAATGATCATCTGAGATACTACATGAAGAGCTTGAAAAAATTACCAAGTATCCTTTTTTCTGACTCAGAATACAATAGACCATCTAGAAATGTTGGCCCTATGAGTTCTAATTCTACTTTTATTCCTATGTGATACTAATTATTTTTCTACCACTTTGTGTCCTTGGTAATCACTGATTAGGGACGAAAAAATTCAAGTTTTAACTCAAGCAGTTTTTGGCTCAATTCCTCACCTAAAACCAAAGTTAACCACATGATAGCAGATCATTTAACTATACATTTTGTCTCTCACAAAGGGTGTATTTTTAATCACTGCTAGAAGCATTGTTTTAGCACATGTAGTAGTTAATATCTATCTATATGAGTACAAACTTACATTTATTCCATTCCATAGTATAACTGAAGTTGTGTGAGGTAATGTAGAGCAAAGATATAAATCAGGATAGAATAATCTGTTTGCATTTAGAAACCACTTTCCCAATACAATGATGCCCAGATAAAAATGCACACCCTTCAAAATATGGAACCATTGAGTTCAATTATGTTCACCCTCAGTCAGCTAATTAGAAAGTTCACTTTGTGATGGATTTAATCCCAAGTGTGACATAATGACTTCAGCAGGACCAGACAAAAAGTGACAGCTAGAAGTTCTGGTGTTAAAGGGAGGTATGATAATATTTTTCAGAAAGCATTCCCAGCTCAGCATGAAGAATCTCTCAAGTCACTTTCCACCACTAACTCTCCAAACATTTATAGATTATTCTTCCCCAGGGGAGTTCCTGTCAGAAACTGAGGGAACAGTCATAGAACTCAATATAGAAAGGAAATGTATTATTTGTTAAAGACCCTTGGACTCCATTTCCAGAAACAGAGATGTGTCTAAGTTGATAAAGCCAATTTCTACAATTTAATAAGAGGGGCCCTGAGTATTCACAAACTCTTAAGGGTTCTCTGATGTCCTAATAGATTCCTAGGCACAGCATTTTGGAAAGGTCTGAACCTCCTGGAAAGAGAACTCTTGCTCTAGTGGAGCCATGTATGCTTCACAAAGCACTTCAGTATAGAGGAGCTCAGCTGACATTCAGGCCCAGGCTTGAAAGCAGACATAGGGACCCTCCCCCTCTCCACCATTTGGAGGTGATGGGAAGGTTTTAAGTGACTTACCCAAAGTCACACTGTAGTAAAGGACAGAGTTCCAAGTTGATCCCAAAGCTCCATG
Organism: Sciurus carolinensis; assembly: GCF_902686445.1. Taxonomy (NCBI): domain Eukaryota; kingdom Metazoa; phylum Chordata; class Mammalia; order Rodentia; family Sciuridae; genus Sciurus; species Sciurus carolinensis. The sequence continues at coordinate 84,739,463 of NC_062220.1, read as the reverse complement.
ACAGATGGTGACTTTTCTGCAGGACACTTGAGCCTTTCCTGACCATCTCTTCCATCTCCTTTTGGTCCTTAAAGTGTCCTCAACTGATCATCCCCATTGCTGAAAAAACTCAACTCTTATATCCAATTTTCCATATACACAGAGTGGAGATAAGAATTTTAGAAAAAAATGGAAATTTCTGAAGTGAGAATTTTATAATGCCGTGCATTCTGTAGAATCACTGAGGCAAATTGAGTAGGGCAACTACCCAAATCTCTCAAAGATTTACAACCCAGAGTCTCTGACCAGTTTGGGTCAGTTTTTTTCTAAAAACAAGGTTTCAAGCAGAAATTCCCTTAGGCCCATTCTGAGCCTACAATTCTAGGATGATAGCTAGTCTCCTTCAATCTTTGAATTAGGTTAGCTAAAAACTGCCACCACTACCCCAGACAAAAATAACTGCTATCAAGGTGTTTTTCCCTCTTAGGAAAAGCTAACTAGAAAAGGACATTACAAAAAAGGAGGAATCTAACACCGATAACTGCCCAGCCTGCCAGTTGCCTTACATATGATCTCACTCAGTGTATAACCCACACAGCCATCCTGTCATTTTCAAGTTAAAGAGGAGGAAAAGGAGGTGCAGAGAAACTAGCCACTTTGCATAAGGACACCAAGTTCTTATCAGCAGGTCTAGAATTCAAACTGCCTTCAAAGTCCCTGTCCTCTTTTCCAGAGTTGTAGCAATAGCCAAGTTAAAGATCAGGAATACAGACAAAATGAAGCACTATCTCCTAAGGAGTAGAAGAAGTAGCATAGAAAAGTGAAATGCTCAGATAATGAGCAGTCACAGGATTGAAAGTGTATAAATTTTATGGTGTCATAGGTGCCAGTTAGACCAATGGAAAACGCTGGGGAAAGGATTGATCTGGGAGACCAGGTGCCAGGGTCCTGCTCCAGGACTCTCTTGATGTACTAGAAAGCACATTTTTAGATGCCATGATCTAAAAAGTAGCAGCTCTGCTTATAGGCTAGAGAATAACAACAGTAATAACGGCTAATATCTTCCAGGGCTTGTGTTGTTCTAGACATCATCTAGATCCCAGTCCCCAGGGCTGGGGAGATAGCTCAACTGGTAGAGTGCTTGTCTTGCAAGCACAAGGCCCCGAGTTCGATCCCCAGTACCGGGAAAAAAAAAAAAAAATAGATCCCAGTCCCCGTCATTGCCTCATCTTTATCCAATGATAACCCTAAGAGGTGTGTATATGATTATCTCCATGCTGCAAATGGGAAAAATTGAAGCACAAAGTGCTGTGGACTCCAAGGCTACATAGTCTGTGGCAGAGTTGGGATGCAAAGTCTGATTCCAGTGCCCAGGCATTTGGCCATTATGCTTAGAGTACAGGCATGTTGATGTGACTCAACAATTAAAAATAAGATGGTGCATATGCGCACAGTATATATATACAGTGTATAATGTGTATACCTCACTATATCCCATAAGTATGCATAATCATGCCAATTAAAAATTTAAAAATATGGTTAGAGTTTAAAGAAAATCCAAAAGACTCTGCTAATGAAACACCAAGTTCTCTCAACGAAGGAAAAAAATCCCTATTTTATCATTTAATATATATTATTCAACTTTCTTCAAGAATTGACTGCCAGAGCTTACATTTGAGGAATTGAACATTTGGTCAGAGAACCTGGTATGCTCATGTTTAACTATAATGAACAGAAACCCACCAACAGTAGGCACAACTGCATTGGGGTTCTATTTTTCCCACTCAACAAGCAGTTAGGGTTGGACAGGTTTTGCACTCACTTAGGGTTCTGTTTGATGGGGGCTCCTCTTTCCTTCCCAGGATACTCCCCAAGAGCATTGCTGTCATCCCCTTGCTTAAAACAGGGATGCTGTGCTTCCCTACACCATCCAATATGGTGTCACATACAGATATTTATTTAAATGAAGTAAAAAATTCAGATCCTCAGTCACACTCATTGCATTTCAAGTACTCATTCGTCAAAAAGGGCTAGTGGCTACTGTACTGGACAGAGTCAACAGCACATTTCCATAATCACAGCAAGTATTGAATAGAGCTACTAAACATATCCACAAAGTGGGCAGGAAGGTGAAAGAAAAAAAAAAGTGCCAAGATTGTTCCTTTTTAATGAAAAACAATAGTTTTCATGGTGTTCACACCCAGAATTTTTCTTTCACCTCATTGGTCAGAATGACATCACTCGATCACTCCTAGATGCAAGGGAGTTTTGTTTACTGGGCCTATTGCTACCCTGAACCAAAATGGGATCTGTGGGTAAGGAAGAGAATAAATAATTAGCTAGGGTAAGCACTGCCAACCTTATCGTATGTGAGCTGTACTTAAGTTATGGATGGGTTCACCAAAACAGAATTGAAAAGCCAGGCAATCAACCCCTACCATGTATATTTCAGGGCCCAGGTCATGCAAAGTAAACTTTCAGGGTGAATAGATAATGAAGCAGAAACAAATGGAGAAATAAGGTATCAGTGTCAAGGTATGCACCAAAAGAGCCCTGTTCCTGTGTCCCTGGCACCTTCACCAGTCAGAATTCCAAGACGACAGACCACAACTGGAAAAGGGAGTGGTTTTTGCATGGGGAAAGGCTGCTGTAGGCAGACCCACTGCACAAACAATGTGGGTAGGGCTGCCCGGAGGCACTCAGCTGACAGTCAACCAAGCAATGGCCAGCTTCTGATGCTGCCCTGTGGCCTGATGTCCCCATGATTGAGGGCTTTCCTCAAGGAGATGAACATTTAAACTGGTTTCTGGTTGCATGTAGCATGGGAGGATTTGCCTAATGAATGCAGTAGCCAGGAAAAGGCTGCAGAGAGCTTTCAGGACCCCAGCTGGCAAAGCGCTAAACACTTATGGTTGTAAACTCAAATTTGAGTGGCATAGAATTGGGAGGAAACAAACATCTGGCAGCACAAAGGGAATGTCCTGATATGATGGTGAGCAAGAGGTGGGTCTGTGGTTAAGCAATTGCCAATAATTCATTTGTCTCTAGCAAGTCTACAGGAAAATATAATTATACATAACTATAGAAAACAAAAGGCAATGAACTAACATCTTTCCCTTTGTTGCCACTACCTCTTTGCCAGATCATTTTTGACAAAATGTTTATTTTTGCTGTTGAAAGAACAAAAGGATGGTTTAATTTGATATGTATCAGGAGATAGAATGATTTGCCTGCCCCTAAATAATTTTCCATGAAAAGTGATAATGACAGTTAAATTATCTTTAACAAATGCAAACCTATCCCCCAAAAGACCTCTGGAGAGGAAAACAAAACTGATACCCTGAATCAGTGGTCATGTTGGTGGCTGTCTCCAATGAGAAGATGGTAAGTAGAAATAGTAAAGGCATTTGGAAAATAAAGTCTATTGCTATATAGAGAATTTAGGTATTTACTAAATACAAGGAGTGGAGATAGGAAAGAAAAGCCTTCTGTCTGACATGGGCTGCAAATCCCTGAAACTTGGGTAAACAAAGGATTTAGCTATCCTTGAAGGACGATCCCTATTACCAAGGTAAGGCCCAGGACCAGGGTAATATTTGATGAAAAGGTAGATTGATTCAGTTTTCCAGATGTATCAGTTTCCTGAAGCTGCTGTAATAAATGTCACATTATTTGACTTAGAAGACAAAAGTCCAAACTGTCAGACCTGGTGCCAGTAGGACTTGTTCCTTCTGAGGGCTGTGTGCCTAGCTTATGGTGACTGGGAACAATCTTTGAGCTTCCTCTACTTGTAGCAGCACAATCTTCACATGGCATTTTCCTAGTTCTGTTGTGTCCAAATTTCCTCTTTATATAAGATCCAAGTCATATTGGATTAGGACCTTCCCTAATGACCTCACCTTCCTTGATCATCTATAAAGACCCTATTTCCATACAGAGCCTCCAAACACAGGTATTGAAGGTTAGGACTTAAATGTCTTTTGGGGACACAATTCAACCCATACTACCAGGTAACCCTAGCCAAAGAATTACTTCATTTCTCCACTTTGTTGATGTAGGGCTATGTAAAAGTAAACTTGATGGTATCATTTTCATTTAGGGAGTTACTAACAGAAAAAACTTATTTTCTGGATGTTTGCAAACTACAATCCTTTAAGTTGAAACATTGCTCCAATCTAAGATTGTGTATTAAAAATTTCCAATAACTTTCCCTACCTCCACATCTTTCTACCTATTCTGGACAAATCAAGACTTTAAATTTGGTATCTGCTCCTAAAAGTGTACCGATCCAAAAGTTTACCATCTTCCTTAATCTCATTTAAAAATCAGGAAGCCTGGGTACTCAATCCAATCCAATTGCCCTTCTCCAGAGACCTCTCGCTGTGAGGAGTTGTGCTGGGGATTTGGATACACACTCCACAATCCTGCCATCTGCTTCTGCTGAAAGGGGCACCCAGAATGGCTGGTCATTCCTGACTCAATCACTCTCACCTCTCATCAATGGGAAGAATAGATGAGGAGATGGGGAGTTTTTAAACAAGTTCTTTCATTTTTAGGAAAGCAATAAAAGAAATTAGGCTATTTTGAAAGTCAGCCCCAAATAACATTAATAAACTGTTTTCCCCTGCTACTTAAGGTCTGCTCCTAAGGGTTCTGGAATACAGAATGGAATTGCCTTCCCTTTATACACATTCTCTTCATTTTCTACACTCCCCACCCCTAAGTAAGAACATTCCAAATCCTTCCCATAAAAAAATTCAAGACTGTGGGTGAAATGAGTATTTTAGGAGTTTGATTTTTTTATAACCTTTCAGGAAATAACTTAGAAACTCCACCAAATGCTACCATTGTTCTTTCAAAGCTATATAATCTCGATTTCTTTAACCTTTTCTCCTTGGTCTTATTTTAACTTATTATTTGGTCTTATTTTAACTGCTTATTTGTGCTTCTCTTGCGGACACTCAGTTCTTTAAATTTTAGAGTCAAAAAACATGCTATACTAGCATGTATGTTGAACAAATGTGAAGGATGATGCAAAGGGTAATATTGTCTAGGAGATGCTGGGGACAGGGGCAGTGAGATGGAAGGTATAGAAAAAAATGTAGTAGTGTATGACACTACAATACTTGAAAAATAAAATGCTTGACATAAATGCCAAATAGCACCAGCACCGATTGGACAGTCATCTTCCCAGAAACAGCATGTGATAGAAGGCACAGGAAATATTGGGGCTGACATGTTGTCTGTTAGGAACAGCCTCCTGTCTGCGAGGTTTGGGCAGCTTACCAGAAGGATGTGGGCGACATGACAGGTTCACTCACGGGCCTCTATCTTACAACGTAATTATGTTTTCTGTATGACAGCGAGTTGGCTATATGGCTCACGGAGAGATTTGTCAGACTTATTGAGGGCTCTCCAACGAGTCACTCAAATGAGTGGCAGCAAGACTGTCTGCACTCCCTTCTCTACTCAGACGCCATCTTACATTATGTTCATTTGGCAGAAAAGTTCTGCACTGCCTTCCATGTGCTGCTTACAAGGAAGACTCCCTGCTCCTGCTCTCACCTTGCCTGTGCACTGGTGGGAACCATTTTTCCTTTCTCACAGCACCCATGAGCCCAATTCTACCTCTCCCCTCCCCATCCTTCCATTGCCTGCTCATCCACCCCAAGAATTTGCTAAGATTCTTCATTGTCTTAACGGACCCTGATGTATTCCTTATTTCCCATTCCATCTTTTCCTCCATCTAGTCTTCCTCTAATTTCCTCCCATCCACAATAAAGGATCCATGATAAAAATGTCGTTTATTAAGGCTACTTTTATATTTAAGTTACTAATTTATTCTCCCAATTTCTTCCCGTCTCCCACCCCCATCTCATAACCACACTCCCCCAACCCAAGCACATGCAAGCATACCACACAGACACACACACACACACACTTCTTCATGAAATCATTTAGTTCCCTGATTTGGGTGCCAGATAGGCAAAAATCTACTGATTTTAATTTCCTGTTGCAACCCATTTAGATCTTATCCCTGAACATCCAGGATTCATCACTTTGGTCTCTAGACTGAGGAATAGATTCTCCAAAACACATGCATTCCTATTTTCTGCATTCTAATTCACAAGCTTCAGTGAATGGGGCAGGCAGGAGAGATGGAATCTTGGGTAATAACAAAATTTCATGGAAATCCCCAGGCATTGCAGAGAGCCACACTAAAAATAATCAACTAGAGCAACGTCACAGAATTCATTGGGAGAACAAAGGTTACAGGAGAGGCCGCACTTATTTTTCATGTTACAAACAATTCTATTGACTCTTAAGTTTTCATTCCAAGACCTTCCAATATCATTCCGTATTTGATGAAGATGAAATGGAACAGGGTCACGTGTCATGTCACTTATGATAACTTAGCATTATGGTTGGTTGGGAAACAAGACCAGGCATATGTGGCTCACAAATTTGCTTGCTATAAATTCTCAGCACCTGTTTATAATGCATCTTTACTGAGAAAGCAGCTCCAATATCATATAGCATAGTTCATGAATGCTATTAACCATCCCCATTGCTTGTTACAAATTTAAAAGGTTTTTAACTTTACAGACAATCCATAGGTTTTTGAATTGAAAGCCACTAAAATAAATCATCCTTGGTAATGAAAAGGGGGGAAAAAGTGCCTGATATAATTCCTATTTGTCAAGGTATAATGATGTCACCATCCATTTATCCTCTGCACTTAAAGGTTGAAGCTATTCAACAAATCTTTCCTCAGCCAAATACATCTGGAACCTTAATGGAAGCCACAACACAGGCTTGATTAGTTCACATATCACTCACCAATTAGAACAGGATGCAAATTTTGTTTTTTCCTATCTTGAGCAATTAATTATAAAAATAACCTTTAATGTAATGACTAATAGTGGGACCTTAAGATGGAAAAATCCAGGTTTAATATGATCTGAGTAGTTTGTAGATTAAATACTTCACTTTTAGAGGTGCTATTTCTATTCCAATCACTTTCTGATTTATTGTTTTGATTTATTGTGTTTTTAACCAATAATTCAGTCCATCACTTAAAAAAAAAGACAAAATGGGTTAAGGGAATCCTGATTTTTTACCTTAAATATAACATGTGGAGCTGCCATGAACAGTTGAGATTGTTCATACTTCAAGGGGCCAAGTTGAGGACCCAGTACAGATCAAAGTGCAGCTTTTGATCAACAACTCCCATGCCCTGGGAGATAGGCTACATTGACTAGGAGAATGGGTCACACGGCCTGCAGAGCAGTGGCAGCCTTTGTACTTATGGGGTACTAGATGTAGGGTGATCTCTCACCTTGATTTTGCCTTCATAGTAGATGACTTAGTAGAATGGCTGTCCACATGCTGAAGAGCAGCACATTGCTACCAGAGGGTATCCTGTCCTCATCTAGGCTTCAATGCAACAAAGGGCTCAGTGCAGTCTACCTTCCTTTAAAGACTGTTGGGCGATAGGAAGCACGCTTTGAGCACTTCCCTGGGAGATTCGTCCACTCTGGCAAGGAAACGGTTTTGAGAAGTGGAATCCTAACATCTGAGGTTCAGAGAAAGAGGACCGTTACTCCAGATATGAGAAAGGGAAAGTGTGACCACAAGAGGGAGGAAGAGAGGCTCCGAAAGGAAGATAAGAACAGCATGGGTCAGTGCTTCATATGGCGCAATATCACCTTGCCTTAAAACACCCAATTATCAGTGCAGTCTAGAAAAGTCACATCACATGATATTTGGTATGATTGGGTTTCTTGCAACAAATGAAAACAGTAGTCACTGAATCCTCTTTCCCAATCAAAACAGATCCAGTGAGTGTGGTAGTAGGGTCCAGCAAACCCCAGCATTATTCCTTTGATTTCTTCTGGTCTTGAAATCTCTGGTCTGAACACAGGCTCTCTTAGAACAGAGGGAGGCACCTGCCATCACATATTTTTATCACCCATTAAGGACAATGTAGCAAGTAGGTGGTAGGCACTATACACACACCATCTCATGTGATCCTCAAAGCAATTCCACTCGGAAGATGGAATTACTCAGTTTGCAGCTGAAGAAACCAAATGTAATTTGCCCAAAGTGAGGCAAATTATCTAACTGTGGTAAAATTCACATATCAGATTCACAATTTTAACCATGTTAGCATATGTGACTTGGTGACATTCAGTACATTCACAATGTTGTGCACCTGTTACCATGAGCTGCATCTAGAACATTTTCATCATAAGAAATCCTGTGCTCTTCTAGCAGTTGTTCTCACTCTTTGTCCCTAACCCTTGGTGACCACCAATCTGCTTTCTATCCCTGTGGATTTGCAGAGGCCCTGATTTTTCCAAATGAGCTACATTACACTTGGGACTTTAGTGAAATATAGAGGCAGCCTTCAGGTGCTTGTAGCAGTCCTGAACAGAATCAGGGGGATCAAGAACCAGGACTGAATAAAAAAGTAACATGATTAGAGAGACATCTCTGGTACTTTTACTTGTAAAACTTCATTTTCGATGCCTAGATCTCCCAACTACATGCAGGTATTTTAAGGATATGAGTGAAGTAGAAGGGCTGGGGATGCACTCCAGTAGTAGAACGCTTGCTTGGCACACATGAGGCCCTGGGTTAGACCCAGCACTGTGAATCAATCAAAAAGAGAAACAAGGGAAGTAGAACCTGGAAAGCATAAGGTATTGAAAAGGATGAGGTTAACAGTGCATCCAGTTTGGCCCTCCAGGGGGATAAAGAAACTAGCATTAAAAAAAAAAAAAGTGCAAAAAACATACAAAGGCTTATGAGGGAAGAGGGATTCTCCCCAGGTCATGGGAAACTTTCATAAAAGTGAGAACATTTAAGGAACATTTTTAAAATTTTTTTCAGACATTTTTCTCTCCTTTACTGTCTGGCTGCCTTAAAAATCTGAATCTATGCCTCCCAGCTATAGGTAGAGGTAGGCTGGGTACTTATTGGGCAAGTAAGCAATAGCAGCAGGCACTCGGTGCTCAACCTGCTAAGCAGAACAAGATGAGAAGTTGCTGGAGCCAGGGGTTTTGACACTTCATAATTAGTAAAACACTAGAACTTAGAAAGTGAACAAACATGCATGAATCTGACAGACCTCCCCAGATTTGTGGATGGCATTGGAGGTGGTCATCCCCACTCCCAAGAACTCTACAAAAAGAATGCTTATTTGGTCCCCAAAAGAATTCAGTCCCCTTGTTATCCCCCATGTTCCACACACAGTTCAAACAATTCTACATTCTTAGGACACAGATGTTCAACTTATCCAAGGGACAACAACTTGTCCTAACCTCTGTGTCTGCAGTATTTTCTGCCCATCACAGATGAGTCCTGAGGTCCCACTTTTTTTTGGTCCCTGCAGCTTGCGTTTCCTGCCGCCACATGCCAAAAATCCAAGCAAGCAGTTTCCATATGGCAGTCAAAGAAAGGGTGGTTCTGATTGGGTAATGGAAGTTGGGAAGAGGAGAAGAAAAGATGGCTGTTGCATGTTATTAGGACTCGGCTGCATAGGTAGGAAAGTGAACTTGAAGGTCACATGCTTGACGTGTGGCACTGAACTTAGTTCTCAGCAAGGAAGACCTGGTGCCCAGAGACAAAGCCAGTCCTGCTGTCCCATGATGCAGTAAAGGGTGCTTTGTGTCCCGAGTCTTCTCACGCTGAGCATGGTTGGGCCTTCCTCCCTTGCTCTGCCAATTCTCTCATACACTTGCTTCCAGGTGCAGCTCACACCCTTTTCCTCCATGACTCCACCTGCAGATTAATCCAGGCCCCAGGAATTTTTCCTCCTTATTTCTATAGTACATTTACAGTCTGCCATAAAAATGTAGTATTTGGATCTAATTTAGAACAGTGGTTCTCAACCCTTAATTTTACCCTACAGGGGCAACAGTACTCACAGGAAAACTGCTTCTTAAGTTCAGAAGATTCAGGTTCAAGCCCTGACTCTGCCCATTACTGTCTGACAGTGGGTAAATCTAGCATTCCTCTTTGAAATATGTGGACAGCAATACCTGCCAGATCCATTTACAGAATTACAAGCATCCAATGAGGTAAGGCCTGCAAAAGCATATTGTAAGACACATGTATATATCACATAGTCCAGTTATATCGGGAGTCCAGATCGTGTGTCTAATTGAGTCGTGACTTTTAACCAATAATTAAAATTTAAAACTGAAATCATGATCTCTTTCTAAACTATATTTTTAGGTCATGCACTCTAATTCCTTCATCCCTTTAAATATTTAAATGCTAACCTGAACCTGCCAAATAATTGTAGGTAGTTCTTTCCAGGTATCTGTCTTATGAACTTTACGCTAAGAACAAAATTCCATCTCATCTACGATACTTCATGCAGAACATGCATTTAGACATGATTTGGGAAGAGTATATCCCAAATTAGGCTAAAAACTGCAAAATGACTAAGTGAAAAGAAAATTGAAAAAAAATGTTTATACTGTCAGAGAAACTTTTGGTCTTCCAGAAATGCTTTTTAACCATATAATTTGTATGCTAATTATAAATCATTTGAATGTATTAGATAAAGCGGGTCACTTAAGGACCTAGAGTTTGGTACAAATTTGTCATTGATAAAAACACAAAGTGAGTAAATTATAAAAACCAGTCTTTACAATGGTCTTAAGAATCTACACAGTTCACCCCTATATGCCCCAAAATTCTCTTCCTTGTTGGCTTCCTTACTGCTCCCCAACCATACTCAAGTGAAAGTCTTGGCACTGAATGTTCTCTCTGCTTGGAGGGCTCTATCCTGGACACCTGCATGGCTGACTACTTCCCTTCAAGTCTATCTAGATCCCCTTCCACACAAGCTGAACTTATAGATCTCCATCCAATCAACCCTGCTCAGTTTTGTTTTTTTGCACTTATCACATACTCGATAATATACTACCTGGCTGAATTCATGTTCCCCTCCCCTCTCTGGCAGAGCACAAGCTCCATGAGGCTAGAATTTTTGTTGGTGCCATTTACTACTGCACCCTAGCATCAGAACTGTCCCTGGTAGATAATTATTTGAATGGAAGAATGCTAAAGCTGCCCAGTGAGTATAAGGTGGGATTTGACTTCAGAGACTTATCTGGAAAGAGGCCTCTGGGAAGACTACAGAAATTTGGTAAGAATGAACAACAGTGGGGAAGAAAAGCAACAGAACAGAAAAATGGATAACAGTAATGGGGGAGAAGAAATAGAAGTGATTTTGCTCTTTGAGGCTTATCAGCAAAGTAGTAAGGGTAGAGGCGGAACACTCTAAAAGACTTCTGGGTAACCTGTGGATTCCTGCAAGTCAGGGAGTACAAGAGCCCAAAAGCATCCTAAGTAGTGAAAGAACTAGGGCAGAGGAAATTCCTTCATTGCCACTGTATTAGTCCATTTCTCATTGCTATCACAAAATACCTGAGGCTGAATACTTTTCATAAAAGACTTATTTAGCTCATAATTTGGAAGTCCAAGATCAGGTGGCCTCATCTGTTTAGCCTCTAGTGAGGGCCCCCTTTGCTGCATCACAACATGGAGAACCAGGAAGGGAAAAAGTCACATACAGAAGAGGCCAACATGGGAGTGATCTCACTTTGTAACATACTCTTGCAAAACTCCATAATAACAGCCTTTAATCCCTTCTGAGGGTAGCACCCCCAAAGACCTAATTACCTCCTTGGCCCATACTCTCTGAACATCACCGCACTGAGGACCAAGATCCAGTACATGAAGCTTTAGGGAACACACTCAGAGCATTTCCAAAGCATAGCAGTCACCATTCCAAAGGTCATCCTCACCCCAAAATAAAGGATGGGAGAGACAGAACTGTCTGTAGAACAGACACAGGGTTCATGGTAAGTAACTTTTGCCCAAGTAGCTCATTAATATGAATTTAATCCCACAGGACTTGCCAAGAGAATGTATGTATGCTTGGTCAAAGGAAATGAAGATTTAACCTGTTATTTCCTTTTATAATTCATTCTGAACAGAAATTCATCAAGTCTTTATCTGAACCCTTGTAACCTTCATGAGTAGGCACAAAACAGTGCTTTCAGCAATCTGTAATTCATCATGTCCATGTAGGCAAGTCCAAATAAGTGAGACTTGAGTATACCTTAATCTAATGTGTAAACATGACCTTGTCGTAAAAAGGAATTGTATAAGGTTCCATCATGGTTGCTAAGATGTGTGTTGACTTTATAGAATTCCCTCAAAGCCCAATCTGTTGCCTAAAGCATCCTAATAAACTTCCCAGAGGGAGGAGAGAAGGGAGGGAAAGGAGGAAAGGAGAAACTCTTTCAGCTGAAATACTAACCTCCCCTTGGCAGCTCCTCCCACGTCATGAGACCACCTCTGCAGCAACCTGGTCCCTGCCACAGCCTGAAGTAGAAGCTTCATAAAAGGAATAACCTACCTAATGAAATCTGGTAGGAAGAACATATCAGGATAATTCAGCAAGATTCACAGACTGACTCCACAAGGTCTTTAACAACTGTCTTTATGTCAAAACACAATCCCAAGTAGCTGGGATATGAGGCTGGTATTTCCTTTCATAAAACATAGCAAGAGACATCTTGATTCCTCATTTCTTGCCATTCCCCAGTCATCCACTTCCAATAAGGAAAACTTAATCCTGTTACACATTATGGAAGCAGGTTTTCAAAAAGGGAATTGGGTTATTATTGATCACCAGCCAATGGAATTCTCACTGCAGACTGTGAGGCTGTAAGATGCTACTTAGGCCACTTCTCTGGATGACATGGTAGACGTTCTCTCAGGAGCTGACCACATGTTGTAATACAGAAGTTGAGGTTTTTATCTTTTCCTATTAGCAGGAGTTATTTCAATAGCTCTCCTTCGAAAGAGACCATGACACACTAAATGATAGTCTATCCTGTATTGTTGGGAGCACCAGTCACAATGTCTACAGTTTCTTTAGCACAGGCCTCTCTATAGATTAAGACATATATCTTAAGCACCAACGTAAAAGTTAATGCAAAAGTTCAGAGGTGCAAAATAATTTAAATGTGCCCAAGTGGTGGCAATAACATCTCTAAAATCTCAGCTGTGAGTTATGGATATGTGGAATATTAAAAATGCAAAGCTAACTCAATTTGCATTTGCAATGCCCCCTAGCTGTTACTGGGGAGGAGGAAATTGCTGTCTGCTGAATTCAAGGGCACACTACTTAGTGCTGTATTTAAGTCAAGGAGGAAAATCACTCATTTTTATTCTACCACTTAACTTGTGCTTATGTAATCTGTCTGGCACTGGAGTCAGTTGTCTGATATTATTTTCAATCATAGAAAGAGAATATATAATTCAATCATTACACCTTTATTTTCATTTGCTTGGCGATCTCATGGAGCCTTATTACTACCAGTAAATCCCAGCCTGTCATCAATCAGCACTCAGCTCCAGGACTCTCTCCGACAGCCTGGGCCACAAATAGCATTTTTATTTTGGGGAAGGGGTTCGAGGAGAGGCAAGGTTTCATTTGGCTTCTCAGAAGTGGGCAGAGAATGCATTCCTTCACTAGCACCCCTCCATTCACTATCCACAGGCCATCCGTCCCTAGCAGGTAAACCTCAAATGTCAGCTAGATGGGTACCCAGGTGAGTAGCTAATGTATTACAAAGCCAGAAGCCACTTCCAAATTTTGTATCTTCTCCCACTTTGTTCTTTATGACTAGTTCTTGCTCCACCTGCTCCTTTGGTCTTTTCCCTGCACACCACACTTAGTCCAGATGGTTTTTCTTTGGAATGTTGCTGTGTGAACACAGGGGCCGTTACCTGTGCTGCCAACTGGGTCATGACACTGGCATGCCCTACTGCTGCCCTTCAGGGAGAGACCCACAAAGTGCAGCTTACAGGTAGAAGTTTCTTAGGATGGAAGCACAATATGAAAGAGTGTGAAGGACTTACATGAGCAATCAGATGAAGATACAAATAATGTGGGCTCCCTATTCAATGTGAGAAGAAGCCAGTATTAACAGATCAAGTTGACAAATTCCATGCTAGGAACACAACTCCATGTTGTTCTGTTCATCGCTGCTCTATGCTTAGGTTTGGTGGCCATGTTGGTCAAAGGTTGCTTTGCTTCCCTTTCTTCTGCTTCCTTGTATTGATCCCTTCTGGGGAGTCCCTGCTCCTTTTCACCTATCCTGGATGGATATGATAGGATTTATCATGGGGGATCTTAAACTCCAGTGTTATAAGATCTACAGGTCTCACACCCAGAAATTACAACTCACTGGGTTTGGGGAGGGGGTCTAAGTATCTGCATTTTTAATAACCCCACACATTCCCATCAGGTGGTACTCTGGGTAGTTCAGGACTACAGTTTGTGAAATGGCATTTTGAAAGCTATAAAACAAAGAGGATGATGTTATGTAGTCCAGTTGGAATCTTCTTCCACCTCCATTCCTTTCCACCTCCTTCCTACGCACATGCACACACCTGCTTTGGTCCATGTGACTCAAAGATCAAGGTCATCCTTTGGTTTTTGTCTTATAAGTCAAAAAATTTTGACAGATTATCATAATAGGCGAAGACAGTGTCTTTACTTCCACAAAGTAGAAATGACTCCCCAACATCAAAGATGGGGCACAGGAGATCCCAAGAGGGTGGCATACAAAAATAGAATTATAGATCAAGACTGGTTTCATAAAACCACTTCCCCTGTTTTTCTAACAAATGAAGCATCCTTGGATTTGGTGGGTCGGGACTTGGTAGTTCTATAGAAAAAACTTAGATGAATAATTATAATTTAGGTGGTTATTCAAAAGTCAATTTTCTTCTATGATTATAATGCATGAATAAAAAAAATAGATGAGACATAGTAATTAGGAATACCTTAGACAACAGAAAGCATTTGGTCTTTGGAATTTCAAGTTCAGTCTCTGGTCAGATGATATTTAAAAAAAAAAAAAAAAAAAAAAAAAAAAAAAAAAAAAAAAAACTCAATTGTTTTGAAAACATCAAATAAGAAATGAGAACAGACAAATGAGAGATTTATAATCCCCACAGTACACAGTTCATAAATTGACTGCCCTTTTCTCTCTGCAGGAAAAACAGGGAAATTCCAAAAACCGCAGAAGTAGTAGGCAGGATTTCTGAGTTAAGGATTCAAGGTGGAAAGGACTCCCCATTAAAACAAAATACCGCCCCCTTTGCCCTGTGCATATCATAACTTACCTGTTTTATTCCACTCTGGCTGGATTTTGCTAGGTGATTTATGAGTTAGTCTGAAAATGGCACTAGAAGGGAGGTAACTGGAAAGTGCTTCCTGACAGTACACTTCATGAATTTTACTTTCCTTTTGGAATTCATACATTTCAATTCCCACTATTATCACTGTTTTGTCCCCAGATACAAGCAGCTTCCATTGCAATTATATAAACCAAGTATTATATAAACCAAGCTCCTTATTTCAGTACAATTGAAAAATAAATCTACCTTCCCTCCCAACCACCCCCACCCTGAAAGAGAGTTATAAAATAAGAGGCTGCCTTAGTTCAAAACCATAGATCCCTCTGAGCATGCCTGCCCCATTCCTTCTTCTAGGTCTAGTGTGCCCATCCCCAAAAGCTATTGGCCACGAACAATGTAAATGTTCCTGCGAGAAATCATCCTCTGTTTCAGTACAGGCTTTGACCCTTGGGTCTAACAGTATGCCCATACTATAACTTTACGGTATCATAACACACACACGACAGGAATTATATCTAGACAGAAACAGGATGGTCATTCCATCTCAAAGGAAAAGAAGGGTTTGGATGCATGACACACTTTAGGATAATAAATCAAAGAATATTGCTACAGATAGGTCAGTATACTATGGAATCTGGCCTGGGGGGAAATTGTTACAACATAGAAAACACTGGGTTAAAGCTACAGAAAAATGAAAAGGAAAGAAAAAAAAAAAAAATCAAGCTGATTAAACATTAAACATTTGTTTAAATATTAAAGTAAAGTTAGCCTGACAGCAAAATCGATATTAAATCAGGCCTGGAAACTGTTTTACGACCTCAAACACTGGGCTTCTTAACTGCCAGTGTCATAAATGATGTCACTTGTCTGCATGATCGTGGCTGCCAGCAGGCAGGTCAGAAATGCCAGCTTTAATTTTAAAATGTTAATTTGTGATGTAATTTAGAGTTTACTCCCAGGGACAAATGTCGCTCTCTGGGCACGAGCCCCTCAAAGTGCCACCGTGAGCAAAATGCATTCCCTCTTGCTTTTCTTCCCCCAGAACAGCATGGCTCCCAGAGGCGCCTGCAGATTCTCTCGGGTTTGAATTAAGTGTTTGAAAACGATAAATGGGTTGAGGTTCTTTTCCAGTCATTGAAGACAGACTGAGGAAATTCTTCTAGGGTAAATGGAAAGGAAGTTATAAAAACCTATACCTGCTGCCGAATATTCTAAGAGCAGGTTGGGACTCAATGCCAACAATGTGGACAAAGTAGGGTTTTGGTAGAGGGAACAGCCTCCAGCTGCCAACTGCATGATGTGACTTGCTCTATGTGTGGGGAGAGATTCCCTTTATTCCCACACAGCCTGCCTTATAGAAGTTGCCAACTCTCCCTGCACACACCAAGGCAGGACCATGTGTAGCGGGGACAACTGCCTTTAGTAAGCAGCAGAATACTTAGCTTAGGTGGACACAGAACATAGCATGGGATCCTTCCCTTATGCTGGCAGTCATAGCCTAGAGATTTGTAGTTTAAGTTGTTGTCAATTAAGGTCATGATAGGAAGAAACACAGGAAAGCAAAAGTGGGTTTTTTTTTTTTTTTTTTTGGTTTTGGGGGCGTTTTTTTTGTTGTTGTTGCTTTGTTAAGGGAGGCAGTTTGAGTGTTTGGAGGAGTGGTAATGATAGACCATTTGCTGGTATTGTTAACAAAGCACCATGCATTGGGTGGCTCAAATTTATTGCCTTACACCTCTGGAGGCAGAAGTCCAAAATTAAGGTATTAGGCAAAATTAAGGTAAAAGGCTAGACCACCTTCCTTCTGAAGGACCTAGGGAAGAGTTTGTTTCCAGGGTTCTTTCCTTTAGAAACCTTAAGAGTTCCTCAGGTCTGGCAACCTACAATTTTCACATGGCATCCTCCTTAAATCTTTGTTTTTTTGTCCAAAATTTCCCTTTTTTTAAGAACAGCAGTAGGCCCACCCTACTCCAGTATGACCTCATCTTAAATGGACCAATTATGTGTACAACCACCTTTTTTCCCAAATAAATTACATTGAGGAATTGGGGTTAGGACCTCAACATACAAATTTAGGGCACTATAATTCAATTCATAGCAGCAAAAAGCAGGGATAGGAATTAGGAACAGTTTGAGTAACAAACTACAGAAATAGACCTTGAGCAAGAAGGGACAATAGGTGTCCAATAAGGAGAATCAAAGGTTAAACATAACTCAGGATGGAGATCTTGGAACTGAAGTCAACCTGTCCTTTCTCTTGTAGCTAGCCCTGACGCCAGTAAACATTTCTTCTCAGATATTTTGCAATTGCATTTCTAAAAATGAATTGGCATCCTTCTTTCTCTCCTAAAAAAAAAAAAAAAAAAAAAAAAAAAATCAAAGGTCCATGAGGAAAAAACACTCACTACAATCAGTAGTCAATTTATATTCTCTAAATGTAGAGGAGAGTACAAAGTATCTGTGGAACCAAGAACCACACACTGTATGGCACTGCAGTGCTGCTGACCAACATGCACCTCTCCCAGAGTTCACAGTTTTGACCTAAGATCAAGCCCAAGGTGGGAATTAAGTCAAGGGGAAGTCAAGGACTTCCCAACAACCACAAAGAATGCAAACAAAAAGGAGTCATCTACAACAGTCACAATTATGGAAGTTCAAGGTTGATACATTCATGGAGATGTTTCAGATTTCCAGGAATGCATAGAGTTGTTAAATTTTTAAAACCACAAAAGTCACTTCGGCCTAAGCTTTCTACAACTGGAAAAAAAATTAGAGTGATATTTCATTTGATATTCTATACAACTTAGATTAGGATCCACACCCCTCAACCAGTAGCTCTTCCCACACCTTTGATCTTTCGTAAACTTATGGACATGATTCTTCCTGAAAGAGATGCAGTGTTCCCATAAATGTTCAACGTAATAAACTTTTTCATTGGCCCTAGTTGTCAAATTTGTGTCCACAAAGAGGTAGACAAGAAAATTATCCAAGAAAGACACAACTTCTAAACAACACAGCCTAGGTTTTGCAAGTGGAAAGAAATATCTAATTCATACTCTAACCATTCCCCTGGAGAGATTGCTATTTTGATTTTCTCATTTATAATATGAAAGCCTCTTGTTTTACTTTGGGGATGGGAAGGTATGCAGAGGTTTATGGGAAGTGGTATTCTCTAAAGACTTTTGTATAAAGATAGATAAAGCATATACTCCCTGAAAGCTTCTAATATGACAAGGAAAGACTGTTATGCAAACAAAAGATGATTTTAGTATTCAGGTTCACAAAAGCAAGAATGTCTGTAGACAATTTTAAGAATTGTGGGGTAACCTATTATCACTTCATGAGCAAACTCTTCCAGGCAACCCCTAGAAATGATTTAGTGTCTGGAAATACTTCCTGGTATGGTGTGTGCCTTAACCACATAATACTTACTAGATCCTAATTACATGGAAGTTAAAGTAAATAAGAACATGTATTTCATCTAGAATTCTAACACTGGGCTTTGCCTTTGAGATCTAATACTTTTCAAAAATAAACATTATAACACAAAGCAGTATAAATGTTTCTTATCCTGGCAATGCTGAATTTGTCTATAGTTATGAGATAAAATGGCTTAGAATGAGTTATAGGTATGTAAATATAAAGGAAGTAGCTTTCTACTCATTATAGAGCATGTGAAATACCAACTACATACAGAATGAACAACTTTAATGAAGTTGAGAACCTAATGTGTTTCCAGTGGATTATGAAAACTTGTACCTGGATTAACCTAAAATAGGAATCACTTGCTAAGGACAGCAACAGTGTCCTTCTGATCAACCAATCCAGATGAATAGTTAATCTTATTAGCCTCCTGGGTGTCAGTATAAAAGCATAAGTGTCCATTTATTAGTTGAATTTGTAAAGTGCAACCAAACCTGCTCAAAGAACAAGAAGTTGCATTGGTCAGAGTAAGTGAAAACCCCATGGAAGAACAGTGGCTACAGGTGAAAGCCCACCAGGTGAGCCCTGAAGATTGAAGTATCACCCTAGAATGTGTGCTCCTGAGAGCAATTTGGAAAGACAGCTGTGGCCCACACGCCTGCCAAATGTCCTCCTCTCCCATTTTAGCTGGAAGGCAGAGAATTGCCTTAGGATAGCAGCTGGTTCTAATGAACCAACAGCAACTAGCACAAAATTTCTCTTGCCTTATCCAAACCTTGGTAAGTCACTGAATCATTCAAGAATATTTGCAGCAGTGTGGGGTTCCAGTTTAATTTTTTGGAAGAAAGCATTTGACAAAGTAGCACACACCATGATAAAAATGAACTTAAATTGTGTTGGACTTTAGGTCACCCTTGGACCTCTTGAAGAATTTCATCCAGTCTCCATTCAGAAGAGCCTGGGTCCCCCAAAAAAGTTCCAGATCACTGCTGCGTCTCATGTTAATTGCCCACTACACTAAAAACATCTCTGCTGGCATCAGTGAACAACTACATGTAATGGGGATGATTCGGTGTCCTTGGGGAAAACCACACTGGTCTTTATTAATCCCATCCACAAGGATGCTGTTTTCCAAATTTTAGACAGCAAAGTTCTCATACATTTGGGGCTAGAAGCCAATTGGAGAAGACTTCCAAGAAAAAAAAGAGACCCTTGTGGTGGGTAACTCTTTTGGAAGGACATTCAGAAGAAGGGTCAATACCCCAAACAAGCTGATCTTTCCATCTCATTGGCCCTTTATCTAGGGAGAGAAGACAAGGAACTGTTCTTCCTTTTGTTTGAGGGATAGGACCTGGAACTTTTGCTGGACAGAAGGAAGGTATTGCTCCCCCAACCAAGCCACCCACAGACAGGTCAAACTGAATCCAAAGAATACTGAGTGGCTATAAAACTCCCCATTGCCCACAAGCTCCAGGTTTGCAGTGCACCCTCATTAAAGTGTGTTCCTGCAGCCAGACTGTCAGTTTCAAAAGAAAACTCCTTTTAATTTTAACTGGAGCCCTGGGCATCAGAAACAGTGGAGAAAGGGGATTCATTTATGAGTTTCTATGGCAGATTATGGGTTTTATTTGCTCCTTTACACCACTTTTCAGTCTGTCATTTTGGTAAGGTTAACCCCAGTGTAAAATGTTCCCGTAATTATGCTCGGAAACACTCCCAGCCTGCCGCATGCCAATAAATGCCTGGAATAACTGTCAGCCTAAATGAATCCCATTTGGACAAAATGATTATTGAAAGTTATTTTAGTTCCCTATTAAGCAGTTGCGGAACAGAGCTGTAATCAAAATGTTTATTTCAATTAGAATTATTATGGTCAATAAAAACCTCAAGTAGAAAGTAAACTACACTTTATCAAATAAAGTAAAGGCCACAGCTAGTTAAACTTTTTTCACACGGCCTCTCTTGGAGAGTCTGACAAGAAGCACAATTATCAGCCTTTTCTACGATAAAGTAACCGGTTTTATAACCCAACTTCTATCTGACCCAAGTCACTTGCCTAGAGTAGACAAAACCCTCGATTCTCTGATGGTTACCATGGTGAGCACAGGGGCATGAGCACCCCTAATTCTTAGTCACAAGGTAGGGGGAGGGCCACCTCACACTGAATGACTGAGGAAAGGCCGTGGGGATTTTAATAATGCCAACGGAAGTCTTATTCCCTCCCACCACACCTATGACGTGCACAAGTGCTCCTGTCACGACAGCAGCGATTTCTTTTCCTGTGGATCCCAAAGGCAGTCAGGAAAAAAAAAAAAAAAAAAAAATGCTTTTGCTTATTAGTCCAATACAGGCATCCTCAGAAAACAGTTTGGGGATTTTTTTTTTTCTTTTTGGTGGTTGGGCAACTAATGAGTATTTTTAATCCTCCCTTGTATGATCTCCCCTCGAGATAAAAATCTTGAGATTACACATTGTTTTCTCCCCCTAAATCACAAATGGTTTAAGTAATAAACCTCTATGCCTACAAGTATTGCTTTTTAAAATAAATTCCAATGCTTACCCAAAACTACATAAGTCAGAATCTCTGGGGGTGGGACCCAGGCACCAGGGTTTTTTGTTGTTGTTGTCGTTTTTTTAAAGTTCCCCAGAAGACTCAATGTGCAGTTAACGACCCACA
The DNA here is from genome assembly GCF_902686445.1 of Sciurus carolinensis. Classification (NCBI taxonomy): domain Eukaryota; kingdom Metazoa; phylum Chordata; class Mammalia; order Rodentia; family Sciuridae; genus Sciurus; species Sciurus carolinensis. Next base: position 84,718,147 of record NC_062220.1, on the reverse strand, counting down.
TTCTATAGTGGTGATTCTCAAAGTGTGGTCCCTGAACTAGCAGTAATCAGCACCACCTGAGAACTTAACATTCTCAGCCCCAGTCCCATAATTAGTTAATCAGAAACTGGCATGGGGCTGGACAATCTCTGTTGTAAGCTTCCAGGTAAGTTCCATGCATGCTCAACTTTGAAAACTACAAAGGATCTTTCTTAAAAGAAAGATGGGTAAGTTGTTTGTAAACTTCCTCTATCTAGAGAAGCCAACATTAACCCCGTGTAGAACAAAGCCAACAATACCCAGACTGTCTGAATGTTAAGACTAGGAGAGAACAGTGCTGAAAGTACCTCTTAACTCTACAAGGCTGAAGGGTCTCTGAACCACAGTCATAAAAACCAACACTGGCTAAATGATAATGAAATAAGGAATAATGAGTAAGAATCTGATTTTTTTTTTTTTTAATTTTGGGACCAGGGATCAAACCCAAGGGCACTTAACCACTGAACCACATTCCCAGCCCTTTTTTAAATTTTTTTTTTTTTTTAGAGAGTGTCTCACTGGTTGCTTACAGCCTCCCTAAGTTGATGAGGCTGGCTTTGAACATGCAATTCTCCTGCCTCAGTCTCCTGAACCACTGGGATTACAGGTGTGTGCCACCATGTCTGGCTTGCCAACAGAATCTTTAAGGAAGCTAGAACAAAACAGAACAGCTAGAGCTACCCCAAAAGCAAAATCTTGAGTTAAGCAAACATTTGCTTTACCTCTTCTCTCACCTGTGTCTTGTTCCAATTCCTCTTATTTCTAGGTTCCCAAGTTCCTCATGATTGCCAGGGCACCTCAGAACAGAAAGAATTAATCCATACTAAGATCTTAATGACTGACTTTTCTTCTTACTTTTCCTTGGTTTGTTTGAATTTTAATCAAACTCCAAGTTTAGACATTCGAGTTTAACCCAAAGATTTCCATAGCACTTCCCAGAGGCCAATCATGTTTTAAACTCTTTACATCTATTAACTCATTCAACATTCATAATAATTCACAGGTGACAAACATGGAGATATTTAGTTCTCCTAAGGTCCACCATCAAAAGAAGGACTTTGGACCCAATGTGTGCTTGAAATGTAAGCTCAACTATCATGCTAAGTACCTCCTCAAACAAATGGACTTTCAGACAGGGAGCTCCTGTGCTGGGAAGATTATCTTGGAGAGTTACTCACTCTCACCTGGTATATAACTGCATCTATACAGTTTAGGTCATGCATTTTCCAATTTGGCATTTTAGCTTCTCTTGGGAAATGGGTAATATTGACGGTCTTCACAAACTTTCTGTTCCTGTTATTGCCACAAATATTTGATTAATACAAAAATCCTGAACCAATTTTTCTTAAAGGATTGCTTTTCTTATGCAAAAATATCACCCAAGTCAATATAGGACTTTCAACACATTTCTTCAAACTTAGGCAACCTGCTATTTCTGAGATGCTTCTAAGTTTCTAAGAGGTCCAACCTCAGGATCACACTCCAACTTGTACAGAGATCTGCTCTGGCCTTAGTGGAAGAGCAACAAGAATAAGGCTGGAGTTTATTTCTCCCATGATAGTATCTATCATACACTTAAAAATTTAAGTGCGTGATACTCTATTTTCACTATGGGCACTAGGTGGTACAACAGATCTCGTGAAAACAATCATGTGTAATTGCACATTTCTCTATGTTTTTGTCAAGTTCTTTTCTACTTGAAGTCTTGAATTTGATGAAGGTATCATTTGATAAAGGCTTCTGGGCAAGTGTCAAAAACAGACCGCCTTCTGGTTTCAATTTCATTCTGCATCTAAAGACTATGGACGACAGTGGCTGGATTTGAATCCATGAAGGATTTACTAAGCACTGAATATCTGAGTTGTCCTGGCAGACCCCGTCTCCGGCTGGGTGGGAAAGAACTGGGGTGGCAGCTCTGTAATCTTCAATTCTCATCCCTTGACACTTCAAGGTAATTTAACAGCCTGTGAAGCACAGTAAGAATTTTTCACTAGAAGCCAATGAGGAAAGAGTTTGGGTGCAGGGGGAGACAAAGATATGAGAGAGAAGGGAAATCCAGGCAGCTTAGAGTTGCAAGGAGTTCTGGTTATTATTCAGCCCAATGACTGACTTTCCCAAGGTCATACAGTTAACTGTGGCCTTCCTGGGTTCCACACTGGATGAGAAGCAGTGGGATGTTCAAGTTATCCTGCAGAAACAGACTGTGAACACTTTTCTAGAAAAGCTCAGCATCTGGGCTTCTCAGAAATTCACGGTCAGTCTAAGAGCACCCTTGGGGTCTGGGGAAGGCTGGAGATAATCCCAGTGACTCATGATCCTGTGGTTTTTCAGAGTGTGAAGGATTGCCTAATGCAGTGTGAGTCTCATCTTCTCTCCTAGAATTATTGCATGGTCCATGCAGTGGCTGTCTGCATCACAAGGACCCTGGAGTCACAGGAACTCCCTAGACCTCTGCTTGTTAACAGTTAAGTGCCATAGACTTGATTTTATGCAATCAGAAATAGCACCCATGTAATTAATCATTTTCGTCAACGGGCACTGTGTTATTCTTTGGCTAGGCCTTTGTCTAAGACCCTAAAGGAACTTTAATTCCACCTTTGGAAAAATAAGTATTGTCAGTTTGATAGATAATATTCATTTCTTTCAAAAGTAGGTGGCATTCACCATATTCTCCAGAAATAACACCCATCAGTATTCCCATGTATGTTGAGTATGTATCAGGATTGTGATTATTTCCAGCTTGATCAGTTAGACACAAAAATTATGAAACACATTGAACTTCAAATCTACTTGTAGTATACCATGCATTTTATAATGCAAACTCAATTTCTGGGTACCACCAGTCCTTCCTTTCATATTTAAGAGTCAAGATAAAAGGAGAGGGGCAAGAAGCAAAGTTAAGTACAGGCCAGGAGTAAAATGAATGAGGTGGCAATTGCAGGAGTATGGGCTGGAGAAGTGAGTGTCATGGGTTCTAGCTTATGTTAGGGGCAAATGAGCCACTGTTCAAAAATAAAATCTTGATTCTGTTACAAATCAAGAAAATAAAAGGCAATGAAGGAACAAATGTGTGCACAAAAGCATGGAATTGCAGAAGGGCCTATGTTTACTGAGAAGCTCAATTAGATGAGGTTTGTGGTTAGAGATGGTTGATGGGAGGCTATCAGAATATGGGGAAAGAGCCAAGGGTCAAGACTGGGTCAAGACAGGCCTCCTTTTGAGGCTTTCCTCAACTACTTTCCTCTGCTTTTGTGTGTGCATGTGTGTGTCTGTGTTTTGACTACTTCAGTGCATTATCAATAATTTCAGGGAAAGGATGTCTGTTTTGACCCAGTAGAGATATAGGGCTTTGATTAGTAAAGAATGCTTATAAAAGGGGTTTGTACATGCCATGAGCTTCCCTGTGTGTTAGTCCTCAAAACAATCTTATGACACATTATTTCCATATTACAAATGGACAAGTTAAGACAGGAGGAGTTAAATTACTTGCCCAAGATCACAGAGCTCATAAATGGAAGAACGAGGATATCTGACTCTGGCAATTTGTTTTTTCAAACTACAATATTCCACCTGCTTCCCCAGCAGGTGCTTAAGGAATCTTTGTTAAATGAATAGACAAGTAGGTGTCACAAACTGTAAAAGAAAAAAAGCCAACCATTAATTGAAATACTTTTAGTATGCTAATTATTCAGCAACTCCAAGACTTCCTTTACCAAGTCACCAATGGGGTCCACATTCAAAGAACATAATGTTCCTACCAGCATTTCTCAGATCTGTGAAGAAATTTACATTGACTTGTTAAGTATGGACTCTGTCCAGGCCACTGGATTCTTTCCTCTAATACAGATGAAAACAGTGTTGAAGTTTTCCCTTCCCAGGGTCTTAGACAATCTGTATTCTACATCGCAGGAGAATCTGATTCATAAGAACAAGAAATTAATGCTTGCAAGATCAAGCAGGGAAGTGCCTGGATGCTACATCACTGACAGTTGATGATAGCAAAGGATCCATCAACTCTCAAAATTCAGAGAACAGCCTGGGTGGGACCTTGGTCTCTGGCCATCACCCAAAACACCACTAGGAGCCAGGAAACTCTGAGAAAAGGACCCAGTTGAGGTTTCTTTTAAAACCACAAAATGGGCTGGCAGGGTGACTAAATGATTGCCCACTGCTGTTTCACAGTCAAACGCAGGCACTTGGGAATTTAAATCTATTATTCCTTACCCTTGGCTGGAAAACAAGATGAACGAAAAATAAAGGTGCTGACAGCTCTGTTTTTATACAAATGCCAGAGCAAAATTGAAGTCAGAAAAAGAATCAAAAGTATGTGAGTAATGTGACATTCCCACATCCTTCAGGCTGGTGACAGAGGGAGAGGCTTCTCTCTTGAGAAAGCACTGTTCCTTCCAGTATGCCAAGATGAGAGCCTGGTCATGTGATCCCCTTCTGCAGGGCAGCTGTTCAGGAAAAGCACCACCTTTCCCAGGATTCTCATGTGTTTTGACTGATGCTTGCAGAATAGTTAAAGCTTTCAAGGGTTGGCTAAATAAATCTTGGACGGAAATGTCAGACTTCAATAAACTCCCATGTTCAATGTCTCAATTTTAGCCGAATGTTTAGACTAGAAGGAAAGCAGATGAACAAAGCAAATCCTTAATTTTGTATTGACATGTATGCATGTTTGATCACCATGAAAGGACCTGCTGCCAGATCACCCATCCATATAGGTTACAACAGAAGTATGTGAATGTACAACTACAAAGCAAAGAAACTTGAAAAGAACATTAACAGGCATGCCATAGGTTACTGAGTGAACAAAAATGGTTGTCCAAGATCGCCATGAAAACTGGTCACTTATTCTAATACTGCATTGGATAAAAATGAAGGGATCATTTGTGAATCACAAAAATGTATTGCATTACAATGCTGGAAAGCACAAATGCTGCTGTCACTAAATATGTGACCTTGGAAAACATACTTGACCTTGGTGATCTTCCATGTCTTTACTGGTAAGATGTGGATGTTTCTTCCTTTTTGCCTGTATGAAATATGCCTGCATGCAAAACAAAATCTTTAATATCTAGGTAATATTTCATGAATAGTGACTATCAATAATGCACCAGTAATTAGCTATTTAAAAACTATGGAAACTTTTAAAGTTATGGAGCAATTGCCTTAATCTCACTGTCCATTTAAAAAGTAGACATAAGCACCACATAAAAATAAGTAGACATAGCATTCAATAGGGTTATTAGAAATATAAATGTGAACATATGAAGAATATCTAGCACAGTCCCAGTTATACATTTGATACTCAATTACAAATTCTTCCTTCTTTATAGCAATGAAGTTACTTTAGAGATGGAAGTGAAGCCGGAAAAAACTACCAAATTCAGTTTATCCAGAAACTACATGTCTCTATTTAAAACCCTATTACAATCTGTTTAAAACTTAAAATGAAAGTCAAATCCTAACACAGATTAAGTTTGTAATTAGAAATAAAAGCATGTTTTGTGTTGCATTTATGATGCAAGTTAAATACTTTAGTAAAATGTTAGAACAAAGGAACTAGGAAAATAATTCTGATCATGAGGGCCTAAAAAACTATATGTCATTAGATTTCTTTCCCTTTGGTGATGAGCCTATAAAAGATAAAACAAAGTTCCCAGCTTTATGGTTAGAAAGCAGGATGATCAGGAATTCTAGAGAATAAATCAGTCTGTCTTCATTAATTAAAAGTCTGAATAAAATAGAATCCACTTGTGTCTAGGACAAAGATCAAAAGATATCTGGAGATCATCTTCAAAAGCTTTTGACACCAAGCTGGTATGAAGTTCTGAAGATTTAGTGTCTTCCACACTCCAGAATGCTTTAAATCTAAGTTCAATCTATTGACATTTAGGAGGAAAAATAGAGGTAGCTACAGCAATTAAAAGAATGGGTAAGGTCTAAAAGTACCTAATTGGGTTTATTAGTCAGTGATATTTAAATACTTCTTAAATACCATAAAAGGTTTTTAGTGAATTTTATTTTTAGATTAGAAAATACTTTGGAATAATAATTTTTCAGTTAACTCTTCATTACTAAACCTGTCTGAATAATTTGACTGCTAATTCAAAGTAGTGAGAGCACCTGGGAGGAAATAGCCTTTTGATTGTTAAGCTTATAAATTCCAACACATGACTCAGGAGGTTAAGGAGCAGCATTGGGGGGACTTATTCACATACACCTCCATCCTACCCAACCCTGACCATCAGAGATCCTGGTCATCTATCTGGATATGGTGTGGTCATCTCTAGAAAGCAGGGTGTAGTTAGGAAGAAAAACCACAGATGATCCTGATGTATTCCTCTTCCCACCAGAGATGTACTGATTAAAAAAAAAAAAAAAAAAAAAAAAAAAAAAAAGGCACATGTCACAAGTATTTTTCATACATTTCCAAAGCATCAACATATTTGTTATTGTAACAGACTCTTCTTCCAGGAAAGGCTGCAGAGATGCAATTGAAATGACGGTAATTGACTTATTCAACTGAACATTGTCATTTTCTTAGTGGAAAAAGCCCCAAACAAGTATTTTATGTTTTGCAGAAGCACCTACAAAGCATGTGCTTGACCCAAAAGTTGGTCATTTGAAGAAATACATGAGCAAGCTAAAAGTATAATTTATAGCAAGCTTCTCATTACTGGAGTCTGCTGTACGTTTTTTTTCCTCCTTTCTCAATGTTTATAAGTCTCCAGGATACCAGAGCCAGTTTTAAGAGTGTAATGTCAGGCCAAAAACAGCAAAGTTTTGAATTATTTTTATATCAACTATTTCAACATATATATATTTTTAAGTATAAAGATCTACTAGCAATTTTTCACACATAAACCTCTTTCAGTTTTGATGTGCAGTCTGCCAGCAAATTCTTTCATTTGCTTTATTATACCAGTTTCTTGCTATCTCTTTATTGTCTCAAGCTGTCTGCTCATTTCTGCATTAACTAATTTCTTCTGGGGTGCTGTGTGCATGGTTTGGGAAATGATGCCACTTTGTGCTATTGGCTTTTCATAATGGTGAATTTAATAGGAAATTGCATACCCTGAGAAGTAAATGATTGCCAGAACTAGGAAGGCTAAAGAGAAACGATGGTGGTGTGTAAGTCTTACTGGAAATCAGTTTAATTTCTGTAAAAGGTGGCACATGCCTGTAATACCAGGGGCTCAGGAGGCTAAAGCAGGATCACAAGTTCAAAGCCAGTCTCAGCAACTTAGTGAGACCCTGTCTCTAAATATATAAAAGGCTTGTGATGTGCTTCAGTTAAGCACCGCCGGTTCAATCCTTAGTACAGGGGGAAAAAAGTGCCTGAGAATATTTATGATCCACTCTAGATGAGTACATGACTGAGAAAGTCAATTCAGTGCCCCCCGTGTTGTCCTTCTGAGATACAATCCTGTTTGCTCTTTTAAGTCTATGCTTCCTCTTCAGCTTATTAACAGTGAAGACTTTCCAAGGAGAAAAATGGATCCACTTTGAATTACTGTGAAGATAATACTGATTTTATTAACCTGGTGCCATAGTGAGAAGCTTTAACATTTTAATAACACTTTTGACCACTGGCTTCAGAAGAGTTAAACCAGCAGTTATCTATAGAATATCAAAACTACTGGTTGAATACTTCCAGCCATGGTTAGCTCCTTGCCATTCACTCCTTAAAGTTCTCAACTTACATGAGATTTCAGTGCGGTTCTATTTTTTTTTTATAGAAATTACTTTAAGTTTATAGAAATAATTCAGTTATTGGTAAACTCCAATTTTCTGATACTAAGAACTGTCAACCAAACGTTCAACATTGCAGAAGGCAGAAGTTTCTTATTCTGAAGGCAAACATCAGGTAATGTAGAAACATTATGCACAGAAGAGCAAACTTCAAAGACATTGCAGGAACTTGGAACATCATACCCATGAATTTTTAAAACATTAAGAGTTTCTGAATTCTTCAGCAGTCTACATGGAATATAAAATATGCTTCACACATGTACTTTGAGGTTTTGTTTTTTAATGAACCATTTGCTGTTTGTAGCAAAGGTGCTAAAATTCTTACTGGAACTTAAATGACCAGGCTGGAGTTAAAAATACAAGTATTCTGAGTTCAGATAGTCCTATCACCAAGAGGTCTCCCCATTGGGATACTACACCTAAAAGTCAGCTAGTGGACAAATAATGAATTAATATTTAAATTTTCTGCAATTCTTTTACATTTGCAAAGCATTCATACTTAAAGCAGTAACACCTAATCTGCATAATACACCTTTTAGCATGAACGGGTGTCCAGGGCCATGATTCAAATACACAAAGCCTTAGACTCAGCTCTGGTCATCTTGAACACACACACAAACACATACACAATCCGTGATAGAATCGGGAGGTTTGTACTTCAACGTGATTGCGCCTATCACGGCCATCCTCCTGAGGATGCAGTTGTAAGGGACCATGGTCAAAAGCTCTCAAAGTATTCACTATAAAAAGGATAGTAAAGGGGGTCATGACCAATGCTTTCACTTTCTAATATAATTATGTTTATTAGAGTCTCTCCTGGTTATAAAATAATTACAGGCTTTTTGTGGGAAACGTGAGGCAGGTTTATTTCTTAACCTCACCCATTTTAAAAATATTTAGGTATACTTTTTTACCCCACCCATCATGCAAAGGTTTAGGAACTGGCCAAAAACCAAGTCTTCTAGAATGCTTGTCTAGGTTACCCTAGGAATATGATGGAAAATATTGGTCTATGTAAATATGAGTTATTTTGTTCTTGCCCTTATGTTTTCTCTGAACCAAAAATGCTAGTTGAAATAAGTACTTAAATTCAAGTAGGACTTTCAATAAATGCTAGAAGAAAAATAAGATTCCATGTGATCCAGCAACAGCCCCCATGACCACTGCTCGTGGAAATTTCCAAAGGCTTATCACTGTCAGGAAGGACTAGAAATTGATGTCATTGATTCTTAAGGGAAGATGGACTTATACAGAGGCTGGCATTGTTACTAACCCTTTGCCCAACTTTTGCTTTAGTAAATAGCATAAGGGAACCTGAGAAGAGGTAACGAACAGTTGTACGATCTGATTATTCCAAAAGATACATCATTCTCATCTTAAAAATCTTTTCACCAATTTAAGCACAAAATGAAGACTCCCCTCAAACTAAACTTCCCTTTGACATTTCTATTATCACTAATTTTCAATAATGTACAGATCTTGCTAAGCAATAATAAAAGTACCCAGGTTACAAGTTTAGTTTTATACAACACTCCATATGGTAGATTCATAATAAATTTCTACTGGGAATACAATCAAACCACTATTTTCTGCTATAAAAAACCATTAAAGCACAGACATGCACAAACAAGGTAATCTGCAATAAATTTGGAAGTGTTAAAATACTACAAATGTAAATGTATTCAGCCCCATTGCAATGCATGTAATTTCCATAGCTTTATTAGAAATCTTGCCTTAGCAGTGGTTTGGCGATAGGTTGTAAATATAGTAGGAATGAGTCAGCATGCAAATCTCTTCTGGAAAAAAAAAAAAAAAAAAGACAATTTGAAAGGTTTTATAGCCCAAAGTTGTTTATTATTTTGCAAGAATAGTGAGTTTGTGTTTGGGACCTGCTGAGAGAATACTCAAAACATCTCATTTATAACAGCAATGGAAAAAAACTCCAAATTAAAAATTATGTAGTGCATGATTTTTGTAAGGTCAGAAATAGCGTTTCTCAATTATTTAGCTGATGGACTTTGCACACATTGGGTTGCACAAGAGGTGATCAATGTATCCCCAGTGCAAAGAATATATATATTATTTATAATATATATACATATATATTTTATACACACACACACACACACACACACACACACACCAGCAATAACGTGGCAAATCTGAGTCCTGGAGGCAGAAAAGTAATCATCTCTAGAGATGAGATGGATTCATAAAAGGTGAAGAATGAGGACAGAACTGCTAGAACCTTCTGCAGGAGCAGTAGTGGCATGAAGAGGTGTTGCAAAGGTGTCCCCCAAGATCTGAAGAGCCCAAGGCCCACACTAGGGTTCTGAAGGAGAGGATTTCCAGGAGGTCTTAAATGTGGAAAACTCAAAAGGACAGAGGGAGGCAGAACATATGGCTAGATTTGTGACTCAAAAATCCTATGGTGACCTTCAGGAGACTAGCTTCCAGACCTGCTGGGAAACAGCCGGCTCACAAGGAGTTGGGTAGTGAGTGGATGGTGATGGTGTCAAATTACAGACACACGCAACTTAAAACTGAAAAAGCAGTTCAATGGTAGCTTGAGTAAAGGTGAATCAAGGAGGGATCGTTCCAGAGAGAAGAGAATGGTGAGCTTTATAACTAGCAAAAGGGACAAGACCAAGACCAAAAGGTGCAAGACACACAAGGTATTCCTGATAGGATTAAGTTCAGGCAGGCTGTGGAGTAGGTGAGCTCAAAGACATGGGTGGGGACATTAGCTTTGCCCAAGCATGGAGTGTACTTAGGCAAAAATAAAGGCCAAGATTAGAAAGGAGTAAATCTGCAGAAAGGAAAGAAGTTGGTGGAGGTGAAGCCTCATGATCTTCAATGACTTCAGAAAACCAAGAAGCAAACTCAGCTTCTATTTTCCCAAATATCAACTCATTTTTAAAAATTCTCATTCCTTTGTGAATACAGGACCTGCATGTATGTTATGAGGGAGTCAAAGAACATAGAAGATCCCAAACCACCTGAACACATGTGCACAGACTGGCATACATGTACCCACATGTGTTCACAGCAGAAACAAGCCCATTCCAAAACTAGGCATTATTGATGATGCTGCTCGCAGTACCAATCGACAACTTTTCCCTTTTCTCTTTAGGAGGTTCCTCCTATAAAACTTCTGCCCATCTCAAGCAAAGAGCTGGGTATGGGTCACACCCTTCATTACAAAACAAAGCACATGAGCAGGAGTGCCTGTCTGGTAACCAGAGCCAGGAAAGGACTTGTTGAACTAAAAAAAAAAAAAAAAAAAAAAATTAAAGATTAAATATTTTTAAACGATTGAAAAAGAGTGTTAAAGGATTAAGGATTTCTGGAAATGAGAGAATTGGTGTATCTTCTTATTACATAAGAACTGACTGAAATGGGCCAGGATAGATGGGGATATTATTTCAGGATTTGGACCAAAAAAAGTTTATAAAATAGATATCTTTTATTATGTATAAGTAAAATTCTTTTATATTAAGAGGAAACTGGAGAGGAACGTGATGTGAGAATACAAAAAGCTCCTTTAAAGGGAAAAAAATGAACCAGAAGGAACTAAAGCATTGATATGGTTGGGCATAGAAAATTATGGAAAGGAAAAGTCAAAAGTATGAGCAAAAAGGTAACCAGAACTCAGCTATTTTAAAGAGTAAAAACCATGTGAAAAATGTCAAGTATAAGATTATTCTTATTTGACATTTTTATACAGCAGCAACTTATAAAAACATCAAACACTGACATAATCCTTCCTCTAGCATTTTAACACATCATTATATTGTTAACAATGTCAAATGGCTAGTGCCATTCATGTGACTTTTTAATAGATTACTCTTATCATAAAAGTGTCATTTTTAGGATAATCCGCATTCTCACATTTTTATGTTCGGCTATGGTCTTAAAATGTCAAGAATGGGCAATAGCTGTATCTACTATTCTTGGAGTCTTACTAGAGATCTTGACAATATCAATGTAAAATAAACTAATGTGATGTGACTGCTTTATTCAATTTTTTTCTATAAATTCTCCTTTTAAAAATTATAAACAAAGGATTAGGTAAAAATGATACTGTAGATTGAAGGCAGAAGAGCCTGGAAATTAAGCCTGCCTTGGCTGGCATGAAAGGCATAACACGTCCAATCACCCAGGGTCATGTTCTAATAGACGTGATTACATATGTAGTAAGTGACCCTCCCGCTCAGTTAGGGATGACAGTAACAATGCATCATTTTACTTCCATGGACTAACTTGTACCGAATGTCCAACCAAATTTCTCTGGTTATTCCTCTCTAAAGGTGAGGAAAACAAAGCAATTAAGAAATGTATCAAATATCAGGCAACCAGTCAGTCACAGAAGAGAAATTAGAACTCAGCTAAGTAAGAATTGGCAGACTTTTTCAGAAAAGGGCCAAATTGTCAATATTTTAGATTTTATAGGCCACACCCTGACTTCTCAACTCCGATGCTGCAGCACAACAGACAGCATCAATTGTACATAAATGTTTTTATAAATTTTTATTGGAACACAAGTAGACTAGTTAGCCCACCTCTAATCTAGTGGACCCAACCCATAAAAGCTATCAAAGATGGCAGGTCAGACCTAAGTAAACACTCATTTTATCTTGATTCCATAAAAATTTCGAGCATTGAGATTTTACCAGATGCCAAGTACCAGTCTAGGCACTCTGTACTAATTTCATTTTTTATTCCATTATTAACTATCATCATTAGCCTCATTTTACAGATAAGGAAATTCAAGCTCAGAGGTTATGTGGATTGCAGGTTACTTACTACCTGCTGTTCATTGCATGCAACCTAGATGTGTGCAGAACACTAAGCCATAGAAAACATACGTTGTCCTGAAAAGGGAAAGAGTGATCTGTACCATTTAAACTTAGAGCTAGTGAGAGAACACTCCTAGTGGCTATACATCTTGAGTTGGTCCTATTCTGATCAAATTACTTCAAACCTACCAACAGCACAATGGGAGTGTGACCTTCCACACAATGAATTCTCCACCCAGCTGATGCCCAGGCCATTAGGTGTTCTCAGCAAACATCAGAAAAGGGCCTTTCACTTGGGCAGCAAGACGACTCGTGATAATGAGTTTAACAGGAAAAACTGGGTACAGCTACCTACAGACGGGCTTACACCTGGATTCATCATCATTCCATAGCCCCATGGAGAGTGAATGAAAAATTCACAAAACTCAGTCAGATGTGATGTTCCTAGCACCTGTATGCTTGCATAACACGTGGAATTCTCCACATCCTCTGAAGTCCGCAAGTGTGATTTTATTTTCATTTAATAGAAGTTATTAAGATTCAGCAAATTGCCTGAGGCCATATACTGAGGAAAGATTCAGTCTCAGGTTTCCTCCTCTTAATGAAGGCTGCCTTCCAAACTTCCAGTGATCAGTGATCGTTTCAAAAAGCTATATCAAAAATGGAGCCTTATACAAACATCTTTTGCTCCTCAGCTTCTTAAACTGAAGACATTGAAAAAATCACAAATATTGATTCTTTTCATTGTGATAAATTTCAGGCAGACTATTTACAGTAACGAACAAAGAACAGGGGTGAGGTATCTTGGTAAAATTGAGCCCCAGGCATCAGAACTTACAGGACCTGCTGTCACAACCCTTTCTTCCTAGAAGTGCCTACTCGAGAGGCCTTTGCTGCCTCTGTTCAAGTTATGTCAAAGTTGGTGCTTGATCAGAGGGGTGGGTCACAAGAGGGGACCACATGGGCTCTTGTATCACTTTTCAGACCAGCACATTGTCTGTGCTACCTTCCCCAGCAACTTGACTCACCCCATACCCAATGCAGAGAATGCAACACACCAATGCAAGATCTAAGTATTATTGGATTTAATTATTCTCCCAAACAGAGAAACCACTGGTTTAAACAAATTGTTGAGAGTTGGGTATAAATAAGGACAAAACGTGCCCCTATTTATAAAAGATAAAACACTTTATCATTTCTCCTTAAAGCAGATGCGGGTACTATTTACACACACACACAGGCACTGCTTTTCTAGTTTCCTAGAAGAAAATGTCTAATTTACATATAGGGCCTACAAATTATGGCCATGCCAGACAAGGGAGCAGATGAAGACTGTGATTGATATTCCAAAATTTTCGTCCTGATTTCCCCATCCTCAGAATTAGCCACTCTATAAATCAAACCGACATATGAACATCTGATGTGGAAACCAATAGGTCACATCTGCAAAATGCATCAGAAACAAAAGAACTGGATTCTTCTGTTTGCTCCAAGTCCAAAAATCACCCCTCCACTGCTCTGACCACCATTTGCTGCTTTCCCTTAAAATATCCCATCTCTTTGCAGAAAAGATGATTTTCCATCTGAGGATGTGTATAAACAATGGCCATTTTTTTCCTTCCGCCTGGGCCCAGAAAGCTAGGAACTAGCACTATTTATATACCACAGGAAACCTGAATGAAAACAGCCAATTCTAGGTATAAAATCTACCGAAACACACATGTAGGTAGTCAACTGATATCTTAAAGGAGAAATGAAAGTTCTTTATTTTTCTTTTAGTAGCAAACATTGTTCATTTCCTACTAGAACATGGATTTAATCTCTCAGGCCTGTGAACTTTGACCTCTAACTGGAAATTTTTTTTTTTTTTTTAAAGAGATTGTTGCTAATGTAATAAAATATTTCAGTTGATTTCAGAGTCCAGAAACCTTAGACTGCAGATTTAGGAAAATCACCTTAAAATTCTCAGCGACTCTAAGCCTGGGGTCTTCCCTTCCTATCAAACTCAAAGCTTGGGTACAGGCAACATTTCTCCCAAGTAAGCTCAACACCATTGACCTGCCATCCCCAGAATGCATGTTCTAGCCTCTTTTCTGGAAGTGGTGATGGGTTTAATCATCACACAAGTTTTAGAGCTGAACCAATCTCACATCTCAATCATACATCTCATTTACAGCTAAGGAATCTGAGTGGTAATGAAGATGGCTTCAAGGTCACCCCTTGTGGACAAGCCAACCACATCTCCTGATTGCAGTTCCCTTCTTCCCCTCCTCCTCGTTGCTTTGGCAGGTAAGCCATCTGTATGCTCACAAGGCCTCCCTCATGACCTTGGCACTCACTTGCCAAGTGTTTCCATCCTCAGCAGTCACTTGGCAAGTGTGCTCCAAGGTCATCCAGGAGAGGCCTCGATTTCAAGTTTGTTATACCAAGATAATCCATCACAGGGTCGTTGTGAAAACTAAATGAGGTAATGGAGACAAATGCAATTATCAAACTCCACCATGATTTACAAACATTCCTTACTATCATGGAGGTTCCATTCCTTCCTAAAATCTTCAAATATCAAGTCCCCAAGCGACAGCTGAGGGCTGACCACATATAGAGACCTTAGAGTCAATGTCCCCCTGGCAATAGGTCTTTACCCTCAACATGAAGAGAGTCAAGTATCTTTGAAAAGAAAATCAGCTTTCACAATATTCACAGAAGTTTCTAAACAAATCAGACTTTCAAAAGGTTGGGAACGTCAGTCTCTCCTCAGGCCTTCTGCCCAAGGCAGTGATGGAGTTACAATAATCTGCCCTGGTGTGGCCCAAGACAACAGCTGAAGGGAACAGTGGTCTCTTCAGGGACTTTGCCATCTAGAGACCTTCTCAGACCTTTGCAAGAATCTGGAAAGCTGCTCCCTCAGGCAAGGGAGAGCAGCTTAAAGGGGTTTCAAGCCCCAGAGTACCCTGGGAGAAGTACAATTTTCGTTTAAAAAAAAAAAAAAAAAAAAAACTTTAGGAAGTTTCCTTACTGCTAATTAGGAATTGTTAAGTGTTTCCCTAGAATTTTTAAGTAATCCATCCCTTGCAGAACAAAACTGCACTTTCATTTTCCATTTTCTCTCCCAGCACCAACTTCCCGAAAGAGCCCTTCAGATCTGCCTCACCTTCTTGAAGGGACCCATGCTTTTAACATCCCTGATCCTTCTGCAGATTGGGAGAGCACTGCTCCCCAGTTTGAATTGTTTAGCTAAAATTATCTGCTTTAAGACAACAAGCCATGTGTTCTACCCTGTTTAAGAGGGCCTGTCACCACAGTCAAGGGACTGGGCACCACCACCAAGGCGGAAAAAAAAGATGCAGATCCCACCGGACAGAAGATAGCACTCGACGGCCTGCATCACCACCCTGTTCTGCCAGGGAGTAGGCAGACCTGACAGGTGGTTTAAAAATACTGGGCTCTCAGTTTAAATCCATTTCACTGCTTATTAGCTGTACGACCTTAGGTCAGCTACTTAACCTCTCTCTAAGTCTTTAGTTTCCTAACCCATAAAATGGGAATTATAGTGTCTACTTTATAAGATAATAAAAATGAATGTGCAACTTTAGAACATACAATATTAATTCTGCTGTTAACACCCTTGGTATTCGTTTCCTATGGCTGCTATAACAAATTACCATGTGTAGATGACTGAAAGCAACAGAAATTTATTCTTTAATTCTAGAGGACAGAAGTCAAAGTCATGATGGTGTCAGGGTTATTCCCCTCTAAAGTGTTCCAAAGGGAAACCCATTCCATACTCTCTTCTAGCTTCATGTTTGCCAGTAGGCCTTGGTATTCCTTGGCTTGTAGCTATATCGCTGACCTTTACCTGTTTTCTCTCCTTTCCTTATGGCACGTGTCTTTGGATTTAGGGCTTACCCTAATCCAATACACATTTATCTCAAGAGCCTTAATTATATCTACAAAAGTCATTTTTCCAAATAATGCCACATTCATAGGCTCCAGGCAGACATGCTTTGAGGGCCATGATTTGACCCAGGAAACCCTCTCTACTTAAAAAAAAAAAAGTTTAGGATACAAAAGCTTCAAACTTTTTCCTGTGTAAAATACAGTATGGGTACATTCTTTCCACATAAATTTCTTCACTCTTCATGTTCAAATACCCCTCTGATCAGACTGTAAGGCTGTAATAAAGATGTGGCTTCCTCCTGTCATGTGTCTCACTGGTTTGCAAACAGATCCAGGTGTTACAGGAGTGGGAGGAGTCCAAAGGGTTTCAGAAGGAATAGGATGGCCCAGCCAGCCCGGTTTCCTTAGTGAAGTAACAGACCTGAGAAGCAATGTGCCTGTCCAAGGTCACACAGGTAGAGCCTCCAGGGTCAGGCACCCAAGCCCAGGGCTCTTCTGTTCTCCCACTGACCCTCCTCCCTGTCACCCCTCCACCAGGCCCAACAGTCATGAGATGAACCCCAAATTGCTGTAAGTCCATAAAGGAAGACATCCTATTTCACACTTTCCCTATTGTCCCTGAATTTTAAAGGGGATTTAGAACACATTACCCAAACTGTGGCACCTTTGCATTTGAGGAAGTCACAGGACCAGGAAGGCTCTCTGGTCATCTCCTGCCCTTCTCCTGTAATGGAGGCTATAAAACAAAGGAATTTTCTGGACTTCTCCTGAAGGTCATCTCTCATGAGAGATGCCCACCCTATGCCCAGAGGAAAGGCATGTCCTTATCTCTGAAGACACAGGGACACAAAATACCCTGAACAAATCAGGCCTTGCTAAGTTCCTCTCCCCACACTCAATGCGTCCACTAGATCATACCCTCTGTCTACTTATATCTGTCCATTTCAAACAGATAAAATACACAAGTTTCTAGGTTTCTTGGGTCTATTTCTGATGGTTCCTGTGTCACATGTTAAATAAGTTCTAATGCTTTTCTTTTATTATAGATGAGAGAAACTTAATTCCCTAGTTTCTGGCACCAGACAGCTGAGACATCCCACTTCAAAGCCTGCAGATGAGATCCTGGAACAACTGTCAAAAAACTGCCAAATATAAGAATTCTCACCAAGGTCCATTCTACAGGACCTGGATCTGTAGTGCCCTGTGAAGAGATGAAGGTATGAACTTCCCCTTGGCCATTCCTTCCTAAATGCTAATTAGGAAAAAATTGTTAGGATTGTAAAATCCTAGTAAACATGGTTTAGGGTATCCATTAGTTATCAATTCTTTCCCTCTTAAGGAAAGCTAGTGCTTTTGTCTTGTTTTGTCTGAGAACCTAGCTTGAATTTCTACCTGGAAGTTTTGCAAGTCCATGGCATTTTAGTTCATGAAATTAAAATGTAAATAGCCGGAGTCAGAAAAGCCAGGATGCCAATCTATTAGCTTTATATTTGGGGTTGCTGTAGTTTGGATCTGGAATGTCCCCCAAAGGCTCACATGCCAAATGCATGCTCCCCAATACAGCAATGTTCAGAGGCGGGGCTTTTAGGAAGTGATTGGATCATGAGGGCTCCAACATCAGTGGGTTCATGGTTTGAAAGGCCTATTGGGAGGTGATGGACACTAGGAGGTGGGACCTAGTTGAAGGGGACAGGTACTTGGAGGCATGCCCTTGGGGACTATATCTTGTCCCTGGCCCCTTCCTTCTTTCTCTGCTTCTGGCTACCAGGAGGTAAGCAGTTTTGTTCCATCACACCCTCCCCACACACACCCATAGTGATAGGGTCAAATGGATTAACACCTCTAAAACCACGAACCCAAGTCTTTCCTCTTTTAATTCGTTTTTCTTAGGTATTTCGTCAGTGATGAAGTTGACTAGTAGACACATGGAAGAAATTTGGAAGTGCTTTCCATAGTGTGTAAGGGCAATAAAATCTTGTAACTTCACCTGAATGTATGGTCATACAATCTTACATTCTGAAGATTCATCTGACACATTTTTTGGAAGCCAAATACTCTATTCTTATTCTCTAGGATTCATATTAACCATAACGGAAATTTCCAGCTAAAGACCTTTCAAAAACAATGACAAAAGAATATTAACAATCAGCAATTAAGGATAACTTGAATTCTGAATTTTGATTTGCCCCAAATTTCAACTTGGGGAAAGTTGAAAACAAGGTAGAAACTTTAAGATTGATAGAGGTCTGAATTTTGTTTTCAAAATTCAATTATATTTAACTCCATTTCGGATTTATAGATTCCCCCCCCCCAATGAAGACATAATTTTATAGCTCTTTACATTTTTTCAGACTATTCTCAATAAAGTCCATTATCTCAGAGCAACCAAGGTGAGCTTTTAAATTATGCAGTCACACCATGTGATTACCAGTAGCTGATAAACTGACAACTGGGAAGAGGTTATTGCTGGTCTCAAACCCTCACTCAGTGTGCTCAGGAACATCAGCATCACAGGGGAGCTTATTAAAAATGCAGAATTGTAGCTCTTGGCCCTATAGGAAACAATTTGAACATGATCAAGTGATTCACATACATATCGTTTGAGAAGTGGTACTTCTGCCAGCAAAAAAGGTAACTTTATAAAATGGTTAATCAAAGGAAAATGCTAAGAATATGTACTTGATTTTTAGTTCCATCAACATTGTAAATTGAGCTAGAATTTGACAATGGATACTGGTTAAAACTATAATAAGCCAAATTCAAGTGACAAAGGAAAATTTCTAGGCAACCAAAAACCAAAAAGGAACTCACAGTATATGAGCTAATGCAGTAGAATCCCTAAGAGGTACCAGAAGTCATAGGCCCTCACAGTAAGGGACAAAGATCATTAAATCCCCATTAAAAATCAAATGAGGCCTTGGACCCGTAAGTGCCAGGACTTCAACTCCTACACAAACCCTGCCCCTTTTGTGTAAGGGAAAACACCCCAAGAGAGTTCAAGAAAGAAGTCACAGTTCTAGGGAGTCCCAAGCCTGTGCCAAATATACACAGTCTCCAAATAAGTGGTATTCATAAGTTTTGGGATCTTAAACCAATTACTGTGAAAATTCATCCTGGACAATTGAAACCTTTGGGACACCAAGCTACTGCAATTATAAAAACCTCCCACAAACCAGAGTACACATGACATACTAACCAAAATAATTGCAGCTGAGAATGAGCCCACGAGCAAAATTTTAGACCACATGAGAAAATTCATTATAAACGCACAATATCAGGCAACACTAGCGGTGTATTAGTATGACCAGAACACACAATAGAACAATTTGAAAGACTATAGTGTTATTTTGGCCTCAAAGCAATTTACTAGCCAGGCGATGTATTTTTCCCAGCCTAAGAAAGCAGACTAAGGGGTAAATTACAGAGAAGGAAAGAAGTTTGGAAGGCTCATTGGTCCCACTGCTTTTTCTGTATTATTATTATTATTATTATTATTATTATTATTATTATTATCTCTGCATTTAATAAATGTATGACTCTTACCCTATAACGGGTTCAACTGACTCATGTAAAGAAACTTTTCTTTGATTTGGAAAGGAGAATTTTAATCCAATATATTTGGTCTATTTTCATACATAAGGAAGTGGGTAGGCATTTGAATAATCAAGAATTCTTAAAAGAATGACAAGGTAAGAATTTTGAAGCAGTTGGACCAAATGGGAACCAAAAGGTAACTAGCTATCTGAATTTTCAGGATGTTCAAAAGACTGGGATTTATATTATGGAGTTGTTTTATGTTTCCCAAGAAAGATGTCAGGTAACCACTAGAATAAAAGCTGAGATGAGCTTTTACTTTCGCTTCTGAAGCAGCATCATGGTCTCTCTGAAAGATTACTTTAAGTAGTAGCTCTAACCCTCAAACCCTCACACGTGAGCTAAGGAACTGGCGTACAGCTCAGGCATTGTGCTAAGCTGTAATTTCTCATTTCTTGCCCCTTCACTAAATTACAATTTAAATTCCATCATTCAAAACTGCCTGATCTTGAGCCAGATGCATATATCACAAAAGGCATTAAAATCTGACCTTTAATATACCCCAATAAGAAATGTCATGAGTCCATCACAGAATCATAACTCCCTCTTGAATTAGTATTAAGATTTGAACTTCAGAGGGGAACTCCAATTATAGGTAAACCTAGGGACTTTTCCAGCAACCTCCTAAAATTCTGAATTCTAAGGGGGGAAAATAATTTGACTTTTGTGATTCAGAGCAAAAACAATAGTGAGTAAACAGCAGTGTATCAAAGGATGCTACGTGCAAAAACAAATTGAACACAGTGATACATGTCTCCAAAGTCAGTCCTAAGATTAGTGTAAATTCACAGGATTAGTAACATTTTGATAGAGGCTCTAAAACCTCCAACAATAATCCATTGGCTCTTTTGCTGTGTAAGATTTACATCTAGTGGCTTCATCAGTCTAGACACCACAGACTCTGCCAAGAGTGCTATGGGACTTGGTAACTTCAAAGATTGCTCTTGGAATATTTATCATTTTAGCTCAGTGAATGGCTAGCCCTTTGTCAGTAGGGAGATAATTAGGCAGCCTTATCAGTCTTGGTACTTTCAAAAGGTTTTCATTGTACAGCACACTGTGGAGCATTCCCTCTTTCCTCAACCAGGCCTGGGAGAGAAGAAAGGAGGTATTTTAGATCTTTGTAGAAATTAGTCATTTAAATAAGGAAAAGCCCAGCATGGTGGCACACACCTATAATCTCAGCCACTTGGGAGGCTGAGGCAGAAGATTCAAGTGTTTGAGGCCAGTCTCAGCAATTCAGCAAGATCCTGTCTCGAAGAACTGGGGATACAGCTCAGTGATAAAGTGCCCTGGGTTCGACACCTAGTACAAAAGCTAAATTTAAAAAAAGTTAGGAAGAGATCAGGATAGGGAGCATCCAGAGAAAGGTTTAAAGCAATAACAGCTCAACTGTATCAGGTTAGAAGGAGGGCAACTGTGAGACAGTTCTGTGGAATATAGACTGAAACTTCTCTACCTACATTTCATACCAAAGCAGAATTGGTGGTGTCCAAGTGAAAGCCATGACAAAGCAGGATGGGTTTCTCAACATTCACTATGTCTTCATTTTATAGTTATTGAGTTCCAACTATGTATACCTTTGTTATATAATGTTTGAGCTGGGGCTTTTAAAATAGGTTAGATTTGGAAATAGCTACGCTATTAAGAAATACACTTCCCTCCACAAGACACCAATTAAATCATCAGGTTAAATAAGCTTCTCAATCTTTGGCACTATCTGAATCACCTGGAGCTGGAGAAAATTCCTGAAGTACTAATACAGGGACCCTACCCTCAGATATTTTGATTTAACTAATCTGGGATAAGACTCAAACATGAGTAGTTTTTCAGACTTCAAAAGGTGACTAATATGCAATCAGGGTTGAGAATCTGGTGCTAGAACAGAGCAGACATAGAAACTTGTCTTTTCTTTTGAACTTTTGCACCAATACTTAAGAATGCTAACTGCCAGTATGTCGTGGTTAATAGATTGACATTATTTCTCTTCCTACATCTTTAGGAAATTTTAACTTCAATAGTCACTTTTTACTCCTTTTCTAAGAAGCAAAAGCAGAACTTTAAAGAAATCATTCAATGTTCAGGTCAACTCCCTGCCAGAAAAACTCCCCAGAGGAGCTGAGAAACTAGCTTCCTTGAGTCATTAGACAAGCTCAGTGTGCACATTACCCCTTTTGCATCTAACTTTGAGAACAGAACCAGAAATAGTGATCTCAGTTATAATAGCCTTTTTGACAATTAGAATGGAAAACATGAGATTTTCTCAGAAGGCGTCATTCAAGGCCTAAACTTATGTTCCAAGCTTAGGTGTGCCAGTACTTGCATTGGGTAGTAAGTCTTATAAGTGGGAGGCTTAAGGCCACATCCAAAAGAGTAAAATTGAATTTGCATAACTCTAGAATGACTTCCCACTCTAAATAGGTAACTTGTGTTCTGATCTATTAATATACAAGAATCCACCCCAAAATGCAGTGAATGCAGTGGCCTAAAACAACCTACTATTCTCTCTTGCAGAGGTTCTGAATTGCCTGGTTCTGCTGACTGGCTCCATATTATCTCTCTTACACATGTGACTAGATAGTGGCTAGAGTCATTGGAAAGCTTTTGTGTTTGAGGGGGAAAAAAGTGAATAGTTACGAGATGACTTTTGTGCTTCAGACTGGACATTCAAGATGAACAACAGGACACTCATCATAGATCCTACATAAAGTCTCTCTATATGGATGGAGTTCCAAGAGACAAGTAGAAGATGCCAATCTCTGAAAGCCTGGATCCCCAAAACTCTCAATTATCACTCTACCTTATTCCATTAATCATAGCAGTTGCAGAGTCTGCTCAGATTTGAGAAAGGATGTAAACTCCATGTCTTAAACTAATGTAAGTTTATAACCTTTTAAAAATCTCTACAATTTATGTATACATTAATCTTTATTCTCATGTATTTAAGCTTTAGATATTTTAAAAGTTCTTTAATAGCAACTCCCACAACAAATATGAAAGAGCCACAGCTATACTATTCTTTACCACGAATCTTGCTTCTAAGTTTGAGTTGTCTTTTCCAGCAGTCAGGAGAAGTTTGCACTAAACATCTCTTGCATGTTCAGTCTCTTTGGTAACCAAAAATATGCAGCTGCAGACAGGTGACCAGGCAGAACAGTCAATGAACCTAGGCACACGTCAGGGCCACCGAGATCAAACCTATAGCCTGAGCCTTACAACCACAATTTTTCCATAAATTTGTGACTGCTGGAATTCTGCCAGCATCAGTCCCATGGTCTATAATGAACCAGCACCCAACAGTTTCTGCATCACTAAATGTTCATGGGGCTCAGAAATCAATATCTAATCACACTTAGCCAGAGCCCAATATTCTGTGCACTCAGCAGTGTGCAGTTTGGGTTGCTGGGTAATTCAAAGTTAACATGAGAAGCAGAACATTCGTTGGAATGAACTGCATTAAAAATATTACCACTGTGGTGCAAGTCAGTGTTAGTGACATTTATCGAGTGCTCACTTGTGAGGGACCCACTCTGGTAGGAATTTCAAGACGATATAAGACTTTTTTTTTTTTTTTTAACCTCAGAACTAATGTTACTCTGCCCCCACCCCAGCACTAGGAACACACATTGGCTAGATTACTTTTCAAAATCTGTCAGTTTTAAAATCTGTCCAGAATAATAGGATTATCAGCTATACCTTCTGTCCTGGTGGGCAATTGCTAGTCTCTTCAGTGAGAGGCATATTGAGACTAAATAGGCCTCTTTAAAGCTGTTACAAGTCCCAAGCACGGTCAGGTCCCTACTGCTCATTATATAATCTCTGAACTGTTTAATTCACATTGACTTCCCAGCCAAATCCCTGAGGAATGGCCTACCACTAAAAATTTATCCAACACTTCCTACAGGACAGCGTATCAAACATTAACATGCATCGAGTTACCCAAGTATCCCTAAAATGCAGATTCCAGTTCAGTAGGTCTCAGGTGGGTAATAGTGATGCCACTGGTCCTTGGACCACACTTTAAGTAGCAAAGCTAGAGGTTACTAGGGAGAAGGTTTGTGCCTGCTTCAGGCAGTGTTCAAAGGTCCCAAGTGCCCTACCTATACCATCTCCCTCACGTGCAATCAAGACTTAAAAGTCTCACTGGGATTATAGGTGTGCACCACTGTGTCAGAACTATGCTTGGCATTAAGTCTCTAAGGATCCCTCTGAGGGAAAATACAGCAGGCTCAAAATTGCTTGGTTAATACCTCCTAAGAAGTTTGCTTATTTTATTGTGCCTATAAAAGATGCTATTAGCTTCATACTTGTGTCACTAAAACTTCTAGAATCTTAAGACAAACCTTGGTAACCCGCCCCCCAAATTTCCATGTGATCAAGTTGAAAACATCAGCCCCATTTACAAACATTAACAGAAAACACTGAAAGTTTTGAATCTTATAATCCTCAAAGAAACACTTCAACTTAGTTGTTTGACATACAAAGGAGGTATGTGTTTGCTTTCCCTATAATGCCTGCAAAATTGTTTCTCGATTGGCAGCATTAACATGGAAAGAGTGTTAGGTCAGAATTTGGGTGACTGTAGGAGGTAGAGCGGAGCAACTGAGACAAAGGACAGCGCGCCAAACGGTGACCAATCAAGTGGACAGAAAAACTCCACTGACCCTTAACTCCACCGGTCACTCAGCAGGATCCCCACCCATTCCGGCCTATAAAGACCCTGGGCAGCCAGGGCCACACGCGATTTTCTACAAGAGCCAAATTCCAATAAAGCTTGTTTTGGTGGCTTTCTGTCCCATTTTATTTGGCTGCTAACCGTGCCCCGAGCTTACAGTTAGGACTAAACCTTCTCTAAAGGGGCTACATGTAAGAAGCAAAGGTGTTTGTGTTCTTAAATTTAATTTTGTTTGAATTTTGTAGATATTACCCTAACTGCTCAAATTACTATTGTTGCTCTGTATTGACTCTAAAGTCTTTTATATTTCTCACCCACACATCCCCAGGGTTCATCCTGTCCCTTCAGGTCTGTCAAATTGGCTCTACCTCCTATTCTTTAGTCTGTCCTTGCGTTCCTGAGGGAATTCAAGTTCCTCAGGTCATTTTTTGCTTTTTAGTTCTTTTCCTCCTGTATCTCCTTAACCCAACCCCATTCCCATCTTCCTTTCAAGATGAATATAAAAGTTTTGGAAAACTTTTGTGGAAGGCTTAGGAGTTTCGTTGCTATACTACAAATTTAAATACATATTACACATCACTATTCTTGATTATTCCAACGTCTTCCAATGTCTCTGGACCCCTTGCCTTGATCATTTCTTTTCCCCTTCCTCATTGCTTTCAAGCAGTTAATGAAGAGCAAATGAACTCTCTTCATTCTCCATTCCAAGCTATGCCAAGCTCACTTTTGTATTTCAGACCTATTGACATACTCTCCTGAACAAAAGAGCCATTAGCAGATTGCCAGCCTTCCTGGAAGGGGACCCACCTCTTTGCAGACTCGTGTAATGAGACAGCATCGTTTTATTAATAAAATCATCTCCCTTGACCTAGTAACTGAAGTAGGAAAAAGCATTTGTAAGGCCATTTTACAGACATGAAAACACAAAAATCAACTTGCTCAGTCACCTAGTTAGTGGCAGAACCAGGACTGAAACCCTGGCTTCCTGACATTGGAGTCATTTTACTGTTGGGTGAGACCACATGTGGCATTTTATACAAAATTGTCAATTAGTACTCAAATTGCATAAATCTAAATTACATCACTTAAGTTACATGACTTCTTAAAAGGCTTTTTGTTTGCCGTGCTAAGGGTAATTCTACCTATAATTGCTTATATGTGGAACCCACATATCGACATTTTCTGCCTCATTCTGAAGAATAAATCTGACTTTGGAAGGCCATCCATGAGGCAGGGAACAACAAAAAAAGAACTTTGTTACCTACCAATTTTCATAATTTTAAGAAAGTCACCATTAGCAAGCATCTTGAAGATTAACTGCTGTGTTAGCTTTTCATGGCTGTGACCAAAACACCCAACAGGAACGTAGAGGAGGAAGTTTATTTTGGCTCAGTTTCAAAGGTCATTTTGTAATGGTCTGCTAGCCCAGTGCTCTAGACCTCAGGTGAGGCCGATCATCATGGTGCTAGGGCATGCTAATGAAGCGTTGATCTATTCCATCTATGATTGGCAGCTGGGAAGCAGAGAGGATAGAGGGATGAGGTCACTGGGAAGATTAACCCTTTCAAGGGCATGCCCCTAATGACTCACCTCCTTCAGCTACCCTCCACCTGCCTACCATTACCACCCAGTTAGTCCATCTAAACCAGGATGAACTGATTAGGTAACCATAATCTAATCATTCACCTCTGACTGTTCCTGCATTAACACAGGGACTTTTGGAGGACACCTCCTATCCCAACCATAATAAATGCAAATACATTAAAGCCATAGGTACTACCCAAGCAAATGAAACTATTAAGTTTTTGTTTTGGGTTTTTGTGGCATGGTACTGTGGTTTGAACCTCCCCACCCCATTTTGTTTTGAGATAGGGTCTTGCTATATTGCCCAGGTTGGTCTTGAACTTGCGATCCTCCTGCCTCAGCCTCCCGAGTAGCTGGGATTACGGGTATTTGCCACAGCACATGGATAGTATTTTAGGATTATTTACTTTTTAACAATCATTGTAAACACTCGAGAATCACAAAGATCTGAGAATCATTAGAATATAGGTTATAGTTGGTAAGCATAGCTGTTGTAGGCAGTCAGCATGCTAGTTTGGTCTACACGTGCTTTACCCCCAAATTCACATAGCTTCTATAGTTAATACAAAGAGGGGGAGCCGCCCTGCCTAGTAAACCCACCCAAAGTACAGTTGATATTGAAATTAAATGATTCGAGTCACATTCTGTAACACTGATTTCCATAAGTAAATTGAAATTAAGAGGAAAGCAATATAAGACATCCCAGGAGCTGACCTGGTACAATGAGCTAGGCCTGATACTCTACTGACCAACAATTTCACAAATCAGAAAAGCACAGCACAAAACATGGCAAATCTGACCAGTCCCAAGAAATAAGCCACCACCTATCAAGCATAATAGCTGCTTCATCAGTTATAGGTTGGTTTTGCTGCTTTTCCTACAGGCAAGGTCTGCTAAACCGTCCCACCACAGGATTGGTCCTTTCATATACCAACCATGCCAGAATCAACCCCTTGGATCCTCTTCAATTACCTAACAAAAGCCCAAATCCTATAAGTCCTTTCTAACACCCTCTTACTGAGGTCCACAATATTCTCCACTATATGTATTTGCCCTCACCTTGAGATTAACAAGCACAACAGATACACCTATGTTCCTAGTGGCCCTTTCACTAGAGGATGTTTGTGAAAAGCATATAGATTTTCAGTGAAGATTAGAAAATAGAATCATGAACATCTCGCCTTTAGCAGAGTGGAGTACAAACTAATTCTGGGATACAGCTAATAGTTTAGCCAGGGTTCTCCAAAGAGAAAAAACAAACAGGACAGAGAGAGAGAGGGGGATAGGAGCATTCATGATGCCTAAGGACAAGAAAGGAGGAAAAGAAGTCCCAGCTCAGGGAGAGAAAGAAAACCCACGCTTCCAGCGCCTTATGTTCCATACAGGCCCCCAGATGATTGGATGGTGCCCACCCATACTGAGTGGCCCTTCCCTATCCCGTGCACCAACTCACGCACCATTCTCCTCTGGGAACACTCTCACAGAGACACCTGGAAAGCCCAGTTATCCTAGTCAGGAGCAGAACCACCTGAGATTCCTTTCAGCAGAGGAGGGACAGGCTCCACCCCTACTAAAGCACTGAGAGTAATTAATGTAATGATTCAGCAAAAATTATGCTTTACCAGCTAAGTATCCCTTAATCCACCCAAGTTGACATCTGAAAATCAAACAGCAGAACCGAAAGGGTGGTCATGTGACCCTTTTATTCCAGATTGCCATTTTGCAATTGCATGAAAACTTCATGATCACCGTGGATACAATCGATATGAGTTGATATAAATATTGGCTGTGCTGCTGTATTCTACTACCATCCCTTAAAAAGTGGACAGTCTCTCCTGTCCAAATTGCATTTCTTCACATAATTTCTGCACCTTAAATTTTATGATGTGTCTTTTATGCTCAAAGATTTCTACACTTTTCATTTTGAATACAAATTAATATCCAGACTCTCCTCTGAGGATTCCAGGTGGATTAGCGCACCACCTGTTATTGGTTCTTTTTCCTCCAATCAATTAAGCATTTAAATTGTTTCTCATCTTTTTTTTTTTTTTTTTTTTTTTTGGTGCTGGGGATCGAACCCAGGGCCTTGTGCTTACAAGGCAAGCACTCTACTGACTGAGCTATCTCCCCAGCCCCTAAATTGTTTCTCATCATAACTGAATTTGCCTTTATTGTTTTTTCTTACCCATTTTCTTTCCCACGGTCAAGTATTTACTTGATTTAAAGTTCCAAGGTAACAAAAGTGTGGTTGTAGGGAAAGGAGAAGGCACAGGATGGAGTAGTAAAGAACTGTAATCCGATCCTAGTCATGGCGCTCACCTGTGTAATGTCACCTTGCGTAGGCTACTTCACCTTTCTGAACTTTGGTTTCCTCTCCCACAAAATGAGGCTAAGATGAAAGCACTAAACTTTCACAAGGTAAAACTATCACCACACCCTTCTCTAAACTTTCACAAGGTAAAACTATCACCACACTCGTCCACCTTCTCTTCTTCATAGCTCAGAAGAAAAGGAGCCCCTTCCTCATTCTAAGAATCTTCCATTTGAGACTGAGTTCGCCTTCCCTGGTTCTCATTGAGATAGGGATTTAGGATAAAGAGAGAAATATGGAATCTTAAGGGAAACACTCTGAAACTTCTGAGATGCAGGAAACAGTTGTAAACCTTGTAAAATGAGGGAAATATGCAAGTACAGGAAAACTGGTACCAAATTGTGCAGCTCTACCCTGGACCCACCCCTACTCCATCCAGCTTCTATAAATATTGGACCCCCAGCCCAAGCTGCTTCTTACTTTCAAGACAGTCCACATTCTCCCTTGAATATGTATCTACCTTCCTAAATAAACTTCTGCCTGTGCCTTGGTCTGGCTCATGCTGAAATTCTTTTCTGTCACATATGCCAAGAACCCTGCTGGTCCTGAATCAAATTCCCTCTCTTCTGGGACTCCTCAGACCCTTCTCTGGAAACATCTCTTTTCCAGTGACATCATTTGGATGTTCTTTCTCTTAAATCTTTAATCTCTTTTTTTTCCCATTAACTACTTCCCTTTTTCTATCAAAACCCAACAATCCGATTCACTGTCAAGAACCAAAAGGCATTGACTTCTGCGGCTTTCTCCACAATTCAGTGAGTAAATTGCCC
The DNA here is from genome assembly GCF_902686445.1 of Sciurus carolinensis. Lineage (NCBI taxonomy): Eukaryota > Metazoa > Chordata > Mammalia > Rodentia > Sciuridae > Sciurus > Sciurus carolinensis. Next base: position 84,688,678 of record NC_062220.1, on the reverse strand, counting down.
ATGGGTTCCACACTCCTTCCTTTGTAGTGAATCTATTTGAAATCATTCCAATTTTCAAGTGGTTAGGAAAATATTTTCTGTACTAGTCCAGGGTGAGCTTTAAAGAAAAAAGGTTTATTTGGGCTAAATGTTCTAGAAGTACAAAGTCCAGGGGGCCATCTGGTGATGGCCTTTTTGGTGGAGTGTGAAGGTGGTGTAGGACTGACTTCACATGATAAAAGGCAGGGCACACATATGTATGTAGGTCTCCTCTGGTTTCTGTCTTCTTTAAAAGCCACCAGGATTCACCATGGAGACTCCACCCTGATTGAGCTTATCTAATCCCCATCAACTCCCAAAGACCCCACCTCTAAACACAAAGTTGGATGAACTTTCTACTTCAACTCCAGCATGAGTTTTAGGGGGACAACCCATATTGAAACCATAGCACCAGTTATCAGAAATTTTGATGGTTTAAAACAGACTCAAGGAAGCATTTCATTTTCAGAGGGGCAAGTATTAGAAATGACTGTTAGCACAGTAGCATTACAAGTTTAATAACCAATTTGTAATTAGATTTAATAACTTGTTTGAAACATATTGTGATTCTAGTTTTCTATGAAACCAATCAGAAACTTTAATGAAAAACTTTGACATGCATGATTTGCATGAATGTTTTTTTTTAATTTAATTGGCATTTAAGCAAGTGGGTTCATTTTTTTCCAACCAAATACTAATTTATTTTGTTTAACTTGTGGTTTTATTAACTTATAATTGACTTTGTTAGAATAGAAAAATAATAAGACTGTTCTCCCCTTCAAGGGGCAGTACTGAACTGACAAGTAAATACTTGTTTCATGTGCGAAGGTCAAGTGTGGTTGCAGGGGAGGGGAGAGGGGATAAGATGGAGTGGTGAAAGAGATAGCATGAAACCAGATTTTATGGCTTTCCTTGATATGGGAAGTGTGGACTTTTGATTATTTTTGTCCCAAAATAGCAGATAGGGAAACTTTGGGCTTATCTCATCTTCTCCCACAATAACCAAGATCTGAACCCACTCTCCTAACAAGCTTCAGGAATGAGGAATAAACATGGACAGGACAAGTCAAAGCTGGAGGTTTCAAAATTTGTTTCTTAGCAAATAATCTCATAGTATCCTTCTTACCCCAGAGGATCAGAAGAGGCATGTAAGAAATCACCTTTTTCCTTTCCATAATTTCCTAGTATTACAATATAGGGCATATTCCTTACCTTCATTGATATATTCTAAAAACACTTATTGTGTGCTTACTGTATACCACCAACTATTCTAGGTCAATGGTTCTCATGGTCTCTAAATCAACATGATCAGCAACACCTGGGGACTTGATAGAAATGCACAGTTTCAGCCCCAGCTCATACCTACTTAAGCAGAAACTCTAGGTGTGGGCCTATTGGTCTGTGTTTTAACAAGCACTCCAGGTGATTCTGATGTTGAAGTTTGAATTCACTGTTCTAGGCTTTGAGATAAAAAGGTAAGTTCACATACCTTGGCCTCAAAAGGCTCTCTGGGCCAATAAAATAGACAAGTAAATAAATCATTATCTCATGTGCTGCAACCAGACTAATAACATAGAGAGGACAAGCAAAATGAGCTGAGCAGTTTGGAGATGTCCTGCATGGCATTGCAAAGAACTATGAAGGAAGGAGTAGAGCAAGCACAAGCTCCTCACCCAGGTAGGGGCTCTCAGTAGCTGTCTCACCTCTCAGGTCCCAGTATGCTCACCCAGGGAACAACTACATCAGAAATGCTAAGTCAGGATCTCGTCCAAACATCCCAAAGCACCTTCTGTATTCTGTAACTCTCTTCCCATTCCCCAAGGAGGTTTCCATCAACCCTGGACTCGAGTATTAGGAAGACCTGAAAGAATGAATGAAGGGACTGTTGAGGTTAGTTTTCCCTTGGGAAAGGCAGTATCAATCCTCTGGATAGATGCAAGATGAGAGCTGTGGAATGTCTTTCACTCTGTTCAACACCAGCCTCCTTAAAACACCATCCACTTTATGGGTGAAATACAGTGACCATTCCCACCTTTCTAACTGGGACTACAGGTAAAAGGGCCTTGCTAAGTTTCTCCATGTAGACATGAACACATTATTCCTTAATAATTGCTGCCATATGATTAGTGCTTTTTTCCATTTAGAAAGTGACTCATCTTAAGCTCATTGACAATCTTGTGACCCAAACTTCTCTTCCATTTCTTAAGAAAAAATTCCAAAAATCCCCAAAGGAGTAATTGTATGGTTTGAATTGTGCCCCCTATGCCCACACACAAATTTTGTAGACTGAAGTTCAGAACCCCAGTAGCTCAGAATATGACTTTATTTGGAAACAGGGCAGTTGCAGATGTAATTAGTCAAGATGTGGTCATACTGGAATATGACTGGTGTCCTTATAAAAAGTGGGAAACTGCACACAGACATGCACACAGGGAAAATGCTATGAGAAGATGAAACAGACATCAAGTGATACTTCTCCAAGCCAAGGAATCAAGGAATGCCAGCCAACCTCCAGAATGTAGGCAAGACAATTAAACAGATTATCTCCCACAGCCTTCAGAAGGATCCAACCTGCCAATACCATTTTTTCCCCCAGACTCCTAACCTCCAGAAGTGAGATAATAAATTCCTGCTATTTAGGCCAGTTTGTGAGACTTTGTTACTGCAATCTTTAGCAAACTAATACAAGCATATTCACCACACTCTGAGAGGCACTGGACATAAGTGGCTTTGGCGACACTCCAACAGAGAGGACACAAAGAAGAGTATCTTCCCGACTCTGCCACAGACTACAGAAGCTTTGGCATCTCACAGGCTTCCTTTCATTAGCAGTGGGGCCCTGAGGGGTCCTAGAAAAACAGCAAAACAGCCAGCACATCAGTGTGCTTGGATAACCCAGCACTCCCCGAAGGAGAACAGACAAGTAGGAGGAAAGCGTGAGAGCTGAGGCTACCACCTGCCCAGGAAGGCATGTGACAACCTCCTTCCTCAGGGGAGCCCCAGGAACACATTGGGGGTCATTACTTAGCAGGAGGTACACTTCCCCCATCAACAAGAACAAAAGTCACTGAAACAACCAATTTCATCTGATCAGCATTTTAATTAAGAAAATGACCCATAACTTTGAGTTCTCTGCTGGGATTGTTCTGTTCATCTTGGGAAAAGCAGTAAGCTCTCGAGTCCCATATCATTAAGGTGGGGTTGTTAACCGGAATTACCTTGCATCTGGAGAACACAGCAGTTTGGCAGGGCTGCAGAGGATGGGAGGAAATGTGTTCTGAAACATTAATGATTTCAGTCAGCTATTTTGACCACCAGTCAAGTATAACTTATACAACTATTTCAAGATGAAAAATGGGAAGTAAAATGAGGAAAGGAAGAAAGAAAAAGAATAAAACAAAATTATGATGTAAAAACATTGAATCAGTCACTTCCAATTTTCTATGCACCTTAAATAGAATGTATGTTTTATTACAAGACATGGTCTTTGCTTAATTCAAGATCTTGTTCTTTTTAATCTGTAAGAGTGGGACTGTACATGGAGTACCAGGAACATACAAAGGAAAGAATGGGGTCGAATAATATAAATATATATATCCATATATGTGTATGTATGTGTATATATATATATATATCTACACACATATATATCACTTATTTTGCATATATATGCATGACTCAGGAACTCCCAAATCAGTTTGTATTCAGAGAGTCTCATGGAGAGTTTAAGAACATTGGCTACAACAGATACAAGGAGAATAGACATCCTGGTGATTTAAAAATATTAGAAAGCATAACAAGTAAGAATGTATTTTATGTGGCATATATACAAAGTGAAATATTACTCAGCCTTATAGAAGAATGAAATTATGGCAATTATGGCATTTCCTGGTAAATGGATGGACTGGAGAATATCATGCTAACTGAAATAAGCCAATCCCAAAAAACCAAAGGCTGAATGTTTTCTCTGACATGTGAATGCTAATTCACAATAAGTGGGGAGGACTAGGGAAGAATAGAGTTACTTTGGATTAGAGGGGAATGAAGGGAGGGGAGGCAACATGAGGTAGGAAGGATAGTAAAATGAACCAGATATTATTACCCTACATGCATACATGATTACATGACCAGTGTGATTCTACATTGTGTACAACCAGAATAAGAAATTATACTCCATTTATGTATGATGTATCAAAATGCATTCTGTCATGTATAACTAATTAGAACAAATTTTTTAAAATGGATTTTATAGTTTTCAAGAGATATTTAAAATTATGTAATTATAATTATATAGTTAAGATGAGTTTGAAAACATCTATGTTATTTCTAAGTCTAGACTTGACAACTGTTAATAATTGTAAGAGTTTTTTTTGTGGGGGTTATCAGGGATTGAACTCGGGGGCACTCCACCACTGAGCCACATCCCCAGCCCTATTTTGTATTTTATTTAGAGACAGGGTCTCACTGAGTTGCTTAGCACCTCAGTTTTGCTGAGGCTGACTATAATGGTTAATTTGAATTCTTGTCAACTTGATAGGATTAAGAGATGCCAATGATTAAGAGGCTTCTGGGTGTGTCAATGAGGGCCTGTCTAGGAATGCTTGGGATGTGGGATAGTGAACTGAAGTGGAGACCCTACCAAAGTGTGGGCAGCACAGCCCAATAGGATGGAATAAAAGTTGGAAGAACAAGGAAGCAGATGCAGATGCAAGCTGGGCTCTTCCTGAACAGGTTCTTAATCGCTGCTTCAATCTTCTGAGGATATGGAACTCTCGCTTCTTCACTCTTCCAAAGTGGACTCTGCCAGTGATTCTCCTGGTAGTTTCCAGAAGTCTTGGTCTCAGACTAGAGTAGTACTGTTGATCTTTCTTATGGGGCTTCTGTGTCTTGGACTGGGCAGCTGCTAGTTCTTCCAGCTTTCCAGCTGCAGACGGCCACTTTGGAATATCCAGCTACTGGTCGTGTAAGCCAATCTAACAAATCCCCTTTTATAACCATACTTCCTGTTGATTCTGTTTCTCTAGAGAACCCTGACTAATACACTGACTTTGAACTCAAGATCCTTCTGCCTCAACCTCCCAAGCTGCTGGGATTACAGGCATTCACCACTGCGCCTGGCCTAATTATAAATTCTGGGTAGTGGAAATACAATGTAAGTTATAGTATTCTTTGCCCTTTTCTATGTTTTTAAAAAATAAAAACAATGAGAATGTGGGAAAAAGGGTACACTCATACATTGCTGGTGAGGTTGCAAATTAGTGCAGTCACTCTGGAAAGCAGTATGGAGATTCCTCAGAAAGCTTGGAATGGAACCACCATTTGACCCAGCTATCCCACTCCTCAGCCTATACCCAAAGGACTTAAAATCAGCATACCACAGAGATACAGCCACATCAATGTTCATAGCTGCTCAATTCACAATAGCCAGATTGTGGAACTAACCTAGATGCCCTTCAATTGATGAATGGATAAAGAAACTGTGATATATATATATATATATATATATATATATATATATATATGCAATGGAATATTACTCAGCCATAAAGAATGATAAAATTATGGCATTTGCAGGCAAGTGGATGAAATTGGAGAATATCATGCTAAGTGAGATAAGCCAATCTCAAAAAACCAAAGGAAGAATGATATCGCTGATAAGCGGATGATGACACATAATGGGGGGTGGGAGGGGGGCAAGAATGGAGGAAGAAAGAACTATATAGAGGGAAGAGAGGGGTCTGAGGGGTGGGGGGGAAGAGAAAAAATAACAGAATGAATCAAACATTACCCTATGTAAATTTATGATTTACACAAATGGTATGCCTTTACTCCATGTACAAACAGAGAAACAACATGTATCCTATTTGTTTACAATAAAAAAAATAAAAAATAAAAACAATTCTCTAACATTCTCTTATGCAACAGCCATTCTTACTATATAGATATAACATTTATCGGCATTGGTGGAAGTTGGGGCAAATGTTTCATTCTTTCTAAACTATTTCCTTATCTATAAACTCAGGTTCATAATAATAAAAGTTTATTATGACAATTAGAAATGATGTATATAAACAGGTGATGATAGAAATTAAGCATCCTCCCCAAACAGGACTACTCATCTCTCCTCTTAACTTCCCCCATGTATAAATCATCCAGTCCATACTTTGAACTCTGACACAGAAATACCACTTCCTAGCCCAGGCTGTTACGTTTTTTTAATTCCTCAGTGTTAGAAAGTTCATGAAATGCAGCTCCCATGTTCTTGCTCTATATTGTGGATGGGCAAACATTCTCTATAAAGGACCAGATAGTGAATATCTGCAGCTTTGTAAGTCAAACAATCTCTGTGCAGTTAATCAATTCTGCCATTGTAGCACATAAGCAGCTATAGATAGTAAGTTGATAAACAGGCACAGTTATGCTAGAATAAGATGTTTGTTGTTGTTGTTATTGTTTTTGTTAAAAACCAATAAAAAGAGGTTAGGCCATAGTGACCAATAGACCATAATTTGCCGATCTCTGTTTTAGAGGAAATTCTTCCACTAAAGGATTCCTGATGGCCTTTTTCAAAAGCTTCATCACACCCTTGTGTCTTCTGTCATACTTACCACTGAACTATGCCTTAAAAATCGTAGCACTGGTGTGACTTCCTTTTTTGAATGCAGAGAGAGAGAGAACCTCACTCTTGGTACATGCAGCAGAAAGGAACGTGTTGGAACATTGCAGAACAGATCCTTCCTGCCAGTTTCTGCACAGATACAGCTGCAACCAGCCTATATGAACCCATCCAGGGGTCACCATAACTGACTTTAGCATAGAGAAAAGTTCATGGGAGTTTTCTACAGAGTTGCAGCAGATTTAGAGATCCCAAGGAGAGAGGTTTGCTTTCCTCTATGTTGCATATCATTTTGATCAGTTCAGCTCACCTCTCCAAGGTGATGAATAGTTTTGGATAATCATTTTATTATCTCATATGTAGAGTCTCAGCTGTTCTTTCCTTTGTTTATAAATTATTTTCAACCTTATTCATCAGATGTTTGTAACATTAAGGTATTTACACTGGTAGCAATTAATTAGCTGCTAATGAGGTACAAAAAGTCATGCAATTTCCTTCAATAGTAGTTCATAATTCAAGCCAATATTTTTTGTTTACTCAGATTCAGGAATACCCTTAATTAAGATTTGCTGTAATTTCCTGCCTCGACAATTCAGCCTCTGTAGTGTCACCACCCTATTATTAGCAGATGAGTGAAAAGAACACTGGATTGTGAGTCAAAATGCAAATATTGTTTCCATTCCCATTACTTTTTAATTTAAGAGTTTAAATAAGCTAATTAAGTTCTCTTCACCTCTATCTCTTCAGGCATAAAATAGAGAAAATAATACTTTTCCTGTTTACCTCACAAGGTTAATTTAATTGTCAAACATGGGTATGGATTTGAAGGTTATTATATAGAAAGATAGTCATGACATAATACTAACAGGAAAAGCAGGCAGCAGACCAGTATTACCATATAATCTTAATTTTTCTGGAAATAATCATAGTAAAATTGTAATATTGGTCACCTCTGTAGTGGAATTATGAGTGAAATTTTGTTCTTTTCTGCTTATTTGTAATTTGTTTTCTATAATGAGCAAGTACATTTTGTATAATAAAAGGTAAATTTTTAAAGGTTTAGCAAATTATAAAAACATGTTGATTCTGTAAGATTTGAGAAATACAGAAGTGGATTTAAAATCACTTATATTAATATGCACTGACTGGAGGGTTGCTTCACCATAGAGGAGTTACACTAAGCATTCTCACAGGTTGAGTTAATTCATTTCATGATTCTTGGTATTCAGTGAGTTAATCGAAAAAGCAGCTGAACAACCTACATACACCAGTCAACATTTTTGGTATGTAAATCTCCATGGCAATTTAAATAAAGAATTAAAATCACTGTGACCCTTATAATTAGAAGTGAATCATGAAAAGCTATTTTGGTAAAACTTCTATTGTGATGTTGTTAAAATAAATGATAAACTAAAAGGTGGCTGGTGGGGTTGATGTTAAAAAATTTTGAAAAAAAAATCTAAATATATAAAAAATATATATTGAACAGTCAGAGTAAACAAGGCTTTTTAATTCCCTTAAAGAGAAGTCAATTAAAAGTGAACTTTGAAAAGGTCAGATTTTACATTCTGTACCAGAATTCTTTCTAATGATTTTCAAAGTCTGGCTTTTCTATCAAAGTCAAAATCCAGTCCTTCCATCAGAGTTTCTGTAAATCAGCTTCTGAACACTACCTAAAGATAAAATTAGGAGCTTATATATAGAATGAACAAATTTCCATCCCATCTTCTATTCCCACCAAATGGAAAACAGAATGAAATTCATAATTGACTTTTTTATTCAACTGTTTTTTTATTCTTCCTAAAGCTACAAATAAAAGTCCCCAGATAGAAGAATTGCATAGAGATCATAAATGCAAATAGCATCTCAGAATGTTTTTTAACTTCTCTACAAAAGGATTTCTACAGTGACTAAAGCTATTAAGTAAAAGTAAATCCAGAGGGAGAATACATCTTCAAATTATATATCTGGTAACAAACTTGGGTCTAAGATGTAAAAAGAATCCTATTTTTCAATACCAAAAAGATAAATGACCCAGTACTGAAATGGACAAAGACCTGAATAGACATATCTCTAAATATATACAAATGGCCAGTAAGCACATAAAAAGATGTTCAATATCATTGGCCAGCAGGAAATACAAATCAAAACCACAATATGATACCACTTTGCACCCACTAGGATGGCTAAATCAAAAACATGGAAAATAACATGTTGGTAAGGATGTGGAGAAATTAGAACTGCATACCCTGCTAGAATATAAAATGGTACAGCCACTTTGAAAAACAACCTGACAGTGTCTCAAAAGGTTAAACATAGAGTTAACTCATGAGCCAGTAATTCCACTCCTAGGTATATACTAAAAAGAAACAAAAACACACGTCCACACAAAAATTTGTATGTGGTGTTCATAGCAGCATTCCTTGTTGTAGCCTAAAAGTGTAAACAAATCAAATGTCCATCAAGTCACGGGTAGGTAAAAAAATGTATAGCCATATAATAGAATATTATTAATCAAAAAGCAAAGACAGTTGGGCATGGTGGCACACATATGTAATCCCTGTAGCTCAGGAGGCTGAGGCAGGAGGATAGTGAGTTCAAAGCCAGTTTCAGCAACTTAGGAAGACTCTGACTCTATTAAAATATGAAAAAGGTCTTGGGGTGTGGCTCAGTAGTTAAGCACCCCTAGGTTAAATCTCCAGCAGCAAAAAAAAAAAAAAAAGATATATTGATATATACCATAGTACTGACAAACCTAAGAAACATCATGTCAAGTGAAAGAATCCAGCCTCGCTCTACCTGCCAACAGTTACCACTCAGAAGTCCATTCAAATCATTAAACCATCAAATGGATTAACCCACTCTCATCACTGCCTAAAAGCCCCACTTCTGAACTTTGTTGTCTTGGGGATCATGCTTCCAAAACTTGAGCTTTTCAGGGCATGTTTCTACAAAGAGAAAGAGAGACAGAGAAAAACAGTGTTACTCTGAGCAGGTTGCCAACTTCCAGAGCAGTGTAGGTCTCAGAATCGGATTCATGAGAATGCTAAGCCACTTGTTGTTGTTATCTTTCTCTTTCTCTACCTTAACTGAGGTTGATTCTCTTTAAAGGAAAAAAAAAAGTAATGATTACAACAGACAGACATCTATTGACTATTAAGAGATGGGTACTATACAAAAATGGTTTAACTTCTTTGACCTTCCTTTTTGTTCCCTGTATTCAAAAGTTTCATCCCACTTACCAACAATGGAATCTTCAGGACCCATTCACTGAGGTGCTGATATTTTCTCAATCCCATTCCATTCTAGAGAATTTAGGATAATCCCATTCCTGTTCCCATGGAAATTGCAGATCCCTTTTCAAGAAATCTAAAATTCAGTATTTTGTTCATTCATGCACTGTTGTAGATACAATATCTATGTTTATAAGGAAGCCACATTGATGATTTTAGAATCTCAGCAAAGACTAAAGTCAAGGTCCTAGGTAAGATTAATTGAACACTGCACTACCACATGTGGAAGATTTTCTGTTACATTTCTCTGTAAAGATATTTCAATTCCCCTGTAACAAATTATTACTGTAGAATTTATTTTTACCCATCTGAAACATAAACCATTATGGTTATATGAACATCCATATCAAGATTTTTGTCTACTGATGTAAATAATAAGAGCTCAGAAATTGCTTTGTACTGCTCATATAAGGTTAATGAATTTATTGGTTTATTAAATTGTCGTTGCTATTCATTTCTATCCTAAACCTATATAAACCCTTTTGTTTTTCAAAACTATAAAAGTACCAACATACCTTCTAGTTTTTGGTATGACTGTTTTAAAGCTGTTTACTCCCTGCCAAAGCATTTGACAATAAATTTGAACCAAAAGTGCTTCTGACATTTCTACACCTAACACAAGAGAGTTTTATCTTTTCTTCCATTTCCAAAGCCTTCAGTTCCTCTTCACCTTAGTCTCATGCCACAGAATCTTTCCTCTTGTTGCTAGACATTGTAGGGAATTGTCCGTGCTATAACAAAGACATTCACCAAGAATCTCTGGTCTTAGCCACTTTTTCCCAAAGGGCTCTTTAAGTCTGTGAAGAAAACACAGTGCATTGGTCTGGAGGGCAGGAAGCAGCCTTTTGCCCAACACCATAAACCTCAGACAAAAGCAGTGCAGGGACTCCAACATGCATCTCCCATCTCCCCACATCCAAAGCAGCTGTAGGGAAGGAAAAGACAGGACGTGAACCCACAATCCTTACCTCTGTAAGCTGCAAAGGCAAGGGAGACGGGAAGAAAAGATGGGCAGAGCTCTTTCAGATAAACCTGGCCAGCTAATCATGTCAGTCAATTGGGGAAAAGAGAGAAAAGAGGGCAAGTCACGTCCATGAACTGACATTTTTCTCAAATTGACCTCACTGTGAGCAAATGCAGCCTAATTGACATCCTGAAATCTGACCCAATAGATAAACGTCTGAGGAAAGGATGAACAGTAGGGTATAAGGGACCTTGCTGTCTCCTGGAGATCCACAGCTTGGGATATTCAACTTCTGAAATACAGTAGATTAAATGAATCCAATAAATCACCAACCTCCTTTAACTCCATTTTTTACTTTGACCACTTTTCTTGCCAACACTCTTGACCCTCTATCTCCACCTGTTCTACCCTAGAAACCCCAACCTTCATCTTCCTGACACCCCAAACAGGCAGATGAATTGTGCAGAGAGTTACCTTGCACAGAATTCTTTTACATTTTCCAGATACAACTTCTTTCTTTCCACACTGGTGCTTTTCCAAATCTCTAGTACTCTTATGGAATCTTCTTCTTCCTTTGCCCCGTTTTCCTATCAGGTGTGTTTGACTCCCTCTGTACAGAAAAAAAAAAGGGGTGGTTATAAAAGCAGGAGTTGATGAAATGCTTGTATCTGAACTAATTGTATGTCTATTTCCTGTCTCATAGAGAAAGATGTTCCTTCTCTTCAAATTACTAAGCAATATGAGAAAAATCTACTCGTGTTTTAGTGATGTTCCTAAAAATAAGTCTATATCTCAATGTATATTATGCATTTCTCTTACTATGAGGGAGTTTGAATATCTGTTAAATGTTTATATGTACATTGAATCTTCTTTACCTTTTTTCTCCATCTATCATTTTCTCTCATTCTTTAACATTTTTTCATTTTTCTTTTTTAGTTAATTCTCTGTTCTTTAGCATGTTTCAGCAATGTCTGTTTATATTCCTTTCAATTTTGCCTTCATTTCTATGATGATTTGACTTTTTTTAATCTTCCTTTCTTGAGCCCTTCCAGATCACATTTTATCTTCCCCTATACAGTCCATCTCTTCCTGGGGCTCTTGAATATCTGTTTGAAGTTCTTGTTTCATATAAGAGCTTAATTATTATTTTTAATCCATGCTATATACTTGGTAGTAATTATTCATCTGCTCTAAGGCAACATTTATCTTATAAATATTCTTTGCCTAATGTTTTTCCAGTTCCTTTTTCCTTCTCCCTGTGGTATATATTTATATGGATTATCACATTTTGATTTCTCATTGTTGAAAAACATGAGTTTTTCCAGACAAATTGTTTGCAAGTGTATGTTGGAAAAGGACCAATACCAAGGCCTAATCTGGAATTTTCTTATTACCCAGGGTTTTGTGAGTGGTGATGACAGGCCACAGTGGCTCTTTCTCACAATAACAACTTTCTCCTCTCCTGATGCCATGGAGACAGCTCATTTCCTCTATATATAGCCTTTCTGTGTGACTTCTCATTTGACTCTATTTCCTTAGATTCTTGAAAGCAAATGGAATCCAGGAACACCACTGCTTCCTATGTATGTACCCCATCACAATGAGATTTTGGGGTTTTGCACCTCAGGAAGTTCTCCCATTTATATTACTGCCCTTTGATATCTATAGTTTCTGCATCATTTCTCCCCATTTTCAAAAGCCTCCCCTTCTCCATAATCATTCCTATGAGAATTTAGTTTCATCCAAGTGGAGTTTGTGGTTTTGATTTTTGTGCTCACTTTTTGCTTTTTGAGTGATTTCTAGGAAAAACTAGAGGAAATGCCAAATATATTGTGGTAACGTTCACAGAAGTCTCTCTTTCACTGATACCTTGCTTCATGTGAATTTTTGAACTCTTCTGTTTTTCTTCCAATTTTATCTATGAAACTAAAATGTCTCTCATGCTGTATGCCCTGTGTTTAGTCAGGTTTGCATTCCTGTAGCCAAAATGCCTGGCAAAAACAATTTAGGGCAGGGAAAGTTTATTTTTTTCAGAGGTTTAATCCATGGTCTTCCAAGTCCATTGCTCTGGTCTAATGTGAGGCAGTACATCATGACTAAATGGTATGGTGGAAGAGTACTGCTCCACTTATGACAGCCAGGAAGCAGAGAGAGGGAAAGAGAAGGGGCCACAGGAAAGATAAACCCTTCCAGGGCACGCCCCTAGTGACCCACCTGCTCCAGCCATACCCCACCTGCCTATAATTATCACCCAGTTAGTCCATTCAAACTAGGATGGAATTAGGTTACAACTCTCACAACCCAATGATTTCACCTCTGAACATTTCTGCATTAATCAGATGCTTTTTCAGGACCTCTCATATCTGAACCATAACATGCCCTACCTACCACTGTGTTTCTTCTCATTCATCAAATATTTATTAAATGACTACTGTGAATGAGATACCGTATTCAGAGTTAGGGTTATAAATGTTGATCAAGATCAACATTGCCCCTGTTCCCTCTAAGTTTACAATCTAGGAGAGAGAATCAAGAGTTAAATAAGCAACATCAACAATCAAAATTCACTATCCTTACATTTCCCCTTTCCATTCAGTTGTTGACTCTCTACAGTCAAACTGCTGCATCTCAACACTGCTGAGACTGTTTAGGTAAAGGCTCCAGAGAAATTTTCATTGACAAATCCAGTGGACTATCCATCAGTCTTCCTCGTGCCCTTTTTCTCCATGGCATAGTTGATCATTCTTTTATTGAAATATATCTCAAACTTCTGTGACCCCTTATGCTTCACTGCCTTTGGCATCTGCCCTTGACTTGTCTACTGACAGTTCTTCCTGCTTCTTAAAGTTAGTGTTATCCAGAACTTTGTCTTTGGCCCTATTCCTTTTCTATTTTGTGTGTCTTCCCTAAATGACTTCATGTATTCCCGTGGGTTAGCATTCTTCCTATTTCAGACAACTCCCAAATCTATGTCTTAGGCTTACACTTCTCCTTTGAGCTCCAGATTCCTATATCAGCAACTTACCATACATCTATATCTGAATGTCCCTCCTTGAATTCCAACTAAATAGAAAACAATATCACCAAAATTATTACCCAGGCTAGTTTAGTACCTGTCCCACATACTACATTACCCAAAACTAAAGCCAGGCACTTATCCCAAATCCTTGTCTTTTAATGTGTTGTAAACATACTCTTGCTTCCCAGCCCACCTTGACAGTCCTAGTTCAAGCACCGTCATTCCAGGCCTGGGTCATTACTATAGCCTCTTAGCTGTCTGTCTCATTAGTACCCCTTCCCAGGCAATATTTCCACTAGTCCCAGAGCAGTTTCCTGAAATAGAATCCTAATCATGATGCACTCCTTAAAACCATTCAATGTTTCTCCTTTCCTTGGGATAAAATCTAAACTCTTGAATATTTTCAAAACTCTTCATGAAATGGTCTCTGCTTACCACCTCAGGGTTATTTCCTGCTATTTCTCTGTTGCCCTACACCCTAGGTTCTGCTGTACTGAATTACTCTCTCTCAGACCATGATGGCTCAACCCCATGCCATCCCATCTACTCCTTTTCCTGGAATATACTTTCTCCATGTTTCCACCTAAGGAATTCTTGCTTACTCTACAAGAGTCAACTCAGGGGCTGTCTTCTCACTGAAAACCTGTCTGCCCCCATCCTGTTTGATGTCCTAGACACAAAAGGACATCTGTCTCATCATGTTTGAATTCATTATTTGTGTGGCCTTTGACTAGGCTGGGAGTCTCTTTAGGGCAAGGGTACAGTCGTATTCATCATCGTACACCCTAGTACCTTACCAAATGAGCCTAGTACCCAAATGCTTGTGAATGAATGAAGGAGTGATTGAGTGCATGGTGGTGGGATCATGTTGTGGAAAACAGAACACACTAGTTGGTAGAGAAAGGCATTTTGTAGCCTTGGTGGTGTTGAAAGATGGGAAATACAGCCCTTCTCTCTGGCTGTTAGTGTTCTACGTCAGACCTTTTCTAAAGAGTTAAAAGTTAAATCAATTTCCAGGAAAACGTGGCTGTTGATGTAAAATATGTCACGAGGGTAGTATTTCCCCTCCTAATACTTTCCACGCATGTGAAAGGGAAGTTTGTACCCACCACACATGTGTGAGGAGGGTGTCATCCAGAAGCTCATGCCCTTCTCCAGGCCCTTATTTGCAGACTAGTAAATGAGTATATTGGCCAGGGATCAGTCCAGACCCAAATTTGTCATGCTCTTGCAGTGTAGCAAGTCAGGAGGAGCTGGTCAGGCCCAGTTCTGAGACTAAGCTGATGAGGAGGGGCCAGGAGGGACCAGGCCCATCTGGCCAGACATGAGATGTCACCACCAGAGCAAGGACACAGAGCCACGCCTACTATAAAAGATACTAGATTCTGGGAATGCCATGATGAAGCCAAAAGAGGTCTCGGGTAATGCACTTAAAGCATCCACAGGTGTTGAGAAACATGGGTAAGATAGGCATCCTATCCTATGGTAGAAGCCCCACATGAGGGCAAAGGCAGAATCCAAAAGCTATGGGCAGAATCAAGGCATAGGTTGAAAGTAGACACAGGGGAGCAGACAAAGAAGCAGCAGCATGTTTCCTTAAGAGACAAAATTCACACAGCAAGATAATGACAATACAGTACTGATCCTGGAGTAGCGGCATTGTTGATGTGTATAGATAAGGACTGTGTGCCTGGAACCACTTCCCCAGACTCCTGGTCATAAAACCTGTCTTCACAGAAAAAGACTATTCTTTATGGCGTGGGTAAAGCTAACCTCCCTCACCTCTGACTCCAGGATGGGTTCAGGACTCAGACCTCACTCCCTCCGGGCTTCTAGGGTCTTATGAAGTAGGTGACCATAAGTCGCAGGTGTCTGGCAGCCATGTTGCTTACATGTTTGAAGAAAGACCAGGTAAAACAAATACACATGAGAAGTATGGAGATGTCAAAAACTCAGAAGTAGCACTTGATCCCTGAAGGAAGAGACTCTTTTGGTTTCTTCTAGAAGTCTAAATGGAGTGTCTGTCACTTGAAGCTAAAGAAGTCCTTCTCAAAAGGCCAATATGGGGCTGGGGAGATAGCTCAGTTGGTAGAGTGCTCGCCTCGCAAGCACAAGGCTCTGGGTTTAATCCCCAGCACCACCAAAAAAAAAAAAAAAAAAAAAAAGGCCAATGTGCATGCTCTCCGAGAGCAGGCAGAATTTGGCAGATGCTTGGGACTACATTAATAGTGAGGACAGAACACCAGGGTTTTGAGAAATTCTCACAATTTTCTATGTGACCAACAAATTTTATGTTGAGATTTTTTATTTGTCTGAAAGAGATGATAAGTCTAGATTTTCAGTGCTACTGTTATCATCTTCCCTAGTCCATTGTTTCTCAGTCTTCACATCCACACTCAGCCCTCTGGATAAGAGAAGAGGAGACCTGGCTAAATGACAACACTAAGACCCCTTGAAGCCACCCATCTACAGGACACTGGAAGTTACACTCTGAGTGTTCAGGGCCCCCTGTTTAGTGCAGGGAAAGGGATTCTGAGACCAGAATTACCTGTGATTTGAGAAGTCAGCACAGCCCTGACTCTCCCTTGGGAGTCAGTCTCCCCCTGAAACTAAACTGGAAATAGAATACTACTTACTCCTATTCCCTGCAGGATCACAGAGCAGTCCTGCATAATTAGCTTGAAGACATTCCCTGCTGGTTTTCTGTCACAAAAACAAGTGGAAAGCACTAGAAAGAAGAGTAGTTATTTAGAGGTAAATGGCAAGAAGAGGTTGGAAATGTTTGCTCTCATGTATAGATATGGCCTTTGTGTTCCCCAAATAATTACTTTGGGTTTACTTTATTCTAAAAGTGCATTGAGATTTGAAGGTTAGTCAGAATGAACAATAAAATTAGGTAGTAAACACAAACAGTATCTCAGGGGAGAGAGCCAAATCAGAGAAAGCCGAGGTCTTGGAGCTATGCTAGTTACAAAAAACAGACTTCATAAGTTTTGTCAGCCCTTCTGTATCTATCAGACCCTCCCGCCTAACACCAATTAACTACATAAGGAATCTCAAAGTTTGGGTCAAAGCCTTTGATTTTTCAGATGAGATCACATCAATGTTCAGAGAAAATTCCAGATGCCCCTATATTTCTTCATTATAAAAACTTCTCCTACGTCTGTATTCCAGACAATTTTGAATCACATTTCTGCAAGGTACAAATTAATAGCTCTGATGAAGACTGTCAGAGATTTCACTTAAAAACACTATCAAACCTAGAAGGTGGTGGCCAAATTGGAGAGGATGTTTGATCCTCTCCCAAGTTTCCACGGCTGCAAAGCAGAGACCAATAGTAAATCATTCTTTATAGTCAGCTTGCCTGTTCCTTAAGAATAAGAAATCATTTTGGAAGGCATTTCTTTCTTTCTTTTCTTGCAAGGGCTTCATAACATTGGCACGCGGCTTGTGAAATAGAGGAAGAGAACTGAAACCACATCCGGAAATAATCATCTCCCAGTCACTGTAATGGATCATAAGTGTTAAAGGGGTCGAGGACTAAATTAGTGTGATGGTGTTTCATAAAAAGTTGTGTAAATCTTACATGGAGGTAATGCTCATCCCATTATACTTGGAGATGAAGGGATGGGGGGCCCCAAGACCTTGCTATAGAACAGTAGCTTAGCTTCATTTCTTCTTGTACCACCAAATGTAACAACGTGAATAAAACTGTCACTTCATATCACTCACATAAACTGAATTTAATTGCTAATTGAAGCACATTGAAAGTGTGTGAGACTAATGAAGTCAAACTGCCCACAATTGTTCAATTCACTTGCTATCCTTTCTTTCTTTCTTTTTGGAAGAGGAAATTTGCATTTTCCTCAGCCCTTATTTAACCAGTAGCTAGAAGAATGTTGTTATTCCTTTTAGCCATGGAAATAGGATTCTTTACCTCAGAGACCCAATTGCCACTTCAAAGAGAATATTTTTTGTTTTTAAGAGATTGTTTTTAATTGGTCACTTAGAAAGTCTATTTTAGAAACCAAATGTACTATCTGGAGTTAACATGTTCTATATGATTCAAAAAATGGCAATTCTACGAGAAGGAAAATGGCATAGACATTGGAATGCTGTTTTCAGGAATAATACTTAACAACAGGGGTGGGGGAGTGGAAGAAATAATTCCTCAATATCCTAGATCAGACATCTCTCTGTTATCACTGGACTAGTTGCATTAAGCTCAGAAGCAATCAGTTGCTTGCAACGATTGCTTTTTAAGCACCATAGAACTAACTGCAATAATTTGGTTATTTTCCATCATTCTCCAAATAACAATATTCCTCTAACACAAAGACTGAGTTTATGATCTTTTTAACTATCATACATATTCCCATGCACTCTCATCTTGTGCTGAAAATAAAACAGAACCGAAAAAAAGAGAGCATGGGAAGAAATTAAGAATGTTTTCCAACCTTTGGAAATTCCTAAAATAATGGATATATAATGTATATGCAATAACCCTGAAGTAAAGAGGACACAGAACCAAGAGTCCCACATTAAAAACTTGAATGATTCTGCATTTTAAATAGTAAGATGGCAAAGTGCTTTGCTAAATGTATTATCTGTTTAATTGTAATTCTATACTCTATATTATGTTAAAATCTAAGTTTGAGCAAAGTCAGGGTTTTTTTCCTTTAATCCACCCAAGCATTGTGCCCAAAGATGGGACTCTGGCTTTTAAGGGACCAGAAGGGCCTTGGGGAGTGAGTGATGGGGTCATACTGAATCCTCTATGCACCAAGAGGATCACTCAACCCTGTAGGCATTCCAAGTTGTTGGTTATTTGGTAAGTAGCGTCTGCCCCCATGTGGTGGAAATGAGAGACTACTCTTACATCCCAGGATACCTTCTGCCCTCTAGGTTTTTGTAGCAACTGACACCTTTCCACCACCATAGGAACTTTGAGCCAGCTTTTACTGCTTCTCCTTCCTGTGTCCCTTTCCCCCTTTTCTTCTTCTCCCTCCTTTCATCTCCTTTCTATTTCCCTTCCTCTTGCCTTCCAGAGTCTCCACAGTACCATTTGGTGACGCAAGGGCTGAAGCTGATGCAGACCCTCTGAGGAGACAATTTAGACTCTAACTTAGAGTTCAGACAACACAATTTCAATAAACAAATAATCACATTAAGGGATATTGCCATGACATAAACCTTAATAGATACTGAACTAGCAATCCAGAGACCTGGCTTTGTATGGGTCCCTGGAATATATGGATATGACATGTTAGTATGAAGACTAAGAACTCTGGACAAAAGCACAACTCCATAGAGAACCAAGAGGCAGGAAGACAAAGTGGGTTCCTCTACTTTCCTCAAAGACAGGAAGGACACCTGTCGGTAATTACCCTCAGCTCCTTTGAGATGGATTTATGGCCCCATAACACCTCAAACATATACATTCTAGGCAACCAAAAATGATGCTTACTATGCAAATATAATCTCAAGATAAAATTCTTTCTGATGACCTGATTTTGACCAGCCTGTTTCCCCCAAGGCCATCCTGAAAAACCACTGCAGCTTAGAAATTCTCACCATAGCTTTTCCACATAGAAATGTTCAATGCTATATTTCCTCAAATAGTTCTTCAAAGGTATAAATCTTCAAAGGTATTGCCTTCAAAGTCCAAATATCTTATAAAATTCTGGGTCTACCCTCTCCCCTCTCCCCTCTCCCCTCTCACATTCCACAGTCTCAACCTACTCAACTTCTATACCACATTTCTCTCCTGGACATCCTCTAATGTCCATCTTTTACTTGCCTCTGTGTTTTTTGCAGTTTCTGTTTCCCAGCCCAGAATAGTCTGACTCAAAACCCATAGTCTTGTGGAGCTTATCTATAAGTCTTGTAATTTGCAAAACTAAAGCTACATTAGAGCACAAAGCAAGCAAGACGTGTCACCCAGGGAGATGTAAGTTGAGGGCACTTTCATACCCTTATGAAAGGCTCACATTGAGATACAATGCATATATTTTAATACAACTGTAATTTACAGGCGCTGTTAATCTTCCAAAGCAGGAGGTGGGTGAGGGCAGGGAGGGTAAATGTTCATAAACTACCAAGGAAGCATCCGAGAAGCCTATTGCTATTGCCAGAATTCTGAGATGAAATTATGGCCCCATAACTCAAATTTTGCCATCTCTGTCCATTCTCTAATGGATGCACTGGAGACTTCCAATACTGTTTAGTTTCTTCTGTCTATACACTAAAACTCCCACTCCCTTCCAATTATTCCATGCCCCCTAACTACCAATGATCTGCCACGTATTATAAGTTATTCAAGCCATGTCTTTGTTGGGAAAATGCAGAAGGAAGCTTCCTGTCCTCAATCCAAAGACTGCACCATACTGTGGTAAGAAAATCTTCCTTCTCTAGCAGTAGGTAGAAGTGTCATAAATTACATGCTGATTGCCTCCAGAACTGGCAATATTGCTTACTCTCAGGAGCAATAATACATGATGCACAAGATATGCAGAGTAAAAGGAACAACTAAATACCATAATTTAAAGATTGCTGCAAATACCCATTTTTTATATTTGGAATGAAAATCTAGAACAGTATTGCCCTACATATAACCCAAGAATGCCCTGCATCAGAATCACCCAGCATGATTTGAAAATGCAGAGTCCTAAGCTGCATCTCAGACCTGTACAATCAGAACCCTGGAAGTAGAGCCTTGGAACGTGAATGTCCAACAAATAATTAAAGTTATTGTTACCCATGCTGTATTTGAGAATCTGTTTCCCAAATATTCACTGTTTTCCTTTATCATGCTAAGTACAGTATTACAGACACGGTCCACCTTAGATAAAATCATACTAGAGGTAAATGTGTCAAAACCATATTTCATGAACCCACCTCTGTTCTCATACCTACTGCACCAAATCTCCAATCTATGGTCTTATGAGTGTATCATCACACCCATACTGCCCCTGGACCCTCTGGAAGTTCCAACCTGGACTCATACCCATATGAGCACTGTGTGAGCATTTAGACCTTCTCCTTCATCCTCTAATCCAACAAAATTTAACTGATTTATACCTGATTTTCTCATAATTTACTATTCATTAGGTGACAACAAATTAATCTGATATATCCAGGCTAAAGGATTAATGTAGATACTTCTTACACTTTGACTAAACCAAGGGACATGTTTTGGGACAGAAGAGGAGAGTCTTGGCCTTCCCAATCACATCATTTGGGTCTAGCCTATCTTTACTACGTGCTAGCAAGCCTCAAATTCTACACAATTTTATTTCTAAAATTTCTAATAATCGCAGAGTTGTCCCCAAAGAGTAAAGGTTAAAGGCACTTTAGGAACTGAAAAGTAATTGTTCTTCTCAAGACCTGCGCTGGTTCACATAAACTATGGCAACTTTTTTTTCCTCTGGTTTTACCCTCCTGGCAGCAAGCAAAACTATTCTGATTATGGTCCTTACAGTCAAGTGTATGTAGAAGACATTCTTTGAAACTACCCGTGGATCATCCTCTGTGTCCTTCTCCATCCTCATGACACTTTGGCTTAGAATGGCCACATCACATGGATATGGCCTATTGAGGATTATCCAGGGAATCCTACTCCACAATTTTACAGAAAGGTAACAGCTCTGGGAGGTTGATAGGTAAATACCTCTCCCATGAGGCAGAGGTGGGACTAGACCTGAACCTTCTGACTCTTGGCACAGGACACCACACTGCCTGGAGGTCACTGTTTCCAAAGGTACTTTAAGATATCTCTGGGATGCTGTTATGGCCCTTGGAATTATGCCCACCTTGCCTGCCCCTATCTCTCAATGTCTTCCATTCTCCTCATCTCCATACTTATCACCAAACAGCTCTCTTCATAGTTCTTTCCACAAGCCTCTTCTTTCTGCTGTTAAAAACATCTGATAGTTCGTGCACATGCGCGCGCGCACACACACACACACACACACACACACACACACACAGATGCTCAGTTAGTAAAACCCACACCCTATGCTTTGTGGGCCCATATTCCTGTAGACTAGTGCTAGTCCTCTAGCATTTGATGCCATGTTGTTCTTTGGCTGGCCACTTACTAGTAAAAGCTTTATCTGAGGGCCAGGTGGTTAGACTGTGATACAGTCTGCTCTGTACTAAGCAAGGTTCTGATGTGGATGATGGGAGGAGATGGAAGGATGGGAACAGATCTTCAAAATCCAGACCAATCCTCCAGATAGATGGACCAGAACCCCAACAGAGTGTGGGATTTTAGAGCTTTTCTAAAATTCATATTAAAAAAAAAACTGAACTAAAATCTTTCCATTAGGCTACATCAGAACACTGAAATTAGGTCCTATGGATGGCCTTTGTTCTTGAATTCCTGGCATAGTATATTTTAGCCCTAGAATTTCCTCAAATTCTCAAAATACTCATTGAAATATGAGACATATGTTCTTTAGCCTGAGCCAATGAAAGAAATCTAAGGGCTGGACACTGCTGTCAGATAATATGATGCACAATAACCACAGTAGCCCTGTGTAACTAGCCTGGTGAATTTGAAAAACAAATCTGAGAACATTTGGTGGCTTGATTGATTTGCTTTGCCTATTGGCCATCTGTTGTTGTCTCCAGGCGCCTGGGATGGGAGACCTGCTCACTTCTGCTGACTGAGGCCAGCTGGAAACTCTCCTCTTATAGGGAGTGAAGGGTGGGGTCTGCGAAAGAACAAAGGTCCCTGGCCCCTGCTCCTCCAATCCCACCATGTGGCTGGGAAATCAGGTTTTGTATAAGCAGCTCCTCCCATATGCTTCAAAACTGCTTCTACATCCTCTACCTCTGTCTTAAACTTGTGCACAATCACAGGTTCACCTGTTTTCTATCTTCTCTTGCAGAACTGTGGAGAAAAATGAGGTTGCCTGGGGACAATTAGGCAACTGTTTCTTTGAAGCCCAAATACTGAGCGTCACATTTGAATTTTGTCCTTTTCTAATGTCAGTTTGTTCTTTTAATGGCAAATGCCTTTTACAAACTTGCTTTTCATCAAATGCCTTATACAAACTTGCTGTGCAGAGTCCTGCATGAGTCCTGCTTTGCTTTCTGAACTAGGTAATGGAAGTATCACTCATCTTCACCCTGTCCTTCCCTCCCAACCCCACACTTAACTTGCTTCATTCAATCTTCAACAGAAACAGAATGAGAGCTTTGCGTGTGAGGGACAGAGAGCTAGATGCTAGGGATTCAGAAGGGAAAGCATAGTCCTTGGTCCTCAAGCAGCTCACATACTGGTGATCTTTGTCCAGATCAATAAATCAAACTGTGCTACAAATATAATAGAGACTTACACAGATATGTGTGGCAAAGATTTGAATCTGTCCCAAAACTGATTCCACTCTTCTATGGCAATAGAGTTTTACCTGAGCATATGACCAGCTTTCACTCCATATCATCTTTCCCACCATAAGTTCCTTCCTTGGCAACTCAGTGTGGTCATGTGACTCAATTCTCTCCATCAGGAATACAAGTTGGAAGTGGTGCATATTTCTTCCAGGACCAGGTCTTAAAACCTGTGCTCTACCACTTTCTTACCCCTTCCCATAAGCTAGAACATGACGTATCTGCAGAGTAGCTTTAACCATGGAGAAGAGGACAGAGCCCTACCAAATACAGAGAAACAGAAGAAGACCTGAATGAGTGCGAGAGCATATGGGCCCACCTACCCCTTCTGAACTGTTTGAGAAGGAGGATAAAGTTCTTTGTTCCTTTCCCTTCTGATTGCCAGGCCTATTTGTTACAGCAGCTCGCTTTTAATCAGTACAACTCTGTGTGCTACATCTATGAGACTGAAGCATATCTGAAATGAGGGTAAATGATCTTTATCTGAGATCACACACAAACAATCCCCATGTACCCTTGACTTGGATTCACCAAACACTAATGTTTTCTCATATTTCATAATTGTCTATATACAAATGTGTGTGTATTTCCCCTTGAACTGTTGGTAAGAAAGTTAGACATAAATACTTGAGTGTACTTTTCTATCAAAAACAAGGACACTCTTACAAAACCCTGATACAGTTATTAAACTCTAGGAAAAGTAAGACTGATAACCAGCAATTATGTAATTTACAGACCTTATTTAAATTTTTGTCAATTATCCTGATACTACCTTTTATAGCAAAAGAAAGAAAAAATTGCATTACTCAAGAATCCAATCCAAGACCACCTGTCTCCTTCTTTAGGTTTGTCTTATTTCCTCAAGATTCAATTTATTTTATTTATTTTTGCTGAAATCTCACAGAAGTAATGTGTTCTTATCCCATTATATTTGGTAGCAAACAATCTCCATTTGTGCCATTACTGGTGATATTAACTTTTTTTTATACCAGACATTGAATCCAGCGGGGCTTAACCACCAAGCCACATATCCAGCCCTTTTTTATATTTTATTAGAGACAGGGTGTCGCTGAGTTGCTTAGGGACTCACTAAGATGCTGAGGCTGGGTTTGAACTCATGATCCTCCT
Source organism: Sciurus carolinensis (assembly GCF_902686445.1). NCBI lineage: Eukaryota > Metazoa > Chordata > Mammalia > Rodentia > Sciuridae > Sciurus > Sciurus carolinensis. The sequence goes on along the minus strand of NC_062220.1, from coordinate 84,664,244 downwards.
GCCTCAACCTCCCGAATTGCTGAGATTACAGGCGTGAGCCACTGCACCTGGCTGGTGATATTAACTTTGATTACTTGGTTAAGGTGCAAGATTTCTTCAATGTGTTTTTTTTTTTTTTCCTTTGTAATAAAAGCATTTTTTAAAGAGAAAATGAAAAAAAGAGTTACTGCTTCCAAGCAATTTTGAAATCCTGCAGGACAAATTCCATTAGCTTCAAGGTTTAGGAATAATCCCATGAGTGTGAAACTCTGCTCTTGGCATCACTGTACTTTTTCTCTTGAATGGTATCACATGTTTGCAGGTGAATATTTTTATTAGCCTGCCTCCTGCCTGTAGAATTATGGGAATCCTAAAACTTTTCTTTATTTCATCTTACTTCTGTCCCTTTCAGTCCAATCTGGCAGTGTTTGTGATCACATACAATTCCTAAAAACTTTGTGGGTCTCCTGTGTATATCATAGAGATTAATGTCATCAGCCAAAAAAGGTCATCCTCGGATGTTTCCAAGATAAGCCCTTCTCTGTTCCTGGCCTCTGCTTAGATGGCTTAAAGTATCCATAAGCCACTTCTAATCTCTTCAAAGAACTCTCTGCATAATTAAAATATTCTAGCTTTTTGATCCTTCTAAAGTATTGGCAAAAAATTACCCAGCCACACCCTTGGCATTGTCTTCAGGGCACCATTTCTTCACAGTTAATCTCCTAATTTTAGTGTCTTTTGCAAAAAGAATTGGCTGAGAATTTCCCAAATCATTGAGTCCTGATTTCTTAACACTTCTTCTTTCAGTCCACTTCCTTTCATATATTTTTATAAACAGCAAAAAGAAAACAATGTAGCATTTTCACCACTTTTCTCTCATCACTAAGCTAGCAAGAATCACCTTTCTTCCAGTTTCCAATAAGGTGTTCCTCATTTCCACTGAGCTCTCCTCAGAGGTGCCTTTAACATCCATTTTTTTTTAAACAACAGTCTGTTTATGACATTTAGGTGTTTTCTAAAAAATACAGGTTTTATTTGCCATGCTTCTCAATTCCTTCTGAGTTTTCATAGGTAAAATCTTCAGTATAAAGTTTATTTAGTCTTCCCAAGGCTCTCTAGGCTTGATCTATCATGTTCCTCAAAATTCTCTTAGCCTCTTACTGTCCATTCCAAAGTCACTTTTTTATCCATTCCACACCCTACTTTTGTGTGTTTGTTACATCACCACCCTATTTTTTGTACTATAGTAGTACAGTACTATAATCTCTGTTAGTTTCCTACTACTGCTGTAATAAATTGCCACAAACTTAGCATCTTCAAGTAACATATTTTATGGTATAGTTCTGATGGTCATGTATCTAAAATGGGTCTTCAGGAGTGTCTTCCTTTTGGAAGCTGTCATGTCTTTTTCCAGCTCCTAGAGGCCTACCTATATTCCTTGGCTTATCTCTTCCTCGATCCTCAAATTATCTCCTCTCTGAATTTGGCTTCTCTTCTTATACCTCTGCTCTCATTTCTGACTCTCCTGCCTTCCTCTTATAAGGACCCTACAATTACTTTGGGTATAACCAGGTAACCCAAAAACACCTCCCCCATAGCAATATCCTTAATCTAACCACATCTGCAAAGTACCTTTTACTACGTAAAGTAACATATTCACAGGTTCTGGGGATTAGGATGTGGACGTTTGGGGATGGCCATTATTCCATCTACCACCTAGCATGTGGTCTAAAGTTGGTCTGTTTTGTGCAGGGGCTCTGACTCAGAAAAGAGATTTGGGGTTCAGCAGTTGGAAGAAGATGCAAAATTCAGTTAGGATAGTAGACATGTTTTATTCAGTGGTGGCCTCAGCCATTAGCCAGTCCCCAGCTTCAGTTTCAGCCCACCAGCCAGTTCCATTTTAACCCCTCTTAGCCCATTTCATAGGCCCTTTTTTATATGCGGGTCAAACAAAGAAGGCATACTGCCAACACATGACATGGTGGTTAATGTTTATGACCTTGAGTCTAAATGCTGAATCAGAGTGTTTCTGACCTTGACTAACCATAACATAGCCAGTTCACAGCCCTGATTACACACTAAAAACATAACACAGCCTGCTGGAGGTCTCATTGAGGGAGCCTAACTACAGTCATTTGGGGGCCTACCCCAATAGTCTGTCATTCATAATGATCCACACAAAAGTGATTAAAATAATTCGTGGGTCCTTGGTGGGGAGGGCAATCAGTGGGTCACAAAGCGGCTCCCATCCTGATTGGTGACACATCGTATGTCCATTCTCCTCCACATACAAACATATAACGTGAAAGGGTCCCAATTACTCCAGTTTGAGACTCATTAAAGTTGATTTGGATCATGATTATATTAGCTTAGCTGAAAAATAAAACCATGTCACTGAGTATTGCAGCCTCGGTCTCCGTGTGCTGTACATCCTAGTGCTGCTCAGGCATCAGGAGAGGCCTAGGGTTTTGTCCATTCAGATTGAAGCAGTGTTGTGCTTGACTGTGTGGTGAACACTGATGGCATTAGAAACTGCAGAATCCTTCAGGACCAGTCATGTCTCATGGTTGCCACCTGAAATATGTACCAATCAGGCTGACCTGGATTTTCTATTAGGGAAAAGGAAGCTATATCCTGTCCATAAATGGTCAGGGTGGAATCCTAATTAAATTAAAAAAAAAAAAGGTCTATGTAACTCCTTATGTCCTGATCACCATCCAGGAATGGCAAGAAGAATAAAACCTTTCTAGAAACAATCATATTTACTGATCAAACTGCCTTATTTAAATGTGTGGACCAGGAAAAGTTAAGAGACAAAGGTGCAGAAACCCTTCTGCACTGATTTTTGAGAATCCCATTCCAGCACTGAGCAATACTGCAGATGGTAAGGAACATTGACCGTCCATTAAACTCTTTGACTGTAAGCCCATTGTTGGATGGTCTTTGCAAATGATCCAGAACGTCTAACACATGACAATTTCATTTTAAGGGCCACAGTGGTGGAGTTGGAGTTGGCTGATTGGATGGAAGAGTAATACCATAACCTGAAAAAAATGTCAAAGCCGCAAGGCAACAATGGGAGTCTCAAAAGGGAGTCAAAGCTGCGACACAGTCAATTTGCCAGGAACAGACAGAGGTAATGTCCCATGCAATGTGGCCTACTTCACCACAGAACAAACAGACCAAATCTTGGCAGGATTGTGACTCCTGTACAGTGTGTGGTATGCAGTCTGCATTAGAAACACATAGTTCTTTACTTTGCCCCGTCTGTGATGCTAGAAATGTTGCCATTTCTGACATTGTACCAAAACCAGGTGGCGGTGACAGCAATCTGAGCCACTGCAGGCTCCATCAAAAGCTCAGTGCTAGTTGGTCTGATCAGAGAACAGGTCATTATGGCCAGCACAGACATAAATGACCCAGACAATCTGATCAGCAGATATAATTTGTTTGCATAGTTTATGGCCCCAGAGAAGGGTGTCTTTAATCTGCAAATCAAGGGGCTAGGCCATTGGTAACAGACCAAAAGTCAGAAGAAGTCTTGAGAATACTGTCATAGACAAGAGTGATGGCTTTAAACTCCACTCATTATGCTGCCCTTTGGTCATCCAAATGTTTCATTGCAGTTAGATGATTGCTGCCACCTGGTGGACACTGCCAGCTATCACCTCAGCTGATCCTGCCTGAACTAGGCCCAGTGTTAAAGATGAACCTTGTGAGTTAAGGGTCCCCTGAGCCAGCAGCTGTTTCAGGTAGTGAAGGATAGTTTCTCCCAAAGAGATCATTGTCACTTTTTTAATGTAGAAGTCAGTGGCATCTCAGATGCCACTACAGCTGCTCTCTTAAATATACCATTTCCATTTGACAAGAGAGGCTGTTGGAAACTTCCCACCTTATTTTGTTAATCCAAGCCCCCAAGTAAGAATATCCACCCTGAGAGTTTGAGGCTTCCATTGCCAAGACTGTTTCAATAGGAGCTTAGTAGTATGTTAATAGCTGCCTTTAAGGAACTTGGCTATGTCAGAAAAGTGGAGCGATCATAATGAAACATGTCCTCTCCTACTACTCTGGTAGTCATTATGCCCTAAACATGTGCTAAGATTTCCATTCTTCCCTCTGGGCTTATCTGTTTTGTTTCTGTTTGGCGTACTGGACAGCAAATATAACAATCTCTGAACAGGAAAGATCCCTCCAAAATGTATGGGCATTCACCACACAAGCCTATAAAACATGTTCACCCATAACACACTTAATAGTAGGATCCAAAACAGCACATTGGATTGGCCCAGAAGCCTCGCCCAGTAAGCCATGCTAGCTTCCCTTCCCCATTCCCAGCAGTGTCCAAATCCCTGAATTCAAGCACCAAGGAATCTAACCTGAGTGCACATCAGGGTCTGTGGCCACAGTCTGTGCTCTACTGGCCAGGAGGACAGAGGTTAAATGCTAGCAAGAGAGACCCCACTATGGTGGTTGGTAGGGTGATCAAAGGAAATGTGATCCTTTAACCTTTCTCTTTGACCTTTCTCAAACTCTCACCCCAGGGTCAGTGACAGAGCACCAGTACTACTTCCTCCCTCATATGCTCCTAGTGTCCAGTAGAGACCAGAGACTAGGAACCCTTTTTCCCAACCCCCTGCCCCTGTATACACCATGGCTATAGTTCCACCACACTCTTCTGTGGGCCCTTGGAGACCCCTGTGCATAGCACCCCATTCTCTCAAAGGCCTAGTCCAGCTGTGGCAGGGGCCAGGTGCATGAATGCAGAGCCTCTGCACTATTAGACCAGGCTTTTTGTTTACTTTTCCTTGTTTTCAGTTTATCTACACCAATGTTTTTGGTTGATGGAAAACTCTATACACATAGAGGTCTTCATTGCTAATACCAATTCTTGGTTTTGTGCACTTCTAGCTCAGTAGGCACGACTTGTGGCTTGAGTTGGAGTCATGGAGTGTGCTTGCCCACCATCCTAAGAATAGTCCCTCTCTGCCTACCAAGCAGAGAGAAACAATCAAACACTACACTGCTGCTTTGTTTAGTTCTACTTTTTGCATCTTGGCCTCTGAGCTTTAATTCAAGTCAATTATTAACAGATAGGAAAGTGGGGAAACCCTCCCCCCACCACTACCTTCTGGCACATAACCCTCCCCCAACTACTTGGGCAAGAATATTAGATCTCAGGGAGTTTTCTCAGCTCTTCAAATCTGATTTTATGGAACTCTTTTCCTTCTTCCAGAAAACTATGTCTCCATCATCATCACATCCTTGCCACGAAAACTGTCACAGCTACAGTTTGATTTTAACCTACTTTTATACGCAATTGAGTTAGTCCATCACTGTTTCGTGGATGCTTGCAGAAGACACAGAGTTGATCACTCACAGTTCAACAAGTATACCACATATGCAGTGTTTTTAGTCAGTTTTTTTTTTAAGTCAGCTTTTTCATGACTGTGACTAAAAGAACAATTTTAGAGGAGGAAAAGTTTGAGGGCTCAGTTTCAGAGGTCTCAGTCCATAAACAATAGGTTCCATTCCTTGGGGCTCGAGGTGAGGCAGAACATGGCGTAAGAGAGTAGCAGAGGGAAGCTCACATGATGAACAGGAAGCAGAGAGAGACTCCATTTGCCAGGTACAGAATATATACCCCAAAGGTACAACCCTCAATGCCCGCCTCCTCCAGCTGCACCCTACTGCCTTTAGTTACCACTAAATTAATCCCTATTGAGGCATTAATTCACTGATTGGGTTAAGACTCTCATAACCCCATCACTTCACCTCTGAATGTTCCTGCATTGTCTCACACAATGTCTTTTTGGGAACACCTAATGTCTAAACCATAACATGCCACATGTTGCTTTGTAGGAGAAAAACACAGAACCTCAAGAATCTACCACTTTTATAGTGAGCAGTAAACAAGACTGCTCTTTAACCCAGAGGGAGACATGACCTCAAAGGGCTCACTGAAAATACAGTCCTGAGAAATAGCCTGGGCAAAGAGAGGTCAGGGCACATTCTTGACATAGCCAGCAGGACACATAAAAGCATAAGAGACCTATGAAGGAGTTTCTCCCAATAATAACCAACTCTCTGGGGGGAAAATAATAATTTTAAAAGGTCTGCGTGGCAGTATTTTCCAAATTCCTGGTTTAAATAATCTCACCATGGCTGACTTCAAGCTATTACTATACTACTACTGAACTCAGAGTTGGAAAAAAAATAAACACTAACCTGACCAGCCATTAAAAACTCTTGCTTGAATGAATTATTAGTATGATTATTGTCCTTGACCTTTAATCTGACTCCTTTGTTTAATGTATATATGATTACAAATACTACTACTAACCCAGTTTTTGAAATGTACTTATATACATAACTTTCCAAGCACATATTATCATCCTTTTTGTAGTTTGCTTCCATGTGAATACAAGAGCATTCCTTCTCTGAGGATCCTAAAGCAATTCTGAAGTTTGGAGGGGAAATTTGACAATAGACAAAGGAAAATCTAGAAAACCAAAATGTTAAGAACCAGGATGTGACAGATAAGCCTCTAGTCAGTAGTCAATCTCCCTCATTTCTTTCTTTTTGCATCTTTAGTAAATCATTAAACCAGTGTTTGTAAATTTCTGAATCTGTGGTTATTTTCCACTTTATCTGGGTTTTGATTTTCTTAATAGTATTCATTACTCTCTCAAATTTCCTGGGTTTTGTTTTGTTTATGGTTTTTGTGGGTTTTTAACTTATCCATTGACTATCTTCATTGCCTTTTAGAATGCAAAAAAAAAAAAAAAAAAAAAAAAAAAAAAAAATTCTGGTCTATCTTGTTTACCACTTTATCCCTAGCACCCAGAACAGTGCCTAGTTTGTGAAAGATACCTAATAAAAATAGAGTAAATAAATGAACTTTGATTCCTGATTTAGTACCATTCCACCTCATTTTGTTGCCTTTGCATTCAGATGCTTATTTTGGATGGTGAGTATGGAAGATGGCAATCAGGTGGCAAATAGAAGCTCAAATTTGTCTTCTTATAATTAAAACTCAATCGAGTTTCAAGATAGCTGATATTCCAGTGCTGCTACTCATATGGTATATGAAAGCAAACAAATCATTAAATTATTTCATGTCTGTTTCTCCCAATTAAAGTTCTTAAAGATCTCTTAAAGAATGGCTTCAGTTTTCATTGTTTTTGGGACCATGCAGCACTGGGTATATACCAAGGATGGTTTCTGCCTCATTCTGATGACAGTCTTCTTTCTGGAGGATCGTAGGGGAGTAGAGATTAGTATCTGTAGTTTTGTGTTTCTGTCACCTACTGTAGGGATTCCAAACTTCTGAAGATTCTTTGAAGGAAATTTCTCATCTTCTCTTTCACCAGGATTTAAACCATTACTCTCAGTTTCCTAAACTCCATTTTTCTCACCTACAAAATGGGGCTAATAACACCCACTTTGCAGAGATGTGGTTACAATTAAGTTATATAAACCTAAATGAGTGGTTCTCAAAGTGGAATCACTAGACCAGAAATCCTGGTATCCCTGCCAGCTGGTAAGCAGCAAATTCTATTGAAGCAGATTCTGAAGTTGCCATCCAACCCTGCTCATATCCCAAATATGATGGGGACCAAAGTTTGAGAGAACCACCGACAGATGAAATCACCTGATGTCTGGTTGGCCTTCAAAAGTTTGTTTTTCATTTTTTCACTCACATGCATTAGTTACCCAAACCAGTCCTCCCAGCTAAGCTGCAGAATTACCTATCGTCATCCCATTTGGCAGATGTGAACAATGGGTGGGAGACAGAGGCAGACTCTCCTTTAAACTCAGCTGTGAATGCTGTATCTGACAGCTATTGCTCTTCTCTACCATTTTCACATATCTAAATGTTACCTCCATAGTTATATTTTTCTTTTTCATATATATTTTTATTTGTCAAAGAGACCATTTGTCAACAGACCATTTTATGTGTAATACATAAGTAACTCTCTGATCACCTACATGGTTGAATTCTAAGAAGGCCAGTGATGTGAGGGGTTAGTGGCTTCAGAATCATTCAGTCCTGGGTTCACATCATGCAGGTAGCATTGGACGAGTTAGTCTTTGTGAAACCTGTCTTTCTTTGAGTGAAAATGAAGTTAACAAGAACAAAATCTTCTTGTATTATCTCCTATGTGCAAGGCACCCTGTTAGGTATTTTATATTTGGTATATGTATTAGTCCATTTTCTGCTGCCATAATAAAATAGCTGAGATTGGGTGATATTCAGAGGAAAGAGGTTTGTTAAGCTCAGTTTTGGAGACTGAAAGTCCAAGATCAAGCAGCCCCATTTGTTCAGCCTCTAGTGAGTGCTTCATGGCAGATCATATTGGGAACATGTGCAAGGGAGATCACATGGTGACACAGGAAGCCAGATAACAGTGAGGGGCAGGTCTTCTTGTTTTTATAGCCCTCTCATGGGAACCAGCCAGCATCCCACAAGAACTCTATTAGTTCCTCCCAAGGGTAGAAAACCCAGTGACCTAATTACCTAGCACTAAGCTCCACCTCTAAAAGTTTCTACCACCTTCCCATATCACCAGGTTGAGGACCAACTGTCCAATACATGAACTCTTGGGGGAAACATTCATATCTTAATCAAACCATAGCAGTAGACAATGTCTCATTAAAGCCAAAGCAATGACCTTTTTTTCTTTAAGCATATTTAAATACTTCTAACATTTTCAAAATTGTTTTGTGACATCCAGGACACATCATATTTTTTTCATTGTAATTAAATAATAGCATAGACATTGGGAGAAAAACAGGACTTAGTTAATAACTAGATTTTCAACAAACTCTGTCAGAGTGCCTGTTTCATTACGTGCACAATATCAGCTGGAAAATGGGGTTAATTTTGCTGCAGATTTAAAGAAAGTGGAAATAATTTCTAAACAGTGGTGTGTCTATGCTTTGATGGTAGAAGCTTCTTAGTTCATACTTAATTGAAAAGGCAAGTCACTGTTGAATTTTGAAAATCCTGGAAGAGTTTTAAAAGTAATTTAATGTAGCATTTTATGGTTGCTTTTGTAGTTTCAAATTCGCGATGGATATCTAGGGATGTATGTGCCTTCTGATCCCTTAGATTTAATCAGACTTCTCACTTGCTTGCTTGCATAATGGTTTATGGTACCTTTGATGATTTGCAGCCAACCTAGCACTTTTAATAATTTACTGTAAAAGCATTTAATTTTTAATGGACAAGAATGGGTTAGAGGTAACTTCTGCATTATAAGTGCTCTCCTGAAGAGGGGAAAAAGAAACAGTATATTTAAATTCCAAACGTTATTGAAAAGCGTGTGCCTTTTATTACCAAAATCAAGTGCATAATTGAAAAACATACCTAACCCAAAATTATTGTTCATGCTTTATTTAACCATAAGATAGCTTTGCATTCATGATGCCGTCAGGAGAATATTATTTTTCAAATTCTCATTTTTTTCCTTATCTTTCATACTGTTTTCAATCTTCTGTACCACTAGAAAAAAAAAGTCTTTTTTTTTTTTTTTTTTTAACTAATCAAGAAAATCCCAACAAAAGAATGGTTTGTAATGTCTGGTACATAAAAGAATTATCATTTTATATGCATTTTCCTTTAAAGTTTTTCTAGGATCTCCATATAATGTGCATAACTAGGAATGATTTCACAAGTAGTCTTAAAAATATCAGAGTTTCCATGTGGAAAGAAAAATGGGAAGATGCCAGGATAAATATTTTTTTTAAGACTTGATGGAGGACAAAACATATCTTGCCTTCAGAGGCACATAAAACAAAAAATGTTGCAATCACCAAATAATCCCTTTCTCAGATACACCATGTGTAAAAATAAGAATGGCTTCACAGAACTGCTTTCTGGGGAATCAGCTAACAATCTGCTGCTCTGGAAACTCTTCTACTTGTCTAACATTCCACAGCTGACTGTCCCCAAGCTTACCCTGAAATGGGCTATAGGGAAAACTCTGATGGTAAGGACTCCAAGTCTGTGAGCTCTGTTTCTGGAACACCTTCGGAATTCAGACGTCAGAATAGTTGTTTGAGAATGTGAAACTCATTTTCTTTGTTTTGGCTTTCAAATAGTGTTAAGTCTAAACCCTACTCCAGAGGATTGGCTCCCAGAAACTCTTGGGTACTTAGCCAAGGCATTTGTGCCCTGTCAAAATTACCCCATCTAAAGATCAAAGTTTGAGGCTCCAAGTGCATTTCCAGGCTTGGTTTCCCAGAGTGAACCTGCAGGTGCAAGATTTAACTGGTTAACAAGGATTCTATCTCTCATGATCTTCTGGCTTCCTAGTAGGGGTTTTCTGTAACAATTCCTTTCTCTATTAACCAGATTTTCATCTCTACCCTAGTTAATGAACAGAAACCTCCAAGTCTAGTCAATTGTTCCTCACATTTGAGAAAGAAGGAATTACTCAGGGGCACCTGAGTTGGGTGACCTACCTTTACTGATTGCAGTCACATACACCTTTCTTCCTTTCAGGTCTCTTGAATCCTTTATCTTATAACACCAATACAAACTTTTGGAAGCAGAGAACTCACCAATTTTGGGCATGAAAAAATTATGATCTAGGTAAGTTGCCCAAGGTTTCACAAAGGCTGGAAACTAGAATGCAGACTCTCTGATTTCCAAATCAAGTGCTTTCCCTATTATATCATCTGGTCTCACTCTCTTCTTCCTGTGTCCCTCCCTCCCATTCCCAACTACTTTTGTTTTGGTGATTTGTTTTTGTTCATTTGATTGTTTTAGACCTTCCCATGGTGCCAGGGGTACCCATGAGGAGTCACTAAGCTTTAGCAATAGCCTTCATTGCTAAAAAGAATTAAATAGGGGAGTGGGGCGGGGAGGGGACAGGTGTTCCTGTCCCCTAGTGAACAATCTCTCTGGCTTAACCCTTTTTGTCCTCCTTTTCCAATCAGGGATCCTACCTCCCAAAAAGAGTTGGCTTTGCCCTACCTAATTTGCCAGTCTAGTCTTTAAGACAGAAACATAATTAAATTTCTTGGGCATATTAATTCCTCCTAATGTTCTTTACCAGGTTGTGGGTTTGTGAACCAGGTTCAAGAGACTAGGAAAATGCAGAAAAGATGTTATAAATGTAACTTTCTAGCCAAGCCTCCATCTTGTCTAGGAACATTTACATTACCCCAAGTTTCTTCCAACCAAATATGGAAAGTGATATACCAGTGTTAACACTGACCATTCCACGGGCATTAGAGACAGGGAGGGAGACAACTATCTTTATTTGGTACAACTTTTAAAAGACTTTTTTAATGAAGGAAGAGAGGGAAGGAAAGAGGAAAAGAGGGAGGAAGGAAAATGATGAGAAAATATGCACAAACCATAATGAAAGTTATAAGCCTAAGACCTGGAGTCTACAAGGAAAAAACTTAAAATTACAAATAAAGAGGTTAAAAACATGAGTCAGATCTGTAAGTCTATAATGCTAGGTTTTCAATGAAAATAAAAAGGCCTATAAGTTCCAGTTTCTCCCACAGCAGTTTTAAAAAAAGGTAATTCTGAATTATGGACTGATAGTATAGATTTTTAAAAAGTCTGTTATGAATGAGTACTGAAATGTTTTATATATACCATTCATGTCTTTACAAAGGGGAAACAGTCTGAATAACAGTCAATCTTGTATTTTTCACAGAATAAATGATTAACCATTTCACATCAGAGTTGATCTCAATTCAATCAACTGTATGGAAATTAGTCAGTATAATAGGAAAAGTACTTAACTCAAAAGGGTTCATTCATTTATCACACATGAACACACCAGAAAGATAATCTTTCTGCCAAAGCCCCCAGATTCCACTTATCGATTCATTCGTTCATTCCACAGGTATTTGTTGATTTTACAAGAAGACAGGCACTTTGTAGGGCACTGGCAATAAAACACACTCTTTAAAAGAAAGGAGATTAACCATAAGAAGTGGAAAAAGAACAATAATCTAGCTCATGATCTGAATAATAACAAAGATTTGCCAAAGGAAAAAAATGCCATGGGGGTAGGAGATAAGAGGAAAACGGCACATCTATTCTAGGGCAAGTGGAGGAATCTTCAAAGAGGAAGTAACATCTGAGTCGGACTTCGAAGATGAATAGGGGTTCCCCACAGAGTTTCTAATGAAAAGCAAATCCCAAAAATAAAAAAGGAAGAGGCCAAGTTTAGGAATACCTCCATTAGACCAGGATTTCCTAATTGCTTATAGAACTTACTTGGTAGAGTAGAAAGGATTTTATGGTCAAAAGAAAGTTTAGGAAATGTGAATTCTAAATTAAACAGTTTCCTTTACAGCAGGACTTCTCAGCATCTTTACATCTCACAAAACTTATGCCTGCCAAATACATGAAATAATACACCCAAGGTTACATTGGATATTCCACAGACATACAACTGCAGAGGAGTGGAGCTAATGGGAGTATAAATCTAGAAAAGAGAAACACATTATGCAGTAATTCCTGGGTTCAAGACTCTGTTTTTTCTTTGTTTTATTGGTGTATTGTAATTATACACAATAGTGGGAAACCTCCCTTTTCTGGTTAGAAGTTGATGGTCTACTTTTCCAAGTATACACTTTGCATCTACATTTTCGTCTGTATTCATAGACTTTCCTGCATGTTTTAGACCAAGATGAGAAAAGGTGATCATGTACTCCACTAACGAATGTCGGAGTATCTCTTTAAAAAAAAAAAAAAAAGTAGCAGGCTATTCTTAATTTGTATTGTTACTATCAGCACTGACGTCATGCTCACTTCCAAAATGGCTGTGGTTGTCTTGCAGGATATCACCCCTCTTTCTGGCTTTCAGTGTTATAGGAAGATGGGAAAACCTAGAGGAAAATGACTGAGCAATGCAACTGATTGCAATTGGTAATTACAGCTAGATAACTATACCAAACAAAAACCCAGAAATTACTTTCATTCTTTGTATAATGATCAGCAAATAGATTAATAATTCATTTTCCTTTTATACCCACTTCACGTATATGAAATATTATGTGTTGAATTAAGCTTTTTTCTATTCATTAAAAAAAGTACAATATAAGTATATTTTAAGAATCACTAAATATTAATAAAAGCTAAGAAGGGAAATGCAGATGGCCTGGATAACATAGTGAAAGATGAATGACTCAGCCTCTGTTCCTATGAGCAGAACTCCAGAAATTACAGATAAAGGAAGATTTCAAACCTGCTGGAGGACTCTATTTAAAACATGTACTACCTGTATAATAGTCTGGAAAAGAAAGGTTCAATTAATGAAGGGAGATTTAGATCTATGACTTACATTCTCATGATGAATCCTCTATTAATATTAAAGTTCTATCCATCATATTGAAAATTTCCCTCAAGAGTTTTTAACATGTCCCTGGTAGCTACCTTAATATGTAAATCACTGCCATCCTGAGAGGCCAGTGTAGAATCTCTGTTCATAACCTTTTCTGAATTCCACCTTTTTTCCATTATGCTTTTTCATTTTAGAAAACAGAAAGTCATCCTCTCTTCAGATAAGTGTTCACATTGCACTTGCCAACACTCTTCTTCAGCTGTTCGGCATTATTTCCCCTTTTCCCTTTTGTTTGCTCATAGTAAAATTAGCAGCACTAAGAAGTCTACTCTTTGTCAGTTTAGGAAACTTGGCTCAAGCTGTTAGTACAAGCAATAAATGCTGGCCAGCTTCTATTTTGTAGCCCGTAAAACGCTGGATACCGTAGCTCAGATTCTTTGGTCGGTGGCCACAGTCTGCAAATGTCACATTTCATCAAAATCACTTCAGCAACTGTTGTTCACAGGCAAGTCCAGAGAGAGGGAGAGAGAATGATGCAATGGGATCACGTGGGACAGGAGGTCAAGTCTCTGGGTACTAATTTACCATGTAGTAAGAACAACACTGCCCCTGGTTGTCCAGTGTGACAATCTGGAGCTCTCCAAAGTTAAGAGGCTCCAAATTTAACACTTTTGAGATTTGAGGATGGAGAAAGAATAACAAACTAAGAATCATTTAATAGTTCTGGCACATTTAATCTTTCTGGCACAGAATCTACCAGCCTTCCAAATGATTCTCTTCTCCCTCCCAGCCTGCATCGCACCCACCCACACATGCACACATTCATTAACTCTAGAAAATTGCAGGAGCAGCAACTGGTAACCAACATCCACTGGGAGCTTCCTGGGCTGAGGACTCCACCATCCATGCTGAGCATTTGCTCACATTTTCTCCAGATGGGTAGCTGAGAAACTTTGTCTGGGCCACTGAATAAAGAACACATGGACACAGAGTTCTGCACTTCACCTCGTAGCTCTATTTTGTTCCAGAATGTGGCTGACCCACATCACCCTCCCCGACTCCAGCTCTTAACAATTGGCTCTTCTCAGAAGGCCTCCCAGGGTGGGCATGTGGGTCCTCTGCTCGGGTTCTCTCGGAGCATTCCAGACTTCCTTTGTTAGTCTGCTGTCTGAGAAGGGTGTGGGACAAAAGGGCCCTCGCCTCTCAGATGGAGAGTTACTGCCAGCAAAGCAAGGGAGAAATTACCTGACAGACTTTTCATTCAAAAACTTTATAAATTTTTAAATCTCACTTTTTCAAAATGAGCCATAAAGGGTCAAATGATACCAAATAGTAAAATGGATGTGATATGAATTCTTTATAATTATGGAAATGGTAGCTTCCTTATTGGTCACATGAGTCACGTAACATGTAATTCCCTGTCTTGGGTCATTAATAATAGATACACAGTTATCAAATTGTTCTAATGAACACTTCTAAAATACTTTCTGTCACTGGAAGCAAATATTTTATTGTAGACAGATATGCTTGTAGGACTGAACTATTACTACTTCTAATTTAGTGTAAATACTGTCAAAAAATGACAAAGAGCAATGAAGCTAATTTTCAAAAGAATATACACTTACATTTGGAATTAACATGTCTTATTTTTTACTAACTCCAAAATAAATACTCCTTAGGGATCTCAACACAGTTCATTATAAAAAGAAAGGAAATTTTGTGTTTCCAAGGAAGACAACCCAAGTATCAGGTGGAGAATTTCAATTCTGCCAACTTTCTTGCTCAAAAATCAGTGAAGCTCTCTACTCTAATTCATAGAACTTACTTGACTTTAGGAATCTCAGTGAGAAGAAGTGAGGCAAGCAAAATATGTGTGTTGCCATTGCAAAATAAAGGGTGTGAAAATAAAGGGAAAGAGGCCCAAGTTGAAAAGAGTTTAAGGATCATTTAGGGACTGAACCATCTGGTCTTGAAATCCTCAGGACAGTGCTTCCTATCTGGTGTGAGCATAATGCTGGAAACAGGAGAACCTCTAAATGCCAGAGAGAAACACCTGAGCCAAGCCTTTCACCTGCCAGGGGAGAAAGGGAACTTACAGCCTTTTACCATTGGCACTGCTTTTGATGGATAAATGGAGAAATAGCTGGGAATTTTGCCCTCAGCTGCCCCGTGGGAAGAAAGAATTGTTTTGTTTTGGGTCTTGTTTTTGATTTTTTTTTTTTTTTTTTTTTTTTTAACCATCAACCCCACACCAGCTACAAAAATATCACCCAAGAACACCTGCTTGCAAAAACAAAGACCCAGATGGCACAGTTGAAAGCATGATCTACAGGTATCACCCTGCTAGGTTGGAGACCTCCTCAGCATCTTTACAGAAAAATACCTGCACCATCACAAAATGGCTAAGTCGCCCTCTGACTGCAGGTTAGAACATGGATTTTCACCAGGTATGGAAACAGTTCTCCCTGTGTAGGAAATTGAAGTCAGGAAGAGAAGAGTCCAGATTATCTCTTATACTCTATCCAGCTAACTGACTTGGACACCTCTTGTATTGTCTTCTCAGTAGTGCCACACATCTCATCTCCTCTCACAGCTTTACAACAGGATCTTCTATCTTACCATGACATGATGTACACCCAGTCACCGATTGGTTCAGGATGGGGCACCTTATCTACACTGGGGCAATTAGTCCCTCCCTCATACTTTGAATCTGGAACTGAGAAAGATGAGGCAGCTTTTCAGCCAAGGGCATGTATACTCAAAAGGTGCTGACAAATGGATAGAGAAGTTTAAAAATCTAGACAGTAGTAGGAGAGGGTAATAAAACAGATAAAAAGTGAAGAAATGAAAATCCAAAAGAAAGTCATGATGGTGATTTGAGTCCTTGGCTACAGATGTTCTATAGGCCCCATTCATAAGACATCCCAAAACCCTTATAATAAGTACTCCATTTTACTTGAACATATTAGAAATTTCAGTAACATGTATCCAAAGAGTCCTCAGGAATATACCAGGTAAAGGAGAGCCTCGTTTTGCAGCTGTGTCAATAGGAAAGCTTCAACTACAAAACATTTCAAGGATAGGAAACTGCTTAATAGGCAGGAAGGTCCAGCATGAGCCCACTGTGATTTTTCTTCTATTTTACCTCTTACCACATCATGCTTAACCTGTATATTAGGGCTCCCTGGGGCTCCTTCTCCCTTGATATTCTATCCCACTAAGGTCATATTAGGATATATATTAAGGTATCTTAAAGTGATAAATATAAATAAGCAAATCAGCCTAAAGTAAGGACTATTTCCCAGCTCTTGACCTAGAGTTTGGAGGAGGAGGCATAATGGGTGATTCCCTAAATATTCACATCACTCTCCTAGTTGGATCCTTCTCCATCATGGATCGTTGGCTGTCCCTATCAATGAATGAATCAGAACTGGGACAGCAAGGGCTGATCAAAGTCCACCATTCTAAGATACTCTGGGTCATTTGTATCTGTGTTTATAAAAAGACTATTGTCCCTTCAGCTTGAATGCCTGATTGTGCATCTAAATATACTCTAAAACCTCTACCAACTTTATCTATTTTCTTTTTATTATAGGCTCTCCAAGGGGAAATATCTGATCTTTTAAACTCACCAAGTTTAAAACCTGGTAAGTTTTAAAACCCAATATGGAATTAAATTCATTAGGTATTTAATGAGGATAACATTAACATTTATTTAGCTCATTTAACCTCAATTAGTACAGAAACTTTCAGTCTATATTTTGCCTTTTAGAATCAGAAGATTGCAAGAAAATCTCCTTTAATTAAATTTATGCCCAAAATTGCTGTAGGTTTCAAAGTACGTTTCTAAGTGCACCTTCAAAGTCAATAGTGACAATCTGGTTGAGGGGTTTTCTGCTTTCTTGCTTGGAATTGGTTGAAAAAGGTCACAGTGCCATTGTGTTGATGCAGAGTGGTCAGAAGGGGGCCAGGTCCTACTCAGAACCTAGGCAAGTGCATGGCTGCTGGGAACCTTTGCAGAAACTTCTACTAGTAACACACAGGAGCACAGGAATGACATGACTTCTTATTTAAAAAAAAAAAATCACCTATTCATGTGTATATTCCAATTAGTCACCCTTCCATGGATATGAAAAAGCATGTGGGAAGTATACATTAGTCATGATGTGCTTTCTGATTACCTCTCTGCCCTCCTGTCTATGTTTGAGAAGATAAACCACAAACCACATCAGTGTAGATTTCAGCAACAGATTTCCTCCCCAGGGAAAATGTAGCCAAGCAGTGGAAACAAGTAGCCTAAGGATTAGGCTAGGGCCTTCCTAAGCTCTTCAAACTCTTAAATTTTCTTTTTTATTAGAGCAAATTATTATTTGAAAAGCACATTCTACATCTTAGAGTAGAATTCTTCAAAACACACAAAAAAACAAAATCCCAAAAAATAAGCCATTACATTATTTTGAGCAGGTCTGAATGAGAAGATGGCTGCTGGCTTATTTTAAAAATATCAAAACCACGATAGGCCAAATAAAGAGAAAACTCCCAATAAAGGTCTTGGTTTCCATTTCCTACATTTGTATAAAAGCTATGTGTCATTTTAACTAAACATCTGGTCTTCGTCCCTCATGTACAAAATTCTGAGTTTTCTTGACTCTTTGGCAAGAGGTACCACAACCCCCTGCCAGGCCAGTAAAAATCACACATTCTTCCTGAGAGGAAAAAATGTCAATAAAATGAAACATTAAAAAACATAAAAGCTCAAATTGGAAAGCTGTTGCTAGAGAGGCTGCTTCCTTCTCAGTCTTGGACTATTGCTATAAAAAAGTTTTTAAATACCACCACTTCATATCATTTGAAAGATCTAATGCTGATACAGATGGTTAATATATTGCTCTAAAATATACAGATCTTGCAGTTGAGTCAACCTTCTAGAACAAATCATGTGAATTAATTTTTATAAACATTTAATGTTTATTCTTATATATATTTATTCTTTTAAGTTACTGTTTTAGTCAGCTTTTTGTTACTGTGACTAAAAGATCTGACAAGAACAATTTTAGAGAAGGAAAATTTATTTGTGGGCTCACGGTTTCAGAGGTATCAGTCCATAGAGCATGTTTCCATTCTTCAAGCCTCACACCCAAATACCCACCTCCTCCAGCCACTCCCTACTACCTTCAGATAATCCCCATTAGGGGATTAATTCACTAATTGGGTTAAGGTTCTCAAAACCCAATCATTTCACCTCTGAATTTTCTTGCATTTTGTCTCACACATGAGCTTTTGGGGGACACCTAATATCTAAACCCTAACAGTTACTTGGACTAGAGTTGAATTTCAACTACTTTTACTACACAGAGGGATATTCTTTGTCTCACATTCTCATCAGTACCTTTCCAGGGCCTGCCACTGTAACCTGTCATGGTAAAAAGTAGAGAAGTGAATACAATCCTGCCATCAAAATATGACAAGTTCATTATAACAAGCCACTCATAAATCTTTTTTTTAACACAAAAACCAACATTTTTCAAGGAAATGTGTTCAAAACAGTGACTTTTACAAAAGATGCAAATTTATTTCAAATGAAAATATATATGAAATATCAAAGACTCATTTTGTAGATAATTTACACTGCATCTATGATTTTTTTAACAGTGTACAAACAAGGGGCATAGATTTTTTTTAATAGGTCTGAAAGATCAATATAAATACTGATGGGGTGGGGGAGTGTTTTATACCCCAAACTCCAAGATTCAGCTCTGTGTCCCGTTGTTGTAAAAACCTTAGCGGCGCAGTGATTCGAGTTTTCGTGACTTGGATGATGTGTTAGAGGACAACGCCTCTTGATTTGAAGAATTTGTTGTATCCGAAGGCCGGAACAGTCCTCGACCGCGATGATTAAATACATAAAATGATGGGTGATTCCTTAAGGTATCAAATGTCTTATTTTTTAGTTCTGAAGTGGCATCCATGTCTTTAAACTCCCCTGCAATATGAACTATACCATAACAGGTAACTGCAAAGGCCAGAAGTGTCTGAAGAACTATATCTATTGGCAGTGATTCATCTTCTTTTTCTGTTAATCTCATATAAGAACGATGCTGCGCAGCAGAAAAGGCGGCTTGGGCTAGGGCAAAGAGGCCGATTCCTACCAACCCCTTCCATAACGGTGGCGCCATGATTCTGAAAGAGCAACAGCCCAACAAAAAAAAAGGGGGGGGGGGTGCGGGTTTTCACGAGCGGGTGTCCGCGCGGCTTTAAAGCAAAGGTACTTCCATACATTCTTTAAATGATATTATACAATTCTCATACAATGCTTTTATTTGGAAGAAAGGAGGTATGTCTTTCTGCCACACTTAATGCTAAAATGAATTATATATTAATATCACCACCCAGCTCCTAAAAAAAGGTCTGAAATTAGTTAACAAATGGTTGTAAAATACTTTGCAAACATGAAATGGAAAATAAGACTCTGACCATAAATTCTTCCACATAACACAACAATTGGATTATGCTTGGATGGAATGGAAGAAATAAACATTGTAAAGGCTGGAAGCAAATGGCCAGATCGAGGGTGAGAAGGGCTCTATAACCAGGTTCCTCTGGTCTATGAAACTAATGGACCTCACCATGGCCTCTGGAAGCATGGATCCATGTGGGGAGCAAGCTACCCCTTAGACACAAAGATTTAAACAGAAACTTGCAGTCCATGACACAAAAACAACCTCTTACTTTAAGTATTTCACTAGAACTGCAGATAGACTAGAGCCTACAAAGTCCTAAATTCAAACTCAAGTCACCCTAGTTCCTGATTTGTGGAAATGATTTGGGCCTTATGCTTACTACCTGCCAGGAGTTAGGGCACAGCTAATGGGCAGAGAAATAAGCAATCTGGAACTCTTTTCCATCCCAAAATCTGCCTGGAAGACTGAGTCATCATCCAGAGTCCTTCTCAGGGCTGTCAGACAGCCTTCCTAGTGTCTGGGTACAATTGATATCCATAATACAGCAAGACCCAGCAGAATATACTCAACTTACTAAGCTGCATGATTAACTGAGAATATACCTAAACTCACACTCCACCTGCTTATACCTGACTGCTCATGTATGGGTCTCAGTCTGGGAAAGTCTCAAAGGTGAATCCTCAACAGGATAATGCTAAGACATTTCAATTTCAGGACAAGTCACAAGTCTAAGTTTTAATAATGTATAAGTCACAGTAAAAAAAAAAAAAAAAAAGAAAGAAAGAAAGAAAGAAAGAAAAGAAAAAGAAAAAAGAAAAGAAAGGAAAGGAAAAAAAAAAAAAACAAAACTCTAGAATGTGGTCCAAACTGGAAGAAATAACTAACAACCAACTTGGGTTTAATTCCTATTCCCAATACAAATGGAAAATGTACTAAATCCATTCAGAAATAAAATTTCCTGAGCATTCTTGCAATAGGAAATGGAAATACCACTGGTCTGCACAAACAAGCTTCTGCCCTCACAGAGTTTATGGAGTAGTAGAGGGGACAGTACAAGGCAGAGTGACAAGAAGCATGATCAGTGAAGAAAACAGAAGGAGCAGAGGTGAAAGCCCAGGAGAGATTTTTCCCCAGCATGCAATGCCTTAGCTGAGACTCCAGCATTGGATATGTGTAAGGAGAGAGGCAAGTGGTCAAATGTTCGATGGGCAGAAATATCATGGGCAGTGGGATGGTTACAGGAAAAAGCACACCCATCTGGAAGAGCAGAAGGAAATCTGTAATAGAGAATTGGCAGAGAATTAGTGCCAGAGATCAGGTCAAAGGAGCTGTGGGGAAAGAATTAGAGAAGACCAACAAAGGGTCTAGACAAGAGTAAATGATGAATTGGTTAATTGCATGGGGATGAAGAAAAGTGAGCAGATTTAAGAGGTACTTAGAAGTTATGAGACTAGACATAATTGGGCACACCAGCATAATCATTAGTATTCAGACTCCTTGGGTTCAAGTACTGACTGCCACTTATAAGAAAAGTGACCTAATTTCCTTTTCTGAACCTATTTCCCTTTCTGTAGAGTAAGAACAAAACTAAAACCTGCTCATGGGTTTATTATGAAAGATAAGTTAATTCACAAATCACTTAGAACAGTCCTTGCACCTGATAAATATTCAAAAATATTGGCTGTTATTTAGTGTAACAATTCAAAACCAGAAATGACACAATTATTTAATAAGATGTGGGAGAAAGGGGAGGAAATAGTCAAGGATCTCACAAAGGACGTTGGTTTGGATAAATGGATGGATGATAGTGACCATAGCCATTATCTATTTCTTTCTTGGTTCCAAATTTACCCTTCAATACATGCTTCGAGATCATGAGATGGATCCAGTGAGCATGTCTCCTTTGCAGCTGGAACAGTTTTATACTTTATTAGTAAAAGGAGGGACACTACAACAAGAAGACTTCTCCTGGCTAAAAATGAACTTTTTTGCTTCTTTGTGCTCCTATACCTGGCTGCCAGCAGTGCACATGGGGGACATAAATGGGGCTCACCCCATCATGTTTCAGTGAAAGATTCCTAGAATTCTCACAGATGTCCCAGAATCTTACTGCCCAGTCTTTCACCTGCACCCTAGAAGTTGTTTCTACTGTGGTCAAGCTCTGGCCTGGGGCAACACGGCAAAACTCCTTGGCATCCAGACCTTTTCTGAAATTGACTGAATTCTGGCCAGTTTGTTCTTTCCGTGTATACTTATCCCACCCCCATTCCTAGTGTATTCTTTACCCCTTTAGAGTTAAATCCCCTGTTATAATTAAAAATTAATCATTCCTTGATCAAATTACTATGTTTTCTGCTTCCTGATTAGACCCTGACTGATGCAGTACTATTCACTGAAGTAGGAAACAGAGGAGGAGGAAAAGGTATTGAAAAGATAAATTGCATTTTGAATATAATAAACTCAAGATGCTTGTGGGACATCCAAAAAGCAATATCTGGTAAGAAACTGAGTATTTGGGGGGCCTAAAGCTCAAAAGTGTTCAAACTGGAGATAGAGACTTAGATGCAAGCCTTAAGCCTTCTAAAATCTTAGCAAATAAAACATGTATTTAAATACCAAAGTTAGAAAGATAAATTTTTTAAAAAGTATGCATATGTCAATTCAAGAAGCCCCAAACCAATAGTGTGTAGTGTGTGTGTATACACATGCGTGCACAGGTGCAATTTATGGTACTTTCAGACTGTGTTTGTTAGCTAAGGTTGTTCTCTGTCTCCTAACATTTTCAAAGCTAAATGCAGATATGATTGAAAACAGTCAAGCCCTGTATTAATGACATCATTTTAATTGTACTTTGAACTTGGAAGCCTAACCTGATAGAGGCAGGAAAGCAATTAGTCATATGGGCTACTTTGGATGTTGATTAGAATCAGAAAAACTCTAACAGATGTGCCAATACCCTAAGTAGAAAAAAAAAAAAAAAATGAAGTGCTTAAGTTCCATGTTATTTGGAAAAGGACAACTAGATACAAACCATTTTGAGAGAGACCTAGGCTGATGCCTTCTGTTTTTTCCAGGGTGTGAACATGGTCAACAAAAAACTTGCCCCTTGCACCATCCATTTCTCAAAAGTTTGGATCTACTGACCACAAAAAAAAAGGAAGTTCCATCAGCAGTTTGTAAAAGAACAATTTGAAAGAGAAGTATATTAAATCCTCAGGGAAATTAAACTCAAATAATCCAATAACAGCATTACAAAATTAACACTAGCCTATGAATTGAATTAATTGCCTCCTACTGTAGGGATTTTGGGCAACCACAGATCAAAACAAATGAAGCCAATGAAGTCAAATGCCCTAAGAGAGAACACAAGCAAGTGTGCTGCTAAGGCATCACAAGGGTTTACTTGCCACTGTTTTCTAGCTTTCTGGCTTATTCTGGAGATCTTCAATATAGAGAAGGGTCTTTGCTTCTGCCATCTCACACCTCAAATTGTGTACAGAGGGGCAGTGAGAGAGGCTAAAGGTGGCACAATTCTTGAGACTACAGAGAGATTGTATGTTTTTGTTAATTCACCTCCAGGAGGTCCGCTAGAGGTAGCTCAATGTTGGAAATCCATTTAAGGCCTTTTCCCCTGTGAGAGCTGACAGGACCAAGGAGACCTGGTAATAGCTTCTCTGGAACCAGAGTAGTCTAGTGATAAGGCAAGACTTTAAAAATACCAGTTAGCTGCTCCAAGAGACTCACTGTGGCATTTCAGTAAATACACATTTATTTCTGGAAATTCTCTTTTAATGCCATGATGTCAGCATGCCTGTGGTAAAACGAGATTACCTAAATAATATGGGCCATGGGAGCAACAAAATTAGCATGTGTGTGATTTACCCAGTCTGAGCTAGAGTTCTTAAGGACTTGGAACAGGAAGGTAGGGTGCAGTATCTTGATAGAAATAAAATCCTGGAGATTTATGCAGTTTTACCAAATAAGACTCACAGAGCAAATACAAAGGACCTTGACTACCTGCAGCTTCTCCTGAGATGGCCAGTTTGTCAAAATGCCTATTGAATATTTGTAGTTCTGCTCATCTTTCACATTATAGCTGCCGTTTACTCTTGAAGCATTTTAAAAACTAAACAGCATTTTATAAAAAAAATTAATTCACGGCATTTTATTGGTATTGTGTGACTTTTAATTCTCTTTTCATTCTCAATTCTGTTTGACATTTTGAAAATACCTCACTCTTTCATGTGAACTTTTTAAAAAAAAATACCTAGCATGTATTGAATTCTTTTTGTTTCTATTCATCGAAAAATGACGTAAACACAAAAAACAAAATACTTTTTGTTTAAGCTTACAGAAATGAAGCATCCTGTTTATTTGGAATCTCAATTACTATTGCCCTGATCTTACCTAATTAGTAGAGCTTTCATAATGAGGAAAATTATTTTCAAAGTTAATGAATTTGCAAGCACAAACATTGCTGTCACCCCAGAATGAATTACACACATTCCTTACATGCATATTTTAGTTAGACACTCTAATTAATATTAGTACTTAAAATGTGTGGGATTGACTTTGCTCTTACAGGAAACTTCCCTTTGTTTGTAGACAGTATAAAAACACCACAATTTTCCTTCTTGTGGACACTGGACTGTGCATATTAACTTAATTTTAGATTTGGACAAAATGAAAATCATTTCCTCAAAACAATTCATTTTATTGACTTTAGCCACTTCAAGCCTGTTAACATCAAACATCTTTTGCGAAGATGAATTATTGCTGCCCAATCTTCACAGCAAAGAAAATTATGGCAAATGTTCTGAGGTAAGTTTTTAAATCTAATATGACCAGCAGAATACATATAATATTTGTCTTGAGTCTTATGGCTTTGTAAATAGTAAGGAATAAGTTAGTTTGGGCTGGTGTGTTTTTGGTCAAATTTCAGCCTTCCTAAGACTATATATTGATGTGACTTGTATTATTTATAACAACAGCAAACGACTTGGCTGTCTGTCTCTCTCTCCTTCCTCCCTCTCCTCCCACCAACCCCCCGCCTCTTCCTTTTTGTGGTGCTGAGGATTGAACCCAGGACCTTGTGCATGCTGGACTATACCCACAACCCCATACTCTGGCTCCTTAATGACAAGTAGAGTATAATACTTAGACTATGATATTTAGCAAGTATAAAGTACATTAGGACATTTTCAATCGACTCAGAATTTACATTTGTAATTAACAGTTGTAGAAATAATATCTGGATACTTTTCAGGTGGACATTTGAATTGCCTTAAACTACAAATGAACAAATACAACATTTATAGTTTCTTACAAGTTGGTAAAGTTTGTAGTAAATCTGAGTAAAATATTTACCTCTAGATGGTAGAAATTCAAGCTATTTTCTTCTTTGTTTTTATATATTTTCCAAATTTGCTGAAACGAGTATGTAGTATTCACTTTACTCAAGTTACAATCAGAAAACAATCATTTAAAAATCTTCATATGGACCAACTTTCATGGTAAAATTAAATCTAATTGAACATTCACTGTGGGCTGGTGTTGTGGCTCAGTGGTAGAGCACTTGCCTAGCATGTGTGAAGCACTGGATTCAATTCTCAGCACTGAATATAAATATATGAATAAAATAAAGGTCCATCAACATCTAAAAAAATATTTAAAAAGAAAAAAACAGTGACTTGTATTTTAAGTGGTTCCTATAAAGGTGGCACATTTGTAGTGCTATAACCCACCAACCAATGTTCTTTACTAAAAATGTAATTAATATTCTAATTAAAATATAATTGTTTTTTTGAGACATGTTTTTAGGGTGAAATACTGGGTGCAAAGCAGCAAAAACGTCAGTCATAGCCCAAAACTTGGCTAGTGTCTGGGTTTCCATGTACTACGCTTCCATGTAGCACCTAGCCTTTAAAAGAAAGCAAAACATGAGACCAGGAAAGGAAATGAGAGGTTTCTCTAAAATCAAAATACAAAACTACACAAAACATTTCATAAACAACATGAATCATAACATTGAAAGAGAAGAACTGTAAAATAAACTTTGTTGCATTTCAATACTTCATTATGTTCCTGCTGCTCAAACATATTCTTTTATTCACTATATATATTTTATTAATATTTTATAGTTGTCTTACTGTAGTCTAGGGACGAAGGAAGTAGATATATTCAAGAAGCTTAATACAGATTATTTATTTTAAAAAGTCAGCACATAAGAACACAAACTTTTGTTTATAGGTTTAACAATTCTTCAGATTAAAGTTGGGATTTAAATCTATGATTTATCACAATAATAAATTATTTTAATGATCATTTCTAATTATAGCACAGGGGATCCCCAAAAGGAGAGAAGGAAAGAGGTCTGAATTTTCAAGAGTTAAAAGATTGGGGACCAAAAAATGTCATGAGTACACCCCCAGTCAATAAAATACCACACTCAGCAGCCAACTTGCCTCTGAGGTTTGGAAGGACCATGAAAGAAGAAAAGAGCCCAGGAAGGATTGCCAACCTGCCTCTGAGATTTGGAAGAAATATGGAAGCTAGTATCTCCAGATACATTCCTAACCTACCCCAAAGGTTTGGGAGAATGACAACAGCCAAAAATGTCATGAAGACACTCAGTGATTCATTTCAACAATCCATGCATTCACTCTGTGCCAGTGAGCTATTGTACTCCAACACCTGCCCAAACCAAGAAATCCAGAATCCTGATCAAAAACAACCAAGGTAAGTACCCAAGAACCCAAGTACATGGGCAGTTAAATAGAGCTGGCTGGTTCAGAAAGGACCTATTTTTTTTTTTTTCAAAATCAGTTTCTAAGAGTGAAAAGGGTAAAGACACAGGAAAATTAAACACCTATAAATGAAGAATTATAGATGACCTGGTATAATAAGCATGATTATTGGTTCAAAGTAAGGAGATGGCTTCCCTAATCAATCTCACTACACTGTAAGTCACACACTAAGTCCAAGCAATGACCAAGATTGGGGATTGAAGCCTATGACATATTGTCTGACACTTGCCTTCTCTAACAAAAAGTCCCATGTAGGAGACTTGGCCTCAGGTCAAAGGACACCATCTCAAATAACCCAGATCCCAACTGCAGAGGTTTTCTTCCCCACCTTTTAATCAAAGTCGTTTTTTTTTTTCTGGATCTCATTTTATAAATCTGTTATAATTATTCTTTGCATTAATAAGTATTTATTATCTACTATATATAAATCAGAATGTTACTACAAATGATTTTAAAAGTCATTTTTTTCTAGTAGAAATATGTTAAAAAATTTTTATGTAAAGTAGAACACAATGCTTTCATTAATGCCCAAAGGAAGGAAGGTAGAAAGCTGTGTCAACAGAGAGACCTTCTCAGAACACTCCTTGTTGTATTGTTTCCATGGTTCTTATCCCAATCTGATTTATCATATGTTTAAGGTCCACCAACATTAACAGAATTTCAGTTCCATAAATTCCATAATTTTTGTCTACTGCCATATCCCCAGTGCCTACTTGTGTCTGCCACACAGTAGGCCCCCAGTATTCAATAGCAGGAATGAAATAAGAGAGGCACTGATAGGATCCTACAGAGGATGTTTCTGTGTGGGGAAACCCAGGGACATTTCTTAAGTTGTGCTTGAAGAAGGAGGTCTACTGTGAACATTCAGAGACTGGCAGGTGAGAGGTCATTTTCAGGCAAAAGGGGGAACATGAGCAAAGGCTCTATCTAAATCAAGGTGAACGAAGAAGAGCTGAAGTTCAGTCTGGTAAGAGCAAGGAGTATGTGAAGAAGAACAGACAGAAGGTGAGGAGAGAGAGGAAGAGCAGAGTGCAGGGTGTCATGCAGAGCCCAGACAAGGACTGGGGCATTTATTCATCAGGAGATGGAGAACCACCACTATGTCTGCTGAGGTCCTGGGTATTATACAGGGGTGGGACCAGCCACTAACCAGATGTTGCAAATAGGGTGGTGGTAAGGGAGATGAGTCAATGGTAAGTTCTTGAACCTGAGTGCTCAGACTGCATCAAGGTCTGATTTCAAGCTTGAAACAATTCAACTGAAGCATAATTAGGCAATTAGGATTATGGGGATTATCACATTTTTATAAGCTTTTGTGTGTTATTTCTCTGATGAATAAGAACACTTTATACTGCTTATATTTTAGGAGACTGGTATTCAAGAAAATAGATGATATAGAAGTAAAACAAAAAACATAAGAAATCTGGAGCTTGTCCCTAAAGATGGTATGAAGCTATCACCTGTAACCTGCAAACAGCTCAATGGTGAAGACAACAAGAATGGCGGAACCACTTTGATGATTTATGTATTGTTGATGGCAGTTTTTCCTTGTCCAGTACAAGTTATCTTGGAAGCTATAAAAAAAAATTAAAAGGGTATTTGTAATGTAAAGTTTAAATAATTTTAGTCTGAATAAAATGAGCATTGTAAATATTTAAGAATTTTCTGGTAATGGGGAAAGAGAGGGAAAAAAAAAAAAAACTGAAACGATCACTACCCTATGTGAAAATCAGGGGCACAGTTACACTTACTTAAAAAAAAAAAAAAAAAGAAGAACCTGATAAATATTATGATGAAAATTAAATAATTTGACATAATAACATGGTTGACAAGTAAATGAACAAGGATAAACGATTCACAAACATGTTTTTAAACACCCACTTTTCCTTATATCGTTGTTAGGTTTTCACTGTTAGTGAATCTATGATAAACTGAATTTAAAACCTGACATTTTTCTGTGTAATGTTACAAAATGAAGGAACACTCAAATTTTAGGAAGCTGCAAGTAAAAAGGCAACTCTCAATTACCTCTTTTAGTGTCTCCTCTCCATCCAGAAGTTTGCCTCTGGTGTGCATCTTTTCTCATTAAACATTTTGAGTTTTTTTTATAGAAAAAAAAATTTGGCCATTCTTCGACAACATTTCTTTATCCAGTTTAACCACAACACAAATGCATAGTGATCAACTTTAGACCTAAGAATATGAAGTCCTCAATCAGACATAACGGGTTTATTGAACCCTCTCAACTCCATAGGGGGCACACAGGAAATGGTTTTATTTTTCTCCCACTATGTCCCCAGCTGAGCCATGTGAATCTTCCACTCCTGCTGGGTAGAGATCCCTTAATGATACCCTGGACAGATTCCATAACTTCCTCGGTCACTTCTTGATATTAAAAAACTCTGTCAAGTCCTTTTGAAGACACCAACTTCATATCCAAGGCAGAGTCTCCTCCTCCATCATTGGCTGGGCAGGGGGCCTGATGGTCCTCAACTGGGAAAAGGAGCAAACTCTGCTTTCTTTCAGCCTCCCCTTCTCTCCTCAGAGGTGGGTGGTGGTAGAAGAAATGGTGGGCTTCTGAAAAACAATCACCCCTCCTGTCTTCTTCAGGGTGTTCAGGTGGTCAAGGGAGAGAGAGATGCAGAGTCAAGAATAGCGTCTCAGACTTTCTATGTAAAGTTGATATTTCTATAAGTGAATTCTTTAGGAAGACTTACAGGGGACTTCACACTGCCCAGGTCACCAACCTGATGGGCCTAGATGCTATCTGATCACTTTCCACTACCCTTATCTCATCTGCACTCCCCATAGCCTTTTATTGCCAGAAAGAGAGACTCAGGGCAGCTACTTTGCCAGTAGCCACTTGATGCATAGAAAAAGCAGACATCCTAGCCATGCCAAGGGCAGAACTACAGACTGCCTTCCAGCTGCCCCACTGCTGCCCCATTGTATCCAACCCTCATTGCCCTGTTTAGGAGGGGCAGACTACTGAGTGAGTCTACTGCCTAAGCAAACAGAATAGCATGTTCAAATGAGAGTCATGACTCCACTCCCCACGAGTGCAGAGAGCTGTTAGAGCAGCAGAAAGTTCATTTTTTTTTTTTTTTTGCTGCTATAACAAGATACATGAAGTTGAATACTTTATAAAGAAAAGAGGTCTATTTAGCTGAGAACTCTGGAGGTTCAAGAGCATGGTGTCACCACCTGTTCAGCTCTGGTGAGGGCCTCAGAACAGATGGCATTGCAGTGTGGCAGCACATATGAGAAGGTCAAGCAGTACACACAAAAGAATTCAGGAGAGGTGCCAGGCTCCCTTTTGATGACTCGTCCTGACAGGAGCTCATCTAGTCCCATAAGATTTCATTAATCCTTTGCAAAGATCATGTCCTTGTGTCCTAATTATCTCCCACTAGGACCCACTCTTAAAGATTCCACCATCTCAACACTGCCACATTGGAACCAAGCTTCTGGCACATGAACTTTTGGGGGATGCACCTAAACAATATCCAAACCATAGCACTTGGCTTCCAGGAAAAGAGGCATGTAGCAGCTCACCCCTTCTTCAGGTCAAACTCAAAACTCGATGTCTAGGAGCCAAGTCAAGGCTGCTGTGATTCTGCCATCTTCTGCAAACCACAAAAGAGTGTCTGGCTCTGGCTATCTATGGTTTTCTTTATTCCATCAGGAAATTAGAGCTCTATACCTCCAGATTTAGTCCCTAGTCACCAATTCTGAGCAATAGAGAAAAAAACTGTGCAATAGCCTGTTACACAGATAAACAAAAGGTCACTTGGTCTCTCTATAAGAGAGGGAAATTTCTTGGCATAGAACATGAGTTCTTTACCCAAACCCCTGAATTTATGAAAAATGTCAGATGAATGACCAGATGTCAACTTCCCCTTATCTGTTCATCTTGCTCTTTCTGGCCCCATGCCAGTTCCTTCACCAGGTTCCATAAGAAATTCATTCCCATAAGTGTATGGGGAGTTGGTGATTTTTGCTGAGGATTTGCAGAATCATGAAGAGGGACTCGCATTATACAGCGTTTCAGTGGAAAACATTTCCACTAGAAACTTGTTCCAAGCCTCTTATTAACAGAACCACTAGCAGTATCCCCTCCTCTTCGTACTTTTATTGCTCCCTCAGGGTGGCCTCATGGGCCTGTGACCCATGCAGTCACACAGGACCCTGTACTTGAAGCTATGGTTTGGAAAAGGCTTGAGTGTGTCCCCCAAAGAGTCAAGTGCTGGAGGCTTGATCCTCACTGTGGAAGTGTAGAGATGTGAGACCTTTGAGAAGTGGAGCCTACTGGGAGGTGCAAAGGTCACTAGGGGTGCCATTGTCAAAAGTGATTAAGGGGGCTGGGGATATAGCTCAGTTGGTTGAGTGCTTGCCTCGCAAGCACAAAGCCCTGGGTTCAAATCCCCAGTAGCGCGAAAAAAAAAAAAAAAAGTGATTAAGGCCGTCCTCCTGGGACCCCTAAATTCAAGCAGATTGTTATAAAGGCCTCAGCCTGACCTCCTATTTGCCGGTTGGCTTCCTGTGATGCGATCTCTCACTCCTGCACATGCTCTCACCAACAGGCTCTCACCAGAACCAGGCTGATGCCAGTGCCATGACCCTCAGAACTGTGACTTAAAAAATCTCTTTCCTTTATAAAGTAGCCAGCCCCAGATATTTGTCATATGTGTGTGTGCGTGTGTGTGTGTGTGTGTGTGTGTATCAACAGAAAACAGTACTAAGAATGAAATCATGGGGCTGAGGAGATAGCTCAGTCAGTAAAGTGCTTGCCTTGCAAGCACAAGGCTGTGGGTTCGATTCCCAGCACCACCAAAAAGACAAACATGGAAAGAATGAAATCATTACTATAACTGTAGGTGAAAATGTGGAAGCAGTTTGGAATCGGGTGATGGGCAGAGGTTGGGAGAGTTTGGAGGAGCAGGGTAGAAAAAGGCTTGAATTCTGCCAGTGGAGTGTATGGATGATTCTGGTGAGGGCTCATGAGTTGAGGGAACTCCAAAACAAGTCTCAGATGGCAATGAGGATTCTATTGGAAATTAGACTGAAGGCCACCTTTGTTACACTGTGGTAAAGAACTTGGAAACATTTTACCCATGTCCAAAGACATTATGTAAAGCCAAAATTTTAAGTGATGAATTAGTTTATTTGGTAGAAATTTCAAAACAATAATACATTCAACTGTGGCATGAATGCTACCAGCCACCTTTAGTCAAATTTATAGTGAGACTCAGGAGCAAAAAGAAGCAGAGGGGAAAGATCAGGAAAACCTACAGCCTAGCCAGGGATGGATTGAAGAAAACGTGCATGCTAAAGACATTGGCTCAGATAAAGGGAGTCAGGCACTTTTTATCAGAACAAGTATAAAAAGGCCTCAAGGGCATCTCAAGTCTTTGAGGCTACCCCTCCCATCACAGGCCCAGTACTCTCCTCTATACTGCTGTCCCAATCTCTAGCATTTTTGGCCTTTGTTTCTTTCAACCATATGGATCCCATTACTTCATCATAGGAAAGGGTAAATGACACTGCAATCCCTGACACCTGGGTAGGGTAAGGGGCATTCATAGCAAGTAACAACTCTCTCTAAAGAAATCTCTTCACAAACCCAACTCCTGTCCCTTCATAGTCTCCAAATGGGTGAGGCCATGGATCATTAAGAGAACCAGTTTCCCACCAAGTCCTCAATTCCTTCAAAAAGTCTACAATTGGTGATCTGTTTTTTGAACTTTAGGTCTATTAGATTTTGGTGTTTTGGGTTAAACTTCAAAAAAAATTACATTATTTACAACAAAGATGGATTTGAGAGGAATGCTCAGAGCTGCTAAAATGATTTTTTTTCTGAAGCATCACATTTTTCTGGGAAGAAATTTCATAGGTCTCAGATTCTCAGAGAAGTCTGTGATCTCATACAGTTTAAGAATTATGGCAAAAGAAGGTTATTTCTAGAATTATTTTAAGTTAATATCTAATTCAATTTCAGATGAATATTGCCATCTGCCTGGCCATTTAAGTGCTGAGAAGATAATGCCAAAACAATCACAATCCCTCAAGTGATTTAGCCTGAACTTGCTCAAAATCCTAGCTTCTTATAGCACGTAAAGTGGCAGTGGTAACGGTGCTCTTCTCCATGTGCTTTCCCAGGCACAGATCCCCGAGTATTCCACTCCTTCTCTTCTCTGCTAATGCTTCCTGCCCCCAAGGAAATTCCATTTGGATTGGTCCCACCCTAAAACTCAGTGAGTCCATAAAAGAGCAGAGGGAACGAGCATTGAGGAAGAGCTGGGATCATATAGGTCTTGATACAGCAATGATTTTCGTGAAAGGTGACTTTCATGTGATTTCAGCTCCACATTTCATACATCAGGCTGTGACGGTGACCTTGAGAAATACAAGAAGGAAAAAAATTTACTGATTCTGAGAAATTTCTCAGAGAGAAAAATGAAAGGTCAATGTTCACCTAACTGTGACCAACAAAATGAAATAGGCGAGAGAGGTGGGAGTGCTGGCCTCCACCTCACCCCCTCGTGTTTGCTCTTCCTCTTTCCTAAAGGTCTTCCTGCAGACATCCCGGGACAATCTTCCTGCGGAAGTCATCAGATTACTTAAGGAACATACAAAACTGCATGTTCTTTCCTGAAAATGTGTGCTTTCACACTTCTGTGCTTCTGTTCTTGTTAATTCCAAGCCTCTTTTTTTACCATTCAAAATTCTTTGAGACACCGGTCAAATTTGGATGCAGCTGCATATAACGGAAAGGCTAAATAATATTGTTTCAACCAAGAGGGACTTTTTCTTTTCTTCCTTACATAAAACCTTCTGGAAGGAAGCAGTTGTGACCTGGTATAAGAATTCCATATAGTCATCAAGGAGCCATTCTCCTGCCATCTTTCTCCTCCACTATCCTGAGCCCCCTTATCATGTCCTTTTTCATGTAGCAAAAACAAAGGGATTCAGTTAAAAACAAAAAACAAAAGAAAAACCTTTAAAGAGTGCTATCCAGCTATTTTCTCTTTCATGTATCTGGTCACTCCAATCTGCAAATGACACTTGAAAATTCAATTCCTACCTTGGGCAGATTGCCTCAACCACTATAACTATTAAAAAAAAAAAAAAAAAAAAGCATGGCTGTTGGGTAAACAACTAGGCAGTTCTGTTCAGTTTCTACAAGCTCGCTCTCGTTATAAAAAATATTTTTTTTCCTTCACTAGACAATAGTGGTTTTGGCATTTGAGGCTGGATAAGCTTTTGTTGTTGGGGGACTACCTGATATGTCGGATGTTTAGCAGCATCTATAGCCTCTACCTGCTAGATGCCAATAGGATCACTCTGCAACTGTGACAACCAAAAATGTCTCCAGATACTGCCAAAGTGGCCCCTTATTAGGAACCACTGAACTATCTTTATCATCTTCATATCACCTCTCTAGCTTAATAATAATACCTAGCACTTATTGTTAGCATTAAATGTTAAAACAGACAATTATATTTTAAACTCATTTCTACAAGGGGGAACTGAGCTTATCAAGAACTTTCTAAATCAGAGCTAACAGGTTCTACCGAGGTTAGCCTGACTTCGAAATTCATGCTTTTCTTCCTCTATCCACTGCCCTGACCACCAGCACAACCTGCCCTTTGGTCCTCTAATACATTAAGCATTCAAGAAACATCTGCTGAATTAAGCTTATATCAGAAAAATGAACACGCTGGGGTCTAGGAATAAAGCCTTGATGTTTTAAAATACTACATACAGATTTTAAAAAGGAAGCGGGAAAGAAGAATGAAGGAGGATAGAAAGAAAAAAGGACCATAGATTTCTGAAGAACTTTAACATAGTCATTCCTTAAGGTATTTGCCTTAAGAGCAGGTGACTACCTTATCTGTAATGAGTGATCATAAATGATAAAGGTGCCATAGAATAGACGCTGCACTACCTTTACCTTAGACTGTCAAGAAGCAATTAGTGATTTTCCCCCCAATAGCAAAGTGTTATTGTTGATGGTGAAAGTCAAATCCCCCATTTCTGCTTCAGTGGCAGCGCTGAACTGGTCCAGAGAGCCACAGGAAACGCAGTCATTGGCAAGTGGATAGGGGAAAGGTGGACATTAGATACACTTACCCCTGAATAGGTCTTGTATTCCCTGGGTAATCTGTAGTCTGTTACAGATCTCATTCAGAAATTGGGACAAATCACTAAAGGAAGAAAGTGTGGCTGGGCAGTAGATAGCCTCTCCCTCCCTCTCACCTACATGGACACATATAGCTAAATGCTTAATGGAAAATACAATTACTGGTCACCTACAAGTCAGGATTCTATTAGGAAAATCCTACCTGGTGGGCATTCATATCTTTTTATTATTTCCAATGTTTATTTGAACTTACTATTTATTTTGTGACTCTGAGTTCACAAAATGTTTATTGGATGTAGCATATGTTGTTCACTGTTAGAACTTAAAAATCAGGGAAATTTCACTTGTCCTGTTTAAAATATTTTTATTATGATAAAATATATATAAAATTTACCATTGTAATCGCCATAAGTTTAAAATTCAGCGGCGTTAAGGACATTTCACTTGACTTTTTACATAGTCTGGCACTATTAATTATACTCACATTAATACCTGTATAACTACCCCCCCAAAACTTTAGCTTTATTTGGCTATAAAAAAATTCCTATGACAACATCGTAAAAGCTATATATTCTAAAACCAAGGCCAGTATAATTCTAAAAGGAGACAAATTGAAAACATTCCCTCTAAAAAAAACTGAAACCAGATAAGGATGCCCTCTTTCACCACTTTTATTCAACATCTTCCTTGAAACTCTTGCCAGGGCAATTAGAAGAAAGAAATTAAAGGGATACAAGTAGGAAAAGAAGAATTCAAACTATCACTATTTATCAATAACAAGATTCTATATTTAGAAGATCCAAAAATTTCCACTAGAAAACTTCTAGAACTAATAAATGAATTCAGCAAAGTAGCAGGATATAAAATCAATCAAATGTATTCCTATACATCAGCAACGAATCCACTGAAAGAGAAATTAGGAAAACTACCCCATTCACAATAGCCGCAAAAAAAAAAAAAAAAAAAAAAAAAACCTTGGGAATCAATCTAACAAAAGAGGTGAAAGACCTCTACAGTGAAATCTACAGAACACTAAACAAAGAAAATGAAGAAGACTTTAGAAGAGGGAAAGACCTCCCATGCTCCTGGATAGGCAGAATTAATATTGTCAAAATGGCCATACTACCAAAAGCATTATACAGGTTTAATGCAATTCCTATTAAAATCCCAATGATATTCTTCATAGAACTAGAAAAAGCAATCACAAAACTCATTTGGAAAAATAAGAGACCCAGAATAGCCAAAGCAATTCTTAGCAAGAAAAGTGGAGATATCACAATACCAGAACTTAAACTCTACTACAGAGCTATACTAACAAAAACAGCATGGTATTGGCACCAAAACAGACACATAGATCAATGGTACAGAACAGAAGACACAGAGACAAACCCACACAGATACAGTTATCCCATACTAGACAAAGGCAACAAAAACATTCCCTGGAGAAAAGAGAACCTATTCAATGAATGGTGCTGGGAAAAATGGAAAGCCACATGTAACAAAATGAAATTAAACCTCTATCTCTCAACCTACACAAAACTCAAATCAAAGTGGATCAAAGACTTGGGCACTAGAACAGAGACCCTGAGCCTACTAGAAGAAAAAGTAGGCCCAGATCTTCACCATGTTGGCCTGGGACTCACTTCCTTAACAAGACCCCTAAACTGCAAGAAGTAAAATCAAGAATCAATAAATGGAATGGATTCAAACTAAAAAGCTTCTTGGCAAATGAACAATCAATAATGTGAAGAGAGAGCCTACAGATTGGGAGAAAATCTTTACCACATTCACCTCAGATAAAGCATTAATCTCTAGGATATATAAAAAAAAAACAAACTCAAAAAAACTTAAACCACAAAACAAATAATCCAATGAAAAAATCCAATGAATAATCCAATGAATAAGAGGAACTGAACAGACCCTTCACAGAAGAAATACAATTGATCAAACAATATATGAAAAAATGTTCAACATCTCTATCAATTAGAGAAATGTAAATCAAAACTACTCTAAGATTTCATCTCACTCCGTCAGAATGGCAATCATTAAGAATATCAGCAACAATAAATGTTGGCAAGGATGTGGGCAAAAAGGCACACTCATACATTGCTGGTGGGAATGCAAATTGGTGCAACTACTATGGAAAGTGGTATGGAGATTCCTCAGAAAACTTGGAATGGAACCATCATTTGACCCAGCTATCCCACTCCTTGGTTTTTACCCAAAGAACTTAAAATCAGCATACTACAGTGATTTGGCCACACCAATAAGCAGCTCAACTCATAGTAGCTAAACTATGGAACCAACCTAGGTGCCCTTCAATAGATGAATGGATAAAGCAAATGTGGTATATATATTTGATGGAATATTACTCAGACATAAAGAAGAATAAAAGTATGGCATTTGCAGGTAAATGGATGAAGTTGGATAATATCATGCTAAGCAAAATAAGCCAATCCCCCAAAACCAAAGGCTAAATGTTTTCCCTGATATGTGGATGCTAATTCACAGTAAGGGAACAGGGTACTAGGGAAGAATAGTTACTTTAGGTAGAGAGGAGTGAAGAGAGGGGAAGGGGTTATGGAGATAGGAAAGAGAGTAGAAAGAAACAGACATTATTACCTTATGTACATACATGACTGCATGACTGATGTGATTCTACAACATGTACAATCAGAAAAATGAGAACTTATATCCCATATGATACATCAAAGTGCATAAGTGCATTCTACTGTCATATATAACTAATTAGAACAAAAAAAAATTTTAA
The DNA here is from genome assembly GCF_902686445.1 of Sciurus carolinensis. NCBI lineage: Eukaryota > Metazoa > Chordata > Mammalia > Rodentia > Sciuridae > Sciurus > Sciurus carolinensis. The sequence goes on along the minus strand of NC_062220.1, from coordinate 84,626,769 downwards.
TTAAAAAACAATTCCTCCAAAAAAAACTAAAGGCCAAATGTTTTCTCTGATAAGTGGATACTGATACATGATACATAACAGGGGAGGAGTGTAAGGGAAGATGGAGGATAGACAGATTGTGTAGGGGGAAATGAGGGGAGGGTAGAGGTCAGGGAGGAAAGATGGTGGAACTGAGACAGGCATCATTACCCTATGTACATGTATGATTACACAAGTGGTGTGATTCTACATCGTGTGCAAACCAGAGAAGTGAAAAGTTGTACTCCATTTGTATACAATGAATCAAAATGCATCCTGCTGTCATGTATAACTAAATAGAATAAGCGATTTTTTAAAATTCCTATGAGGGGAAAAGAATTCCCATGAGAACAATAAGGTTGATGATTTTTAGAGATGCCCCGACTCTCAGACTCTCCTATCATTTAGGAGTGTTGAGTTTCTTTCACCAAAACATTAAATATTATCTATACTCTTTAGGCATGTCTCAAAGGGGGTGTTGGTGCTAATCTTTTCTCTCCTGCACTCTTTTATCATCTCACCAGTTCAGATATACTGGATTCATCTGGAGCCAGGACTAGTGCTTCTTTGGAAATACCTGGGAGGACAAAGGTTTCTGTCAGCAGTTAGATATGGTGAGACATTTGTCTCAAAATAGTAATGAAAATGAAGAGTTTGATGAGTTTAATTTTCCTTAGAAATAAAAAAGGGCAACAATTATTCATATGCTATTTTATGGCACTTTTCTTTGAACTGCAGAGCTCCTCACGTTCTTCCTTATAGCCTATTTTTACTTTATGTCTCATCTGTTTCCCTCATCTTTTTATATTACTGCTAATAAAATTTAGAAGTTTTGCACTTAATGTCTTAGACTATATAATAATAATTAGTCAAAAAGATGCCCAAAGCTAATAAAAATAGTTGCTCATAGAATATCATGGCATTTTCCTCTCATGATATAAACTAATATAATACATATAATCCTATATGTAGCTTAAAAAATGAAACGAATTATTATCCATAGTCTCATCCTAAATATAGGAATTAATTATGAAAGGAGCCAAACAGGAAAAGCACTATTAGAGCAGGAGTGGAATTAAATTATAACCAGATTAATGTCAAATTAAGACTGTGTGGAAAGAGAAATTTTATTTTAATCTTGAAGAAAAATTATGAAATTTATTTTACGTATTGCCAGATTTCTAGGCATTGGTGTATTGTGGTTAATAAAACATAAAACTATTGTTTCTCTTTCTTTTAAAAAATGCAACAAAAGTAATTAGCTAGAGCAATGCACCAACATAATTGTCACGCTTTTTTAAAAATACCATATAGCTTGTCCCTTGTAATTTAAAGCACTGAAATATAACAAGTATTGCAAAATTACTTTTAACCACAAGAGGGCGGAAAATGTCACATACCTATACATAACTAATTTTAAATTCTTAGGCCAAAACAACAATAACGTGCACCAAACACCACTACAGCAAAGTCTTTAGGAGCTTCTTGTTTTATTCAAAAGTTGTATATGTAGGGTTCAGTTAACAACCTTAAACATTTTTAAAAATTTTAAACTAATATACAATTACCTCAATTCAACAGTTTACAGAAGGCAAAAATAAACATCATTTTTACTTCTTGAGTCTAGCTATGAACGAAAGACCATTTATTTGCACCAGGGAATCAGTACCATCCTCAAAGAAAGGCAGAGTACTTAAAACTGACCACACCCTTTGAGAATAAGCAAGATTCTTTTTACATTAAAATATCTGCAAAGAGAGGCAAAAGTGGCATTTATTATAAAATTGAAGTAGTCACTGAATTCACAAAGTTATCAAATGCTAAAATATTTACATTGAAATCTTTAATTTCTATATGTTCTTTCTTTGAGCACAAGGCAACAGCAGATCTAATTGAGGTAAAGATGTTTTTAGTTTTGTCTTAATTTATCTTCGTGACCTAATTAACTTTTGTTTGCCTCTCAATGAAGCCATTTGCATTTCAGTAAGTAACACATTACTTTCTTTGATTAGAAACCACAACCTCTTCCCTTTTTCACTCTCATTAATTAAAACACATCATGGTAAATTAAGCCATTTGGGTTTCAGTCTGGGTGGGTGACATTTTAACTACTGCCCCTTCAACCTCCTCTCTCTGTCAATCCTGGTCATACCCTACATCACAGGACAGCAAGAGGGCAATGGTGGCAGGCTGATGGAGGAATGGAGCCAGCAGGGAGCCAAGGCTGTACATCACTGAATTAGGTGACTACTCTGATGCATGAGGCTCTCACTTGCCAATCAAACCTGATACGACTTACCTTGCGTGACTTTGCCCACGACACTAAATCATTTCTGAAGTCTTGTTTCTTTCCTAAACAAGTCTGGTTTCCCCAATTCTCAAGTCCGTGTGCAAGGCTCATCCAGATGCTAATAAATACAGTGTAGTGGTACAGAAAAGCTGGGGGTGGGACAGGGTAAGGTTGTCTGTTCTTGGGGACAAATGAAAGCAATGCACTTCTAAAAGCAGGGCTTTTAGGTTAATATCAGCCATAGAAAGGTGTTCAAGGATGACTAATCATCCAAGTTTTCTGGCACAGTTCCAATTTGTATTAGTCTGCTGGAGCTGCCATGACAAAATACTATAAACTAGGAGGATTAAACAATAGAAATTTATTTTCTCTCAGTTCTGGAGACAGGAAATCTGAGATCAGGATGCCAGGATGGTCAAGTTCTGGGGAGGACTCTCTTCCTGACTTGTGGACAGCTGCCTTTGCACCCTAGGTTCATATGTCCATTCCTTGGGGTATGCACATGGAAAGACATATCTCTTTTCCTCTCTTCTCTCTCAATCTCTATCTCTCTCAATATCACCCCCCTCTTTCCCCAACTCCCCCACCACCTCTTCTTGTTCTTCTTCAGTAGATTTAGGGTCCCATTTATTTAACTTAATTACTTCCCAAAGACCCTGTCTCCAGATAATACTCACATTACACACTAGGAATTAGGGCTTCAACATATGAAGTTAGTGGGGAGGGAGAACACAGTTCAGTTCATATCACAATTCATACCTATTATCCCAGTGCAATTATTAACACTGCCCCTTTCCACTCTCAGAAGTGTCCAGCTGGATGAAAAACACCATCCCATGCCACAACCTCATTCATTTTCAATCTCTTTTTCCCACACAACTACTTTCGACTTGTTTAGGATTTCTTCTATTTGGCTCCAACTGTCTAAAAAAGAAAAACATTATTATACCACTTACATCAGTTATAAATTGAGTATTGATACTAATTTAGAGACTGGAGGAAAAAAATCACTGATTTCAGAAAACAGAAAGTGTGCCTACAAAGTAAGCTGTCTAAAGATTTCTTTCTCTGAAAAAGAATTTTCCTACATCTCAACATTGATGGAATTTCATACCCATCCAAATTCTCAACAAAGTATACAAGTAGGAAAGTTTCATTGTTGAGAAAAAAAAAAAATCTCCCTTCAAAGTAGAATTTGCTGCCCAAGTGGCCAACTTCAGCAGGGACTGCCTCCACTAGCTGGCCCATCTTAAGCCTTCCTAGATGCCTTCCTGCAGCTAATACCTGATCAAGACAGGGGTATAAAGGTCACTTCCACCCAACTGGAACAGCTCCAACAGGCCACGTGTGCTGCAGAACTCCCCAGAGAGTGAGCCGTGGTTTTGTTAGGACCTCATCACAGATGGACTTCTCAGTCCTAGTCCTGCTTCCTTCCCTTCCACCACAGGTGCGAATCTTTAATAAACATCTTTACCCCAAACTCTATCTTAACATTTGTTTCCAGAAAATGCAACCTGCCCCAAATAGATAATATGGTTTAAATTTCAAAAGGTGCAAAAAGGAATATGCTGAAGCATCCCCCTCCCTCCACTCAATTCCAGTTACCAGTTCCCTGGCCAAAGTCAACCAATGTGATCAGGTTCTTATGCATATTTCCAGAAAATTTCTATGGGTATTTAAGAAGTTATGTGTATATATTATTTATAAGAAAATATACAATTTTCTTTCACTTGTTACCCAAACGGTCGTATACTTTACAACTGTTCTATAACTAGATTTTTTTTTTTTTTGCCCTTGAACAAATGTGGAGGTTTCCAATCATTACATTAAAAAAAAATCTATGGGATGTAACAAAAGCACTATGAGGGAAGTTGATTTAATAAATATCTACATTAAAAAAGTAGAAAGAACCCAAATAAATAGTCTAACATTATGCTGCAAGGAACAACAACAACAACAAAAAAAAAAAACCTAACCCAAAATTAGGAGAATAAAGTAAATAATAAAAATCAGAAAAGAAATAAATCAAATACAGAAAAGACATACAAAGAAACTGAGTTGGTTTAAAAAGAAATTGACAACCCTTAGCTAGTCTAACTTTAAAGCAAGAAAGAGAAGATCAAAATAAAATCAAAAATAAAAATGAAAAATTCAAAACAGATGACTCAGAAATAAATAGGGTCATAAGTGAGTATTATGAAAAATTATACACCAACAAATTGAATAACCTAGAGGAAATGGATAAATTCCTAGAAAAATACATCCCACCAAGATTGAGTTAGAAAGAAATAGATTGAGCACACCAACAACAAATATAGAGATAGAAAAAAGTAATTTAAAAAAATCTCCCAATAAAGTAGGACCAGATGGCTTCACAGCTGAATTCTACAAAGCATTCAAAAAAGAATTAATATGAATACTTGTTTCAACTCTTCCAAAAAATAGAGGGAATACTTCCAAGCATTTTATGAGGCCAAGATCGTATTGATATCTAAGCCAATGATACCACAAGAAAAGAAAACTACAGGCCAAATTCTTTGATAAATATTGATCCAAAAATCCTCAATAAAATATTAGCAAAACAAATCCAACAACACACGAAAAAGATTATATATCACAACCAAGTGAGATGTATCCCTGGCATGAAAGGCTGTTTTGTCATATCCAAATCAATGTAATGTATCACATTAACAAAATGAAAGATAACACCACATGATCATCTCAAATTTGAGTCAGAAAAAGCATTCAACAAAGTCCAATACTTGTTTTTAGTAAAAACTCTCAACAGCCTATTTATAGAAGAAAAGCTCCTTGATAAAATAAGACCATTTATGAAAAACTACAGTGAGCATACAGTCAATGGGACAGAACCGGAAGCTTTTCCACTAAGATCTGGCACAAAACAAGAATACCCACTCTTACCACTTCTATTCAACAAAGTACTGAAGTATTAGGAAGAACAGCAAGGAAATAAAACACATCTAAAAGGCAAAGGAAGAAGTCAAATACTCTGTCCTTGCAGCTGACATAATTCTATCTGTTAGAAATTCTTCAAAGATCACACACACACACACAAACCTGTTAAAACTAATAAATAAATTCAGTGAAGTTGCAAGGTATAAGATCAACATAAAAACATTAGTATTTTTACACAAATAATGACCTAACTGGAAAAGAAATCAAGAAAACAATCTCATTTACCATAACATCAAAAATAATTAACTCTCTAGGAACAAACTTAACCAAGGAGGTGAAAGATCTATAAAATGAAAATTATAAAATAGTGATGAAAAAATGGAAAGAAACATATGCAAAGATATTCTGTGTTCATGGTTTGGAATAAATAATATTGTTAAAGTGTGCATACTATCCAAATCAATATACAGATTCAATGCAATCCCTATCAAAATCTCAATGGCATTCTTCATAGAATTAGAAAAAGCAATCCTGAAATTAATATGAATCATAAAAGAACACTAATAGCTAAAACAATTCTGAGACAGATAAAGTTGGAAGCACCACACTTCCTGATTTAATACTATATTATAAAGCTACAAAATCAAAACAGTATAGAACTATAATAAAAATAGACATAGTAGAACAAAATAGCCCAGAAATACATCCAGATTTATACAATCAGCTAATTTTTGACAAGAGAATGAAGGGGACTCAAAGGGGAAGGAGGTTCACCTCAATAAATGGTGCTAGGAAAGATTTCCACATGTGAAATAATAAAATTGGACCCTTACACCACATGCAAAAAAACAACTCAAAATAGATTAAAGACCTTAATGTAAGATCAGAAACTACAAAATGTTTAGAAAAGAGGGGAGAAAGCCCCTATTACATTGACCTCAGCAATCTTTTGCTTTGTTTTTGAATATCACACCAAAAGCTCCGGTCACAAAAACAAAAATAAATAGAACTAGCTCAAAGTAAAACCGTTCTTCGCAGCAAAGGAAACAATCAACAAAATGAAACAGCAGATTGAAAAGAAAAAAAATTGCAAACCACATCTGACAAACCCAAAATTTATAAAGAGTTCAAACAACTCAAGAGTGAAAAGACATATAATCCTATTAAAGTGGGCAAAAGATCTGAATATACATTACTTTGAAGACATAAAAATGGCCAGCACATATATGAAAAGATTCTTCACATCATTAATTATCAGATAAATGCAAATCAAAACCACTACGTGATGCCACCTCACTCCCATTAGGACTTTAATTAAAAAGTCAAAGATTGGGCTGGGGATATAGCTCAGTTGATAGAGTGCTTGCCTTCTACCAAGCACAAGGCCCTGGGTTCAATCCCCAGGAACACAAAAAAAAAAAAAAGAAAAGAAAAAGAAAACGTCAAAGATTGAGTTGAAGGTGGTGCTCAATGGTAGAGCATTTGTCTAAGCATTTGCAAGGCCCTAGGTTTGATCCTCAGCAGTAAAAAAAAAAAAAAAAAAAAAAAAAAAAAAAAAAAAAAATTTAAAAATAGCAAATGTTGGAAAATATGTGGAAAAAACTTTAGGTGGAAATGTAGATTGGTACTACCATTTTTGAAAACAGTATGGAAGTTTCTTAAGAAATTAAAAATAGAACCCTATGACTCAGCATTTCCTTCTCTGAACATATACCCAAGGAAATGAAATCACCACCTCTTAAAGAATATCTGCACTGCCATGTTCATTGCTCTACCATTCACAAGTCAAGATATACAATAATTTTTAAAAGAAATAGAAAAATCAATCCTAAAATTCACATGAAACATAAAAAAGTCCTAATAGTCAAAACAAGTCTTAGAAAGAGAAACAAGTATCACACTTCCAGATTTAATATTATATTACAAAGCTACAGAATCAAAACTGTATAGCACTTATACACACACAATTGAGTATTATTCAGTCCTAACAAAGAATGTGATATTGTCATTTGCCAAAACATGAATGAAACTCGAAGATGTTCTATGGAATGAAACAAGCTAAACACAGAAAATAAATAGTGTGCGATATTACTCATGAGGTACCTGACCTCATATCTGTGTGAACTCAGGAGGATTCAGAGGTGCAATGATTAGATTATGAAAGCTGTAACCTAACCATCTTAGTTTGAACGGACTAACTGAGTAGTAACTATAAGTAGGTAAGGTGTGGCTGAAGGAGTGGGTCAACAGGATCATGCTCTGGAAGGGTTCATCTTTCCTGCAGCCCTTCCGCCTGCCCCGCTGCTTCCTGGCTGCTGTGAGTTGAGTAGCACTTCTCCACCATGCCCTTCACCATGATGTTCTGCCTTACCTTAGACCCACAGCAATGGAGTTGGCTGACCATGGTCTGAGCCTCTGAAACCATGAGCCAAACTATACTTTTCCTCCCCTAAGTTGTTCTCATCAGGTGTTTGTTTCCAGTGACAAAAAGCTGAATAACACAATGAGATCACCAGGGTATATTTTTAAGGAGAGGAAGAGAGTCCTGAGCTAGCACCCTTGCTCTTTTCCCCTTGCAATGCTTTCAGCCATGTTTTAATGCAGCAAGGCCTTACTAGATGCTGAGCAGATGCAAGCATCATGCTCATAGACTTCCCAGCCTTCAGAATGGTGAATTAAATAAACCTCTATTCTTTTTGAATTATCCAGTCTGTGGTATTCAGCTACAACAGAAAATGGACTAAGACAGCTACTCGAGGAGGAAATTTTAACATTAAAACATTATTTAACTCATTTGTACTTTAAAGACAGCAGAATGTGTATGTATGTGCATGTGTGTGTATTTTAATTTTCATCCTATTGAGTTGATAGATACTGGAGCCAATAAGGTTTAAAGTCTCATACTTTAAAAATATGTATTTTTAATCACTGAGAGGTTTTCCAATACATCTCCTAGGCAAGGAACAAATCCAAAATGTTTTCATTTTAAAAAAATATTCTTATCTGCCAAGAAGTACTGAGTCCCTCAAAAACTTATTTAATTCATTTTCAAATACCATTTTGTTAAAGGTCTCTGTAACGGACTTAAAAGAAAGGTTATAGACTATAATTCAAGCTTTACATTATTATCTACTTTCTGCATATTCTTTAAATGAAGAGGAAAGGTCTAGGCATGAGTTGGAATTTTTGTCAATCCAGACACAGTATTAGTGACATATACTTCTTTTCATTCCCAAGTTTCCTCTTCCCTGGATTGCTGGGAAATGAGAAAGTGAAAAAGAGATCAAAATGTCAGAAGCAGAAGGAAGGTAATCTGAGGTGATCTACTGCCCCAACTGACCATGATTTGCCTAAGAAGTCATCACTTTGAGTATCCATGAGTCAAAGATCACTTTTTGTTGTTGGAGATCAGCTCCACATAATCTGCTGGCTGAGGCAAATGAGTTAAATCACAAATGCTGGGGCTGGGCAGATAGCTCAGTTGGTAGAGTGCTTGCCTTGTAAGCACAAGGCCCTGGGTTCGATCCCCAGCACCCAAAAAAAAAAAAAAAATCACAAATGCTAGGAATATAGCATTTGTCAAACACATAAGATTCAATCCTGACCATCCCTGAGAACCTCTCAGATAGAGAAATATTTCCAAAGAGAACAACTGTACAAAGATCTGACATTCTTTCTTACTTACAAATTTTATTTGAAAAATTCATAGGTAAGAAATAATTACATTTTCCTACCCCTTATACTCATTTGAACTAAAATAAAATTTCAAACCTACAACGTGGCAATTAGCACTGTATATCCTGGTCCTTCAACCTGCGACTGCCACAACCTTCCTGATGTCAACATCAAGACAGCTGTAATTCACCGATTATACTGTTGTTTTCTCCCAGGAAGACTCAGGCCAAGAGAAAACGAGACTAAGGTGTAGCACAGAGAAAAGGAGGAATGTGGAGAGCATTGGAAGGCTGGGAATGTGATATGAGCTAGGCTGAGAGGGAATTTAATGGGAGATTCTGAGCACAAGAGCAGCAAAATAACAAAAGGCTATGATGGCCTTTTATCAGAAATTGAAAAAGAAATGGGTAAGTGGATCAAAAGCCAACTTCACCTTACCCGCCACTCTATCTCCAGCATGGCCTACTCTTCCAGGTTTAGAGTAGCAACTACAGGCAGAGGGCCAGGACTACACAATTACTCCTTTGCCAATACCAATGCACCTTCCTTCCCCCATGTCAGCTAACACTTCTTTAGAAGGCAGAACACAAACAGAATACCTGCTGGTTGATGAAGAGGTGTAAAATAGAGAATAGCAAAGGCACCTGTGGCACCTCCCTTCTCAGTGGGGGTCACTCTCACAGCATTTCCTGGGTTCCTGCAGGACGTTTTGGCTTTTCACTACGAAAAGGTAACCTTCCCACATCATGTTCCTTAACAGGTGGTGGGAGTCTGTACTCAACTATCTGTTGGTGTAGAAACATGGTTCGCATTAGTTTCTTTGGGAATGGAGGGAGGTACCTGCGGTAATTGGGTGGAGCTAAGCCTTTGGGGACGGAGTAGATAAAGGACTGCATCTGCAGGCCGACCTGCCCCTTTGCCATGTCATCGGTGCCCACCAAGGAAAGGAAGGGCAGAGAATCAGGATGCTATCCGCAGGGGCTGCCCTTGCGGAACCCAGGAACCCAGGAGCTACTAGGACCTCCCCTGCTTTCCTCCCCACGACCCGCTTTCTTCCTTGGCCCAGACCTCGAGAGATATGCCCCAGTCAGAGTTGTTACACTAGCCATCCTTAGACTGGGCCGCCCTCGAAAGAGAAAACGATTCCTCCGCAGCAGCCACCAGAGGGCACCTGCGGGCGGCGCCTGGCCGAACGCGGCAGAGGGCGGAGCCAGGGTCGGGTAGGAGGCGGGGACCGAAGCATGAGAGGCGGGGCCAGGGGCTGAGGCGGGGCCAGGGGCTGGGCGGCGGAAAACCCCTTCTCATCTGCCCTCTGTGCGGCTCGCCCTCTCTCCTCACTTCCGATCCTGGTTCCAAATCTTGCGAGTCTCGGCCTCCAAGGCTGGCTATCTCAGAGACAGCTAAGAGCCGCCCGCCGCTCCTCGCCCCGCACGCGGAAGCCCCCCGCCCCCCAAGGATGCATTACCTAGTGCCGCGGTCACGGTCACCGTCACAGGCACCCTCAACCCCGCCCCCGGCCTGTCCCCGGTCCCTCTCTCTCCCTCACCCGCACCTGTTTGCAAGCTCCCGGGGACCGCAGGTGCGGGCAACCGCGAAATTCCACGCCCCGCGGAGACCCGCCAGCTCTGGGGAGGGGAAAGGGGCGCGCGATCCCGTGGCGCTCCCAGGCAGGTATCCCAGGTGCGTTCGAACCGCTCAGCAGGCTCGGCCTCTGCTCCCAGGACCCGCCGTCCTAGCCACTGCGCCCCTTTGGTTTCTCCCGAGTCCGAGGGAGGGGTGAGATTCTTATCCACGCTTTCTGGAACCCGGAATCACTTTGGGGGGCCCATTCATGCGTACAGTACAACTGAGTCTCCACCTTTTTTTCAATGGGATTCTTGTCCAGAATCTGTGAATCCTGTAGAAGGACAGCTCTTGGTTTTGTTGAATGATGAGTCTCTCTGGTTTTCAGAAAGACCACGGGGGTAAAAGTCAGCCGAGTTTTCTTAAATTGTTCTGATTAAATTTGAGGCAAATACTGAATTTCAGTTGGTGTCTAGTGGATTTGTATGAACCTGCAAGCCAGTAGTGTAGACTCTTCTTAGAAACATGTTTCACTTTGTGGATTTCTTTCACTTGAAATTTCCACATAACTTAATTAAACTGCTATATATAACTGATTTGACATCAGAGGATCTAGACTTTCCTGGGTTGCAGCCGTGGGTTAAAGGAGTTAGTGGTACAAAATATGTTTCCTGCCTGCCCAGAGGCAGGGACAGAGTGGCACTGACCAAGACAGTTACCCAAATCAATCTGTCCTCTTTTTTCTCTTCCAGATTGTGCCTTTTTAGCCAAAAAGTATGGAGGTGATTCATGGCAGGCCCTACTGTTGCAGGGAGCTTGACAGAGCTGACATTCTCTCAGACACTTTGTACTCTAATGAACTACACACTCCTCTGCGAACAACCACTCGCCCAACTGCCTCAGAAGACAGGTAAAACCAAAACTAGAAGCCGCAAATTTTAAAAAGGTTTTAATACATTGGTGTATTTTTTGTGAGAAACATTTGCTCTAGGGCTCTTCTGTTTATCACACCACAGGGAAGGAAAAACATGACAATAGTGTCCATATTTGTTAGGAACTTGATGAAAGTAAGTTACTGTGTACTATAAAAAGGCAAACATAAAATTCTTCCACTACATTGTAGAACTCTAGAGTGGTCACTTCCTTAATTTGCTTTAATCAAAGATTTTTTTTATTTTATGAAGAGTATTTGTGGTGGTTCACTATCATCCTTTAACACCATCTGCTCAGAAATACTCCCAGGACCTGTTGCTCATAGTTACTGTCTGAATTTTTGCTTTACTAAATTTCCTGTAACACATTACTCATTATGATTAAAATCTAACATATGGAGTAATTACTGTGTGTCAGCACTGTACTGAATGCTTTATATGCGAAATTCTTTTAATCCTCATGATAACCTTATGAAATAAACTATTATCCCCATTTTATATATGAACAGATACAGACAAGTAATTTGCCAAGAACTTAGTGTTCACTTTTTCTATATCTGATTTATTTGAATTATTTTAAGGGAGGGGAAAAAAATCTCAAAACACTTGGTGAAAACATAGCCTGTGTAGTCATGTTCTTGTTTTGTGATTTTTGAAATTTTACTTGGCCGGGTTTCTTATTTAAGAATTATTTTTAGGAACTCAGACAGGAAGTCACCTACCCTCAGTTTGAAAACTTCCAAAATGGAACATCACTACCATGGAAGTAGTTTATTCCATATTTGAATGTTCTTGATTGTTAGATAATTATTTCTAGTGAGAATACTTTTCTTCCTCATAATTTCTACCTGCTGATTCTGGTAGATAGAATCTGTGAACTCTGAAGCTATGAAAATAATAACTCAGCATCCCCAGACTAATAAGCACTTGAAGAGTTTGAAAACTCTTTTGGCCTCTGTACAGGTTCTCTTTGCCAGATGCAATACTGTTCTCCCAGCTTGCATAGAGGTTTTCACCATACTTGGTGATCAGACTTCCTGGATCAATTCCAGTTTACAGACATACTGTTTACATGAAGAAAAAGAAAGGCTTTTTCCTTAATTACAAAGCTAATGTGCTCTTTATAAATAATTTGGAAACTGAAGAAATCCAAGGAAAACAAATTCTTCATTTATCCAACAGAAAAAAATATGAAATTAAAGAACAAGAAAACTACTATACATCTTTTACCTAGAAACAGTAATCACTGAATTAATATCTCATTGTGTCCTCTCAATTTTTTTAAATGTAAAATCATATTCAACAAAAATTTTTGTGAACTGATACTATTAATGAAGAGTATTTTTATATTTGGAGAGGAAAGGGCTCAGTTCACTTCTCCTTCTGCATCAGTCCTTGCTGTTCCTACTCTACTGCTGTAACCTGATTCATAAGAATGACTTTCTGCTCAAAATTCCAGCTTTTTTCCACTCCAAGGGCCATCAGATTAGGGAGCACTTCCCTTGAGTCAGAGGAAACCTGTAGCAGATCATGTTGACCTGGGGATCGGCAATTGTTCCTGGTTCAAAAATAGCAATGTGTATTTGGCCAAAAAGAGACCTGAGTAAAAATTTAGGGCTGACATGTCTGACTGAATTCACTGTGCCTTCAAAAAGCACAATTAGCCAGGTACAGTGGCACACACCTGTAATTCCAGTGGCTTGGGAGGCTGAGGCAGGAGAATCGCAAGTTCAAAGCCAGCCTCAGAACTTAGTGAGGCCCTGAGCAACTTGATGAGACCCTGTTTCAAAATTTTAAAAAATAGAAAGGGGCTGGGGATGTGGCTCAGTGGTTAAGTACTTTTGGGTTCAATCCCCAGTACCCAAAACAAACAAAAATAAAAAAGCAAAAGCAGCAGCTTTTCACTGAAATATTGATTAATTTAGCTAAATGGCCTGGGTTGGTCAAGGTTTGACTCCAAAATTCCTTAACTAGTATGAGATTCAAAAGAAACACATTTGAGAAAATACTGCTTTTCATTAACTGACTGTAAAATTTAATACACATATGGTCAACTACTTATAAACTGCAATTAAAGAGTATTTGAAACAATATCTAGATATTAACTATCTGCTTGGCTCCTAATAACTAAAACTTATTTTCCTTTTTCATGCAAATTCTTTCCTTTCACAGTCCCGTGATTGAGAAAGCCAGGATGATCATGTATTCCCAGAAACTATCTTAACTCCCTCTTAAAAAGCAGCCAGACAGCTTACACAAGATTCTCTTTTCCCTAAATGTTACTTCTGAACTTCTCTGGAAAGTATCATCAGTGTAACAGTGGCACCTGCTCTCTCATTGCTGTGGTTTATTTCTTCAGACCAAATTCTGGGTCTGTGGCTCCCAACTCAAACCACAGGATTTCTTGTAAGCAAAACAATACAAAGCAAAAAGCTCCTGGAATACCCTTCCTAATGATAAGGGCGAACCTTAGTCCCAGCCTACATTAGCTCTCAGCAGCTCAATTTTCTAAACAGGTAAACTTATTAACCCTTTTAAAATGTGTATTTTGAACAAACTTGGCAATTTTAATAGTGATGTAAAATGGTTTTCACATTAGCCACCTCTTTCTTTTTATAATAGACAGTACCATCTAGCTGTGTTGTTACCCAGGACTGGTTTGCAAACAAGGGCACCTCAAAATCACCCAAGGATCTTTCTAAAAATACTCATTCCCAGGCTTGATCTACATGTATTCTGGCTCACTAGGTCTGAGGTAGAGCAAGGCGGTCCGTATTTTTTAAAAGCTTTTAGCTTATTTTGAGAATGACTGGGCTAGCAGAAAACACTGAAGACAGCAAGAAAACCAAGATTCTGTTTGGATTCTGTTTCTGGCTTACCCAAGACCAAGAGCAAGCTAATCTTTATACCAGTACTTCAATTAATTTACTCATTTGTATATTTTAGAACAATTATAGTAGACACTATTTCATACAGCCTCACTTGATCTCCCTAAAGAATATTAAGTAAATAAGCAGGTAGTGTATTCTGTATTTCTTCCATTGAAAATTTAACAGTGGCAGGGACAGCTACCAAAAATCATCACAGATTCCTATCCCATTTTCCATTCACCTGACTTCTTACCTCTTGCAAGTTATCAAGCTCATTAGGCAAACAAACATATTACTTAAAGAAGTGCCTTGAAATTTGCTTAGTTTTTCATTATAGGTTCTGAATTTACTTCATTGTTTTCTGATTCTTTAACTGTTTTTTTTTTATGATTAGCACTCTGCTAACAAAAAAAAAAAAATGAGAGTTACTTTGTTCTGAGTTTTCCTTTAATCCTGCCTTCCATTAATTTGTGACTAAATTTAGCCCTTTTGATATGGGATATGTTACTTAAAATGCTATACAGTAACTTCAGAATGAAACACTGGTTCATCAACAGAGAATGCATCTTTCCTCAAAATAAGTAAACACAATTTTATTTGGCTATAGATTACAGCATCAGTTTGATCATTATCATTTTTGTTATGGAGTGTTTTGTTTAAACTTTGAAATTATTTTCATCTGAAAACCTCATTTTTTACTTTTAATTGGTTCCTCCTATATAATGTTAAAGCATTATAGGGTGGGGTGGGAGACCATGAGACCCTAAAATAAAAGAGAAACATGACTTATTGGGCATTGTCCTTTTATTTTTATTTTTATTTTTTTGGTGGTGCTGGGGATTGAACCCAGGAACTTGTACATGATAGGAAGCACTCTACCAACTGAGCTATGTTCCCAGCCCTGTCCTTTATTTTTAAATGGTTATTTGCAACTTACCACCTTTAGGTGGATGCCAGCCCCCATGATTGATTAACATTTTCCCCTGGCTCATCCTCTGGGACAATGTAATATATGGGGGTCAAATGTTGAGAAATGAACTCATTTTATGATTTAAATTTAACTTTTACAGAGCTAAATATTAAAGCTTAGATTGTCATTAATCACATGTATTTAAATATTTTTCACTTGTCATATCCCCCAAACCATGTCTGTTGATCATAGTCAGAGAGCTGATGGGGCCTTTGAGGTCTGACAGCTGAATACCAGCATCCCTTCTGCAGCACCCAAAATCCATAGTCACCAAGACTCTCCCTGACTAGCTAGTAGTAGGGGTTGGTAAACTTTTTCTTTAAAGAACCAAAGAACCAGACAGATATTTTAGCCTTTACAACTACTGGCACAACTACTCAACTCTACCATTATAGTGCAAAAGCAGCCAAACACCATAGATAGTGCATAAAAGAATGGCTTTGGTTGCATTCCAATAAAATACTTACTTATAAAAACAGGTAGTGGGCTGGATTTACCCCATAGACCATCGTTCGACAGTCTTTGATCCAGTGACTTCTTAAAACAATGCAGTGCTACATGTTACTTCTTTATTCCATTCAGTACTTTTTTATAGGGAGATTGCATTAAGCCAAGCACTGTACTGGCACAAAGAAAAACATGGCACAACCCTGACTCTCTGAACTCCCGTTCCGTGTTTCTGACTGGCTCTCCATAGATCTTACAGTGTAGTCCAAAGGCTTATGAGGCCCCATAGGATATTACCCTCTCGTGCTTCACCTCTCACCATGGCTCTTCTCTACTGTGCCCTAAGTTCCTGAACTTCACATTAGCTCAATATAGTCCAAAATTCAACCCTAGTTTCACAGCCCTTAAGATCTGAATGAGTTCTGCTCAAGTCTTTACAAATTGAAGCCTTGGGGAATTCCTCAAACTTTATCCAGATTCCTAGGATGAAGATGGGGTGGCATGTTAGAGTCTTGTCTCATCTGACTTTTGGTTCCTGGTTCCACTTGGGCTATTCCTATTCAGCAACATATTGACCTAGGGGCAAAACTTAATTCCTCAATTTTCTCGAAAATCATTTCTCAGTTTCCTCCAAATCCTCATCCAGACAGAGCATTTGTGAGCATGGTAAACTTCACTGAATTGTTGAGGAACAAATAGATCCTTTATAAATATTTGTACTATTATTTTACAGTATTCTCCATTTAAAAAAAAAATCAAGGTAATCTGTAGACAAGACAATGAATTCTCTGGAACAACTGGGTTTCTACAGGCAAAAGAATAAATTGGATCTTTATTTCATACCATGTATAAAAATTAACTTGTCATGAATCAAATCAACCTAAATTTAAGAGCTAAATCTATAAAACCATTAGAAGAAAACAGGAATAATTCATGATCTTGGATTTGGCACTGTATTCTTAGGTATTACACCCAAAGCCAAGCAAAAAAGGGAAACATAAATTGAACATTGCGATAATTAAAAATTTTTGTGTTTCATAGGACACTAGCAAGTAAGCAAAAAGGAAATGCATACCAGGAGAAAATATTTGCACATCATATCTAATCAAGACTTGTATCTAGGATATATAAAGAACTCTTATAACTCAAAAATAAAGCAAATGACCTGATTAAAAAATACAAAGGAGGGCTGGGGATATAGCTCAGTTGGTACAGTGCTGGCCTCACAAGCACAAGGCTCTGGGTTCAATTGCCAGCACCCAAAAAAAAAAAAAAAAAAAAAATGCAAAGGATCCAAATAGACATTTCTCCAAAGAAGATATTCAAATGGTCATTAGTAACATGAAAAACTTCCCAATATCATTAATCATTTGGAAAAACAAATCAAAACCAAGATAACACCATACTCATTAAATGGGCTATAATAATATTGTTCTTTTTAAACACAATAACAACTGTTGGCAAGAATGTGGAAAAATTGAAACCCTTATACAGTACTGGTGGAAATGTAAAAATAGAGCACCTGCAATTGAAAACAGTTTGGCAGTTCCTTAATAAACACAGAATTACCATATAACTCAGTCATTTAGCTCCCTTATATATTCCCAATTAAATTAAAAGCAAGTATTCACACAAAAACTTGGACATGAGTATTCACAGCAGCATTGTTCCTAAGAGTGAATTATCCAGCAACTGATGAACAGCTAAACAAAATGTGGTATTATCCACATATTAGAGTGTTATGTGGCTATTAAAAAGAACAAAGTACAGATACATGCTGCAACATGGATGAACCTTGAAACTGTTATGTTAAAAAGCCCATCATAAGCTGGGTGCAGTGATACACACCTGTAATCCCAGTGGGTTCAGAGGCTGAAGCAAGAGGATTGCAAGTTCAAAGCCAGCCTCAGCAACTTAGCAAGGCCCTAAGCAACTCAGTGAAACCCTGTCTCTAAATAAAATACAAAGAAAAAAAAAAAAAAAGCTGTGGATGTGGCTCAGTGGTTAAGCACGGCTGGGTTTAATCCCCAGGACCAAAAAAAAAAAAAAAGCCCATCAGAGAAGACCACATATTGTATAATTTAACATGTAATTATATAATTCAGTTCATATGAGATGTCCAAAATAGGCAAACCTATAGCACAAGAAAGTAGATTAATAGTTGCTCAGGATTGAAAGGGTGAGGTGTATAGTGGGTGAAGATTTAAAGAGTACAGGATTTTTTTTTTTTTTAAGTAAAGTTGAACATATCTGTGAATAAACTAAAAAGCCATTGAATTTTACTGTAAGTTGATGAATTCTATAGCATGTGAGTTATTTCTCAATGTTATTTTTGATAAATATACTACCACTGTTTGGGGGCGGGTAGATAATCTGTCAGAATTCAGGAATCTAACTGCAGTTCTTCAGCAGTACCATGATGCCTATCTACCCAGAAACTATCATAATATATCCATTACCAAGAATTCTCTATTCTATCTAAAAATACTTATGAAGCAATAGGAATTTTAGTTGTTGCTGAACAATTTCAAAAGTCTTTCTATTCCCACAGGTATCAGGAATTAAGGAAGTCACACCAACAGTGTAAGCTTCCATGGGGCGCTGAAAGGGAATATGGTGGGATTATACCGCTTTCGCTGCCTGAGGAACACAGGCCAAAATATGAATCTTCTCGTGTCATGGGCAAAGGACATCAGCATTATGGATTTGGTGGAGAAACCTGGCCAAGGTAACTAAACTTGCTGCTAGTCACATAAAGATTGTTGTTATCCATTTTCTCTATTTCTGTTGAACCTTTTGTTAACTTAAATATGCCTCCAAACTAATTTCTTTTACTATGTATAAAAAGACACAGATAGAAAAACTAATTATATGATTTCTAATCATGAAATCAAAAAAGCCTGTTTATTAAATATTTTTATGTCCTTAGAGATGATAAAGTATTCTAAAAAAATTCTGATTAACTTAATTCCCTCACTTACCACATCTTATTTAAAGTTAAATGAGAATATGAGAGAGAAAAAAGGATATTAAATTAAACATGTTTTTGTCTGAGCAAAGATTTGGCCTAATTTGTACAGATGTTCTTGGTTTTTGGAACTTTTGATTTGTAATTTTTTCACCATTCTTTATAGTCATTAAAATTTGCTGGCAATGTTTTCAAGTATTTATGTATTTCAATAATAACTTATAAACGTTAAAGTCACTTTCAGCAACTCTATTCAAAACACAAGTTAAAACAATATAAAGCAAAAAATTTGAGGAATAAATTAAATTTCAAATTAAATATTTACTAAAGATTACTTAATTTTAGTTATGAAATTCAGAGAAGAATCCATCAAACCATGGCACAAAGATTACTTTTCTTCTTTTTTATCTAACAATTCTGATTACCTGGTTCACTGACAATCTAGTTAGCTAGTGGTTTTGTTATATAACATGCAAAAGAAATAAAATAGGTAAGACAAGCCATAGCAGGAAAGAGAAACATTAACATAGTGACCTGTGCAGCTGATAATCTTATCAAGACCTCAGTAAAACTGTAAAAAACTGACAGATGAAAAGGCCAATAGTCAGAGCCAATTGGGAAGATCTAGAGATCAGCACATTGTAGAAGTGAGGACCTCAAGTTCACTCACTCATTCAACAGGTTTTTAAGTTCCTCATGGAAACTTTTTAATGTAATAGAGAATTATCTTTGTAAAATGGATGGTATCATCCTGGTTTTACCATGAATAGACAGAGAACCAGGAGTTTCATTACCTTCCATTGGGTCAGTTATAAAGTTGTAGAACAAGGATATTGAGTTCAGGTTTGTTTGACTACAAAATCCAAGTTGTTTTCACCTGTTCATTTTATTCACTCATTGTTTTAGTCAACTTTTTTGCTGCTATGACCAAAAGACCTGACAAGAACCATTTTAGATGAGGGAAGGTTTATTTGGGGGCTTACAGTTTCAGAGATCTCAGTCCATAAATGGCCAACTCCATTCCTCAAGGCCCAAGGTGAGGCAGGATATCATGGGGAAGAGTGTGACCAAGGAAAGCAGCTAGGCACATGGCACCAGGAAGCAGAGAGAGCACTCCACTCACCAGGGACAAAAACCCAAAGGCATGTCCTTAGTGACCCACCACCTCCAGCCACACCTTTCCTGCCCACAGTTACTACCCAGTTAATCCCTCTGGGGGATTAATGCACTGATTAAGTTAAGACTTTCTTGCATGGTCTCACACATGAGGTTTTGGGGCACCTAATATATAAACCATAAAACTCATCCATTTATTCATTTATCTATTCAGTAATTTAAGTGTTGAAAGTATGGTTTTGCAGACCTGGGAATTACAACTCTTTATGGAGTTACAGCTATTGTCCTCCAAAATTTGAATATTAAAAAATATACAGGATTCTAAAATAATTAGAAGTATTTGCATATAATTTCAGTGTGTAAAAAGAAAGCCAAATACTTGTTTCTTGAGAGAATCTAGTTGAAGTGAAAGGTTTGTGATGGTCTTACTGAATGCAGCCCCAAGATACTGGGAGAAGAAATATTTGTTTCACTTAGAATGCCTGTCATCCCTGACTCACAAATGTCCCTTCATGTCCCTTTATGTCAAATGTTATCACTTTAGCATGTCCATCTCTTAAAAATATATTTAGGACAAAGTCCTGTCTTCATGTTTAATGCAAATTGCTTGGCAAACAACTACAGAATAGAATTTACCTTGTTTCCGAACAAGGAATAACTTATATTACAATATTTTTCTTTCTCCCTAAAAAGAGCCTTTTATACAGAATAACAATGTTTTACAGCTCTCTCATGGGTGAAGCCTCATTTAGTTCATAAAAAATAAAATTTTAAAAAAAGGCTTTCTCTGGCAACCACACCCTGCCACCTCCTTTGGCAGGAGGTGTTTCAGTGGGGGGGTTTGTGGGAAACAGGATCACTCCTTTGCCTCACCAAATCCTCTGTCCTGTGCCTTTGGAATTTAAAGTACCTACTCCTTTGGAAAAGGTTAAGGTGAGACATCCTAAAGTATGTCATCTGGGGTTAAGAAATAAAAAAGAGCATTTCTTACTACAGAAAATGTGATCACCCATGTTTCTGTACACATGTTCCAGTGCAACATCCATGTCATGCCACGTGGAGCATCACTACCCCTTCTGAGTTTTCCTGACATAAAATAGCATAGTAGAGTATCATAAAGGAGCTTTAGTAATACTTACTCATAATATGCAAGTTTCAGAAATTCTAAGTGAGATCAGTTATCACCTAATTTGGCATCAGTTACTGACAGAATCAAATCACAAAGTAATGAAAGTGTATAACTTAGTTTTCACTTCCATAAACATTGCTTAAAGTTTGGTAAAGTGGTAAAATTGTTCATTTTGGAAAAGGAAATTCTTTCTTTAAGCTACTGGTTAAAAGCTCTTAAAATAGAGCTGTAGTGCTCTGTGAACTAAAGGATACTTTGAATTTCCTGGGAACTCTGATTTTTCTAGTAATCTTTAATAATACTGAAAGGTATTATAAATGACTTTACAAAGCAAAATCTCTCCTTCATAAAAGATTAAATAAGGATAAATTTTATCAGCAGTCAGTCACCAATGAAAGGCAAACAACCTATGCCATTCATTTTAGTAAGTGGCAGACAAGGAAAGAAAACTTTATGGAGTTTATTCCAGACCCTAACTTATTGTTTCCCAAGAAGGCATTTGTAGCAGAACAGTTCTTCGTCCCATATATTGCAAGGTGTTTAGCACCTTTGGCTCTTGACCTGGAAATACTAGTAGCATCCTGAATTCATTGTGACAACCAAAATAAAACCACCCCATATATTCCCATACTCTCCCTGCAAGTGTTGGGCCCAAGGGGAAACAGCATGATTGTTAGAGAATCATTATACCTAACCCAACCGCCACATTCCAACTGAGACAAGGTGAGCCTACAAAACTCTGCAATTCTCTATTTTACTTTAAAGAGATTAAAAGAGTAGATCATCCTGTTAGTAGGGGGAAAAATCTTGAGAGAGACAAAAGGGCAGATAGTGACTGGAAAAATTATTGTTGTACATTATTGTTCTATTGCAGATCAATAATTTTCCCAATCATCTGAATGGATTCAGTGCTCACCAGCATCCCTTTATTTCCTTCATCTTAAAAATGTAGTCATAGGTATTGGCACTGAGGTACGTGAAAGGTGCAATACCGTCTCTGTGTTTTGCTAGTTTCCCACATTTGGAACATCCCACTTGACCAAGTAAGATCCAGAAATCCACTTCACAGCCTCCCTAGCATCCAGGGTGCAAATGTGTGCACAAAAGTTCTGCCGATCACCCACATCTGCGGTAGATACTGATTTGCCGGTGAGTAACTATGTTGGGTAGATGAGATTCACAGTACCAACTCACTATAAAAACAGAGAGTGGGCATTCAAAAGATACGGGGCAACCACAGTGACAGGTAAGCACTACAACACGTCTGAAAACATTGCAGATGAGGCCAGCCTCCTTTGACCACCACTTCCTAACCCCACTTCCCTTCCTAGAGGGAACCACAATTACCAATTTGGTGTGTCTCCTTCCATACCTTCTGTTACCTATTTACACAGTTATACATGTGCCTACTGAAATTTTATGGGAAATTTTGTTTATGTGTGAAATCATTTGATACACAGTGCTAAGAAACTTGGGTGTTTTTTCCCCCTACAATCTAGTCCTATGTCAGTAAATACAGACTTACTTTATTATTTTTAATTTCTCATAATGTTCCACAATATGGATAATTCAGTGTGAATTAGCCACTCATAGTTCTTTGATCCTTTTGTTTTTTTAACTTACTGTAATGAACCTATGAACCTCCTTGTAGAGGGCCTTGGACTGATGCACAAATGTTTCTCTAGGGCATATCCTAAGTGGAAGTTCTGGGTCATAATATAAAATATTCAAAATATGAATTTTTTAATTTAGTAGAATTAGTAGATGTCCTAGGTATCAACAATCCCTTATATGTTATCTTTATTTCTTCCAACTTTTGTTTTATTTAGGCTTTTTGTAATGTCCTTTGTCTTATCAAATGTTCTTTTGGCTTTTAACTTTTAAAAGAAAAATCTTATTTAAAAGGCCCTCTTTATCAGCTAAGAAAAAAACATATTCCTATACATTTTCTTTTTTAATATTTATATAGACTTATTCTCAATTCTTTAGATTTTTAATCTATCTGAATTATCTTTTTGACTAGTGAAGAGATGTACTATTTTCCAAATGGGTAGTGAATTTCTCCTGTACTGTTTATTGAAATATACATACTTTTCAACTAATTTAAAATACCACCTTTTTATATACTGAATTTCTATATATTATGTTTATCTTAATCTACTTGTCTTTTACAATCTCCCCATTATACTATGTTAATTTAAAAAGATGTTCAATTTAATATTTTCTTTCTTTTTAGAAAACTTCCTATTGAACAATTCTATTATTTGACACGGAACAAAAAAAGTGACATCTATGGAAATGATTCCTTGTAAGTCTGAGGTCCCCCTTCCCCTTACATGGGATCAAATAATATTTTAAGTAGAAATGAGTTATATGAGAAATAAAAAAGTCCCCACAGGGAGCCTTTTAGAGAAAAAAAAATTCTTCCTTTTTATTAAAATAGACATCATTAATACTAGAAATCCTAGAAGCAAATAAACCAAAAGCAATGGTTTGTAGCATTTAAACAAATCAACAAAGAGTAAGAAGTAATGAATAGTGAAGTTCAAAGGGATTCTTACAGGTCATCCCTACCTTAGACCTACTTACTCAATCTAATTATATTTGATGAAAATAGACAGAAAATGCCATAGTGGCCCTCAGCAGATTTTGAATTGATATTTCATGAGAGGTTTCTTATGGTTATCTACAAGTAACTCTTTAAAAAATTACTAAATAATTGGATAATTAATATTTATTAATTTACCCTTTGCTTAAAGGTATTATGTTCTAGTATATTAAATTATCTTTACTCTTTAAAATCGTTTGTCATGTATATTAAATTCATACATTTTTATTTTTTGTCAAATAAGAATAAAATATTGACAGTACTGAAGTAACAATGAAAATATTTTTTTTGTTTTACCACCTGTTCTTTGTTTATAGTTTTTAGAACATCAGACTTCTTCATTCTGTTTAATGGAGCAAATATTTCTGAATTGCTCTCCTATAATTTGTCAGTCATTATGCAAGAAGTTAAGGACTTATCATGGAGTATACATTGTCCAGGTCCATAGGTATAATCTACTGGAGAGAAAGACAAATAGTCATAATCCATGTGATACGTCTATCACAGGAATAGGAACAAGTGCTGGAAGAGTAACCAAGGAACTGGACAGACACTTTACATAAGAAGACATACAGGCAATTAATAAATATATGAAAAAGTGTTCAACATCTTTAGTAATTAGAGAAATGCAAATTAAAACAACTCTAAGATTTCATCTTACTCCAATTAGAATGACTATTATCAAGAGCACAAACAATAGTAGATGTTGGCGTGGATGTGGGGGGAAAGGCACACTTATACATTGCTGGTGGAGTTGCAAATTGGTGCAGCCACTCTGGAAAGCAGTGTGGAGAATCCTCAGAAAACCTGGAATGGACCCACCATTTGACCCAGTTATCCCATTCCTCGGTTTATATCCAAAGGACTTAAAATTAGCATACTATTTCTTTACCTTTATTAAGATTTGTTAGTTGTTTATAGATTAAGAAGATGTACAACCAGAGAAATGAAAAGTTGTACTCCATTTGTGTACAATGAATCAGAATGCATTCTGCTGTCATGTATGACTAAATAGAACAAAAAAGCCCAAAAGATGGTGCAGTATAGATTTTAGCCACTAGAGGGAGCCAAAAAGATAAAATTGGTGTTTGCTTCGGTTTTAACCCTTTGGGTTTAACTTTGCAAAGCAGATATGGAATATGGCCATAGGATTAATTAACTGGTTTGGATCAAGCAAGTGGCATCTCTGCGAATTTCATTTTACTTTCATTTTCTTTAATTTTGAATTTTTTAAAAAGATTTCCTTTTAGTTTAAAATTTATTTTTTTTCATTTTGAATCAAATCAATTTTAGTCATATACTTATCAACATCACAGAAAAATTTGTCACATGAGAGCAATTTTAGATGCCAACTTAACATTTTGCATGTAGGAAATTGTAACTCCAGATCCCTTGGATTCATATATTCATTGTTCACCCCCATCTCCAACTCAACAATATAAGTAGAAAAGAGGAATTTTTTTTTTTAGTTCCACGCCCACATACTTAAGATATAAACATTTATGGTTCATGAGAATTGTGTATTTATAACATATGCTACAGTAATAAAATTCTATGACTTATATGCCACTTTCTAGTGAATATGTAGAAACATCTGAAAATTTGACGTGTATTCAGTTTTACCAACTTTTACTATCAAATTGATGGCATTCAATTCATTTTTCATGTCTGAAATCGGGCTATAGTATTATTTCTTGGAAATCAGGGTTCCAAATAATTAAACATACAACCTTGCAATGAACTGGTGTGGAAAGGCAAACCTCCAGGAACTTGATCAGTTTTGTTCTGTTCTCTCATAGCAACATTTACTATCATGAGAGATCAGCAACTCTGGGCAAAGGAAAAAAGTATACCTATAACCTACATATCCTCCCAACAAGGCCATATTTGGGTCGCTTCAGGTCATATAATTGCATCACATATGTGATGTCAGGCTTCCTGAGGGCTCTTTGGCTACTACCTGATTATGAGAGTCAAGGTCAATAAGAACCAGAGCTCTCTTATTAGAAGCTGCCCATCAGCCCCTGTACCTTTACTGCAAATAAGAAATGCAAAAGGGTGATTAGGACTGAAGTAAGAATACATGGAATGGAAAAACTGATCAATAGACAACAGATATGAAAATATATTTCTCTATCCTGTCAATATGCACAGTTCCAGAAAGTTAATAAAAAGTATCTCAGTGACAATATAGTTTGAAAATGGTGTATATCTTTAGTCTTAAGCAAGTTTCTAATAATAATACAAGCCTTTAAAAGCCCTTAATGTAAATTAGGACTTATTTTCTGTTTTAATTCTAGGTTGCCCAAACCATCTAATTCAACATTAGAGTAAGTACAAAACTTATATTTTCCTCCCTTGTTATAATCAGAAAAAAAAAAATACTGACATTCTATACATACCACTTAAGACAGGTGAGAGAAGTGAGACTTTTGATGAAAGCTATTTTTTAACAAATGGAAGGAGAGGCAGGTTCATTCCAGGTACCATTATTTTTTTTTCTCCCCAATTATATTCCCTGCCTCTCTTGCTTTCCCTCTCTCTCTCTCTCTCTCTCTCTCTCTCTCTCTTTGTTTGTTTGTTTGTTTGTTTGGTAGTCCTAAGGATTGAATCCAGGGCCTTGCACATGCTAGGCAAGCCCTCTACACTGAGTTCAATCTCCAGCCCATTGCCAATCTCTTTTTAAATAAAGTTTTATTTTAGTATAGTTTTATAGAATTATAAGGAAGTTAAACAGCAAGTTCTCACATACCCTCCAACCAGTTTCCCCTACTATTGCCATATTAATATGACCACATTAATATAGCACATTTGTCACAATTAATGAACCAGTATCAATGCATTAGTTTAACTGAAGTCTGTACTTTATTCAAATTTCCTTAGTTTTTACCTACTGTCCTTTTTCTGTTTCAGGATCCTATCCAGGATACCACATTACATTTAGTCTTCATGTCTCCTTAGATGCCTTTTTGTTATGACACTTTCACAGGCTTTCCTTGACCTTGACTATTTTGAGAATTATAGATGATATTTTGTAGAATGCTCCCAAATGGACTTTAGCTAGTGTTTTTCAATGATTAAACTGGGGCAGTGTTTTGGGGAGAAGGACCACAAAGGTAAATCACCACTTTCATCACTGCCTATGAAGGGTGCATGCTGTATACCTGATTTCTCTAATGTTGGCCTTGATCACCTGGTGGAGGCAGCGATTTTCAGGATTCATTACTGTACAGTTACTTTCTTTTATTCTCCTCCCATCCACACTGTTCCCTTAAAAAGAAAGTCACTGTGCACAGTAGGCATCTGGCATCAGGCTCCACCTTCCAAGAGAAAAGCACCTACTTAAACTTTTGGCATTCTTCTGCATGGTTATTCCTTTCCATTTATTTATGGAACCACTTATTTTCAGTATGGACTTGGGGATATTTGATTTTTTGGTCTTAGGCAGTAATGTAATACCCCTTTATTTTACTACTCACATTGGCCATAAGAAATTCTTCTAATTCTCTTCTGTATTCTTTTGACATTTTCCTCATTCTTGTGGGGGTTTGGAGGGTGCTTTTTTTTTCCCCCCTTTCTTTTAGCAGTTCCTTACTTTCTGGCACTATAAGATCTTTCTGGATTATCTTGTATATTTCCTGCCCCACTCCTAGAATGAGCCAGAACTCCAAGGAACCCTTTTTCCTTTTATTGGTCACTGGTATAAGAAACAATTTGCACCCCCTCCCTTTTTTTCTATACTTTTTTATTCATGCATTATATTTGTACATAATGATGGGATTTGTTGTTTCATATTCATACATGCACACAATATAACAATATAATTTAGCAATATCACTCCCCAGCACTTTATCCATCCCTCCTCACCCCCACCCCATCCCTTTCCTCTACTGATCTCCCTTTGATTTTCATGAAATCCCCCCTTTTCTTTTCCTTTTCCTTTCTAGCTTCCACATATGAGAGAAAACATACAACCCTTGACCTTCTGGACTTGATTTATTTTGCTTAACATAGTCATCTCTGATTCCATCCACTTTCCTGCAAATGACATAATTTCATTTTTCTGTATGACTGAATGAAATTCCATTGTGTATACACACCACATTTTCTTTATCCATTCATCCTAATTGCTCTGCTTAGGATTTCTACAACTAAATTAAATAGGAGTGATGAGAGTAGACATCCTTATCTTGTTCCAGATTTTAAAGAAAATACTTCCAGTTTTTCCCCATTTACTATGATGTTGGCTTTGGTTTTTTCAGTCTTTGTTGTTGAGGTAGATTTCATCTGTTTTTATCATGAATGGGGGCCAAGTTTTGTCAAAGGCCTTCTCTGCATCTACTGAGATAACCAAGTGATTTTTGTCCTTAATTCTGTTTATATGACGAATTACATTCATTGATTTACATATGCTAAACCATCCTTTCATCTCTGTAATAAAACCAACTTGGTTGTGATGTACAGTCTTCTTAATAGGTTGTTGAACATGATTTGCTAATATTTTACAAAGTATATCTGCATCTATGTTCATCAGGTATACTGGTCTGTAGTTTTCTTTCCTTGATGTGTCCTTCTCTAGTTTTGGTATGAGTATGATACAAAGCCCCTATCTATCTTTACTGAAAATACTAAGCAGACGTTGTAAAACTGCATTTCCGCAAAGAACTACTCAAAAAGCTATTAAAATCAAGATTTAGCTAGGCATGGTGGCACATGCCTGTAATCCCAGCAGCTCGGGAGGCTGAGGCAAGAGGATTGTGAGTTCAAAGCCAGCTTCAGCAACTTAGCTCTAAACAACTCACAAGACCCTGTATCTAAATAAAATATAAAAAAGAGCTGGGATGTAGTTCAGTGGTTAAAGTGCCCCCGGTTAAATTCCCAGTACCAAAAAAAATTTTTTTTAATTTTTTAAATAAATAAATCAAGGTTTAGGTTTTAAGGGACTTTGTTTAAAAAACAAATTATGTATAGAACCCTTGTTTTGAACTTTTCTAGTTTTCTTCATAAGAAGTATGACAAGAAAAGCCTTTTGTCTGGGCTCCATTTATTGGATTCATGGTTCTATTTATAGCTTGATACATTTCAAAGTGGGAGGCTAGAAGTCCAAGATCAAGGTGTTGGTGGGCTCGGTTCCTTCTGGGGACTGTGAGAAAACCTGCTCCCTGCCCAGCACCTGGCTTCTGGTAGCTTGCTCGAGTCCTTGGCATTCCTTGGCTTGCAGATATGTCACCCTGATCTCTGCCTTCATCTTCACACAGCATTCTCGTGTGCTTATCTGAGTCCAAGTTTCCCTTTTTTATATGGATATATCAGGCTCATTGGATTAAGGACCCACCCTTCTTCAGTATGACCCCTCTTATCCAGTTATCTGTGAACAACCCTACTTCCAAATTAGGACATAACATTAGGCCTTTGGAATTAGGACTTCAATGTATAGATTTTGGGAAGAGACATAATTCAACCCCTGTCACTGGACTTTTTCTACCTAATTTTCTAATTATAAATACCATTTTTCTATTCTGTGAACTTTCTGATCTCAATTTTCTTCTGGTTTAGACAGTTGTTTTTTTTTTTTTTATTTTCCCTTAAGCTCTGCCAGTTCTCCATATGATAGGAAAATTATATCATTGTGGTCTTTTTCATTTATTTTTTCCTTCAGTGGTCTATTTTTGGCTTTTTTATTTCAAAACAGATCGTATACATAAACAGGCAGTATATTTTGTTGATCAACTGCTTAAAGAAACAGATACCTGGGTTGAAAGTTCAATCCAAGATAAGTGTAGTGCTGAGCTAAATATCCAAAATTATCTCATAAAATAATCTTTTTTAAACAAGAAGCAGGAATTAAAAGCAACTAGAAATTCTTCCTACATAGTCTGATAACTCAAAGATTCATATATTGTCTACTTTATATGATACCAGCTATGGAAGTTATTCATGATAATTAGGTATGATTTATTTTTAAAAATTAAATTTAGTTTTGTCTAGCAAAATTAAGAAAATTTCATATATGTTACGGTAGATATTCCACAGAATGCCAACTCCATGATTATTTGCTCTGAGTTACTGTCTTACCTTCAGAGATTAGAACACTAACTGCCATTACAAAGAGTCCCAATAAATATTTGATGATTAATTTTTTCATTGCACTTCTTTTCTTCTGTTGTTTTATTTGCTCGATAAATCTTAGCGAAATCTGCTTACCATATCCAATTGAACACCCCTACCATACACACATCTCTCGTGGAGCCATGTTCCCGACCTTTACGTCACCTAAGGAGCTCTACAATGGCATTAAAGCCTGCACCCAACAGCCATTTGCTCCCACAGTGCCAACCAAGACCTATGATTCAACAGTTTTGAAGACAAGAGGTAAAATGTGACTTAAAATCAAAACTATTAATTGTTGTTATTGTTGGAATTTATTCAATAACAAAATTAAAGAAAGCAAGGTGCATGAAGGACTGAAAACACAGATATGTGACCCTTCAGTAGATTAAGAAAGTTGTTCCCGACTGTGGCCGAGCCCCACATTCAGCAGGGACCCCACTGCAGACCAATTAAACCAGACTCTTCAGGTGCTTCTGATCCTTCTACTTCACACACAGCCTCCCACGGTAAAATCAGAAACCAGAACTATAGAATTGATTATCTTTGTTCTACTTATTTTGTTTTTATTTCCTTCCCACTCTCTCTTATGGTTCAGCTTTTAAAAATTCCATCCTTGCTGGATTCTATGGCACATGCCTATAATCCCAGTGGCTCAGGAGGCTGAGGCAGGAGGATCATGAGTTCAAAGCCAGCCTCAGCAAAAGTGAGGAGCTAAGCAACTCACTGAAACCCTTTCTCTAAATAAAATACAAAATAGGGCTGGGGATGTGGCTCAGAGGTTAAGTGCCCCGAGTTCAATCTCTGGTACAAAAAAAAAAAAAAAAAAATTCCATCCTAGCTTAGATGATGAGCACAAGGGGCAAGGCAACAGTGGTGATTAATTTGAAAGCTTAACGTTTAGAATAAGACTCAGAAACTAATGGGAGCAGTTTATTCACATCCTCTTGAAACCCTGGGGCATCTGTGTGGATGTATTTTATTAGAGAGGGCAGTATCCTCTGTACCCCTCATTGAGTCTCACCCACACTAGACACCCCAGTCTTTGCTGAGGAGTTCTGCTCATGTGTGAAAACAGACCAGACCTCTGCAGAAAGACTGAAGATGCTAAAGAGGGGGTAACTGAAGGTGACAGAAAAGGTACATGACAAGAAAAAGTAAATATTTGGTGAGTTAATTTAGGCTGTGAGGTAAATAAGACTCAAGAATTGTCCTATAACAATTGTCTTCTGTAAACGAATATTTGTACCAAAATGCAAGGATCATCAATAACAACCTCAGCATCTTGTTAGCGGGCAGTTATGTTTTGAGTTTTGAAAAAATGTGTAGCAGAGGACTTAAGTGCATGGATTTTTTTTTTTTTTAAATCAGTGCTAAGGATTAAATCCAGAAACTCACACATACTAGGCAAGTGCTGTGCCACTGAACCACACCCCAAGTCCAGAGGCAAGGACTCTGGAGTCAGAGTAGAAGTGTAGAATTCTGGCCTTGCCACTTACTAACTGTGAAACCATAGTGATGTTTCTTAACTTCTGACTTCACTGCCTAATCTCTAAAATGGGAGTATTAGTGCCAACTTCATAGATAGCAGAGATAAGTGATAAGTTATGATCTTTATTGTTTGCTGTCATACAATGACTCCAATATGTGTACACCATGATGAACATTTCCAATACCTCTAGACCAGTCAGTATTGATAACAGGCAGTACAGGCTGTCTCTAGAACATTGTCTATTTAGTGTTGAGGCTATGCTTAGTTATATTGGGGGAGTGAAAAGAATAAGTGCTGTGTAAAACTAACCCAAGATATGTGTCTAAACAATTGAAATTTTATGATCTTGTTAGGGAAATTATCAAAATTAATTATTTTCAATCCTGAATTAGATAATTTCTGAAATTATATTTTGTGCATAGTTAGCAAGAAGTCACAGAAACATGTGTTGAACTCATAGAACACCTTTCAGGGACTGAAGAAACGAGTTGCCTCTTCCTTTTCTGCTCTTGCAAGCATCTGCCTCTTTCTGACCAGTCACTCTCTTAGGGGACTTTCAGATGAATATGCTTTGATAAATATTGAAAGATATTTCTGTGAACTAGTACTGTATTGGGTTTCTGATCTTACACTCATTTTAATCCCTTCTTATTAGAAATAAATAGCATATAAGGTAAGAGTGCATATTCTATAATCAGATTGCCTGAGTTTGAATTCCATCTACTGTGTGAATTTGCATAAATTGCCTATTCTTTCTGTGCCTCAGTTTCTTTTATTCACTGAAGTGGAAATAAAAGTATCTTTCTCATAATAATGTTATAAAAATGCATGTGATGATATATTAAAAAAACAGTCCAGTGGCTGGCACATAATAAGTGTTCAATAAACGCCAGCCTTTGTTCTTATATATGAGAATGGAGCTGGGAATTGGGGGTGCATGCCTATAACTCCAGCTATTCAGGAAGCTGAGGCAAGAGGATCACAAGTTCACAGCAAGCCTGGGCAATTTAGACCATCTCAAAATAAAACAGACTGGGGATGTAGCTCAATGGTAGAGTGCTTGCCTAACATGTGCAAGACTGTGAGTTCAATCCCTAGTACCACAGGAAAAAAATAATAATGGATGTTCAGAGCATTCTTTAGCTTGAAATTTAGGATGAGACCAGAGGCAGCCATGCTGTAATTGGTAATACTTATTAAATACAAAACAAAACCTAAGAAGCTGTATTCTTTCAAATGTTCTCTTTCGGGCTGGGGTTGTGGCTCAGTGGTAGAGACTTGCCTAGCATGTCTCTGGGTTCGATCCTCAGCACCACATAAAAATGAATGAATGAATGAATGAATGAATAAATAAATAAATAATAAAATGTTCTCTTTCACTACCTCTTTGGTAAGCAAGTACAATTCCATTTTTTTTAAACTTCTGATATTTGGATTGAGAAAAGCCAAAACAGGTAGTAAAGAAATGTATTTGCTGAGCCTCCAGAGACGAGAAAGAAGATCCAGGAAGAATTATTACATATGCATGCCCTCTATCCCTGCTGAGAACACTAAGGTTAGAGACTCATTCTCACTCTGGCCCACATGCTGCTCATATTAGGCTCAAGAATTAAAGAGTAGGCTGCATCTTGAAAGTTGCAAGGAAGGGGATAGGAGTGTAGCCCCTCAGCATATGCAAGGCCCTGAGTTCAATCCCCAGTATCAAAATTCTAAAAAGCTATACTGTATAGCTGTATTGTACAAGAGAAATCATCTCTAACCTGTACTATTTTTATTTGCTTCATCCATAAACCCATTTGTTAAAAGACTGTTCTTAAGTATTCAGTGTAACAGTGTTTTTCTTGAAAATTTCAGGTAATCCTTACAGATATGAACTGCTCGATTTTCTCTCGGATTCAAAGAAGAAAGCATTGACGTGGCCAGGTCAGGGTGTGTATTATGATGTAAGTTATCTTTCAAAATGTGTGTTTTAAGAGAAAGTACAATATATTTTTACCCAATAGTTTCTAAAACTCCAAAAGATGAATTTATTTGCTGTTTATGTGAAAATTTTGAGATTTTGACTATGGCTCACGTTTTCCAATTAGCTGATTTCACATACTTTTGTTATGGAACATATCCATGGGTTATAAAACAAAAAGTTCTCCCCAGAAAGATGGTGGGCAAGAACTGTGTTTCACACACATTATGTTTCACACCCTTAAACCTGTTCTTACAATTCATAATATGTCAAGCTATTCAAAATATGCAGAGTAAATGGGAGATTTTCAGAAAGATTTATGAACTATTATTGTTCCCTCATTATTAGTACACTTAAAATAAACTAAAACAAGTGCTACCATTTACTGAGAAATTTCTTTTCCCTAAGCATTTTAGATATGTCATTTAATTCTTATAAAAATCTCATGAGTATTATCAATTCCGTTTTATAGATAAGAAACTGAGGCTCAGAGAGTTTGTGACTATGTCATGATCACATAATTCATGTTTGAGAGACTCTAATCTATGCTGTTAACCTCTGTACCCTAACTAGCTTCAACCCACATCCATTAGATAATTCCTCTGAGAGTAGAACCCATAGCAAGAATTCCTGTTCAAAGACTTGTAACTCATATTTGTGGACCAATAGTCTTGTCTCTCCTTCTTCTCCATCCTAAGCCCAGGGGAAGAGAAAAGACAGATAACCTGATAAGCAATCACTAACATGTGTCACCTGGCTACAAAAGAGAAAACTCTAGAATCTGTACTTTAGTATTTTTTTTTCCATCCAAATCAATAAGAAAATATGTATAACATATTAGTAAAGTGTGAATTTTAAAGAGGCTCAGCCTTATCAACTCTGTGACCAGGTAATATATTTAATCATTTAATACCTCAGTTGCCTAGTAGATAAAACAGGATTGGTAGTAAAACTGTTGTCCTAAGAATGAAATCCATATAAAAGCACCTAGCAGCAGATTATTACATAGTAAGCGCATAATAAATTTTAACTGCTATCAGCATTATTTCAATGATTATAATACTTGGTTGACCTAGCAACATTAAGAAATGGGTAACCCTGGAAAGAAGAATGTTCCAAATAAGATGGTTTAACCTTTTAAAATTTAATTACTGGGGACTGGGGATATAGCTCAGTTGGTAGAGTGCTTGCCTCATAAGCACAAGGCCCTGGGTTCAATCCCCAGCACCACAAAAAAAAAAAAAAAAAAAAAAAAAAAAATTAGTACTGGGGCTTAGTTTTTATTTATTTAATGCTTTATTTAATGCTTTTTTATTAGTGAATTATAATTATACATAATAGTAGGGTTCATTTTGACATGATCATACATGCATGAAATTTAATTTGCTCCATTTCAGTCCCCAGTGGCTTAATTTTAACAAAATATTTTTAAATGCTATCTTGGCTTCATCCTTCTGCATTATACATGTATGAAGTCTGTGCATTCAGGATTGACAGATCTCTAAGTACCTCTTTCCCACCCAGACCCAGAATTGCCCTATGTTGTTGTCTCTTTGGCCTGACTCTTCCTCAGACACATCCTCCCAAGGGTTACAGTGTTCTGAGCTAGTATTTTATCAAGGCCAGAGAGGTAACCAGAGATGGTTGTTGTCTGGAAGTAGGGATGATGGGAAGGTAGAGCCAGTAGAAAAGAGCAGTGAGGGGTACTGCTGCAGTTGGCTCTTCCTGGATCACCATTTAGTGGTCTAAATTTGAACCTGTTCTTCTAAGGTTAAAAAGGTATTTTGTTTGAATAGGAGAATGAAACATAGTTTATATATCAGTTTACTTTCTTGACTTAAACTATTTAGACAAATGGAATATGGACTTCCATTTGTACCTTAGCTCCAGACTCTGCAAATGTTAAGGGTGGGCTTGGCTGTGAGGGCAGTGAGTAGCATAATGTTCAAGAAATGTTAGTTTCCATACTGTTGCCACATCCGTACCTCTGCACCTGCTATTCCAGTTCTGCATTGTCATTCAAGGTCCAGTTCCTATGGTATGACAGAACATGGCCCTTGGTCTTCTCCTTCCCATCCCACTCCCTACCCTGCTTCTTGATTCAGCTAGAATCGATCCCTTCTTCTTCTGAACTTCAAAGTCATTTTGTTTTAACTTATTTTATAGCAAAGAGCTACTTACACTCATTTGTGTTCACATCTTATATCCTCTAGTAGCCAATATACTCCTGGATGGCTGGATTTATTTCTGACCTGTCCTTGTTTCT
This sequence comes from Sciurus carolinensis, assembly GCF_902686445.1. Taxonomy (NCBI): domain Eukaryota; kingdom Metazoa; phylum Chordata; class Mammalia; order Rodentia; family Sciuridae; genus Sciurus; species Sciurus carolinensis. Next base: position 84,591,441 of record NC_062220.1, on the reverse strand, counting down.
TTCCACTACTGTGTACACATAGGTGCTCAAAAAGTGTTTACAGAGTGTCATCAATCTTAGAAAAGATGAATTTCTAAGTAACCAGAAACACTGCAATGAAACTCGTTCTATTATGTTTACATGCATATCTCTTTTTTAAAATACAAAAACTCATGTGTCTGAAGAATGAAAATTGTATTTGCATTTGAGTGACTTACCTTCTTCAAAAAGTCATAAAAGTCATCATATGGTTTCATGTCAAGCAAGGAAGGAACAGTAGAAGCCACACAATTTTACCTATCTCAGCCAAAAGAGTACCTCAGAACCTTTTGTATCTCTAACAAAATTTTCCTTGTGGTAGAGTACCAGAATATGTCCCCTAATGTAAGTTATCAGAGGCTTTTAGAAAAGACCTTCCCATTTTTTGATAAAATGTTTAAGTCTAAATATAGTTACAGTTACAGCCACCTTGCCTAGCTTGAGTATTAGTAATTAGTGAATTTTTTTTAAGTATCTGGCTTCAGCCTAGAATTTCCTTTGCCCCTTTCCTGCAGAAATAGTGAGTCTGCCCTTACTCTCCTAGATGACATTAATCGCAATAATCTTTATGTTATATTCTAGTTTCCTAAATGTGTTGAGAAAAATAGCCAACATTCTACCCAAAACCCTCCTAAACTTTTGCTCCAACACTTCATTAAACTCATGGGATGCTCTTAAGTCCATAAGAGAAGCCAACATACGAAGAAATCTTGAAAGGTCCCATTGGCTCTCTTCATACAATCATGATTTCACAGGTATGAGTTCTCATTAATACAGGTAAAAATGAGAACAAAAATGGGGTATTTAACAAATGCTTTTATACATTTTCATCTTATATTTTCCCTGTTTCTCAATCTAAGTATTAATATTAATTAAGAAGGGTAGTAAGTTTCTCCTAAGGGGTAGCGGGGAGAGGTAGGGTTGGTTTCTTCCATTTAATTGGTTTTAATTATATTATGAAGGAGATGGGTATATAACTACCTAGAGTAATTTAATTATCATTCTTCATTTACTCTACCAAAATAATAAGCCAGTGTTTCCTTTAAGGTCTGGGGCCCACAAACCCCCTTGAGCTGGATGATTACCATGAAAAGGAAGTAGCAGAATTAACTGGACAGACAGGATTTGACCCACAGCCTGTAAGTAATTGCAGTCAATTCTGTTATTTAAAGGGAGAACATCTAGTGTTGGACTTCCTGCTTTGCCCACTTTTTATTTCTGTCATGAGTACTAGTGGCCAACCTAGCAAAGAGAAAATTTAAGTAATTTTAGAAGTTAATTCTGAACTGTTTGGAACTGATTTGAATACACTGTGTGGAAAAACAAAGTATCTTTTCTTCACATTGCTATTTTTTTAACAGACTTTCTACTGTGCTACTATTGCTAAAATATTACTTACAAAGCAATTGGTTTACAAAAGAATAGAACTTAGCTAGTAATTCAATGAGATTCTTAGTAAATTCTGGATCTTTGCACATTTGTATATCTTGTACATTATCATTGCTTTTAAAGAAATAGACTTCTTCCTGATATCCACAATAATTGAGAGTTGGCTGAATTACAATCAAAAGCCAATAAATTCTCTACCTATATCAATAGAGACTTCTTAGTTGATTATGTGAAATGGCCTGGAAGAAAAGATCAAGTTCTTTCATAATAGGAGGTATAATCCATTGATTTCATTACATTAAAAAAAGAAATGACCTATTAGTATGCATATGTGATTTTATTTAAGAACTTAATTTTTTCCTCTACAGCTAGAAATTTTAAAAACAAAATTAATATTATCAAAGATGTCAACTATGGAAGACGCATAAAAGATGACTATTAGAATTATTTCAGAATGAACTCTAGACTGAGATGCACATTCAGTTTACATTAGCTTCAGCATTTATCTAAGTGATACAGAATCATAAAACTAGAAATGGGTCTGTACACTTTTATCATTCACCAAATAGCTTTTAATTGTCTTGATTTTTCTCTTGCAATGTGGATTCTCTATAGCTAGACAATATACGCATACGCTGACACTACCAGGTGTGTTCAACAACTGTCCAGATTTCCATGTGACCCTGTTGGGTTTAGCCCCTCAACAAGCAACTTTATCATTTTTACAGAGAAACACATGTACAGTTATACAAAGGATGCTTGTGAAGTATACTGAGCACAAAATGTGCTAGTAAATCAACAAATATCAATAACAAGATAAAATATATATAAAGTCACTGGAAATTTAAAAGAAAGTTTCAGTAAATCTTACTGACTTATAACTAAAATATAAACAGTAGACTCTGGGAAAGCATGTTTTAGATATGGATATGAACTTTTTTTGTATAGAATAAAATAAAGGTATTAAAAACTGCTTGTTGCATAAGGGATACTGTCAGTCTCATATAAGCCTGCTTTTTAATGACAAATTTAACAAAGCATGTCACCTGGAATTTTTCTTTGTAGTGTATTTACTCAAGCCAGGCACAGTGGAGCATGCCTGTAATTCCAATGGCTCAGGAGGCTGAGGCAGAGGATCTCAATAAAAGTGAGGCACTAAGCAACTCGCTGAGACCCTATCTCGAAATGAAATGCAAAATAGGGCTGGGGATGTGGCTAGGTGGTCAAATGCCCCTGAGTTCAATCCCTAGTATACTCCTCCCTCCACCAAAAAAAACAGTATATTTACTCAAAGTTGATTAGCTAAAAGTTAAAAAAATTGTTAGTAACTCAGTATGGAAATTCTCCAGCTATAAACAGAATAGTTTCAAAAGGATGATCCTAAGCCCATTCTTTAAATCCAAGCTACAGTTATTATTTTCTCAACATTCTCATTTTTATTCTCTCTTGTCAATTCCATCATCATATATAGTCTTTACTTTTTCTTCAGTATATTACTATAAATTTTTAAAACATACAGAAAAGTTTAAAAATTTTAGTTAACAGCCATATACTTAACCATGCAGATTCTACCATTAACACTTTACTATACTTGCTCTATTACATAATCTACCCATCTTTCTATACCTCTAGTCATCCATCGATATATTTTATTATTTTTAACATGTTTTAGAGAAAATTGTAGATATTAGTGTAGTATATTTCACCCCTAAACATTTGACAGGCATCTCATTAACCAGATTTCAGTATTTGTTTGCAGTTTTTTTTTTCTTTGAAAGTGAAATATATTAGTTGAAATTGCACAAATCTACACATTTGAGTTTTGATGAATGTATATACCTTTGTAATCCAGAATCCTATCACAATATAGAAAACTATCATCATCCCAGAAAATTCCTTCATGCCCTTCCCAGTCAACTTTTTCCTCTTACTGCCACTAGACACATCTCTATTAATAATACTTTGAATATACTCCCTACTTTTGAAGTTTCTAGTCATGACTGAGTTCATAATATTTATAACACATCTCAAAAAGAATCATAGACTTCTTAACACATTTCAAAAATAAGCACAGATAGACTCGGGTGTACAGTGACAGAGCATGGACAAGAGCCTGGGTTCAGACCCCAGCACCAATAAATAAATAAATAAGCAGGCACAGACATAACACCTCAGACCAGTGCTTCTCAAAGCATAGCATGTTACCAGCCTTAGCAGCACTGGAGATGCTTGTTTAAAATCTAGATTCATACACTGGGTGTATAGCTCAATGGTACAGCATGTGCTTAGCATCCCTGAGGCCCTAGGTTCAATACCCAGCACCTCCCCCACAAAAAATTTAGATTCCTGAGTCCCACTGTAGACCTTCTGAATCACAATTTTAGAAGGCCCAGGTTAGGAATTTCACTTTCTGCCACCTTTGAAGGTGATTCTGATTCAGTCAAGGTTTAAGAATCCTCATCTTGGACTAAATAAAGAAGATTTTTAACTGATATTTTAATAGCTACACACAACTACTAATGCCATCTGTTGGTAATGGTCAGAAGTTATATTCCAGTGATTCCTTTATATTTTTGAAAGTTGGAAAGCAGAGTTCCCACATAGAAGTGTTTCTGTACAGCCAAATAAAAATATGTCCTTTCTATATTATCTAAAGTCAGTAAAGGAGAAAAATGTGTTTATTGCAATGTCTTTTTTGAGAAAAAGGAAAAAGGAGTTTTATTGTTTTGCTAGCAACAGCTACTGAAATATCTTTAAATAAATCTTAAATATTTTCGCCATGTGCATTCCTACACCCATCTCACTTTTACTCAGTGGAAATGGGATATGACTGTTGATCTACCATTTATTAATACTAAGCAATTAATTTTCTCCTTTCTCTTCCTTCACTACAGCAAGAAAAATTCCACCCTGTCTTAAAACCCTCCAGACCCTTGGAAGGGCGAATCGCCCGGCTTACTCAGAACCGACGTCCTCTGGAGGCTATTATCCAACAAAGACCACGTTCCTGTCCAGATTGTACCCCTAATGTTTTGTGTACTTTTCATACCTTTATACCCAGTTCTACAGAAATGATGGCACTAAGTGATAATATACCAGCTGGCATGACCCATAAAAACCAGGATATTGAAGAGAAGCTGAAGGAAGAACAAAGATTACTATCTAACGACCCACCTCCATCCTTCTTACTCAACAAAGGATTTGACGAGTATTTATGACCTAAAAATCATTTCCAAAAATCACAGATACTAAAAAGACAGAAGATTTGTACTGGAGACAGCTGTCATTAAAACCCCGACCTATATCTTACTGTAAATCAAGTGAATACATTCCCTATGAACATTCTAAATCTGCCTTACATGATCCATATAGTATGTGTCAAAACCGGATTAGCCTTACTAAACCTAGTATTTTACAAAATAAACCAGACATGGAAGCATTCAATTTAGAACATTATTTAAGTAAACCAGAAGAACAGCTGGGCTTGAACATGGAAAACAATGAAGAAATAAGACCTATTCTGGTTGGATTCCTAGAACTGGAGTGGGCCAAGCCTCAGACCAACCTGCTGGATCTTAGAACTCTTTCTCAAAAACTGGTGCACGAAAACGTTTCTATAAATCAATTCTAGAAGACCATAAAGACCTCAGGGATAAGTTGAATTCAGGGATGAACACCAATTCTATGGCCATAATTCCTATTATTTCTATAATTGAAGTATTCCTCTTCCTTCAAAACCCAGCTTCTTGCAAGAAAAGAAAAAAATATTACAGAATTTCCTTCATTTTGCTGCATGTTTCTAGAGTAAGCCATAATGACCTCATTAATGAGGTTTATGTTTTCAGGAATTTAAGTTAGGACCTAGAAGGGGAACCAGCAAAAGGTGATGTTCTGACTTCTTGAAAAGTCTGAATAATTTGGCAATAAAATATTACTACCAGAAAAATGTATACTCTAGTCTTATCTTCAAATTATAAAGAAGTTTTCCAAAATTTCATGAAAAGCAATGTGTTCAACAAAGTTTACATCATCATTTTCCAGAAAGTACAAATTTGAAAAAACTGAAATGCTCAAGAATTGAGAGATGATTCAATCTGTTGTACCTTAATAAAATAAATATGTGAATCCTGTCCTTTTATGAAAATGTTTGCACAAAATAACAAGTAGAAAAAGACAAAACTCAAATCCCTGGTTAACTGAGGAATGGACATCTCTACAAACCATATTACTGTAATAAAGTCAATATATGAACCTTGCTTATGTATGTAAGCATGTGGACAAAATAAGTCAATGGAAAAGATGAAACCCAAAATGTTCTACATGCATACAAGTTGCATGTTTCCTTCCCTTTCACATTCTGATAACTACTTTTTATGCAGATAAAATTATATTATTATGAAGATCTACCAATGGCTTTAATTAGTTACTGGTGTTTTCTAATTGTGGCAAGAAAGAACAGCTTGATATGTTATTCTAGAGCCCAACATCATTTTTGAAAATATCTTCCAAAGGCAAGGCAATACCAACAGGTACATTTTAAACATAGTTTATCATGAAAGTTCATGAGGAATGTATTTTGTATAAATTTAATTTTTTATCACCAACATGTCATTCAGTTACACCTCCTTAAAATTATCCTGGGCTATAATTAGGAAATTTTTTCCAAACTCTACACTATACAGAATAGCTATATTAGGTATTATGGGAGGTAAAAATGTGCAAGGTAATATAATAATGATGAAAACTGAAGTAAGTCAATCACATAACTATTCCCTGGGTTCTCCATCATTTTCAATATGTAATACAGGCTGGAGTGTAGCTTAGTGGTATAGCCCTTGCCTGGCATGCCTGAGGTCCTGGGTTCCATCCCCAGCACTGCAAAAAAAGAAAGAAAACAAAAAAGCAACAAGAAAAAACAAGACGTCTACAATAAGGGGGATATAGTAAACACATGTCTTAATGCTGATTTCATCCTTTCCAAACTTTGTAAGATGCAACTCTGAAGAATAGGAACTTGAAGTTTTGTACATTTTCCTTGGGTCACAGGGGGGTAGATTTGTTTTGTAACTTTCAGTGTTCATCACCCACCCCATCAACATACAGGGTGGCAGTCTTCTCTTCAGATGTTGTGACTGCCATCCTCTTCAACCCTCTTAAGAGGAAGGCAGCCCTATTCCTATCTCCACTGATTGTTAAGACTAATGGATTTGGCCTTATTGTTGACAGAATACCCATACTCCCCCAAGTAAGCTCATCAAAAGTTCCATCTTGAAAGTATTAATGGAGGTTTCCAGGTTAAGGTAGATTGAATCTATGCATCTAATTTCACTTACTCTAAATAAACACATTGAAGTGTTTTGTTACTGTTTATTTTCTCCACATTCTTGCCACACTGGTTAACTTTTGCTTTTGACATTAGCTGTTCCAAGAGGTGTGAGGTGATACCTTGAGTTTCTAATTTGCATTTTCCCATTTAATGCTATAATTGGGATAAGAAGTGTCCCTCAAACGCTCCTGTGTTTCCTTAGAAATATTTAGAGGTAAACGATTAGATCGTGAGAACTTGGACTAATGAGTCCACCCGAGTTTGAATGGACTAGCTAGATAGTAACTGTAGGCAGGTGGGGTGCAGCTGGAGGAGGTGGATTATTAGGGGTGTGCTCTGGAAGGGTTCATCTTCCCCACAGCTCTCCTCTCTCTGCTGTCTGTCCACCATAAGATGAATAGCTTTCCTCTGCTGTCATCCTTCCACCATAGTGTTCTGCCTCACCCTGGGCCCAGCGCAATGGACCCAACTATCAAACCTCTAAAACTGCAAGCCAAAAAAAAGCCTAAGTTGGTGTTGTTGGGTGATGTTGAACATTCTTTTATATATTTTGGCCATTTATATTGAGAAACAAATTTATGAATATTTTTACTGCCTGTGCATTTGGAGTCAATAATGCTTCTTTATTATCTCTTCAATGTTTGCAAGATTTTTCATAAAGCCCATTTTTTAATTTTTCAACTTTTCTTATGGATTCATGCCTTTTTCCCCTCCATCTTTCTTATCAGATGCTTATCTATTAGCCCATTACTTTCAAATTTTCTGTATCCTTAAGTTTTAGATATATTTCTTGTAGAGAGGCAATTATGGAGTTTTTGGAAAAATTCCAATTTGAAAATATTTGTCTAAATAGGTCTACTTTGGAGACATTGCAGGTTTGGTTCCAGACAACCACAATAAAGCAAATAACACAATAAAGCAAGTCACAAGAATTTTTTGGTTTCCCAATGAATATGAAAGTCGTATTTATATTTACAGTATACTATAGAAATATGTCTTTAAAACAATGTACATGCCTTAATTAAAACATAATTTATTGCTAAAAATGTTAATGGTCATCTGAATCATCAGCAAGTTGTAATCGGTTTGCTGGTGGAGGATCTTGCCTTGATGTTGACGGCTGCTGACTGATGAGGTTGCTTAAGATTTGCTGCAATAATTGTCTTCTTTTCATGAAATATTTCTCTGTATGACATGATACTGTTTGTTAACATTTTACCCACAGTAGAATATCTTTCAAAATTGGAGTCAATCCTCTCAAACTCTCCCATTGTTTTATCAACTAGGTTTAAGTAATATTCTAAATCTTTTGTTATATCAACAATGTTCACAGTATTTTCACCAGAAGATTGCACCCCAAACTTCATTTGCTCATCCATGAGAAGCAACTCCTCATTCACTAAAGTTTTATCATGATATTGTAATAACTCAATCACATCTTCAGGCTTCACTTCTAATGATAGTTCTTTTGCTGTTTTCTACCTACATCTGCAGTTACTTCCTGCACTGAAGTCTTGAATCCCTCCAAGTCAACCATTAGTGTTGGAATCAACCTCTTCCAAATTCCAATTTATGTTAGTATTCTAACATTCTCCTGTGAATCACGAATGTTCTTAATGGCATTTAGAATGGTAAATCCTTTTCAGAAGGTTTACAATATACTTTCTCCAGTTCCGCCAGAGGAAATGGTATCTGTGGCAGTTGTTGCTTTACAAAGCAAATTTCCTATGTCTTAAAAGTTGAAATTACTCCTTGATCAGTGGGCTACAGAATGGATGTTAGGTAAGCTGGCATAAAAACAACATTGCCCTTATTGTATATCTCCATCAGAGCTCTTAGGTAACCAGAAACATTGTCAATAAGAAGTAATATTTTGAAAGAAAAAAATTTTTGAACAGTCAGTCTCAATAATGGGCTTAAAATATTCACTAAACCATCTTGTAAACACATGCTGTCATCCAGGCTTTGCTGTTCCACTCATAGAGCACAGTTGATTTAGTGTAATTCTAAAGGACCCTAGGATTTTTGGAAATGAGTATATGCTTCAGCTTAAAGTCACCACCTGTATTTTCTCCCCTACTGAAAGAGTTGGCCTGTCTTTTGACGTTTTGAAGCCAGGCAGTGTCTTTTTCTAACTATTAGAGTCCTCCACAGCATCTTATTCCAATATAAGAATGTTTCAACTACACTGGAAATCAGTTGTTTACTGTAGAAAACTTAAATCAAGTATTAGCTAGAGGTTCTGAATGACTTGCTTCTACATCACAGTACTTGCTACTTCACTTTACATTTTTATGTTATGAAGATGGCTTCTTTCCTTAAACCTGAACCAGTTTCTTGTCAGCTTCTAATTTTCTTCTGCAGCTTTCTTCACTCTCTTATCCTTAACAGAACTTAAGAGTTAGGGCCTTCATCTGGATTAGGCTTTGGTTAAAGGGGATGTTATGGCTGGTTTGATCTTCTATTCAGACCACTACAACTTTCTCCACATCAGCAATCAAGTTAAATATATATATATATATATATATATATATATATATATATATATATATATATGGCTAAATGAAAGCAGTAGAGGTAGATAGGATTCAGGAAATTAGTCAGAAACTGGGGGCTGAATTTGAGAAGCGAAGTCAAAAAGAGACCTCCCGTGACAAAAAAGAGCATGTCAGGAAGGGGAGCTAGGTTTGAAGCGTAATTCGAGGCTGTAATAATAAAACCTGCATTTCTAATATGACCAGAAGGGATGCAACTCCTTTAGCTTTACCAGAACTCTCTAATCACCTAAAATCGTGTTTATTCCTAAACGCTTGCCTGCAACACCCGCTTTGTTCTTTCTGCCTACAGACACGAAGGGAAGGGGGAAACATTAGCAGAAAAGAAGCTGGCAGATAAGGAACCAAAGTGATAACCCGTGCCTGCCACAACTGCAGCACCTTCCCCTGTCTTGGAAGTGAAAGCGAAAAAAGAACAGGGTCACGAGCTCGTGTCCAACTCTCATAACTCCTGATTCCTTGTTCAGGGTCTCCACCGAGGTGCTGCTGGCGCCAGCCGTGGAAATACGACCGAGCCTGGGTAAAGGTCGGTAGCTGACAGGGGTAGACCTCTAGGTGTGTCAAAGTTAGGGCGACTCCCTCAAAGATCATTACAACACTGGTGCTGTTACCTTAGCAATATAACTTCCTCTCGCCAAGAGTCTCCGCTCCGCCCTCCCGCCGGCACACGCAGGCGCGCAGAGGCCGGGGGTGACGTCAGCCCCTCCAGGCACCCCGTCGAAGGTCCAAGGCCTGTCGTAAAGGCCGGGAAAGAGAGGCCTGGAGAAGAAGGGCATCTACGCGATACACCCTACCCTGCTAGCCGGCATGCGCGCGCACGTTGCTGGACCGGCCTCTGGACGCCATAGCCAATGAGGCGACGTAACGTCACCACGTATGAACCGGCTCGGCCTCACGTCGGGCCTCGGAGAGATGGAGCGAGTGCGGTTGCACCAACACCGGTACATAGGCGCAGACCGGCGTGTCCTTGGGCTAGAGAGTGGGACGTCCGGCTTCTGAGCGGGAAACTTCTTTGCACTAGCGACGAAAAAACGGTGAGCGCGAGACGTAGAAACTGCAGCAGGTGGAAGGCAAAGCTGTGTGAGGCGCGCACCTGCGTGGGAGCACGCGGGTGGACGCGAGGCGGGTGCCAGGGATCTCGGTGTGGAGCTATCGCGGGGTCGGCGGGGCTGGGACTGGGCAACCAAAACTGGGTTTCTTGAGATGAAGCAGAACCCTAACTAGGTAGGAATGTGGACTCGGTAAAGAACTGAAGTGGTTTGGATACCGATTCGACAAAGACGCGGGTTCCCCGGTCACCTTTGCCGGGGGCCTATGGAAGTGATCGGCAACACTTCCTACCACAGGGCGGGAGCGCAACGCTTCACGTTCTCCTTCAGAGAGCCAAAGCTGCCACTCTTGGGATTAAGAAGTCGGTTTCGTTTTCTTTTTCCGGTCCATGTGCCATTCCTTCTGTGAAGCGTTCGGCATCCCGGAGGGATGTTTCACCAGTCTCCTTGAAACCGATCTGGGTGGGTGACCTCGTAGTCACCCCCGAGATCTCAGAGGTGGAGGGCGGGAATATCCCTGTCCCAGTCCTTCCCTGTCCCTCTCAGGCTACAGCAGTGCAAGTTACAGTGACTTAAGCTAGACGTGTTACTTAAGGCAGAAAGAAAGAATTAAGACCACCGCCACCATTTAAAAATTAACGTGCTTTGCCTTATTGTCAAAGAAGTGGCTCTAAATTGTAACAAATAAATAATTGGGTCTTTGCAAGGTTGGGATTTGAGTGATTTCGGCTTAATGCAATTGCAATTCAGCTTCAGACTTTTTGACCTTGACCTCATCTTTTGAAACTAAACTTTGAGCGAGGTTCCCACTGGCCTTACTTGGTTTAAACCTTAAGTCACAAACATACAAATACGTATTTTAAGGAAGTTCTCTATATAGTAGTGGTTTTGCTTATAAAGAGTATTGCAAGTGTACCGAGTAAATCAAGATGGATCCTGGTACTTAGTGTAATAAATTAGCAGTTAAGTGACTGGGGTGACAATTGGTTTCCACTGTATTATTCCGTTAGGGAAAAAATTTTCTGTATTACTGTTGGGTCTTTCGTTTTTTAGAATTAAAAATGGGTGATGTTGAGAAAGGCAAGAAGATCTTTGTTCAGAAGTGTGCCCAGTGCCACACTGTGGAAAAGGGAGGCAAACACAAGACTGGGCCAAATCTCCATGGACTGTTTGGGCGGAAGACAGGTCAGGCTGCTGGATTCTCTTACACAGATGCCAACAAGAACAAAGGTAAGAGAAGGACTGTTATTAAGTAACGGCACAAATTGCATGAATGTAATCTATGGCAAACTTTTATTGGGAGTGTCAAATATTTAACCAATGCATCCCTTTTTGTTTAGGCATCACCTGGGGAGAGGATACACTGATGGAGTATTTGGAGAATCCCAAAAAGTACATCCCTGGAACAAAAATGATCTTCGCTGGCATTAAGAAGAAGGGAGAAAGGGCAGACTTAATAGCTTACCTCAAAAAAGCTACTAATGAGTAATAGCCACTGCCTTATTTATTACCAAACAAATGTCTCATGACTTTTTTATGTGTACCATAATTTAAGTGATGTGATACACCAGAATTCAGATCATGAATGACTGACAAAATTATTTTTGTTGGACAGTCCTGATATAAGTAAAATTGACTTGTAGTTAAATTATTATTTTGGTTATACTCCCACTTAAGTAAATTCTATCACTTTCCCCTTTTTAAAGTTATGGTTGGACTTAATTAGTAATATTCAGTATTTCAAAAAAATGGTGAATGACATCTCAAAACTGGTTTATATTTAGGTTTATATAACTAATTATGTGAATATGTTTAAATATGGGGGAAATCCCTTCACTCTCAGAACCAAGCATGATTCACATGTGTTTCAATTTGTGTTTGTAGCCTATTAAAGGCAATGGTTGAAGATAAGGAAGCAGTGTCTATATTTTTGTTAACCTTGCCAATTTAATTAGAATTCCCTGTATCTCAAATGCTGTCTTTTCCTTATGGAAAGGCATTTTAGTGTGACTTATGTATAATATTAAATAAAGAATATTTAACACTTCTCACAATTCTGACATTTTATAGTTGACCTGTAAGTTCAGATGCTTTTAAGTCAGAATTCAGGATTGTCTTTAAAACACACAATACTATGGAAAATCTATGTGTTTGTAGTGGTGCTTTTTGCCAACTTATTAGTTGGAAGAATTAAGGTAAAGGAGATATACTATCAGTATGAATTCGTCAAGTATGTTACCAGATTTACAATAATTAAAAACAATACAGATCGTGATTTTTCGATTTTGCTTAATTTAATGATTAATGCCAAAAGTATAATGGTTGAAAAGTATATAACCCTCAATGTCAGTGCAGCAGTGGTGGTAGTTAAGTATTACAGAGTAGTCCTTGGAAATTTAATAAAGATGGTGAGTTTAAGCCATAAAAAATCTCAAGGGAAGTAAACCTATGCAGGTAGAGGTAAGAACTGTGGTTTTGTGGAACAGTAAGGAACCTGAGAAGAGGGTCTCATCTGTGGTTTCAAAGGTGTTAGGAATGATTAAATAGACCTCTAAAGCTTGACAAAGTACTTTGTAAATTTGAGTCTTATTCATAGAAGAAATGCAAGTAAGTAAGTTGGGAAACATGGAGAAACAATTTTGGAAAGTCTCTAAGTCCTGGTCTGGGTTATGGTGGGAATTTTAAAATGCACTGTTTAGCCTTCAGAGTTTGAGCCTTTGTAACATGACATGAAACTGCCTTAAGTCAGCCCTATTGAGAGACAATATAGTAGTTAGCTTACACCAGACAGTTTGGGATTAATGTGGGAAGACCTGATCATGGGACTTGATTGTCATTTTTTACATCCTGAGACTACTACAGAAAATGAGCATTATATTAAGATGGATATAGAAATTTGATCTAATCTTTATAGTTATTAGACCTTTCATCTTGATCTGTTTACGAATTCAGAAATTTTATTTAATCCAAAAGTGACGAAGCTAGTGATTTAGTCATTATCAAATTGGCAAATGCTGGTGAATTCAGATATAAGGTATACCTTTCTTGAAAGCTAGAATAGACTATAGGTACAGAGCACCCCTATGCTTTAATAACTTAGGTTTAGTTTTTTACAAGTTTTTAAAACTATTAACTGCTGTTTTCACCTAAAGCCTACATTGGCACAGATGGGTACCTGCCATGTTCTAGGCCAGTTAACGTTAAATAAAACACCTCTAAAGATTTTGAATGTAAATGATCAAGTACTTAAAGCTAAAAAAAGTGTGTGTGTGTGTGTGTGTGTGTATACACACACACTCTTGGAAAAAAGGAAACTGGGACAAAAATCTAGAACTCTTAACTGCATTTCTACTCCATTGTACATAGGTTAGTGGTATCAAAAGTGAAAGCCAGTGTATTTAATGAGTATTTCTTCCAAGTGCCACTCATACTCTTTTGTCTAGAACAGCTCTGCCCAATAGAACTTCCTATAAAGATGGATATCTTCTAGACCTATGTGGCTATCAACCCCTTGAAATATGGCTGGTGTGACTATAGAACTGAATTTTTTTAAATAAGGATTGCATTTTTAAAAAAATATTTTTTAGTTGTAGTGGACACAGTACTTTTATTTTGTTTTTTATTATATGGTGCTGAGAATTGAATCCAGTGTCCAACATGTGCCAAGCAAGCAAGCGCTCTACCACTGAGCCATAACCCAGCCTTAGAACTGAACAACTAGAAATAGCTAGTGACCGCTGTAATGAAAGTGCTTCTCCTAGACTGTTCTTAATCCAGGATTCTTGCAAGTACATTATAATGCCCCTCTGAACACTGATTCCAGTACCTTATTCTAAATTTGATAGGCTCACCTCTATGAACCTAACATGGTTTACCTTTTCTGTCATCCTTTTCCTGCACTTCAATTTCGTTTTTACAGACATTCTACTGTATATATTCCTTAGCCACTGAAGATTGTATGAAGGATGTGATGATCCATGTTGGCTGTCTAGGAAGAGGGACTGACCCTTCACAGTTGACTAGTTTATATTGGTCAAACCTCAGACAAAAAGAACTAAAACTAATTTCTCTTACAATGGAGTATATTCATTTCTAATAATGGACTCTATTGCTTCCCCTTCATACCAGAATATATTGTGTATGTATGTGGTTTCCAAGACACTTGCTTAATCAGGCTTTTGAGGACCCTAGAAACCTGCATTTTCTAATAAGCCTTTGATTAAAAGTGTGATTTGGGGAAGCAGTTTTAACCTTCATTTTGTGTCAAATCACATAATACAATAAAACTAAGTCATTTAATTTTAAAAATCTATACAATTATTGATAACTAATCATAATTTGGTTTGGATAATGAAATCATGTATATAATTGTATTCATAAGGTAAGCATGCTAAATGAAAAGCTAAATGAGAGATGTTAAAGGGTCAAATCCAAGTACAAGGGAAGACACTCCTGAATTCCCATGTTTCATCGAGTATCAAAAGCAACCAAACTTTTGGGGGCTGGGGAGATAGCTCAGTCGGTAGAGTGCATGCTTTGCATGCACAAGGCCCTGGGTTCGATCCCCAGCACCGCAAAAAAAAGACCAAAAAACAAAACTTTTGGTTCTTTTGCATTATTCTGCCCACATTCTCTGCATCTGATTGGATCCCTGGATTTTATTTCATTTTCTGTGTGACATTCTCCACAGATGTATATCATGGGCTTCTGCTTTGGGGTGGGACATCCTTCTGGTGTCCGTTCCTAGTACCTATACTGCTCCAAGATTTTCCCCATATTTCCAAACAGAACCCCCCAGAAAATCTCAAAGGACAGAAATGTTGACAGAATGAGAGCTATGTACTTCATTCAGGCAAAGCTTATGCCTGAGAGCATACAAATGGCATCTCTCCAGTGACCAGAAAGTTTTGTCTCCCTGATGTGTCTCTTCTTGGCAGTGCTAGGGAACACACTGACCTGCTTTGGCATTTTCAGTGTATCAGACTGATCATTCCTAATGTTCACATTATTAGAATATAATGCAAAAGAACCAGTTTAGACTTAGATTCCATATTACCTTATTCAGAGCTTGTATTTGTAAAAACAAATACTCTAAACCAACTGTTGTTTCACTCAGCTAATTAGACATGTATTTATTTGTCAAAAAATAATAGATAAATAGGAACTTCATTGGCAGTCTGCATATCACCAACAAATAAAATACAACTCTTCATACATAGAAATACACAACAGGACCAATGTATAATAATTGCTCACAGTTTACAAAAATAGCAAGAAATGAACTAATTGCTAGAATTTTGGTGAAAATCCCTATTATAATCACATTAACAAAGTATGAGGATGTTGGAACTGAAGAAGATTGAGATTTTTTTGGAATCCAGTTGTGCCATTTTACAAATGAAAGGTAAAGTCAATCTGAGCTAAGCGTATTTTGCTGATGAGCAACATAACTGAAACCAGAGCAAAAACCCCAACTCCAGTTTGATCTGATCAAAATCCTCTATTCCCAGACAGTAATGAACTTTCGTCTTTTCTTCTATTCATTAGAAATGCAGCTATATATCCTGTTTAGGCCATATTTATTATGTCCTTATAAATATTTAAACATTGAATTTGACATTTTAACTTACTAAATGTGTCTATAGCTTGAATAGTGTGTAGTTTGAGAAAGAATCATTATACTAGCTAGTTGTGTAACCTGTGGTGTAATGCAGAAAATGCAGGGCTGGAATTAGAAAAACTGTTTATGTCAATATACTATTGTATATCTGACCTAATCTGATATATAATAGTATATCTGGCCTAATCTGACCACATACCAGTTTTTGTCAGTAAAACTTTTTTGGAATATAATCACATTCATTTATATGTCATCCTGAGCTGCTTTTTGTGTTACAGCAGAAATTAGCAGTTGCAGTAGATCTTAAAATCTTTACTATGTAGCACTTTAAGGAAAAATTTCTTGGCCCCGGTTTAGAGCTTCCCTTGCCAATCTGAGTAACACAACCTTATTTTTGCCATTTGGAGAACAGAAATAATCCCTACCTCAAAGATTCATTGAATGACAGGTGTAGTAAACATTGACAGATTTTGTTGATTTTGTATCTGGGTCAAATGTCTTTAAAGTTGCATAGTGAAAAATTACTCCTTCCATGGTTAGCAGTAACCTGATTGTTCAATCATCTGTCATCTGACACCTTTGACTGCTCTCATTTTCTCACCTTTCTTGGTTTAAGTTAGTTTCACATTCACATTGAATAAAACATAGACATCATAAGAATCCATGTACACAGATAACAGTAACAATTTGTTAGGAACCCAAATGCATACTTCAGCATAGCATTTTGCTCAAATTCTAGTCCCATAACTCAAATTGTTTGTAGTTATAGGTGCAGTCACGTCTCAATTTATCCTCACAACCTTATGAGATATATAAGACAAACATTTCCCTACTTTATAGTTAAGTAAACAGGCTCTGGGAAACTTGCTGCCAAAGGTCACTCAGCTGTATTACTTTATTAGTATCATATGTACTGACAACTGCCTCTCCAGGGTGCCTTCTGAACTCCGTGTAAACTGTGTCATCTCTGTTAGCCTCTTCACAGGACACTTGCACACTTCCATTACTATAGCAACTGGGGTTTTTCCAGGCCTGTGACCCCCTGCAACTCTCACAAGTAGAACCTGCTCATTTCTCCACGTTGTCCACCACTGGCCTTGTAGTTATGGTATCTTCCAGATCATCAGTCTTCCTCTCAAGGGAGAACTAGTGTGAGTGAGTGTCCTGACATCTGCATGGCTCTTGCTGTGTCTGTACTTCTGAACCTGCATCATATTCACTGAGAACTTTGTGCGGCGTCATTTCTACTCAATCATCTCCCTTTTAATTTTCCTGGTAATATCCACATACAAGTGAATTAATGACCCATCCCTAAAATGCTACCATAGCCTCAACATTTTCCAGTCCTTTTTTATTTTTTAAACTTTGAGACGAGGTCTTGCTAAACTTGCTGAAACTGGCTTCAAACTTGCAATTCTCCTGCCCCAGCCTCCTTCGTCATTGGAATTACAGGCATGTGCCACTGTGCCCAGCTCATTATTATTTTTACTGATGTATGCTGTTGAACTTACCAAAACCCCTGAACTCCATCATTCCCTGTGACTTCTCTTCCTTATCAGCCTCTGTTTCTTTTTAGTCCCTGCATTACCTGCCCTCCTTGCCTTTGTCACCTCTACTTCCTTTCATGGCATGTGCTGCGTAAACACCCAGCCTCGAAGCCCAGCCATCTGCTTTCTCCACTTCTGCTGATTGGCACCACAGTAAACTCATCTGAGTCAACTGAACCAGAAACCCTGTGCAAATGCCCCTTCATGTATCCATTCTTTCCTGTCTTTTATTTTTGTGTCCAACATTAAAAATATGTCCACATGTTATTTTAGATGTCCAACATGTTTCTCAACCTGCTTGTTTCACTCAGCTAATTAGACATGTATTTATTTCTCAAAAAATAAAGAATAGATAAATATTCTTTCTCATAACAATTGACCTTGCCTCTCATTTTCAGATATGAATTCTCAGATTCCTGCAAAGAAGGTTTGGGCAACCCCGCACCCTCCACTTTGAGCACTATTGTTCTACATTTGGCGATGGTTCAGAAAGTTCAATTGCATCACAACAGTAACTACAGATGTTACATGCTCCAGCATGTCACTCTAATGCCCATTCTTTGTCCTGCCTCTCTCTTCCATGGGAAGTTGGAGGAGCTCCCTGCTTGCTTTCTTTTCAGTGTGGGAACTTTCCATGGTGATCCACACTTCAACGCAAATTATACTGTTTGTGTAAGTTTTTCTATTCCTCTTAAGTTTAATGAAATTGTAGCTGTCCCTACCTGAACCAGTTATGCATAGTACATCCAGACCAAGAAATGATAAATCTTTATAATTTGAGGACAGCAGAGGAAATTTATAGATTTTTCCAATCTACCTGAACTGAGTTGGGCATATTATATTGTCAGTAAGATGAAAACTATTTACACTTTGTACTAGTGAATGTTGGAGGAAGATAGTCCAGGGGTCTGAGTCCTCTGCTGGCACTGCTTAACAGAATCTTAGGCATTGTATTAGTCAGGGTTCTCTAGAGGAACAGAATCAAGAGGAAATATGATTATAAAAAGGGGATTTATTAGATTGGCTTACACCAGAATCTGGATAGTCCACAATGACTGTAGGCTGGAAAGCTGGAAGAACCAGTAGCTGTGCAGTCCAAAAGGCAGAAGCCCCAGAACAAGAAGGATCAACAGTGCTTCCCTAGTCCAAGACCAAGGCTTCTGGAAACTCCGTGGAGAATCACTGGCAGAGTTCACTTTGGAAGATTGAAGAAGTGAGAGTCCAATATCCTCAGATGATCAGAGCAGCAATCAAGAACCCATTCGAGAAGAGTCCAGCTTGCACCTGTATCTGCATCCTTGTTCTTCCAACTTTTATTCCATCCAAGCCACCATCCTATTGGGTGGTGCTGCCCATGTTTAGGGAGGGTCTCCACTTCAGTTCACTATCCCACATTCCAATCATTCCTAGACACACCCTCATGGACACCTCCAGAAGCCTCTTAATCATAAGCATCTCTTAATCCAATCAAGTTGACAATTCAAATTAACCATTACAGGCATGTTAAACTTTCTGTACCTTAGTTTCCTTATCTGTAAACTGACATTAATACCAACCCTTAAGGTTGTTATGACAAATAGGAGAATGTATTTGGCATATTGTCTGGCATCTAATAAGCAATCAAATATTAGCTATTTTTGAAAACGATGAACTGGACAATTTGACAAATTGTTTGACGACAGATTGCACAGAGAGAACACTCACAGAGATGATTCTTCCATGTGGTGTGGATAGAAGTTTCAGTGGGAGAGCAGTGCCTAGAATTAGAGAGTTATACTCATGACACAGGCACTTAGTTCTAATAATTCACCCATCAAATGTTGTCTCATTCCCTATTAGTGACCTGGACCAAGAATTAAATGAACTCCAACCTCCACCAATTCCATTTCTTTAAGAGCTTTTTCTAGGGGGATTTGAGACCTGTGGCCAAAAGATAAAATGGGCACCTAATTTTCATATATTCTCATCTTCTATGTGCCAATATCCTATTTTAATATCCTATTTACTGGAGAAACGCAAGCCCTACCCCACTTCTCCTAAACTTTAAAGGTAAACATTAATAAGAAAGGAGACAAACCAAGACAGGTGTCTGTACATCAGAGGCATCTCACAGAGGGAAATATTTTTAGGGGGTTGGTTGCAGCCTCCACTCTCCTCTCCCAGGAAGATTTATTGGGAGGTTCAATATAGGTTATAGGAGGGTGTGACCTACAGCACTCTTAGCTGTGAAAACCTAGTTCTTTATCCTGGTCTGTCACAGTGTATTGCTAACTTGTTTTGAGCAACATTCAATAGTTATATTGTAAGTAACTGTTGACCCTAGAACCTCAACTCCTCAATAATTCTTGGATGGACCACATGTTTTCTGTATCAGTCAACTGGTTCCTAAAGAAGTAAGCTTCTCAGTTGCTTTAGAGTTTTGCTTCTCTATTTAGCATTCCTTTTGGGTCTCATGATTAATGGAAAAATAAATGTCATTTAATGCTGAAAAAAATTATTATTGGATGGGGCATATGTAATGAAAAAAAAATGCTATGTTAGCCATATAGACAAGGCTGAGTGCACAGGTTAGAGAGGATAAGGGAAGGGTTCTGTAGGAGGGATTTGTAGCTTGGGAATTTCTTGAAGCAGACTGGATTAAGATATTAAGAGTCAGTCTTAGTGGGAAGTGATAGGAAGGGCCTGCCCACTTAACCTCCTCCCAACCCTGTATCTTTCAAGATAAGGTAATGAAGGGAGGCTTTTTGTGCTGTAACTCAAGGTCAAGTAAAGATTCAGATATTCTCACTGAAACAAAATGTATAATGTACCCACCAGGGTCTTTTAGTAGATATCCTGTCTAAAGATTCTGATGGCTTTCTTTCTAGTTTCCATCCCTTAAGAGTTGATCAGGCAGCACCAAGGCCTATCTTAAATACGAGAAAACATAAGGCAGGGCATGGTGATTTTTCTAATGAATCCTGTCTGTTGAAGCAATTGACCCCTCCACCCAAGTTGATTCTGCAGCAGAATGTCATAAAAGCAGAGATCTAATATCTTTACCCTTGGCCTTCTACATAGCAGATACCATAACCAAGTCTGACTTCTGAATTGACAGGAAACAGGGGCATAGCCTTCAGGAAACAGTCGCAACCTCTCCATTGTGTTTCTCCCCTATTTCATTGATCATTCATTCTCAATCTCCATCACAGACTTCTTTTTTTGTCCATTCCTGCAGACTGCAGTTTGCTTATTCAATACCCATTGTCCTCTTCAGTTTTAGTAACATAACCCTGGTTTTTTTGTTTTGTTTTGTTTTGTTTTGTTTGTTTGTTTGTTTGTTTTTCAGAGTGGTAATGTACCTCTAAAAGACTACACTGTTCAGCTTTCCTAGGTGTGATCAGCGGATGAAATGAAGTCAGTCATGTGGGACTTTTGCAATATCTTTTTTAAAGAATCTAATTCAGCCAAAAGGACTGCCCTTTTTTACCCTTTGTTTTGCCTTTTCTTCTTGCCTAAACCCTGGTCAGATAGCTGAGTTTCTCTTGCAGCCATCTTGGATAGAAGGCATTACTGAAGATGGCAGTCATGCACCTGAGCATGGAAAGGCAGAAGGACCTGGTGAGAGCACCCAGAAACCACTCCGGCCGCGGGAACTCACACGAGAGATTTTATTAAGCGGACAGGCAGAGTGTCTGCCCACAGAGTGAGAGAGAAAGAGAGAAAAATGAGAGAGAGAAAGAGAGAGGCAGCAAGAGTGAGGAAGAGAGAGAGAGAGAGTGAAAGTGAGGAGGAGAGAGAGAGAATGGCGGGGGAGCTATTCTTAAGTAGTGGAATTTCATGGGCTAATAATGATGGGCCAATGGCTGGCAGGAGGTTCATGGGCTTACAGTCTGGACCAATTACTGGCTAGGAAGTTCGGGGGCTAACAATCTGGGTTGCAAGTGCTGTGGGGGAGGCAGAATAATGGTGGCAGCAAAATAGCAGATCTGATGCCAATATCTGGGATATGAGTTCTGTGGCGAAGCTGCCATATTAGTCCAGACTTCTTTAGCAGTTTAATAAACATTCTTCTCATTTAAATCAGTGTCTAAAAGATATGCAGCTGATTTAATCCTAATACACCCACCCCTTATGTAATGGTATTCCCTAAAATTACACCTTTTATATATATTTTTTCCATTTGCTATAGGTACACCCACGAATTAAGCACACACTGGCCAGTGACTGCATATCTATATCTATAGATGAAATCTCTCTTGAGTGTAAGAACCATACTTGCAACTGACTTTTAGACACCTTTATTTGATTCCCCCATAGACACTATGATAGGCTGAAAAGGGTCCCCCAAATATTTCCATTCCCTAATCACTGGAACCTTCAAAGGGTACCCTTCTGACAAAAGGGATTTTATAAATGTGATCAAGTTAAGGATCTTGAGATGGGGAATTTACCTGGTTTATTTGGGTGGGTATAGAAATAGGAATTTAGAATAAGGAGAAATATGCAGTCTTAAGGGAAACAATCTCAAGCCATTGAAATGCCCTTGTAAAATGAGGGAAATACACAAGCACAGGAAAACTGGTGTAAAATTGTGCTGCTCCACCCTGGATCCACTCCAGTTGGTCCCCTGATGCAGCCCTCCTTAAATATTGGACCCTCAGGCCAAGTCAGCACTGCTTCTCACTCTTGAGACAGTCCACATTCTCGCTTAAATGTGATCTACCTTCTTAAATAAACCTCTGCCTTTGCCTCTGTCTTTGCCTTTGTGCTAAAATTCTTTTCCTTCATGTATTGTCATGTTGGTCCTGAGTTGAGCTCCCCTCTCTTCTGGGACTCCTCAGATCCTTTTCCAGAAACATCTCTTCTCCCATAACAGATGTGATTTAATTACAATATGATCCTTAAAATTTAGAGGGACAGGAGTCAGAGTCAGAGAAGGCAATGTGACAAAGAAAAGAGATTCAAGTGATGTGACCACTGTAACACAAAGCTGCTGCCCTGCCCTTTCCGTTGCATCACAACCTAGCTTGTCAGTCTGAAAGCTCCTCTCCCCACCCTTTCCAGTGCAGCCATTTTCCATGTCTCCCAACTACTGTCAGTCTGTGAACATCCTAGCTAGCTATTGATTCATCAGTCAGCTTGCAAGTATCCTCCGTTATTGGTCCCCTGTTAGCCCCACGGGATTCTTAAAGATAGCTTCATCGCCATCTTCTCTCTTGCTTTTCTCTCTCCCTGACTTGCTTTCTTTCTCCTCCTCACTTTCCACTCTCTCTAGTGCACGCCCTTTCTCTTTCCCTTTCTTTTCCTCTCATTTTCTCTCTTACCCTGCAGGGAGACACTCTGTTTGCTTAGTAAACTCCCTTATGTGATTTCCCGTGTCCGTAGTGGTTTCTGTGGGATTTCTTACAACCACAAACCAAGGAATGCTGCTGGCCTCTGGAAGGTGGAAGAGGGAAGAAGTTGATTGCTTTTTTGAATCTCCAGAAGGAGCTAGCTCTGTTGACACCTTGATTTTAGATCACTGAGACCTATTACAGACTTCTTGTTGTTGGTGGTGTCAATCCAATAGCAAGGACATGGTTTTGAGAAAAAGGAAAAAGAAGCTAATAATTGCTTTGCTAGCAAAGGAGAAACACTGGGGACTCCTGTCCCAAAGGCTGTGATGCAGCCCACTGGCAGGAACAGGGAACTTTTATTAAAGAGATGACTCAAAGGCTACATTCCTCGTGTTCTCTGTTGGAGTTGAAATTCACTTGTTCATTTGGGAGATGGTCATTTCTGAGATCTTCTGGTACCTTAGGATTACTTCTTTCCTATGGTGGGTGTGTACTCAGGGACAGATAACTCTGCCTAGGGTGGAGAAGAAAGGTAAATCCTGTTTCCTCTGAGATTAGGGAGGAAAAAATGATTAGGGAGGAGCAGGGAGAGAGAAAGAGAAAGAAACATCCATTTTAAAAATAAGTCACAGTGGCAGAGCAAGGGTTATATTCAAAGCAAAACGTGGACCAATGTTACATTACTTTCAAGCCAATTTAAAAACAGAAAAAGGGACCAAGAGATGGAGGAAAGAAAAAAGGTCAAAATGAAGGAAAGAAGGAAAATGGGACTGTCTTTTCTGACCATTCTCAAATAATAGTGCTCTGCTGCAAGGTAGTTCATCTTTGAACTCGGGCCTCCAAAGTCCTCCACCCTCCCTCTTTAACCTGGACCTGCAGGTTACAAAGGAGCTGCATCATTAAGAAACTGCCTTAATGACAGAGGGAGAGCACGCTCTTTCAGAAGTTTTCATCACAAAATTGGTGAACAGGTGAGGTGATGAACATGTTAATTGTCTTGATTTCATCCTTCTACAGTGTATACATACATCAAAATCATACTACCACTGAACATATCAAATACTATGCCTGAGAACTTAGAATTAAACTCACCAAGAACATTGGGGGCCACAAGCAACTCACCATCTCTAAAAAGAAAAGTAAACAGGTCGTTGGTGCAGCCACTGGCGATTGATTGATGGGGTATTGAGGAACTATTGGATTTTGCAGGGGTAAGGTTGAAGAAGTAGAATCGTGGCCACAAAAATGTCAAACTGGTCTCACCTTAAGTGACTTTCTGGACTCAGTGCAGGTTGCACATGCTGTTAATTCTGTCTCTAGTTAACTTTTATGTCATTCCTATGATTAGAATCGCCTTTTTTCCATGAATGACTTTTAAAAAAAAACATGTTCAGTCAGGGCTCCTAGGAAGGAAAAGAGGCTTTTGTCAGGAGGCCTCAGATAAAAGGAAGTTTTGAAGGTTTTTTTTCCCTAGATTTCTTTTTTATTAATTTTTTTTTATTTTTACAGACTGCATTTTGATTCATTGTACACAAATGGAGTACAACTTTTTATTTCTGTGGTTGTATACAATGTAGATTCACATCATTCATGTAATCATACATATACATAGGGTAATTCTGTTTCATTCTACTATCTTTCTTTCCCCCACCCACTCCTGCCCTATTTTCCTCTACACCATCCAAAGTTCCTTCATTCTTCTCTCCCCTGCCCCCACAACCCCCTCCTTGTTATGTATCATCATCCACTTAGCAGAGAAAACATTTAACCTTTGGTTTTTTGGTCTTGGCCTATTTCATTTAGCATGATATTTTCCAACTTCATTCATTTATCAGCAAATGCCATAGTTTTATTATTCTTTATGTCTGAGTAATATTCCATTGTGTATATATACCACAGTTCCTTTATCCATTTGTCAATTGAAGGGCATCTATGTTGGTTTCACAATCTAGCTATTGTGAATTGAGCTGGTATAAACATTGATGTGGTTGCATCACTGTAGTATGCTGATTTTAAGTTCTTTGGGTATAAACTGAGGAGTGGGATAGTTGGGTCAAATGGTGGGTCCATTCCAAGTTTTCTGAGGAATCTCCATACTGCTTTCCAGAGTGGTTGCGCCAATTTGCAACTCCACCAGCAATGTAAAAGTGTGCCTTTTTCCCCACATCCATGCCAACACTTATTATTACTTGTGTTCTTGATAATAGCCATTCTAATTGAAGCTGGATGAAATCTTAGGGTGGTTTTAATTTGCATTTCTCTAATTACTAGAGAATATATTTGTTCATCACCTGTATATCTTCTTCTGTGAAGTGTCTGCCCATTTCCTTAGTATGGGATAACTGTATCTGTGTGGGTTTGTCTCTGTGTCTTCTATCCTGCACCATTGGTCTACCTGTCTATTTTGGTGCCAATACCATGCCATTTTTGTTACTATTGCTCTATACTAGAGTTTAAGGTCTGGTATTGTGATACCTCCTGCATCACTCTTCCTGCCCAGGATTACTTTGGCTATTCTGGGTCTTTTGTTCTTCCAGATGAATTTCAAGATTGCTTTCTCTATTTCTATGAGAAATGTCATTGGGATTTTAATTGAAATTGCATTAAATCTGTGTAGTGCTTTTGGAAGTATGACCATTTTGATAATATTAATTCTGCCTATCCAAGAACAGGTGAGATCTTTCCATCTTCTAAGGTCTTCTTCAATTTGTTTCTTTAATGTTCTGTAGTTTTCATTGTAGAGGTCTTTCACCTCTTTGGTTAGATCGATTCCCAAGTTTTTGTTGTTGTTGTTTTATTTTGTTTTTTGGGTTTTTTTGAGGCTATTGTGAATGGAGTTGTTTCCCTCATTCCCCTTTCAGATGTTTCATTGCTTATGAATAAAAATGCTTTAGATTTATGCATGTTGATTTTATATCCTGCTATTTTGCTGAATTCATTTATGAGGTCTAGAAGTTTTCTGGTGGAGTTTTTGGATCCTCTAAATATAGAATCATGTCATCAGCAAATAGTGACAGCTTGAGTTCTTCTTTTCCTATTCATATCCCTTTAATTTCTTTGGTCTCTCTGATTGCTCTGGCTAGTATTTCAAGGATGATGTTGAATAGAAGTGGTGAAAGAGGGCATCCCTGTCTTGTTCCAGTTTTTAAAGGGAATGACTTCAGTTTTTTTTTTTAAATAAAATAAAATCAAGAATGAAGAGTCTGAAATTTTACTTTCTTTGCACACAGTAGATTACCCTACTGATACCGCCGTTTACTGGTGACGAGTTCTGCTCCCTCTAATGTTGAAGATTGAACCCTAGAGAAGCACGCCAAGGCAAGCATATTAAGCAGGTTTTATTTAAAGGTAATAATACAGACTTCTCCCGGCAGGAAGAAGGGGGCCATGGCTGATGTTCTAAAATCCCGAGAAGTGAGCGCACCCTACATCTTTTATAGGTTAAATTCTCTTTTGTTCTCCAGTTCTCTTCCGCCTTATCTCTCCTTCCTGCCTACAGTGACTAGGCCCAGTTTTGCATAAAGTGAGAAGCGATGGGCAGGAGGAGGGCCAAGTTGATTCAGGCAGGCAAGGGCCCAGGGGGCATTAATTAGCAGCTCCATGCTTGCAGTCCTTGATAAAGGCAGGTAAATTTGGTAATCGATGGGCTCTGGAGATCCTTGATATTCCATTCTTCCAGGAGCAATCTCCAACTTCCAGAGGCAGATGGCTTCATGGCTTCATTTCCTCGATTTGACCCGATTCCCTATTTCTACACTAACTAACTACCTGTCCTTAATTCTGGCTTCACTACCACGGTTTCATGGATCCTGGCACAAGACACAGACTCCTAGTCAGAGACAAAGGATCATTTCTTAATTGCTACATTAGAAGAAACCAGAGTGCCAACATTTTTGCATCACATTCTCGACTCCCAATTCCAGAGTGCAAGTGCAAAACGACAGATGCAGACCTCAAATGAGAAGCCATTTATTCATTCACAGACTCCGGCCCCATTGGGGCTCATTTTCTGGATGCAAAAATGGCCGTCAGTTACAGAGGGGATTTTGGTTTTATAGGGTAAATGAAGATGGTTTAATCCTTGGAAACTGTGGACATGCAGTTTGGTCAGTCAGGGGCTAGTTGTGCAGGTTAAAACTTTAACTTAGGAAGGTAGTTGTGAAAAGGTTGAAACTCATTGTTATCTGGGGAGAGAGGAGTCCAGATCCAGAGGGACCAGTACTCAAATCTTGCCCATTGCTTTTTTTTTTTCCTCTGGAATTCATTGTTTCCTGGAGTTTCCATATATTTGCTGTGCCTCCATTTAGGACTAATTTGCAATGGGGAAGGTCAAAGTCCAGAACCCAGCATTCAGTATCCACCCCTTTCCTTCAGAGCCCATTGTTATTAGGAAGAGATTTACTGGGAAGTTAATGCTTGGTTAGTTTCCCCTCCCTCTTCCCAAGCTGCATGTCTCTCCGCTTTTCTTTGGAGGTCTATCTTGTAGGAATATTATTTTCCATAATCCTTCACAAAGGGCAACACAAAGAGGTCTAGATAATACCTGCATATGCAGAGGGTTATATTATATGAGGAACTCAGAGTATAGGGAACCCAAATCTTTCATAATGGGCTAAAGCTTGGGTGACATTTGTCTCAATGGAAGACATTATCTTTATTTTACTGGATAGAAAACAAATCTTCCCTTTGCTCCAGAGGAACACAAGAAAAGGAAATCCAGAGGTACTCTAAATATATACTTTTATTCTATCTATATGAATATCTCTATCTGAAGGCTATTTATTATATAAACATCCTTGAAAAAAAAAATCCAGAACAAAAACTCTGTTCACAAAGTAAGTGGACATGTGAGATTCATAAAGAATTGTCTCCCAACTTGCTCATGGAATATCAGAAAAATCCAAAATGCACCTGGACATCATGATCTCAGAAGGGGGGATGGCAGGAGTTTGGAGATCATAACTCTAGAGCAAAACCATTATAAGGACTCAGGCACAATCATACTTTTTTTCTGCCATGCTGCAAACTGGAATTCCATTTTCATTTAAGTGCAAAATAAAATTGACTTCCCTCATCTTTTAATCCCAGATCTTCAGTCATAACTGCTGACAAGTCTATATTTAAGCATTGATCTGGTTCCTCTAGTGGTCTAGACAACAGTGATCTAAAAAGTGATCATAAAAAGGAGATTTATTAGATTGGCTTACACGACCAGAAGCTGGATAGTCCACAATGGCTGTCTGCAGGCTAGAGAGCTGGAAGAACCTGTAGCTAGCAGTCCGAGAGGCAGAAGAACCAGAACACGAAGGATCAACAGTGCTACTCTAGTCTGAGACCAGGGCTTCTGGAAACTCCCTGGAGAATCATTTGCAGAGTTTGCTTTGGAAGAGTGAAGGAGTGAGAGTCCAATATCCTCAGATGATTGAAGCAGCGATCAAGAACCCATTCAAGAAGAGTCCAGCTTGCATCTGCATCTGCATTTGTTTCCTTGTTCTTCCAACTTTTTTTCCATCCAAACCACCATCCTACTGGGTGGCACTGCCCACGCTTAGGGAGGGTCTCCACTTCAGTTCACTATCCCACATTCTAATTATTCCTAGACATGCCCTCACTGACACCCCCAGAAGCCTCTTAATCATAGGCATCTCTTAATCCAATCAAGTTGACAATTCAAATTAACCATTACAATGACCTCTCTTCCTCACACAAGTACAACAAAGAACAAGGCAGATGGAAAATTAAATATCAACTAGTTTGCTGATCAAGATGAAGGGCAAACTTAGGCAAGGGTCAGATAGACCTACTAACTGAACTCCAGAGGTACACAGATATAAATACAACTTGCAGGTAGAGTAAGAATGTCTGTTTTCTTGAGCTCTCAAAATGAAACTCCTAAAAGGAAGAAAAGAAGATTTAGTCCATCATATTGATACCGCCATTTACCGGTGACGAGTTCTGCTCCTTCTAATGTTGAAGATTGAACACTAGAGAAGCACGCCAAGGCAAGCATATTAAGCAGGTTTATTTAAAGGGAATAATACAGACTTCTCCTGGCAGGGAGAAGGGGGCCATGGCTGATGTTCTAAAAGTCCCAAGAAGTGAGCGCACCCTACATCTTTTATAGGTTAAAGTCTCTTTTGTTCTCCAGTTTTCTCCCCCCTTATCTCTCTCTCCTTCCTGCCTACGTGACTAGGCCTGGTTTTGCATAAGTGAGAAGCCATGGGCAGGGGGAGGGCCAAGGTGATTCAAGCAGGCAAGAACCCAGGGGGCATTAATTAGCATCTCCTTGCTTGCAGTCCTTGATAAAGGCAGGTAAATTTGGTAATCAATGGGCTCCGGAGATCCTTGACATTCCATTCTTCCAGGGGCAGTCTCCAACTTCCAAAGGCAGATGGCTTCATGGCTTCATTTCCTCGAATTGACCCAATTCCCTATTTCTACACTAACTACCTGTCCTTAATTCTGGCTTCAATATGTGCACATTTTAATTCTTCCTACATTTACATAGGAAGTGGTAAGGGAGTAGAAAGAGGTCATGGGTTATATTAACTGAGTTTCTTCTACATGAATGGAAATATTGAGCAATGTTTTTTTTTTCCCCCAAGAGTAGGAAACAGTAACTGTGGGTATTAGAAGCATCTTGAATCCTACCCACTTCCCACCCTCTTGGCACTCTAGGCATGCCCTTCACCCTGTCCATGTCCCAGTGGTGTCTCTGAACCCCTGGAGGACACAGTCCATGTACCATTTATCTTGGTATCCCTAATATTCTACTTGACAGCAGGGATCTAATAAATAACCCACAAATTAATATGCATGATCTTCTATTTAAGCTCTGTGATGGCAGAGACACCTCCTTTAATTTTTATTCCCCATGCTGCTATTAATTAATCTTATTTGATTACATGCCCCAGAGATCTTAGACTCCCTTAAGAAATGGGCGCTTGCTGAAAAAAGAAAAAGAAACCTATTTTAATGTGGGAAGCCAGTATCATATGAACCTGTAAGAATAACTCCATTCACAGTTCAAGGCACTTCGGCACCAGATGAATAGGTTTGCTCCTTCTGCAGCGGTTGTCGGATCTTCACTCTAACATTTGACATTAACCTTTTGAGTCTGTGCCTCTCTTTTATGCCTTCTGTACATCTGCTATTGACTAACCGACCTTGTCCCCATTCAACTATTTGAGGGAGAAAATCTGATTGACCTTGTAGGTCTTCCCAGGAACTAGAGTTTTCTAAGTTACTCCACTTCACAGGTTGCCAGGTCCCCGTTTACTCTACCAACCTCAAATGGCTGGGGCTCTGGGGAGTTACTCTCTATAGGAAGCAGTTATTAGACCTGCCATGCCCTGGGGGTGGCATGTCTGATTAAGCGCCCTACCCAGAGTTCAAATTAAATGTTTATTTATGCTATCTGGGAGAGTCAGAAGAATATCATGATTTATTGAATAATTTATTGAATCCCATGTAGTAAATCCTGGATGTTTGGATGTTAACATTGAGCTAGGGTATAAAGGGCCTATTCTTTGATTAGTAGCTGTCATTGCCATTTTAAGATTCTGGAAGAGTTTGTGAATCTGTCTCTCTCTTTGCAGTCAGTGCCTTTGACTAAAAAGCCAACTTGCTTTTGGATTAAACATCTTCCCCAATGGAGTCTAGAGTCATGACACTTTGCTTTTCAAAGCTCATTTGCCAAAACAATACATGCTTTCCTCCTCAGAGCCATTCAGCTCGGACAGTTCTTTATAGAAATAATTTTACATTATCCTGATTTGGCCTTTTCATATAATATTTACCTCATGTCTTGCTAACATGAATTCAAAATAAACTTTTTGTATACTATTAACATTTTACATACATTATTTGGTCCTCCTAAGAGACCCATGAAGTAGGAATGAATACTATTTTATAAACCAGAAAATCAAGATTAAATAACTTGTCTAAGTTTGCACAACATTGTACATATAGAAATGGAGCTAAGCCCATGTCTATCAATATGTTGACACCTTTGTAGTCACCTATGTTGAATCATTTTCCAGGCTCTGTCAGGACACAGTGTATCATTTGGGGGAAATCACAAAAGTAAAGCCAACTTCCAACTCTTTTCTCTTGCTTAGCACCCCTGCCTCCCCGAGTGCCTACATTATCTGAGGTAACTGAGCATGTGTTGTCCTGGGTTCCATCCATCCATCAACATAACTACATGTTTTCATAACATATGCATGTACTTCTTGGAGCCCTAAGTTAATTTAAATCTAGATGTTGTAAAAGCTCATTATAGGACTAAGGATGATCTGGGAGCTCAGAAGGAATAAATAGGGGAAAGGAAAGTTTTGGAGAGGGTAGGATGAAAGAGAAAAGAAGGGATTTTAAGAAGTTCGTGTTCTTCTCAGTTTTGGCTAGAGTTGTGATTCTGAGTGTGACAGCAGCCTTTAAAAACTGGTAGCCAAATTCTGATACTTCTTATAAAATAAGAGATGCATTTTAAAATATCCTTTGGCAAATCAAGGAGAGCCAGCCATGTTGGGCCTCCTAGTGAACACTAGAGGGCACTAAACTCCACAGTGATGCACAGCCAGGCCACTGAGGTCCAGGTCTTGCATTGAAGTATGCATATTTTCAAGTGATATTTCTTAAAGTTATAGCACATATTAAACAAACTTGAAACTTCTTTCCTTAGCTAAATTACTTCTTGTTTAATAGATACCCATATAAGTTAATTTATTATTTTATGTGCCTGTGATATTTGTCAGTCATCATATTGAAGATATTAATATTTCTAAAGAAATCAAAAGGTCAGTCACTCATGGGGGAATAGAAAGAAAGGTTTCAGAGGCATCAGTAGGGGATACCCAAATTTCCTCCACAAAGAGGGAGGTTTAGTGAAGACCTCGAATATCACAATCATGGAAGAAGAACTACACCATCTTAGTTGGAGTCTGTCAACCCTCCTAACCCCCATGCTCTGGTGCCATGATCACAAAGCAACCTCTGACAATGATTGTCTTCTTATTGGGATCTGCCTGTGGCTGGGGTACTCAAAAGTAAACTTTTTTTTTTTTTTTTAAAGTTTTAATTGAAGATGGACACAATGCCTTCATTTTGCTGGTTTGTTTTTGATGTGGTGCTGAGAATCAAACCCAGTGCCTCACACATGCTAAGTGAGCACTCTACCATTGAGCCCCAACTCCAGCCCTCAAAAGTAAACTTTTAAATTCTAGTTTCTGTGAAAAAACAATAGTGAAAATATTATAACTAAATATTGTGTGGCAGTTACATTTTTTATTTTATGTGAGCTGCAAGATAAGGAAAAAAAATAGCATTCAGATTTTACATTTGACTACAGAGAAAACCATTAAAAAATACGAAAGCTGTTTGTGCAGGTGACAACTATGCCATAATTGAAAATGAAATCCCATATTAGCCCCTAAGAAAGATGAGGGAGGAAGATACAGCTTATGATTCATTGGCATTTCATTGTTTTATGTATATATTACCAAACAAAAAAAAACTTTTCAAAATTCCTAACTATCCAATAAGACGGATTAAACAACTAACATGGGATTGTAACCCAGGCAATATGGCAATCAAGCCCGTGTTCTTTGCCTATAGCACATTTATCTGTACAGGTACAGTGCAGCAAATACTGCATATTGCTCTTCTCAGTCATAATTCTCATAATTATTTTCCTTTTATTATATATATATTTTTTTATAAAGGTAAAAGTTTATTTCTCTCACATTCAGAAATCCCATCTACTAAGCCAGGCAAGGGGGCACACGCCTGTGATCCCAGAAACTTAAGAGGTTGAGGCAGGAGGATTTCAAGTTCAAGCCCAGCCTTGGCAACCTAAGGAGATAAAAAGGACTTGGGGTGTGTGGTTTAGTGGTAGAGCACCCCTGGATTCAACCCCCAGTATCAAAAAAAAAAAAAAAAAAGAAAGAAAGAAAGTTAATATATTTTTTATAATAAGTATTTTAATGGCTACATGGTAGAACTGTGAACAAATCCATCATTTATTGAAACTTTCCCCTTAGATATTTTGGTGATTTTAAGGTTTCCTAGGCTATAAGAAACATTACCATGAACTTCTTTTACTGTGTATCATAGATCTTTTTTCTTTAAAATTTCAGTTTATCTTCTACAAAAGATTCAGAAAGATTTTATGGGATAAAGGGATCTGGAGAAAGGGGAAAAGGAGAGATGGCTAAAGATGAAAGTAGAGGAAAGATGGAATAGGATACCAGATGGAGGTGGGGAGGGAATGTCATCAAGAACACAAATCAAGACATTTCTCTGGAGGAGAAAAGATGCCTCCTCTTCTAGAAAAGTGAGAAGGAAAAAGGATGGAGGAGAACACACAACAATTCTTTTTTTTTTTTTTTTTTTCCGGTACTGGGGATTGAACCTAGGGACGCTTAGCCACTGAACCACATCTCCAGCGCTTTTTAATATTTTATTTAGAGACAAGGTCTTGCTGAGTTGCTAAGTGCCTTGCTAATCTGCTGAAGCTGGCTTTGAACTCAAGATCCTCCTGCCTCAGCCTCCAGAGGTGCTGGGATTACAGGCGTGCACCACTGTGCCTGGCTTATACAGTTTGAGCAATTCTGAAGGAGAGGAGAGGGCGGACTGCTATAGTTTTGAGTTGAGGAAGAGGGGAACTGAAGGAACAAAAATCAGATGGTCTCTGTCATGGCAGAAAGGCACTTGATTCGGAGCATGGGTAATGTCAAAAGCTGCAGAGCTTTGGGAACCAAACAGCAAACAGAAATGAGTAAAAGGCCTTGTAAACAGCAGTTAAGTCATACTTGAAGCTGGAGTGTGAAGAGGTAGATGGCCTGCCAGTGAAGCTTCGTGGTCTTCTAGAGCAGCACTCAGTGTCCTGGGCAGGATGACCAAGGCTTGGGATGAGCTTGGCAAGTTTGGAGGCTGAGGGCCTGTCTTCTGTCTCCTGCTGGGCTCCCACCCCATTCCTAACCTCATTGATGCTCTGGTCACTCTGATAGCTTCTGACTGGTTAAGTGCCAATGTCTTAGCCATCACCACCATGATAATTGTCCTTGTCATCGTCATTGCCCGAGGGAACATTCATAACCAGCTCCCTTTGTGCCAGGTAGTGTTTCATGCTTCCCGTGTACTTCTCCTTTAACCCTCACAGTAACACTAAGGGGCTAGAAGTCTATCCCCCATTGACAGAAAAGGAAGTGGGGGCCTCAAGAAACCACGGAGTCTGCCCATGGTTACACAGCAAGGTCATACCTCAGCACCCTGGATTATGCTATTCCTTTGGTCTAGAAGCATTTACCCCAGGGAAGTACCTGGATTTCTGGCTCCCACCCCCACCTTGGGCAACTCGGGTCAATTTGAGTGTCACATTCCACCTCTTGTGGATTTGTTTTTCCATTATAACCTGAGAGAGCTGGACAGGATGACCCTGAAACTCCATTGTAACCTGAGAGAGCTGGACAGGATGACTCTGAATTTCCTTTCCAGAGTTAGCACTGCATGAGAAAAAGGATCTGAAAGTGAGAAACTAGACTCCTTCAGGAATAAAAAGTTTGAGAGCTGGACTAGGAAGGAGGCCAACAAGTAATATGGGGCATCCCCAGCTAAGACAGGGAGCCCAACGGAAAACTCCCAAGTTTCTCCACCTCCAGCAGAGGCTGAGGGAGAAAGTTCATCTGACCCAAGCACTGCATTACCTTCTTTGCCCAGGGGGTGGCGATATGCACACTTGCTCCTGCCGGCCACCTACATCCTCGCTTAACAACCACATTGATCACATTTATTAAACAGTCATCAAAATACTTAAATCTTTCCGTACTAGTTGCTAAACAGTTTTAGCCTGAGTCCCCTGGTGGCTCTCACCGCCCCCGCTGCCCGAATTTTCTCCATAGACCCTGAAGGGTTACGGAAAATAATACTCCTACAAGACAGCTTCCCAGGGTAACGAAATTAGCCAAACATTAAACCTCTCCAGCACATCCTTTCCTAGTAACAATGGGCCCTGAGGGTAAAAGCAAACTTGCATCCCTTCCCGGGTTCATCCCCATCATCTCCACCAACAGCAAACATTTACCCCGTCCCAACCCCAGTGGATCTTGAAGGAAGGAGGCAAATACTGAAACACGGTCCTGGACTTTTACCCTTCCCCATCGCAGATGAGTCCTGGAAGGAGAAAAGCAAAGAGTGAAGTTCTAGGTAACAACGGGTCCTAGAGGAAGGAAGATAAGAAGCAGTGAACACCGAGTTGTGAGCTTTTTCCAGTGACAATGAGTTTCATCTTTTTTACAACTGCCTTCCTAAATTAAAATTGTAACCTGCGGCACACGCCTGTAATCCCAGCGACTCAGGGGGCTGAAGCAGGAAGATGGCGAATTCAAAGCCAACCTGGGCAACTGTGATGCTCTAAGCAATTTGGTGAGACCCTGCCTCTAAATAAAATACCAAAAAGGGCTGGGGATGTGGCTCAGAGATCTAGTACTCCTGAGATCAATGCCTCGTGCCAAAAAAAAAAAAATTTTTTTTAACCTGCACAACTAAGTCCCTGACTGTCCAAACTGCATGTCCGCAGTCTCCAGTGAATAATTCACCCTCCTGGTAAACGAACCCCAGCTCCTTCTGTAACCTGGGAGCCATTTCCCATACCCAGAAAATGAGCCCTCCTGTGCCTGATGGATTGACTTCACTGCAGAATAAAGAAAAGCTTGCTGATCCGAGGTTTGCTTCCCATCATCTGCCTCCCTCACTTGTGTACAATGCGTTTCAGACCCCACAATGCAACTAAAGAGGTGACCCCTTACCCCGCAGGAGCCTCTCACAGCGGGCTTCTGCTAGTGGGTCAATGTGAGCTCCATTTGTTTGAGGCTGCAACCAAACCAGTCGAAGTCTTTCTATATTGCACTCACCTAAGACTGACAGGGAGAAATCAAGGAACCTGCCACAGAGATCACCCAGGAGCAGGGAAGGAACCAGTTCCACAGAGCAATCTTTCACAGGCAGTGGGCAGAAGGAATAAAGATGTTTTCTGACTGTACCTGTTGGGGGTTCAAGTACCTGCTACACTATTTTTAGTATACTTAGGAAAATCCACAATCACAACAACAAAAAGCAGAAAATGGGAAAGTCACTCATAGTTGCAAGATATAAGAGCAATTTACACAAATCCATGGTACTCTTACAGAGGTAAAATTTATAAAGACCCCAAATTCCACTCATAACAGAAAAGAAAGCATTCATGATTCAAGACAGAAGATTTTTGTCAAGGAAGTAATTTTTAATTCCTGGGAGAAGATAGAAAAATAAAAACGGCACATCAGTAGCAATAGAAAGTTTATGTCTCGCTTAACAGACTTATTAAGATAAGACAGTCATGTATCTGGATCAGCAATTCTCCATATGTGTTCTTCAGACCAACCACTCTACCAAGAACTGAATATGGGCTCTCTCCTACTCTCACAGCATTGGCTGGATCTGATCACCCACACTTACCAATGAGGAATGGAGCCTAAAGGGGTAAAGCAATGGCACCTGGGGTCCCAGAGCTCATGTGTGGTGGCACCAGAGTTAAAATGCAACTCTGCTTGACACCAGAGCTGTTTTTCCCGCCAAACAAGGTTGCCTCCAAATTAATATGAAGCTGGTAGAAATAATTTTGTAAATGGTAGAGGTGCTATAAAATAAAACGTTAATTATTAAATCGGGGATGCTCTATTCTCCTAATTCTGAATGTCAAGAAGTCTCCATAGCTTCCACATGTCTTCTGTGTCTCAGTTTCTTAAGGTTTCTATCAGCACAACCTTAGAGCTTAATACTTTTAGAGCAGGCACATGAACTGACTTGCCTGCATTTGAGCAGTAAATAAGAGAATGTGACCAACTGGCTCTCATCGCAAAAGGAAAACCAAATTGCATCAAAGGCTGCCCTGGAGCAAGAGCAGGAAGATAGCTCTAATGAACAACCTCCTGACTATCCAGTGAGATCACAGGCTGAGTCACTCAAAAAGGCTGTTCCACGCCTGCTCTTCCGGCCCCTCCCTGCCCCGGCAAAGCAGAGGCAAAAGGAGGAATTTCACTTGGGTAACTACATCAGGTGACAGAATTTAATCCCTTGGGGAAAATGCTGGAGATTAATGTGGCCAGTCGATGACAATGCTGAATTACCTCACTCTTGGGATTTCCTTCAGATCACGTGTCCAGCCCGCATGATGATCAGTGACAGGTTGTGGTTCTGGTCATTTCCAGAAAATAAATGCGTTCTTGCCACATATGAAATTTCTTTTAAGAAGAAATTTATCCTTATGTCATTTTGTTTAAAAATTATCTTAAGTAGAACCATATGAGTTTAATAACTAATATGATATCCTGTGTGTTCATTTTTGCAAAATGTATCAGGATTTGTGCTATTGTTCAGGACCGAGATTTCCAAAGCTCTCAGTTTCACTAACACTAAGGGTAAGTGGGGTTTTGATGGTTCAGCTGCTTCCTGTGTCTTGAAAACAGAAAAGTCTTCGAGGAAGAAAGCAATTTTTTTCAGATTCTTTGTCTCACCAGTGCTTTTGCCTGGCATCTCAAGACTTAGAAATTTACAGCCTGTAGAAAAAAGTAACAACTATCAGCAGATAACAATTAATTCAGAACGGGGCACTGAGCAAACCATGGGATTGCTAGCAGTGCACAGAATACTCAATAGGCCTTTCCCCTCTGGCTTTAGCCAGAATATTTTACTGGATGGAAGTTTGTTAACTCACCAACAACTCGAAGACAAATTGTTGGTGCAAGGGAAAAAGATTTATTTGGAAAGCCACAAATCAAAGAAGTGCAGGCTATCACTAACAAAGAACATCCTGTCTAAGGGTTACAGGCACAGACTTAAGTAGGAATTTCAGGGAAGCCATATCACATAGGCAGGGACCAGGGTAGTTACAAATTTCAGGAGTTCTCTTTATCTGACACAGGGCTGCTGTTATCTCTAAGTCACTGAATGTCCTGGGTCCTATAAGAAAAGTTACTGTTTAGAAAGTCTTATAACTCTTGTCTTTTTAGTTCCTTTTCCCAGGAAGAGCTAATCCTGCAGTTGACCATCAGGATACATCTTGAAGGGAAAACAGAGAAGAAATCAGAAATGCACTTTTTGCACAATAGTTTTAACCTGTTAGGTGGCTTCAGTTAGAGTTGTCATCTACAGTCAGACTAATAGAAGATTAATAATATATTGCTCACCTGTGTGACCTCCAACATCATTGGTTTTTAAAATGAACTAAAAGCAAGTGAAGCTAGAGGGTTTATTTAGATTTTCCCTTGGTTACAAAAAGAAAAAGTAAATGGTCTGCCTCGTGTCAAGTAGAATCAATGAATGTATTTTTAAAATTATGCATTTAAAATGATGAATATTTAAGGAGAAAAGCCTATGATTCTTCCCCTCATAATTCTAACATTTTCAGTCTTTGTTCTTTATTTTTCTCTTGGATCTGAAAGCACCACACTCTTATCCAGAGAAGACTGGAAGATAGCATAGAATCTTGCAGCCCACTTCAGGGTTATCAACATCAGGCCATAGGTCAGTCAGCAACAGTTTCACCTTGAGCTTTAGTTAGGTGGGCACCTCCAAATCAGGACTTCCCTCGGGTATGTGAGAAGCCAAGGGG
This sequence comes from Sciurus carolinensis, assembly GCF_902686445.1. Lineage (NCBI taxonomy): Eukaryota > Metazoa > Chordata > Mammalia > Rodentia > Sciuridae > Sciurus > Sciurus carolinensis. The sequence continues at coordinate 84,552,970 of NC_062220.1, read as the reverse complement.
AAGAGTAGCCCATTTTTCAGGGTCTCTTTCTCATCATACGTAATGTTTAAAACAGGGTCAATTTCTGATGCTGTTAGATTTAAAGGCCCAAGTGCCATCTCCAGTCTCAAGGGGAACATTAAAAATATGCCATTATGTGAAGGACATTTGCAAGGTTCTTGGGGGAAAGGCACTAAGAGTGGAGAGGATTACGATATTTAACAGGCACTTTTTACACATTCCAAGAGGTGGGGGCGAGGGGAAAGCATTATCAAATGCATCAATGTGCATATATAATGGCACAGAAAGGTCACCATTGCAGTCAAGTTTCCACCTGCAAAGGCTGAATTGGACACACATACACTCATTATTGGAAATGTTTGGGGTCCCTTGACAGCAAGAAAATAAAGCACTCCTTCATTTATGGATGTTAGTCATGGTGATGGGTAAAATCTGTCACAGCCTGGAGTGGGTGGTTGAGTGCAGCACTTAAACCCTGTAAGCTGTGGTCAGGCAGAGTGGCACACTTGGGGGAGATGTTATTCCATCCGGGGAAGATCAGGGCTGACAGTTCTACCTGTGTCACTCAGCAGTCTCAGGCTCCCTGTTCTTCCTATCTCTGCAGTTTTCTATCTGTGGTCTCTGGAGTGGAACTGTCTGTGTTTGAATTAAGGATTCAATATTACAGTTTTTCTAGATCTAATAATGGAACCATCTAGCTTCTTCACATTTGCTTTGATGTTGTATTTGTACTTATTCACCTGATCTGGGGAAGGAAGCTTGCTAGTTGTCCTCTAGCAAACACACTTAAATATAACACTCATTCTAATGCCTTTGCTAAAGACTGGATCAAAAGCACAGAACTTGGTGACTTTGGAGAATCTACTTCCTGTGGTTGTGAGAACATGGTAGAACTGTAGTGCTTTTTTTTTTTTTTTTTGGCTAGGAAAAAAAAAAATGTCCTCTAAAAGTTCCTGGCAGTCTTCTGTCTCTAAAAATGGGGGAGCTATCAATTCACACTTCAAGGAATATTCCTTTATTTTGGAAAAACCATTAGAATGGACAACTTCAGTTTTTTTGTTTTTTTTTTTTAAGTTTAATTCTGGTATAAGTGCATATAGACATTGCATATGCTATGCATTAATCGTCCTAACACTTAGAATTTAACAAATATTTGTGTAGACCTGGGTATGGGTCTAAGAGCTTTACAAATATTAACACATTCAATCTTCATAACAACTCATGTTACAGTAATGAGATTAAATTACTTCAAGGTGACATTAGAGCAGGTCACACTCAGTCTAGCATGAAAGCCTGTGCCTGAACCTCTGTGACATGCCTGAGTCTGTCCTCTTCACCTCATATCCTACACGTAGGAAAGTGCTTGGACTGAAGTAGACACTCGAGTGTGGATTGAGTCTGGCTACCTGGCACCATTCTCAAACATTCTATACACTAACTCATTTAAGCATCTTGACCACCCTGTAATATATAGATTCTGTTTCTGGAATGAGTCTGCCATTTATCATCCCAACTGGGACACTATTATAATTATAGTGGAAAAATAAGCATAATCTACGACTGTCCCAGGCAAACCAAGATATATAGTGACCTGCATTGCTATTGTGCTGCTATGCAGTTGAAGCACATGGAGGTTGATTAACTTGCCCAAGATCACATAGTTGTAAGAGATGGTAACAGGATCAGAAACCAGGTAGTTAGACTCCAGAGGCTTCCGTGGTGATATTTTGCTACAGGGAAATGAAACAGTGTTTTCCCCAATGCTGCACAACCTAATCTGCCCCAAATTCCATGTTATTTCTATTTTCTATTCTTCCCCTCCTAAGACATTTGTAACAGAATGTCCACAAATCTCATTTGTCCTCCAAATCACCTTTGAAGAAAAAAGTTATCTGCAGAAAATAAGCACAGGCATCCACAGGAACAGCCCTGGATAAAACAAATGTGCAAGTCTTCTATTGCTTTGGTCAATTTCTGGCTACTCAGTCTAATAACTACTGAGGAGAGTGTGAAGTCAATTATAATTGGACTTTCTTCTTTCAGTTCCATTGGTTTTTGCTCCATGCAGTTTGAAACTCTGCTGGTAGTTGTACACACAATTATGCTTATTATTTTGGTCTTGGTGAATTAACCCTTTTTATCGTTATGTAATATCATTTTCATTGCTAGTACTATCCCTTGTTCTGAAATCTACTTTAACAATAATATAGCCATCAGCCTTCTTTTTTTTTTTTAACAAAAAAAATTGTATTTATGTAGAAGCATTCAGAATGTCAACAAAACAGATGCAACTTCTTTTTGTTTTTTGCAATTACAGAGTGGTATTCAGTTAACAGAACAATTATTTCGTATAAGCTGCATCAGAGACAATTGAAGATGAAAAACTACTGTCTCCATAACCAATTTGTACTGTGCACCAACAAGAACCTGCTTTAAATTTCCATGCCAATTTACAGCCCCCATGCTGTACCAGGCAAGGTTAGTGGCTACTGAAAATACCACCAGGACAGGGTTATCTAAGACACATTCCATAGTGTGTCAACTATTCAAAGAAAGACTGTACAGTTTAAAAAAAAAAAAAATCTTACACAGCCTTACATTTCAAGTTTTTTCTTTAAAAGGAGTGAGTTGTGCACAGGGGGGTTAAATGCTTTGTAGACAAGAAAAAAAAAAACTGCTCTAGAACCAACTTATTCATCATCATCATCTTCATCTTCCTCCTCTTCCTCCTCTCCCTTCTTTTTCTTGCTTTTCTCAGCCTTGACAACTCCCTTTTTTGCTGCATCAGGTTTTCCTTTAGCTCTGTAGGCAGGAATATCTTTTTTGTATTTTTCCCTCAGCTCAGCATCTGCAACAGTGATTGCTGTCTGCTTGTCATCTGCAACACTGATTCCACATCTCCTCCAGTTTCTTTGCAACATCGCCAATGGACAAGCCAGGATGTTCTCCTTTCATTTTTGGGTGATACTCAGAACAGAACAAGAACAAGTCCCACCGAGGCCTCTTGGGTGCATTGGGATCCTTGAACTTCTTTTTTGTCTCCCCTTTCGGAGGGATATAGGTTTTCGTTTCTCTTTCATAACGGGCCTTATCCACCTTTGCCATGTCTTCAAATTTTCCTTTCTCTTTAGCCGACATGTCTTCCACCTCTCTGAGCACTTCTCAGAAAACTCTGAAAAGTTGACTGAAGCATTTGGGGCTTCTTCTTGTGCTCCTCCCGGCAAGTTTGCACAAAGAAAGCATATGATGACATCTTGCCTCTCGGCTTCTTAGGATCTCCTTTGCCCATGTTCAGTTGTTTTTCCTCAGTGAGGCACAGAATCGCGCAGTGCTGGACGGCTCTCACTTGCCCGGGCGCTGGCTCTATGGAGCTCAATGTACTGCAATGGCCATCGCCAACAGCCTTCTTTAGATGGACTTGTGTACGTATGCAAATTTAAAATGGGTTTCTCAGCATATAATTGATCTTATCTTTTATTCACTTGTCTTTTAATTGGTATAGTCAGATCATTCATATTTAATGTAATTACTGATAGAGTTGGACTTTGTTCTATAATTTTATTATCTTATTAGCTGCTTGTTATCTCTTAGCAATATGTGATTATGGAGGCCAGGAAGTACACTATCTGCCATCTGCAAGCTGGTCAATCAGGAATAATTAAGTCCCAGTCCAAGAGTCTGAGAACCACTGGAGCCGTTGTGGAGAGTCCTACTTCAAGTCTTCAGGCTTAAGAATAAGAAGCAATGTTGGAGAACAGAATATAGATATTCCCCGCTCAAATAGGGAGTGAATTTGCCCTTCCTCTGCATTTCTGTTCTATTCAGGCCCTCAGTGGCTTGAAGGGTGCCCATCTGCATTGGTGAGGATGGTTTTCTTTACTCAGTCCACTGATTCAAATGCTAATCTCGTCCAGAAACACATCTGTCAGGGACCAAGAAGTTCTCATTCTGAGAACATTCTGACCTTTACAATAAGCAGCAGCGCCCCTCCCCGCCTCCTGGCTGATAATTCTGACAGTATGGCGCCTATGGCGCCCACGGCTTCTCTTCCGGGACTACACTTTCCCGTCGGCGCGAACTTCACCTTCCCGCCAGCGCGAATTTGCACCCTATCAGGAACCCAGCAGAAGAACACAACCAACCAGGCTGCACCTCGTCATACCCCTCATTCCCTCAGCATAAATACCCGTGAGAACAATAAAAATTTGCAGCTTGATCAGAATTCCTGTCTTGCTGTCTCTCCCTGCGTCTCTTGTCCCTTCATTCCTTCTCTCTTAGGTTTGCCGTCCTCGTTGATGTCCTGCGGGTCGGGACACACATCCTTACCTATAAACCCAGAATAATGTTTTAGCAGCTGTCAGGGCATCCTTAACCCAGTCAAACTGACACATTAAACTCAATCATCACAATTCCCACGTTTTTCTTTTTGTGTGTGGGGAGGGCTGCCGGGAACCGGGGATTGAACTCAAGGGCACTTTACGACTGAGTTACACTCCCAGTTCTTTTAATTTTTAAAAAATTTGAGACAGGATCTTGCTAAGTTGCTGAGACTGGTCTCAAACTTGAGAACCTCCTGCCTCAGCCTCCACAGTAGCTGTAACTATGGGTATATGCCACCATGCTCTACTCTGTTTAGTTTTTCAACTTTTTTCTTTCTGCTGTTAAAGTCATTTCTATTGATCTATCTTCAAGTTCACTGTTTTTTTTTTCCTACATCCTACTATTGAGCATAAGCAGAGAATTTTTTATTTCAACAATTACATTTTTCAGTTCTAAACTAATTGATTTATATAGTTTCTACTTCTCTGTTGAGGACTTCTATCTTTCTATTCATTTCAAGAGTGGATGCTGATGGAGCATATAGTCACAGTAGCTGCTCTAAAGCCATCTTTGGTTATCTTGGTATTGGCTTCTATTGTCTTTTCCTTTAAGAATTGGTCTCATTTACCTGAATCTGTGTTTGTCAAATAATTTTATATCCTAGGTAGTACAAATGTTGAATGTGTAAACTTTGGGTTCTATTATAATTCTCAGGAGAAGATTGACTTTTCCCTTTGTCTTAGCAGATGATTCAACTGGCTAGGTTTCAACTCTAAATATTATAGGCTATGATTTTAATATCGTCCATTTCTCAAAACCTATGTTGCACTTCTTTGGTTCTATTTAACTTCCAAAGTCAAGGGGAGCCAGAGAATTGTGCAAGTTATCTGTAGATTTGGAAAATTCCTATCTCCATTTCTCTCCTTTCCAATGCATTCCCTCTCTCCCTTGCCCACAGAGATCTCTGTTCCCTTTAACTTTAGTTTAGAAAGGTGAGTTTTCTATAGGAATTTAGCCATCAATTCTGCTGCTCTGTTTTACAGCTTCATGGCTGTCTCCTGCTCTCTGGGCAAAGTTGCACAAGAAAAGCAGGGGAAAATATTGGAAAACATTGCTTTGAAGGTTGCTTCTTCAAAGTTGACTCTTATAAAGACAACCTCTCTGCTACTGTTGCTTACTTTTTAGACTATTTGTGTAGTTTCTTTTTATGTTTTGGCTGGAGTCAAATTATTTAGCTGAACACCCTAGAAGCAGAGTCTTCCAGAAAATTTTAAAATTCATGTATACTTCAACCCCATTATTCCATATTGGAGACTCTATTCCTAAAAGATAAAATCCCCTGTATATAGGACATATGAATAGGATATGCATAGATCAACAAATATTGCAGCATTGTTTGCAGTGGCAAAGTAGAATCAGAAACAAGCTGAATGATCATTAAGAGGAATATTCCATACTATGAACTATTTTTTAGCAATGGAAATGATTAAGTTGAATCTATATCCATGTGGCAGATGATTGCTAGTTATCCCTCAACATCGGTTCTCCTGTTCTTCCATAAAAATGGATTTATTTTCTGCTAGGCTCATGAATGTCCAGTGAAAAGCTGCATCTGCCAGCCTTCCTTGTAGCTAGGTGGTGTTGTGTGACCAAGTTCCAGCTAATGGGATGTGAGTAGAAGAAATGTATGTGTAATGTTTTAGATAAGGTGTCCACAAAATCTCAGGTGTGAGACAATGCAAGAAAGTTTAGAGATAAAATGGTTGGGTTATAAAAGGCCTAACCTAATCAGTGCATTACTCCCCTGACAGGGATTAACATCCCCCCAACCTACCCCCACCCCTCAGCCCCAAGTAACCACCATGATACTCTCTGCTTACATGAGTAATATGTTTTTATATGTACATATATGTATGTGTGTATGTATATATACACACACATTATATGTATGTCTTTTTAAAAAATTTTTTTTAGTTGGCAATGAACCTTTATTTTATTTATCGGTGTGCAGTGCTGAGGATCAAACCCAGTATCTCACATGTGCTAAGTAAGCACTCTGCCACTGAGCCACAACCCCAGCCCTGTATGTCTTATATATATGTATATAAACATGTTTTAGTTTGTTTTACTTTTGAACAAATATTGTCTCATAACTAAACATTTACATTTTATACTCAACTATAATTTTATACATAATTATTCTTAAGTATAATTAAACTTTATACTTAACTATATTGTTAATATAACTATATTAATATAGTTAATTTTTATAATTAATTAATAATTATAAATATTTATAATTATAAATTAAAAATTATAAATAATTAATATAGTTAATATAACTATATTGTTAAGTATAAATATAATGTAAATGTAATTATTTTATAGCTGCTATTAGTAATTAATTTTTATCATGGAAACATTTTTTACAATTTTAAGACTTGGTGTGACGGCAGGTGAGATCCCAGTGAAGAATGTCCTGAATAGTAAAGCGATAATGAAGAGATTCTCTAAAAGTCTGGTAGCAAAAAAAAGGCTATAGTGTTTCTAGGAGGCACTGGTTCATGTCCCCAGGCCCTGAGCCACAAGTCAGCAGAAAGTGCTGGTTCACTTCTCTGTCAGTGTTTTCCCAGCGTCAGAACCATGGTAAGGGTTGAGTCCATCAGAGTAATATTGTAAATCCTCCCTGAGAGATCAGTAAGCCTGGATAATGAATGACCACATACTAGTTTTTTGTCTGGAAAAAGAGAGGAGAGGCTCTAGAGCTGTGAAGAACAGCTGTGGTGTAACAGAATAATCTGAGCTTGGAGTCAAAAGACCTAGCATCAAATCCCAACCATTACTTATTAGCTATCTAACCTTTGGACAATTGCTTAGCCAGCCTGAACCTCAGCTCTCTTATTTATTAAATGGGAATAATTATACTTGCCATAAAGTTGTGAAAATTAAGTGACATAAGACATGAGAGCCCCCGAGTATTCAATCATTTGTTAAAAGTGGTTCTCCGGGACTGGGGATGTAGTTCACCGGCAGAACAAACTTTGGCACAGCATGTATGAGGCCCTGGGTTCAATCCCCAAAATGGAAAAAAAAAACTTGTTCTCTGTTGTCATAAAATTCTTAACATTGAAATTAGTGGTTATTAATAAGATTCTTCCATTTCCTGTTTGATGGTAATCCAAATGATTTCATGGACATAGATATCATAATGATTTGTGGACATAGTTTTCATTTAATATGAAGTTTCATGGACATTTAAAAACAATTAGTCCTCATGCATCAGCTATACACAGAGAAACTTTAAGTAATCTTAGATAAATCAATAAGCCTTAGTTTCTTCTTCTGTGTATTGGGACTAATATTTCCTTCCCTATTTATCACATAGAATTGTTGCATTTCTAAACAAGATACACAGTTTGTAAAAGGCATTAACAAAATTAAAAGTACTAAGCAAAGATATGATGCTACTTTTTAAAAATTGTCAATGGACATTTATCTAGTTATTTATGTATTTATTTATTATGTGGTGCTGAGAATCAAGTCCAGTGCCTCACAAGTAATAGGCAAGCACTCTACCCCTGAGCTATGACCCCAACCCAATATGATGCTACTTTTAAAAATAATATTTTATCTTTATCACAAAGGAAACAGGAAAATGAAGTAGAAGGGGAAAATCACTTAAATGCCTAGCAAACATGCCATTAAATACTTAATTGAGTCTTTGTTATTTTTTAGTATATAGTATAAAATAATTTTGATCACCACATAAGTAATTTAAAATTTTTCTATCATTTTACAATAAGCAATTTCTATGACATTATATAAAATTATAAACATTCTTAATGACTCTATAATCTTCCCTTCAGTAGGCAGATACTACTTAAGATACATGAATATTTTTGTCATCAATATTAAAGGTGATGCACAGAACATCTTAGTGTGTAAACTTTTCCATATTTATAATTATTTTGGAATAGAATTCCCATTCTACAATATTACATCATGCCCAGTCACACTGGGAATGATCAGATTGACTCTAAAGTTTGGAGTGGGCAGGAAAAATCTGTAAGATTTCTATATTTGGATTGTCTTAAGGTATCTTTAAGTCCTGGCTTCTACTTTAAGAAAGGAAACTGGAAATCATAAAAGATGATTTATGGATGTGATTTATGTAAGAAAAATGGAAGTACACAAATCAACGGATGGCAGACCAGGGAATGCTTTGTCTTTGGCTTTGAATCAAACAATTGGCAAAGTAGATGAATGCTTACATGTTACACATTAAAATAAAATGCAGAATATATGTTTGTATCCATTTTAGTATTTCTCTTCCTTAAGTGAAACTTTTGATCATCTAACTAAATATGGGTCTTATTAATAAACACCAATGCTAATTAATATAAAAATACATAATTTAAACATAAAGTGTTGTGTTTAATATAAATAACATACAAATGTAATTAATTGTATGTAATATAATTAATTGTATTCATATGAAATACTATGCCATATGTATATATTATGTTGTATTGTATTACCTTATATTATGTTGGTATATTACATTGTATTATATTACATTACACTATGTGGATTGTGGTCTAGGTCTTCAGTATGATCTGTCTTTCTCGTGGGCAGCATTGCCAGTGTCAGTGGTATGTTCCCAGTGCCCACACTGGCACTGTTACGTGGAATACTACTTGTGATATTTGTGATCTCCTATAAAAATTTCTCTGTAAAAAATATGCTGCTTATTTGTTACTATTTTTACTAAAGAAAAAGATCTTGTTGTCATTGTAAGAGTCATAACTGCCTGTCTCTTGTACTTCACATTTTCTGCCCTGAGGAAAGCAATAAAAAGAGTCAAAACACTGTGTCCTTTCTGCAACGATCACCTACTCACACTGACAGTGGGCCAGTGGCCTGGAGTGGGGACAGAGCCACACCCTTGATACCGCTGTTTACCAGTGATGAGTTCTGCTCCCTCTAATGTTGAAGTTTGAACACTAGAGAAGCACGCCAAGGCAAGCATATTAAGCAGGTTTATTTTTTTATTTATTTTTATTGTAAACAAATGGGATACATGTTATTTCTCTGTACATGGAGTAAAGGCATACCATTTGTGTAATCATACATTTACATAGCGTAATGGTGTTTGATTCATTCTGTTATTTTTTCCCTTCTCCCCACCCCTCCCACCCCTCTTTTCCCTCTACAGTCCCTCCTTCCTCCATTCTTGCCCCCCTCCCACCCTCATTATGTGTCATCATCCACTTATCAGTGAGATCATTCGTCCTTTGGTTTTTTGAGATTGGCTTATCTCACTTAGCATGATATTCTCCAATTTCATCCATTTGCCTGCAAATGCCATAATTTTATTATTCTTTATGGCCAAGTAATATTGCATTGTATATATATATATATATACCACAGTTTCTTTATCCATTCATCAATTGAAGGACATCTAGGTTGGTTCCACAATCTAGCTATTGTGAATTGAGCAGCTATGAACAGTGATGTGGCTGCATTTAAAGGTAATAATACAGAGTTGTCCCAGGAGAAGGGGGCCATGGCTGATGTTCTAAAGTCCCAAGAAGTGAGCGCACCCTACATCTTTTATAGGTTAAGGTCTCTTTTGTCCTCCAGTTTTCTCCCCCCTTTTCTCTCCTTCCTGCCTATGTGACTAGGCCTGGTTTTGCAGGTGAGATGCACAAAGTGAGAATCAAATGGGAAGGGGAGGGCCAAAGTGATTCAGCCAGGCAAGGGCCCAGGGGGCATTAATTAGCAGCTCCTAGCCTGTAGCCCCTGACAAGCACAGGTAAATTTGGTAATCAGTGGGCTCCAGGGATCTTTGCATTCCATTCTCCCAGGGGCAGTCTCCAACTTCCAGCGCCAGATGACTTTCATGGCCTCCATTTCCTCATTTGACCTGATCCCCTATTTCTACACAACTGCCTGTCCCCAATTCTGGCTTCACCCTCACCACCAGCCTGCTATGCTCCATTTCTGGTGCTCTGGGCTTTTGGATAATGAGGACTCTTACCTGAGGCAGAGGGCAGGAGCTGTGCAGATGGCCTGGGGGACACTTGGCCCTGCATTTTGTTGGGAAGAACAGATAGTAATAGCATCTTTTTGGCCAGTGTCTGTTTCAGAATGTCCTGAAAATTCAGTCCCGATTCATGAACAATAATGACACTGACAACAATAATGAAAGCTCTGTCCTGGAGAGAGAACTGTCCCCCAATTTTGACAGATCACAAAATAGAGTCTCAGGGTCATATGGCTGTTTCAGTTTTCCACTTAGTTAATTTTATTTGCGACAGCTACACTTACTTGCCTTTAAAGAAAGAGTATGATTTTTTAAAAAAATAAAATAAATAAAAATACAAGCTTTTATGTTGGGCACTTGACAAGTAAGTTTTTCTTTTATTAGCAATTTTTGAATCAAGAGACTTGTTTTGCTGGTAGTTTCATTTTGTAAGAAGAGCTCTTTCTTAGATAACCAGAGGTTTCTCTTGCTTGACCTGAAAATCTTTAATCCGGTAGACATAAATGACACTGTATCACAACCTCTCATAAAATGTTTTGTTTTCACAGAGCATCATATTTTACAGAAAAATATCATGAAAGATTTAGCAGAGGGAGTTCAAGTCTGCCTTAAAAATGGCACCTCCTAAAACAGCTCCCTCAAATCCTATTTTTCTTCTTTGGTTGAGTCTCCATGGGTTCTGCACTGAGGGCAGCCTTCTTTAAATGCCTCCCTTTTTGTTTCCTGCATCTCAGATCACACCAAGGTTTTCTCTCCTGACCACTCTTTCTCATCTGGATCCCTAGCCTGGGGCGCTCCCTAGGATTCCCTCTCTTGCCTCTTACTGGGTCCTTCCCAAACCCTCCCCATCTCCCAACTTCACTCTTCCATCTAACTGATGCTTGGCAGTAGAAAATGATCATAATGTTTTGAATGAAGAAATGCTTTGGTTTAAATATGGTTTGCTCCTCTGAAACTCATATTGAAATTTAATCCCCACTGTGTGGTATTAAGAGGGTGGAAACAATCCAACTATGATATTTAAAGTCAGGGCCTTTGGGAGGTGATTAGAATTTGATAAGGTCACCAGGGTGGCGCTCCCATTACTGAATACTGGTGGCTTTGTGAGAAGAGGGAGAGAGTCCAGAATACACACACATGCTCCCTGCCTATCACTGCATGATGCCCTCAGCTGCTTCGGCACTCTGCCAACAAGAGGGGAGATCAGCAGATGTGGTCCCTCAACCGTGGACCAGAAACGAGAGCCAGAATAAACCTCTTTTCTTTATACCTTACCCATTCTGTGGCAGACAATGAATAACCATCGGTTAATAAATCCATTAACCAATTATTTCCTCTTGCCCTCTGAGTTCTGTTTCCTCTGCTATTTCACACTCAGCCTGTCTGAGCTACTTTTCCCTGTAGGTCCCTGTCTTTCTAGTTGTTTTTTTCTCCCAGATTCCCAGATTTTATAAATATGAATATTCTGGTTTCCTGTCACTCATTTGTCCAACTAATCAGCGTCTGACCCCAGCATGAGGAGCAGAATCTTCGGGCTCTGGGTCTGGTGGGGCTCTGCTAACTGTCTCTCAATGATCCAGACTCAGAACTGTAAAACCAGTATGGATACATCTCCCCTTCTTCCCATGTCATAGAACCATCCAGACACCAAGGCAAGTTGATTTTGTTCTGAAAATATTCCTATCTCATCTCCCCTCCCCCTCCCCCCATTTTCCTGGTCACCACCTGGTTCAGGTTCTAATCCCATGCCCTGGTGCCTGGTCTCCTGTGACAACTTCATCTGGAGCCCTTGACTCTGGGCCATCTGTGCTCATTCCATCTGTACACTGCTACCTTCCTTTAACCACCTCCTTCCTCTCCAACAAATAGAGTTGTAAGATTACAGAGGATTATAGAGGAGACAGTCAACCCACTTACTTTAGCAATTAGAAAATGAAGGTTTGGGGAGATAAATGAGTTATTCAGGGAGGTCACATAGCTAATTACTTATTCTCTGTGTAGAGTCCTCAATGGCTCCCCAGTCTCTGCTTCCTAGACATTCAGCTCTATATTACATTCTTTCCCTTTCTTCTTCCTCATGTATTCCTCAGGGACCATTTTCTTGCTTCAAGTTTACAATTAAGTAGATAGAAAATTCAAAGAAATTGATCATTTCAGTACTAGACAAAAATTCTCTTCTTCTTTTTTTTTTTTTTACCTAATTAGTGTATTCTAATTTTAAGTCCTTAAACATTTTAAATATACTTACAATTTTTTTGTTTGTTCTTTTTAGTTATACATGACAGTAGAATGTATTTTGGCATATTATATGTACATGGAGTATAACATATTCTAATTAGGATCCTAGTCTTGTGGTTGTATATAATAGGGAGTTACCCTGGTCGTGTATTAAAATACAAGGCTAGGAAAGTTATAGCTGATTAATTCACTGTCCTTCCTATTCCCCTCCCCATTTCTTTCCCTTCATTTCCCTTTGTCTAATTCAATGAACTTATATTCTTCCCCTCCCCACCCTCCCTTGCTGTGGATTAGCATCCACATATCAGAGAAAACATTTGACCTTTGATTTTTTGAGATTGGCTTATTTCACTTAGCATTACACTCTACAGTTTCATCCATTTACCTGCAAATGCCATAATTTGATTCTTCTTTGTGGCTGAGTAATATGCCATTGTGTATATTTACCATATTTTCTTTATTCATTCATTCATTCATTGAAAGACACCTAGGTTGGTTCCATAGCTTGGCTACGGTGAATTCAGCTACTATAAACATTGACATGGCTGTGTCACTACAGGGTGCTTATTTTAAGGCCTTTGGGTATAAACTGAAGAGTCGGATAACTGGGTCAAATGGTGGTTCCATTCCAAGTTTTCTAAGGAATCTCCATACTGCTTTCCATAATGGTTGTGCCAATTTGCAAAGATTCTCCTCTTGAGAGAATGTTGCAGGATCAGATTTTCACTTCCAGGATGGTAGGAAAGGGAAAAGAGAGTAAGTCAGGAAGACCAGCCAAGGGATGAGAAATATTCACCCTGAAGGTGGGAGGTGAAGGAGGTCCTCTCACAGAGAAGAGACTCAGAACATACTACCTGTTCCTCTGCCTCCCCCACCCCACCCCGCATATCATACAACTCTGTGTCCCTCCTTGCGCCTTCCTGGCTTATCATTTTATTCCAGCCAATACCACAGGAACCATGCATGCCAAGGTTTGTTTCTTGCCTTCTGCTCTGGGCTTTTCTGATACCACTGTGAGAAGCAGTCAGCCACACACCTGGGCGGGAGGCCCAGAAACACTAGGAAGTTAACACTGCAGGGAGCAGACTCTTCCCCACAGAGAAGGGGAAGCACCGCAGGGATATGGCCCCTTCCGCTTCTAGAGCACACAATTCTGACGTGCACTCTGCATAGCTCATGGGGGTGCTAGCAGGATCCTCTAGCCTCGGTTCTCCAGTGGTGAACCTCTTGCCAACAGGCTTCACTTTTCCAAGTTACTCACTCTTCCCAGTTCCTCTCCCTCCCTTTTGCAACCACTTCCAAAAATAAACCATCTTCTTACAAGTCCTTATCTCAGGTTCCACTATTGGGAACAAATTCAGAATAAGACACCTTCTCAGCTCAGACCACAGTTCACCTGTGACAATTTTCTATTCCAGTCTTCATACTCATGAGTCCCCCAGAGAGAGGGATGGGAGCCTAAGGAATGAGGCAGATTGAACGGAAGCAGTGGAAGGATTTCTCTGTGAGATGGGCTCATGGTTACTGTTACTATTTTTTTTTTTTTTTTTTTTTTTTTTTTTTTTTACTTTTTCTAGTTGTAGATGGACACAATACCTTTACTTTATTTATTTATTTATTTTTATGTGGGGCTGAGGATTGAACCCCGTGCCTCACACATTCTAGGCAAGGGCTCCTCCACTGAGCTACAACACCAGTCCCATGTTGGGACAAAATGTGTTTTCTCCTCCACCCACTGGTGTGCTTGAGTTTTTCCAGTGGACTTTGGAAAGAGTTGCATTGGATGCTGATATAATTTTTCTGTTACAACTCTTAGAATAACACTAAACTCTAGTGCAGTAAGTCAAATGTTCCCTAAAGAAGATGGAAACTTAGGCAAGAATCCTTAATTAGAAATCATACTTTAGTGGAGATAAAAGGGGGTTGTGTCTCTGTCTGAATTCATCTCCCTGTGACCAGCTCAGAGAAGTTCCTGAATGGCAAAGGCAAGAGAGCTTCTGCCTTTATGTGTAGGAAAGAATTAATCTTACCAAAGAGGGGTCCAGCCTTGTCCTGGCTTCCAGGGGTTGATCTCCAGGCCACTGGAAAGCCTTGCCTGACAAGTGGGTCTTTGCTTACTTGGGCTACACAAGATGGTCTAACAATGAGATTCGTGGTGGGGCTTTCAGTCACATAGTACCTGTGCTACCTTTGGATAGGGTGGATGCTAAAGGTTGGCACCTGGCCAGCCAACTCTGTCTATGGGATTGAGCCCCAGCAAAAACTCTGGATATGAAGACTCAGGTGGCATCCCTGGTTATCAAAGCTCTGTACACATCTCACCTATCACTGCCAGGAAAGTCGTGCTGTCTGTGAGTCCACTGAGAGAGAATGACTGGAAGATCCATGTTTTAAACTTTCCCCCACGTGTCTTTTTTCTTTGTTGGTTTTAATCTGCAACAAACCATGACAATAGGAATAACCACTTTTAGTGAGTTCTGTGAGTGAATTCTCTTTTAGTGAATTATTGAACCCGGAGGTAAGGTAGTCTTGGAGATCCTCAGACTTGCAACTGGTGTTATAAATTTGAAATAAAAAGTGTTGGGGCTGAGGGTTTAGCTCAGTGGTACAGCATTTGCCTAGTACATGTGAGGCCCTGGTTTCGATCTTCAGCACTGCATAAAAATAAATAAATAACATGTACAGACAGAGAAACAACATGTATCCCATTTGTTTACAATAAAAAAAAGTGTGTGCTATAGGAATAAATTATCTATACAAAGCACACATAATTAAATTTGTTTAAAAAATAAATAAATAAAATAAAGGTTAAAAAAAAAAAGAACAGCTGGGTATGGTGGCCCACACCTGTAATTGCAGTGATTCGGGAGGCTGAGGTAGGAGGATCTCCAGTTTAAAGCCAGCCTCAGCAACTTAGTGAGGCCCTAAGCAAGTCAGTGAGACCCTGGCTCTAAATAGAATACAAAAAAGAGCTGGAGATGTGGGTTAGTGGTTGAGTGTCCCTTAGTTCAATCCCTGGTATCAAAAAACAAGAACAACAACAACAACAAAAGGTCTGTGGACTGTTCACAAACTTTACATCACCATATGGTATAGACCAGGGAGGCCAGACAACTATAGGAAAAAGACAAAGATGAGCAAACTATATTTTCTGTCAGATCTAGTTAAACATTTCTGTTTGTTCCAGTTGGATTTCACTGGCATATGGGGACGTAAAGGACCAATTATAGCCATGATTGGACCATAGCCTTAGAGATAGATTAAGAAGGTCCCTGTCCTCAAGCTAATGTGAGAGATCTGGGATCTCAGGGAAAGGCAAGTTATGGAGTAGGTGAGCAAAACTGGGGCTCTGAAGTTTTGGTAATTTTTCTCCATGTGGAAGTTGTCCCTCATTAATTGAACTCAAGAGAATGCAACCATGAGCTAATAGGTTTCCTTATGAAATTCATTTAGGTCCATGACCCTGTCTTTTGCTTCTGCATCCACTATAGGACCCAGTACAACACAAAACATAGAGCAAGTGAATAGTAATTCCTAATTTTTAAATTGATTCTTTCGTATACAAGTATTTACCCCACTGGGGTAAAAGAAGACTTGAAGAACTTAAACTAAAAAGAAGTTTTTGACATGTTCTTATAAACGCATTTTATTTCATTGCTAATTGTAGTTTTTTTCTTTTTTTCTGATTTGAGAGAAAATTTAAAAAAGGAACTCACAATTTTATCCTCTTTCTTATACATTTTTCAATTTTATGCACAGCTTTCATATTATCTGAAATCCCTGCTAAATATTTTGTAGAATATAGTATATGAGCAAGAACCATGATCAAAGTATGCCTTCAGGGGATAACTGGTGCTGTGAGAAAGGCAGTTTAGAGAGTTGAGCTGTTGACCAGGACTCTCTGGTGGAGCCAGGAGCTGGAGAACCCAAGTCCCCATGGGGGAGAGCACCACCATCCTGGAAAACCCAGCAGGATTTATCAAGGCCTCAGAAAGGAGCTTGTTTTTTCATTTGAGCTGTTGCATCTTGGTTCTGTTTATTATGGTAGTTGAACTAAAATAATGCGAAGTTTGGTACCATGAAGAAGGGTACTGTTGTAAGAAAGAGCAAAAATATTTGGCATGGCTTAGCAGCTGAGCATCAGGAGGGAAGAACACGCATGCCATACATCTGGACTCCAAAGGCTGCACTCATCAACCCTGCTGATTGCTAAGAGAGGGCTTCTCAGCTCACCTGCCGTGAGTGGCTACAGTGTGCTGGCAACTCCACACGCTCTGCTCTCCCCGTCGCGGGTTTAGGGGCCACAGTGGCCACTTCCCCAGTCTGATTGCTCTCAGCCTAGAGTAGCCTGTTTCTTACCAGCGATCCATTTAAATACTACCTCAATGAAAATAAAGCATACTTTTCATTCTTTTAGACTGAAAAAGAAAGTAACCTCTTTTAATTTTTTTTAATAAAACCATTCAGACTTTTTCTGTCTAAAGTTACACAGATTATTAAAAAATGGACCAATTTCAAACTAGTCCCTCCCTCCTTCCCCCAACTTTCTAGAGCAAAGACTGTGAAAGTCAGCGTGCAGCACAAGTCACCTATAGTAAACTCAACACTTTGGGTTTTTTTCACCCCTGCATACCTATAGTCACAGGTGGCATGGGAATTTTAAAGAATTTTGCTACTGATTTTTCTTTTCAGATTTGTTTTTAAGCCAGGCGTGGTAGTGCATGCCTGTGATCCCATCAGCTGGGAGGCTGAGGCAGGAGGATCACAAGTTCAAAGCCAGACTCAGCAAAAGCAAGGGCTAAGCAACTCAGTGAGACCCTGTCTCTAAATAAAACACAAAATAGGGTTGGGGATGTGGCTCAGTGGTGGAGTGCCCCTGAGTTCAATCCCCAGTACAAAAAAATAAAAAAAGTTTTTAAATCAAGGCTTTGTGGTCTCTGACAATGACAGTAGGCAGAGGGGTATCCGTGGTCTGTGACCAAATGAAGCATTTGGTAACATACTGGATTCATTTATACCCCAACTTATTTCAGAAAACTTAATACAACTTAAAAGTTATATAAAAATATTAAGGGCAATGTAAAACCTAAGTAGGAAGGACTTTTTTAAAAACCAAAATGATGATAATTTTTAAAATAATTTTTCTGTAATTTCAAAAAATGATCATTTTAAAAGGTAATTTTCAAAATAGGGTAGAATTATGACATACGTATAGATGTGAAAATGAAAATGTATTAAAGGTGCTGTTAATAAGGAAACTGCTAAGGGTCCTACAATCTGCTTAAGGGAGAAGTGAAAAACATAATTATAGATCAGAAATATTGAAATCAAAGTACAAATGAAGCAGAGCAGACCTCTTTTTTTCTGTGGAAGAAGGAAGTCAATTCAGTCTTGACTAGATGGGACACAATCTATAGACAAAATACATTTGCTCTCAGTAACCTGTAGTTTTCAGAGTTACAAAATGGCTTTCCTGTCATGGAATCAGACACCCAGAGGAGGATCCTACACAGTCTAGACCATGCACAGTTTCCAATGAAGTACACATTTCCTCCTATACATTAAATCAAGTGACAATGAAGCTAATATAAAAATACATACCAGATTGGAATAGGAGGGGAAGAAGTCTACTTTCACAAAGAAGGGGAAAATCTAAGCTCTGGCAGTTTACTTCTTGTTTTTATTTGTCTCAGAATTCAGCTGAGAAGTTGATTTGCAAGTCCAGCCCATGAATTTTATTTATCTCCTAATCCTGGCAATATTCCCATATGCATGATGACCTTTTATGATATTTTGTTTAATACTTCAGGGCAGACACATTTTTCTTTCCAGCTGTGTGAACTTTCCCCTTTATTATTTTGGATGTTTTTTATCTGTTTGCACAGTTTATTCTTTTTATTTTAAAAATTAAGACTGAGAATATGATGTGCCCTGACACTAATGGGATCATATGAGTTATTGCATCTGTGGAAATTGTAGATTCTTAAGGACCTGTAGCATCAAGCTATTGGCAGAAAAGATGAAATTTAAAGATACCTTTAATAGTGACTGTGGCACTTCTTTATGAGTCTTGGGAGAAGCTGAAAATGAAGAGGCAACCCAAATTTATTGGAACTGAATGTCTGCCACTGCCCTTTTTCTACTGTTTAAAGCTATGAGGTGAGACTCTATTGGCCAGAGTCCATTCTGATCCTTGTATGAGTTTACAGAGCAAGAGCAGTATGTAACAAGCACAAGTTTCTCATAAAATTCAGTTCAGCGGAAAACCTAACCCTCCAAATTACCAGAAGAACAATTAAACTCTGAAGGTGAATAATTTATCCTTATGATTCATATTGAATTGAGACTCTGCCCCCTGTACCTTATGCCCCTCTCACCCCCGCACCTCCCCCACACCGCCCGCCATTATTTCCACCAGGGAAATGGCTTTTTTTGGTTTTCCTTTCAGGGGATCTCCATTCTCAGATGACTCCAAGAGACTTTAGAGAAGGTCATTCATTCTAAGGGGCTTAGTACTGGACAATATCACCATAGGAGAAGAGAGAAAAAATATGGAAAATTGGGTCAGTCAGGAACTGAATTTTTTCAGTTAATGCTATTCTCTGTCACTAGATGTCACTATTGAAAGCTGAGTTATCCTCCCTGCCCAGGTCCCATTCAGCTCTTTTCCTGTTTTAGATTTTCTTAAAAGGACAGATCAAAGAACATACATAAATCTAATGTCCTCTTCCTGGGCTGGGGATATAGCCCTGGGCTCAATCCCCAGCACCGCAAAAAAAAAAAAAAAAAAAAAAAATTCCTCTTCCTAAATGTCATGATATGATAAGGTAATAATTTATAAGAGACATTCGGGCACATATTTTGCCTGTCGTTGCCACAATTTAGAGCTGCTTCCTCTAAGTCTTGTACCTTTACCAGTAACTTATGTTGTTTGTTTGCTTTACTCCAGGTGTTCGTGGAGCACATGGGGAAGAACATGAGCATTTATCACGGATTCCAAGAGCTTTGGTCCACTGGAATATTGGTCCTGGGATTTGTTCTGACTCTATTGCATCATCCCGTCTTTCTGTTCAACTCCATCATTCCCAATAGCAAACAAGCTGCAATCTCCCATTGACCAGTTTCTGCCTGACTTCTCTGTTCTCATTCACAGAAAAGTTTGAGTTGACTAAGCGCTCTGTCTCCACTTCCTCTTCTCCCTAGTTAGACTTTTAGGCCCACCTAGGCTCAGGAAAACACACGTTGCCAGATCCAATATCTAGTTGCTCACAGTCCTCATCCACCTTGCCATGGCTGATTGCACCTTCTTACCTGCTAAAACCTTTTGCCTCCTGATTCACCTCAACATCCCTGGCGTCTCCTTTTCGTCTTAGCTGAATATTGCTCTCCTTCATGGCATCTCCCTGTGGGGTGCTCCAAGGCTTCGCCTTGGACATCATCTCTAGGCATGCCCACACCCTAGGTGACCTCATATGTTTGTGTGACTTTGATAACATCTGCATATGCTGACTTCCAAATTAGTAGCTCAACCCTGACCTCTTCCTCCACTCCAGCCTCCATATCCAGTTTGCTGTTTGGCATTTCCGCTTGCTCATCTCACAGGTCTCATATTTTACACATCAGTGACCTCATTCTTACTCTCCCCCTCAAACCCAGTTTCTTACCAAATCTCGTCCATTTCAGACTGATGCTTCTATTCACCCTGTTGCTCAGGCCCAATATTGTAGAGTCATTCCTCACTCCTCTCAGACTCCATCGCCAAACCCAGTGGCAACTTCTACGGGTCCCAGCTTCAAAGGGCTTCTTGAACAGAACAGTTCTCACCATCTCCACGATGATGCCTTGAATTAGTTCGTTTTTCATTGCTGCAGTGAGATATCTGAGTCCAGTTACTTCTGAAGAGGAGATTGATTTAGTTCATCGTTTTGGAGGCTGCAAAGCCAAACAGCATGGTGCAAGCCCTGACGAGGACCCGCCTTGGCTGCATCACCTCATGACAGATGATAATAGCAGTTCACATGTGGAAGCAAGAGATCCCCTCTCAAAATAGGAAGCCAGAGAAAGCTGGCTAGTGTGGGGCCTGACTCGGGCTTTTGTAACAACCCTCTCTGGAGAACTAACAAGGTCAATGGCACACAGCCAACTGACCTTTCTCTAGGCCCCACCTTTTAAAGGTTCCACTTCATCTCCCAATATCTCCACCCTGGGAACCAAACTTCCAACATGTGAACCCTGAGGGAGGCATGTCCGAACCATAGCACCCCTCCACAGCAAGTCAGCACAGTCTCATCACTGGGGCTGGTCACCCTGTCTGACCCTCGTGCACCCTTTATACTCGGAACTTCACATGGCAAACAGAGTGGACTTTTAACAAAGTAAAGCAGATCAATCATTCCCGGCTCAAAACACTAATGGCTTCCATTTCCCTGTCATAAAATTGGCATCCAAACAGCCTGGCCAGGCCTACCTGACCCGGCCCCAGGTGATCTCTATTTTACCTTCTATGACCCCCTAACCCACTCACTCCACTCCAGCCACGATGGTATCCTAACTGGATACTGTGGGGCCTTTGAATAGCGACTCCTTCTGTTTAGAATCCTCTCCTCCTGCAGGACCTGGCTCATGGCCTCATCAGGGAGGCTTTCGTCAATCATGGTATCCAAGCAGCATTCCCGCTCCCTATCCCTGCTTTATTTCCCTTTATGGCACCCAGCACCACCTGCCATTACCTTATGTTAATGTCTTTGGGTTTTTTTTTTTTGGTCGTGCTGGGGATTGAACCCAGGGCCTTGTGTTTGTGAGACAAGCACTCTACCAACTGAGCTATCTCCCCAGCCCATCTTTGTTTTTCTTTTGTTACAACTATGTTTCCTGAGGACAGGACTTTGGTGAGTCTTATATCCCCAGCACCTAGGCCAATACCTGGAATATCAACAACTGTGGGTAGCTATTTACTGAATGAGTGAGTGGAAGGGTACAGTGTCTCTTTTAAAGACCAGTGACTGTTGTAGGAGAGAGCATGGGGACTGGAAAGTAAGGTGTCACAACATTCTCATCTGCTTTCAGTATTCTGAGGTCTTAAACTGAGCAATTACCTAGTCATGACATATTGTTCCTGGGCCTCCAAAGCCAATCACCTTTACATTTTCCCCATGCATTCTGTTAGCATCAACACACAAATGCTTCCATTATGGTTTGGATCTTCAATTTCCCTCAAAGGCCCATATGCTAAAAGCTTAGTTGCCAGCCTGTGGTGCTATTGGGAGGTGGTAGAAACTTTAGGAAGTAGGACCTGGTGAAAAGAAGTTAGGTCATTTGGGGAATGCCCTTGAAAGAGATATAGGGAAACCAGTTCCTTTTTCTCTTTAACTTCCTAGTAACCATGAAGTTAATAGTTCCTCTATCACCATACTCCCACCTTGTCCTAGGTTCAAAAGCAAAAGGGTCAAGCAACCATGGATTGAAACCTCTGGAACTATGAGCCCAAATAAATCTTTTAAGTTGATTTTTCTCAGGCATTTTGTCACAGCAATGGAATACTGACTAACACAGTTTTCAACATGTCAATCTTACAGACTTGACACTTCAAACAACAAACCAAAACCAATTGTTTTGACATTATCTTAAAAAGTATTCTCAAAAAAAATCAATCAAATTTATAACATTTAAATATTTAGTTCTTGTTAATAGTTGATCCAAAAACAATTCAAAGTTACTTTCTTAGAAATTCACAATTTTCTTATGATTTCCAAGTTCACTAGTAATTTCTCTGAACTATCACTCTAGTCATTTTCAAAGCTTCCTTCCAGGGGCAAATTGATCTTGCAAGAGACTATTTCCATCCACCTAGGACCATCATGGAGCTATACTGAAATATGGACCAGCAGGAATCCTCTTTCCATCCACTGTCACATCACCTATGGTAATCTGAGAGGATATCACTCCATGATCTAATAACCCTGAAGTCTGTTAAGATTTCTGCCCACCCACATAAAAGGCTTCAATGACCTAGAGTTACTGCTGAGATTACAACCCCTGGTCCACCATTGCTCCTCTGGTTTACTGGGTCACTCAGAAGAGGAAGTCTTTGTTCCTTGACTCAGGTATGGACTCTCCAGGCCCAACTCTATAACCCTTTAATGACATTCCTCTTTGGGTGTAAACAGTCATTCCTGCCCCATCCCCAAATCACTCTGCAGGGACAGGGCAGCGGGATCCACAAAGTTCCCAGGATATGCTGAGGAACCAGCCCTCCTCCTTGACCTAAGCCTCTTAGGGTCAAGTATAGAGGGATTATTTTCTCTCTTCTCAGCCCCAAGACCAACCCTATTTCCTACCAAGGGATGTGATATTCTTTGGAGGAGAGAGGACTTGCCCCCTGTTTATAACCATCACTTGTTTTGGGGCAATATCAAATAAACTAAAAAATAGTGACCAAAAGTACACACTGCCTCTACTTAATTAAAAAGAGTCAACCACCAACTTACAAATGTGTAACTGCAAGATAAGGTAAGATTAACTCATGGCCAGAAGGCAAACAATAAAAATCAACTACTGAACCTGGCTTATTCTTTTGGAAAATGAGTAAATCAAAATATAAGTGGTTTTTGACCTTTTAGATTATGTGCTAATTAATACAGACATTAAAAGGATACAAGGAAAAATCTCTTGGGTATAGTTTCTTACCAGGAGGGGAGATGCTATGAGCTGTGTGGTGGTGGCTGGAGTGTGTGTGTGGGGTGTCTTCCCAGGAGAAGCTTGAGACTGCTAAAAGGTCAAGGAAAAAACCAACATCACAAAATGACTTTGTGAAGGAGTTGGTGCAATTAAATGTTAATATTGCACTTTGTCCTTGCCTTCAGAACCTGTTATAAGCCCTTTCTATCCACTTGCTTTGAAATCTTTACTCTGCTCCTTTCAGTTTAGCATAGTAACTTTTTAAGAGACAGAACAACAATTTAAGGGTAGTGGGGATGTTACAGATTTTATGGTGGCTTATTTATGGTGCAAGTTCTTAAAACCACCTAAGGCTATTTCCTTTAGAACATGACCAGGATGAATGACTGGCACTTAATTATTTACAAAGTACTTTGCTATCACTTTCTTTTTTTAAAAAAACTTTTTTTTAGTTGTAGATAGACACAATACCTTTATTTTATTTATTTATGTGGTGCTGAGGATTGAGCCCAGTGCCTCACACATGCCAGGCAAGTGCTCTAATACTAAGCTACAACCCCAGCCCATTGCTATCACTTCTTGTTTGTTTTTCTTCATAGTAGCCTATTATCCATAGCTTCAGATGGGATAATGTGTGGGAGAGATTTTAAAGTACACAAAGTCAAATGATATTATATGTTATTACATCTCTATTCTTTCCTCTGTTAGTTTTAGAGTTGTTAGTCTTCCCAGAGAACAATAGCTGGAAGGCAAACCTTAACTGGGACTTGCCTTCATTTCAGAGAAAAAGCTAGAAGTGAATGAATGGAGAACAGAAACATCTTCCTAAAACCACCCTCTGACAATGATGTCTACTACATACGAGGACTGAAGAATCTCATAGAGTCACCACTGTCACTGAGCTGGGTGTGCAAATGCACATGCACACACACTCCTTCACTCCCTCATAGTCTGGGGAGAAAAGAGGAAGTGGGTTTGGAAAGTTTTGCCATTACAGGAATCTCTGCTGATGTTTGCTAGGTTGCCAATCATTAACCTGTTAGAAACTCCATCATTAATTTTCTTCACAATCACTAGCCAGTTCATTCCCCACAGATGGTTCTTTCAGCAATCATTCCTCTGCTGTCACCTGTTCCACTGATCACATAGCCACTGATTGATGTGATTGGTGACTGTCAACCTGTTCTTTCCATGGTGACACTCTTGCCATACACCTGGTAGACTGAGCCTTGAGTCTGTGATTTCCTGCTGCACCATATGGTGCAGCCCCTGCCTCCCCAGGTAGTAGCTGGCAGTTAAACTGCTAGAGGGTTCTGGGCTGCCCAAATAATATTTCACAGCCTTGGCTCCTTGTGACCCACTCTGTAAGACCTTTGCCTGTTACTCTTGCAGGTACCCCCTTGTATGCAGTGCCTTATGAAGCCAGAAAAGGAGAAACTTCTACATCCCTGAAAATGAAACTGACCCCGATCTAGATACATCTGAAGGGCCTCCAGTGACCATGGGCCATGCAGAAAGGGAGACTGGAGGACATCGTCCCTTATGCATCCCAGCAACACAGATCTTCTTTTCTAGGAAAGGCACAAGGGAAGAAAAGGAGGGACCGTGACTTGAGGGAGACACATGAGGGGCACTTCTGTCTTTTAGCCTGGTTGACAGTACAAATGGGGATTCTATGTGCTCATTAGCGAGGACCTTCTGAGTCCTTTGGGCTTGGGATGATGTCAGGAGAACAGGACACAGGATCAGTAGGGCGGAATCTGCCTATTGTGTGCAGAGAGGGAAGATAAGCTCCCAAGGTCCCCTCCTTGACTGGCATGCTGCTGCTAGACCTCAGTGAATTGGAAAAAGGTGCCCCTTCTCCTGGTCCTCAGCTGCTGCAGCTGTTCCTGTTGAAATGCAGTTGTAATACACACACTTACCTGGCAACCGGGATGTGAATGGTGCCCTTGAGGACAATACGGTGTGGTTGGAGGAGGGACCAACCATGAGACACAACTTTGGTGACTTCAGTAAAGATCGTGACTGGAGGGGCCATATAATTTTGCAGAGCTGGCATGTGGGTAGTGACAGTAAAGGTGCCAACTGGATTCAGGGTAGGTAACAGAGTTGGTGACTGGAAAAAGGTATGTATGGATGTGACAGTAGCGTGGTTCAGGACTTTGTCCTGATGACACAAGCTTCTTGGAGGCTGCCAGTCCATTGGCAGAGGAGGAAGGAAGGTGCCATAAGATGGAGAGCACAGGTGGGTCCCCTTCTGGGGAGCAGCAGTTAGCAATGTGGAGTCTGCAGCTGGGATGACTTGTAAGTTGTTCCAAGACTTTGCTAGAATCAGAAGACTCTTTTTTTTTTTTTTTTTTTTTTTTTGGAATTTTGAGATTTTTTCATTTGAAGGTAATCTTAGTGCTATTAAATTCACAAATATGCTAATTTAAATACCCAATCCTATTTATCTAAAACACACATTTCAAACATACAAATTATCTATTCTCTCCACATGTCAGCGCCCATTCATATCATGGTTTGGAAATGGGGAGAATAGATTCCCCTTAAACTGCAAGTCAGCAGGTGTTTCTTTACAGTTAACTTTAGCAAAATTCATACAAAATAGTAATTAACAATGATCTTCTTTTCTGTTAACTCACAAGGAAACACCTTCTAAACTACATTTTGTTAAAGTTTCTGTACTAAAATGTAGAAAAACTGAACTACACAAATATTGAAAAGTTAAAAATTCCATAATTTTTTATTCCTGGTACCACTACCACAATTTACAGGGCAATATACCTGATGTAATGAAAAGAAAAAGACAAAGCTACAACAGATAAAAGACCTCAGGAATGTACATCTAATTGACACTACATTGCATTAATCAATAGCTGCACTTTTTGCAAACTGTGGCTATGACAGTCCTGAACAAGAAGGGTTTCCTGTTTAAGCTGCAGTAACTTTTCTGACTATGGATCATTGTTCCTTCTGTGGCAGATTTTTACAGTTCCTCTAATGCATTTGGGACGACTGTCTCAAAGTAACCTGCAGCTTTCCTGACAACTCCTCGCTCTCTCTCCTGCTAAGAACTGTAGCCCTTTTCTGCTGTTTTTAAAACCTTCTGCTATCATATCCACCACTTCCACCACCAGATCCATAACCACCACCATAGGGACTGCCAGAGCTTCTTCCACCAAAACTTCCCCCCTTCATGGGTCCATAATTTGATTGCTGTTGTCCACTGTAATTTCCAAAATCATTATAGTTCCCACCACCACCATAGTTACCACCACCAAAATTTCCTCCTTCATTGTAACCATCATATCCTCCTCCTCCACCACCATATCCACCACCTTGGTTTCCATATCCTGGTCCACCACCACCATAGCCTCCTCTACTACTATAACCAGGAACACCGCCGTAGTTGCCACCATCACCTCCAAATCCATTATATCCACCATCACCTCCTCCATAACTACCTCTGCTGCCACCACCTCCACCACCATAGCCTCGTCTTCCACCAAAGTTTCCACCACGGCCAAAGTTACCTCCACCACCTCCAAAGTTTCCTCCACGACCCATAAAGTTGCCAGATCCACCACCATGACTTCTTTGTGATCCAGCAGACTGCATCTCTTGTTTAGAAAGGGCCTTTTTCACTTCACAATTATGCCCATTAATAGTGTGGTATTTCTGAACAACAATTTTGTCAACTGTATCATGATCATCAAAAGTTACAAAAGCAAATCCTCTCTTTTTCCCACTCTGCCTGTCTTCCATAACTTCTATGGTTTCAATCTTGCCATACTTTTCAAAGTAATCTCTCAAATTATATTCTTCTGTATCTTCTTTAATACCACCAACAAAAATTTTTTTCATCGTTAGATGGGCACTAGGCTTTACAGAATCCTCTCTAGAAACAGCTCTCTTTGGTTCCACTACACGCCCATCAACCTTGTGTGGCCGAGCACACATTGCTGCATCCACCTCTTCAACACAAGAGTAAGTCACAAAACCAAAGCCCCTGGAACGTTTTGTTTGGGGGTCTCTCATTACCACACAATCTGTGAGTGTGCCCCATTTCTCAAAATGTTCTCTTAAACTATCATCTGTCGTTTCAAAGCTCAGACCACCAATAAACAGCTTCCTCAATTGCTCTGGTTCCTTTGGATCATGGCCCTCCTCCCCCCGGCGGCGGCAGCGACGTCTGGATTCGGGCTGGGGGCGACCGGGTGGCGGTTTTACCTCCATTTTGAGACCGGACTCGCCTCTTCCAACTCGAGTTCAATATGGGACCGAGAGCGAACCAGAAGACTCTTGAGATGGCAAGGTAAGGGTAAGGGTCATGTAGTTCTGTGGGATAGGGCATCAGCTGGAGAAACAGAATATCCGATTATCAGTGGCTCACAGAATAACAAGAATTGTTCCTCAAAGTGTCCACATTCGAATCCTTATACATCCTAATACATTACCTTACATGGCAAGGGGGCTTGAGATTAAGTTAAGAAACTTGAGGAGGTTTCCTGGACTAGTCCAGTGGGCCAAAGTAATTACCTGGACCCTTATAAATGAGAGTAGGAGGTGGGACAGTTAGAGAAGGAACTGTGACAGTAGACACAGTCAATATGATGTGATGTGAGAAGGACATGGCCTGCCATTGCTGCCTTGAAGAGCAAAGAGGCCACTAGCCAAGGAGTGTGTGCAGCCTCTAGAAATTGGAGAAGACACAAAAACCCAGAAAGCATGTGCCCTGCCACCATCTTGAATGTAGCCCAGTGTGACCCAGGACTCTAAAATAATAAATTTATTTGTTTTAAGTCATCATGTTTGGGTAATTAGTTACAGCATCAATAGGGAATTAAGACCGTGGGTATCTTTGTCTCAACTTTACAGACAAGAACCTGAAACTTGTACGTATTTTGAAAGCCAGGATTCCAATCTAATTCTCTGTGACTTCAAAGCCCAAGCTTTTCCCTGTACTCCATTTGTCTCTCTTTTAAATTTTTATAACTAATGCCCTTACTGAAATCATCAAATATTTAATTGCCACAATAACTACTTTAGAAAGAATCACTAATGGCATACTTTGGAATATCTCTGCTTAGCACAAGTAATTTGTTGAAAGAAAACAAAGTATCAGTTGAACATTGCCTGGAGAATCATGAAAAGAGAACCAGAAAGTTTGCATTTCCCTGCAGAAGTAGCTTCATCTTTGGGGCTAACAAAATCATTGTATTGGACTTGTTTATTGATTTGGTTGAATTTATGGATTCTCTTACATACACATAATAAAACATAGGTCATGAAAAGGTACACAACTTTGTTCATCACCAGGGGTGTATAAATTAAAGCCAAAATGAAACAGTATTCTATACCCACTAGAAAGGTTAAATTAAAAAGACAGTGTGCGGGTGTTGGTGAGGATGCAAAGAAACTGAAACTTTCATAAATAGCTGTGGAATGTAAAAATATTGCTACTTTGAAAAACCATTGAGCAGTTTCTTATAAAATTAAATACCCACTTACTAGATTACCCAGAAATTCCATTCACATTTACTTAAAAGAAATAAAATGTATTTCTACAAAAATATATATACAAAACCATTCTGCACGGGGCATGGTGGCACATGCCTGTAATCCCAGTGACTTGGGAGGCTGAGGATCACAAATTCAAAACCAGTCTCAGCAACTTAGTAAGGCCCTAAGCAACTCAGTGAGACCCTGTCTCCAAGTAAAATATAAAAAAAGGGCTGGGGATGTGGCTGAGTGGTTAAGCTCCCCTGCATTCACTCCCCAGTACCAAAACAAACAAAGGACAACAAAACCATTCCTACCAGCTTTATTTCTAACAACCCAAATTAGAAACAATTTGAATGTCTATCAAAGAGTAAATGTGATATACTCCATTCAATGGAAAAGTACTCAGCCACAAAAAGGAAAGAATTTACAAAACAAAAAGAGATAAATTACTGAGAGATGCAACAATATAGATGAATTTCCCAATTATTATGTTGAGTGAAAGAAAGCCAAACTCAGCAGCTTCTATATTACATAATTTCATTTCTATGAAGTTCTTCAATGGAAAGCAAATCTTTAGTGACAGATTGCAGGTCAGTTGTTGCCTATGGTCAGGTGGATGAAGAGGATAACTGGAAAGGAGTCATAGGGGTATTTTCTGGGATGATAGAAATGTTCTGTATCTTGATTAAGATGGTGGTTACATAGGTATAGTATACATTTGTGAAAACTCTTCAAATTTTTCACTTAAATCTTTGTCTATACTTTATTTCTCAAGTTTTGAAAAACAAGGAGTTGAAACTAAGGGAAGAAAAGTCTTTGGAGGTCATTCCAATAATGTGTGCGTGCATGTGTGTGTGTGTGTGTGTGTGTGTATGTGTGTGTGTTAAAGCATTCTAAACGAACTGGTCCCCTCTCATACACCTGCTCCTCCCCTTTCCTCAATCTCAATAAAAGCAAAGTAATTTATATTTGTACAACATTTTATGAGTTAAAATGTGTTTTTGCCTATTTGACAAAATCTCATTTCATCTTTAAACAACCCTAGAGAAGTAGAGAGTAAGCAGACAGATATATTATCTGATCACGTGAGTGAAAAAAAAATATATGGTGTTTTGGAGCAAACCCAGGGTCTTATGCATGTGAGGCAAATGCTCTACCACTGAACTACATTGCCAGCCCTAAAGTAGGGCTATTTTTATAAGTAGGCAAGTGGAATGTAGAGAGAGAACCAGGCAGGGAATCAGAGGCTTTCTTCTCGTCTCAGTTCCTGTGCTGACTCAGAGATATATCTGACCTTGCAGGACTCACTTCATCTCTCTGGGTCTCAGGGTCCTGAAATGCAAAAGAAATGAGCTGTGCTACATGACCTCAAGGTTTTCTTCTTGCTCTAAAATTCCATTTTCTACCATCTTAAGCAGTAAATCAAATAACTTTAGGAGTTTCTAGTTGATACACCATTGCTTTTCCAACACACATTGATTCTAACCTATGACTCAATTGACACTGGACCCGGTGAGCAACATAATTCTCAGATATTACATTTTCCTATAGGGAACTTGGATCCTCTTCATCAGACAGTTTCCAGGAATGTATCTTAGAGAAATCCAAGTATGAGCTGCCTAGATTCAGATTATAGGCATTTTCTGTATCAGAGCAGATATGTGAATATTCATAGAGATACAGGGGTTGCTAAGAACAAGTGCTCTAAAAACCTTTGGGCAGAAGGATAATGTGGCACAGTACGAATACTGGACATAGAGACTGTGACCTCAGACAAGCCACTCACATGATCAGATAGCATATCAGTCTCCACACTATCTGCTTCCCCAGGGTTATTTAAAGATGAAATGAGATTTTGTCAAATAGGCCAAAGGACATCTTAACTCATAAAATGTTGAAGAAATAGAAAATATTTTGTTCTCACTGAGATTGAGGAAAGGGGAGGAGCAGGCGTCTGGGAGGGGACCAGTTTATAAACAAGAGCCAAAGTCTGGTCAGTACTAATATTGGGGAGAAAATAATCCTGTCTCTGGGTGACACTGGTGGCTGAGATACGGGAGCTAATGAGAGGGAGCTTGCCTTTTTGGACACAGAAGTAATGAAGTTTTACAAGGATTTCCTGGGTTGCACTGGACTCATCCAGATTTCTGCCACTTCCTCTAATCTCTCAGCATGTCCTCTACATGCTTCTGTTTTCTCAGACCATCCTGGAAACAACTCACAAGAGCTGGGGTTTAGGGAGGAACCACAGTGAAGTTCCAGGTTGCAGTCCTTGTTTGGTGGGTTTCGTTGCTTTGGGCCTGAGGCAAGGAGGAACATCGTGGTGGAAGAGCAAGGGGGAGGAAAACCACTCAGCTCATGTCAGCCAGGCAGCAGAGAGAGATAGAAGACAGGGCAAGATACAGTCCCCAAGGGCATGCACCCAAGAACCCACCCCTTCAACTAGATTCCACCTTATACAGTTTCTGCCACCTCCAAGTAGTCCATTCTGCTGTGTATCCATTACTGGATTAATTCATTGATGAAGTCAGAGCGCTCATGATCCAATCGCTTCTTAAAATTCTCACCTCTGAACATTGCTGCATCAGAGACCAAGCCTTCAGCACGTAAACCTTTGGGGGACATTTCAGATATAAATTGCAACACTAGACTGGAGTCTGGAGCAGAGGAGGATTCCACAAGTCATCATCCAGACACCTAAACCATTCAAATCATGTGACATTGATAACCAACCCTTTTTCAGATTACCCAAACCCAGGAAGCAAATTGGATCCTTTCCTTTATTCTACATCCAAATAAAGAGGCCCATTAGCAGTACCCTCAAAATACTTTTTTAACCATCTGTTTTCACTGTGACTCTTAGGTCAAGTACCATCATCTTCTTTCTGCACCGCAGTGATGGCCTATTAATTAGTCTCCCTGCTTCCACACCATCTTCCCAATCTCTCTTGCTGCCTCTCTGCCTCTGTCAGTTTGTCTTATCTGTCTCTCTGTATGTGTATGTATGTGAATTATATATAATCAATTATATAAAATAATGTGTATATATATATATATATATATATATATATATATATGCATTCATAGACAGTCATTCCTCTGCCTGAAATCATCCAAGTGCTTTTAAATACATGAAGAATAGTGTCCTACCTCCATAACAGGTCGATTTCTCATATTATAAAATATATGGATGCTTGAGTTTGTGTTCTTCCATGTCTGTGAGTTTGATTTATGTAAGTCTGTCCCTCAAAGATGAATTCTCTCTTGGAACAATAACAAATTAAGTGTCTGAGCTGGTGAGTTGTGTTCCATATTTGAGGGGAACTAACTGAGGAATGGCACCACATGAAATCTTATCTGGGTGAGCTCATGACCTTCATAAGTGTCTTCTGACTTCTTTTTGGAACTGTTCTAGGAACAAGCAGAGAAGAACTCCTGATGGAACAATCTCCAGAAGGAAAGGAAAGGCTGTATAAAGTATTCAACTGCTTTTTCTTTGAGTTTTTATACTTTATGGGACCTTTTAATTCTATCCCAAATGCCATCACCACATGGTGGCCTCCTTCCTGTCCTCACTTCAGCATGACAAGTTTACACTTCTGAAGAACCAGAAAGAGAAGCTAATAGCTATTGAATGCTTTGCCATATATCTGACATTAAGGACTTCACAAATGTTATCTATCTTAAAGCAGTATTTTCAAAAACAAAGAGAAATAGAGAAAATATAAACAATCTAGAAGAGTTCAATATTCAAGATAAGCTACCACCTGCAAGCCAAATCAGACTCACAGGAATCAGAGACCTTACTGTGTCTTACTCCGTTTTGTGTTGCCATAATAGAATGCCTGACATGGGTAATTTATAATTAATACAAATTTATTGACTCACAGTTCTGAAGGCTGGGAAGTGAGACACCTAAGAGAGTCTTCTTGCCGTGGAAGGGCAGAGAGAGGACAAAAGAAAGCTGAGAGGGCCAAACTTTCTTTTATAGCAAATTCAGTCTCATGATAATTAACTCGCTCACATAATAACAACATTAATCCCTTGATGAGGGATCATTGCCTCCTTCTTATTAGGTGCCACCTCCCAATGATGTTGCTTTAGGAACTGAGTTTTTAACACATGAACTCTGGGGACACATTCAAACCACAGTACCCAATAACAAACATTGCTGGCAATTTTAAGGACACACATAATTGTGCAGTACAGGTGAATCCCGGGCACCCTGGTCCATCAAAACTTCTCCCTGGGTTCTTACTTGCCACATTAGGTTGCACTCTAGCAAAGACATAACGTAAAAGGTTGCTGATCAATGCAGATGGTCATTACTAAAGCAAACAACTCAGGTCTTGAAATGTCTTAGTTTCATACCCAGATAGTTACATAGTGTGACATTTTCTAGGGAGCTGTGCCCCATAAATCATAGATTACAGGTGTGTTTATCATAAACATCCTAGACTGACCAGGTATATCCTGCTAAAAGTTTTTTTTTAACATGTTTTATAAAAATAAGGGCTCTCTTAATGAATATCATGAGTAGCCTTCCTAGAAAGTTTGTGTTGATATGCGAACGAGAAGATTGGAGCACAATTAACTTTCTCTGTCTTTTTCTATCTCTTTTCAGAGGCTTCTCAAGGAAGAAAGAGAATGACCAGCTGTTAACTTTATCCTTTCCCCAAGGTATAGGTCTCTTGATCCTAAGAATTTCACTGAAAGCAGCTCCGTGGTTTATTTTCCTAAGCCTCATAATCATTTCACCTCAAATTAACTCTGCTTCTGCCCAGGGAAAGCAAGCAAGATTGACAAAACTGCTTCTGAACCAGACTCTTGACTTTCAGACCTGTTTTTTTTTTTTCCTTTAATTTTTTTCTTAAATTTTTATATAATAGAAGAATTCATTGTGATATATTTGCACATGCACATAACATAATTTGGTCAGTTTTATCCCCAGTACCTCTTTTCTCTCCCTTCCTCTCTCCCCTTGTTTCCCTTCTTTTATGCTATTGATCCATGAGATTTTTTTTGCTTTTGCTTTTTTTTCTCTCTAGCTTCCACTTATGAAAGAAACATATGGGCCTTGACTTTGTGAGTTTGGCTTATTTCACTTAACACAATGTTCTCCAGTTCCATCAATTTTCCTGCAAATGACAGAATGCCATTCTTCTTTACGGCTGAGTAAAACTCCATTGTGTGTATATACCACAGTTTCTTTATCCATTCATCCGTTGACTGACACCTAGGCTGGTTCCATAACTTGACTACTGCGAATTGTGCTGCTACAGACATGGGTATGCATGTGTCACTATAGTATGCTGATTTCAGTTCCTTGGTATAAATACTGAGGAGTTCTGTATTGAGTTATCTGGAGGTTTCACTCCTAGTCAGACTCATTTTTCTACAACAGAATTGATATATCTCATTCTCAAGTTAAGTTTTCACTATTAAGGTAATATTGGGTTATCTTTCCATCATGTAAGTATTCATTTTTTAAGTGAATTTTTCTTTTGAACTGATCTTATTAATAATATTTTGTTTCTTCTCTCTCTCTCTCTCTCTCTCTCTCTCTCTCTCTCTCTCTCTCTCTCTCTCTCTTTAATGCCACTGACTTACCTCCACCACCACCAACCAGCAGGATTAGGGTTATCTAGTAGTGTTAGCACGGTGAGTGCAAATTCTATTCACATGATATTGAAAGCCCACCATATGCCCGTCAGGAACCGAAGAGGAAAAAGATATAGTCCCCACTCTCAGGGAACTCACAGTCCTCTGGGAAATAAAAATGTGTCTATCTCCAAACTCTCCAATGTTATGAAGTCACCCTGCCATTAGTATCTAAATAAAAATGGCTCTGAAAAGGGTACATAAAAACAGCTATCTCTCTAATGGCGTTCTGGAACCAATTTAAAAACAAACATTTTGTTCTTTTCAGTGCACCAATAAATAAGTAATAGAATGGATTATGTTTGGTGCTGCAGTGGAAGAAGGAATAGAAACAGGAAAGAGGATGTGAACAGGACATTCTAGCTGGGGATGGGAGAAGGCTCACGGCAGAACACTGGCTAAGCTGGGCGTGGTGGATGACTAGGCATTTTTTCACCAAGGAAGGAATTCCAAGCAGTGAACTTGCACACGTGCAAGACAGAGATGTAAAAGAGCAAAGAATACTTCAGGGCCTCCAAGAAAAACCTGTAAACATGATAAAGGTTTTGTGTGAATCATGGGCAGGTAACTTTTGTAGAGGGAAATTCTGTGTAAAGGACACAGAGTATCACCCTGGCATAAAGGCACATATAAGAAAGGACAGATATCTCAGCATGTGGTACTGATGGTATCTGGAGAATAAAGAAGAGAGAGGAGTTAAGAACTCCCTTTTAGAAAACAGTGTAGCAGTTCCTCAAAAATTAAAAAAAAAAAAAAAAATAGAACTATCATCCCATCCAGCAATCCCATTTTGGGGTATGTATCCAAATTAATTGAAACTAGTCTTAAGAGCTCACCTGTGTTCCCAGATTCATTGCAGCTCTCTTCCCCATAGCCAAGAAGAAGAGACCCAAATGTCTACTGACAAATGAATGGATAAGGAAATGTGGTATATCCATTCAGTGGAATATTATTCAGTCTTAAAAATGGAAAGAAAGTCTGGCATTTAGTACAACATATACCACAACAAGACATTAGGCTAAGTGTGTCTAGTCACAAAAAGACAAATACTATATGATTCCCCTTATCTGAGATATTTAAAGTAATCTATGAAAGAGAAGTAGAACTGTGGTTACCAGTGACTTCAGGGAGGAAGAAATGGAGAGTTGTTGTTTAAAGGGTATGGAGCTTCAGATCTGGAAGATGAAAAAGATCTAGAGGTCTGATTCTCAACATTGTGAATGTGCTTAACACTATTGCACTGTACAATAGATACTCACATCTGCCTTCAGAGATACCAAAAAAGGTCCAGAACAATTGATTTCCCTTGCCATTATTCCCATTTGAAGAGAAATGGTAACTTCTCTAGAATTTCTTTCTCTCTCACATCTTTCTCTGAGTTCTGATTTCTGGAGAGAGGGACACAGAGCTCATAATAGAGTTTGGGTTATGGATATAATTCTCTTGGTTCTGTTGAGAGGTCAGGACCATCCTAGTTAAGATTATCAGTTTCTGTATTTCTGAAGTGGTCTATGATGATTCACCTAGAACTTATATATCAAAACGCATGGACACAATTTTGGAATAGTCTCTTAATTATGAATTAACAATATGTCAATACATCATCCATAAAACAACTTAATATACTTATAAAAATCATAATTAAATCAGGGCATTCTCCCATAGAGGTAGTCTTTTTAAAATTCTTAATGATATAGTTAGAGCTAAATTTTCACTATCAAGAAAGAAGCTGCAAATAAAGGAGGAAGGTCCAAATGATCTGCATGGTGTTACACTGAAACCAGAGATATCAATCTGAACTCACAGTTTAAAATACAGACATACATGGACATGGATGAAGAGATGAACACACACGTGTGTGCATGCATGGGTTAGAATACATACACGTAATTCCTATCTCTGCTGAGAGGGTCTCAATGACACCTCAGAAGCAAAAAGCATGAAGAGTCGGTTACTGTGGAGGCTAATAGTCAGATACCACAGTAATTCTTGAGGTCACCATGGTATCACTTCCATAATTGATATAAGAAATAGGGACCCTGCTGGTTGCAGTGGTGCATACCTGTAATCAGCTTGGGAGGCTGAAGCAGGAGTATCACAAGTTCAAAGCCAGCCTCAGCAAAATCAAGGCACTAAGCAACTCGGTCAGACCCTGTCTCTAAATAAAATACAAAATAGGGTTGGGGATGTGGTTCAGTGGTTGAGTGCCCCTGAGTTCAATCCCCAGTACCCTCCCACAGACAAAAAAAAAAAAAAATAGTGACCCTGAATCATCAGGGAATGGTTAAATTTTAATCTGTGGTGAGAAGCATTCAAAAGACTTCCATTAATACTTAGCATCCAGATCTTGGTTTCTTAACAACTGTTTTCCAATATAAGGCACAAGGACTTCTTGCAGAATTGATTATTCAGGACTTGGCAGGAAAAATTCGAAATGAACTTAGAACATTTTATGATGCCAAAACATAAGGATATGCTTTTAAAAGAAGAGGGACTTATCAAAAAGACACAAAAGTCAACCAGAAGGGGCTCCCAGAGGGTAGAGAAGGAACCATTTGAAGAACAAAGTAAATAAAAATGGAATTGATTATACTCCAAAAAATAAAATGAGTAGCCATGAATTATTGCTAATACTTAATAATTATTTTTTAAATTAAATTTTGAAAGGGCAACAAGGAACAATTCTTTCTTACAGAAGAATTCTAATTTTAAAAAGTAGAAGAAATAAGGGAAAAATCACCATTGTGCAAGTACTACAGTTAAAACTGTTGTAGGCAGCATACACTAATGCAGACTAAAATTGGTGAGTAAATACTTGAGAAATAGCAGTATATAAGCATAGCTTCAAAGTATACCACCAAAGATATTGGATAAGCAATGGAGAAATCCAGTAGACACTACCTTAACCAAATGATCAAAAACACAGACATTTGTGCAACCACTCTGGAAAGTAGTGTAGAGATCCCTCAAAAAACTTGGACTGGAACAACCATTTGACTGGGTTACACCACTCCTAGGTACATATCCAAAGGAGTTCAAATCAGCATACTACAGTGATGCAGCCACATCAGTGTTTATAGCAGCTTAACTCACAATAGCTAAGCTATGGAGCCAACCTAGGTGCCCTTCAACAAATGAATGGTTAAAGAACGTGAGATACACACACACACACACACACACACACACACACACACACACACATAAATATTGGAATATTATTTGGCCATAAAAACAATGACTTGGGCTGGGGTTATGACTCAGTGGTAGAGCATTTACCTCACATATGTGAGGCACTGGGTTCGATCCTCAGCACCACATAAAAATAAATAATTAAATAAAATAAGATATTACGTACATCTACAATTAAAAATTTTTTTAAAAAAGAATGACTTTATGACTTGCCAGTAAATGAATGGATCTGGAGATTATCACGCTAAGTGAAAAAAGATGATCCCAAAAAACCAAAGGTTGGATGTTCTCTCTGATATGTGGATGCTAACACACAAGGAGGGAGTGGGGAAGAAGAAAAGATCAGTGGATTAGACAAAGGGGAATAAAGGGAAGGGAGTGGGGACAGGAATAGAAAAGACAGTGAAATGAATTGGATATAATTTTCCTATATTCATATATGAATACATCACAGTAAAACTTCATATTGTGTACAACCACAAGAATGGGATCCTAATTAGAATAAGATATACTCCATGTGTAAGTACTATGTCAAAATATACTCTACTGTCAGGTATTTCTAAAAAGAACAAATCAAAAAATGAAAAAAAAAAAAAAAACCAAAAACGAGACATCCTACAACTCCTGTTATTGTGCACTAAGAAGGATACAACATCTCTTATGTGATGTTCTCCTTGAAGATGTATAATCTCAATATAATCACATTAAACATTAGACAAACCCAAACAGGGACATTCTGCAAAATCACTGACCACTACTCCTCAAATATGTCAAGGTCAGGAAACAAAGAAATACTAAGGAACTCTCACAGATTCATGACAACTAAATGCAATATGGGATCATGGACTATATCCTGATTCAGAAAAAGGACAAAAGGGGGTAAACAGGTGGAATTCAAAACTGCGCGTAACATAGTATACCTGTGAAAATTTTCTGTGAGATGGTTATGCAACCTGTTAACATTTGGGGAAACGGGTTGAATGCTGAACTCTACTGCTTTTGCAACTTTTCTATATGCCTAAAGTTGTTTCAAGATAAATAGTCAAAGCAGGGCATGGTGGTGCATGCCTATAATTCCAGCACCTCAGGGAAGCTGAGACAGAGGATGTCAAGTTCAAGGCCAGCCTAAACACCATAGTGAGATCCCCAGCAACTTAGCAACAGCCTGTTTCAAAATGAAAAATAAAAATAAGGAGGGGAAGAGGTATGGGGGTAGGAATGATAGTAGAGTGAAACAGACATTATCACCTCATGTACATATGACTGCATGACAGATGTGATCCTACAATATGTAAAATCAGGAAAATAAGAGATTACACTCCATTTATAGAGTATGATCTATCAAAATGTGTAAATGCATTCTACTGTCATGAACAACAAATTTGAACAAATTTAAAATTGTTTTTGAAAAAGGACTGGGGTTGTACTCAGTGATAAAGCACCCCTGGGTTCAATTGTTCATATTGTTTTGTACCAAAAAATGAAACGAAACAGATATAAAGTAAAAAAATTATTAAAAGAATATTTTTAGTTATAGATGGACACAGAACTTTCATTTTGTTTATTTTTTTATGTGGTGCTGAGGATGGAACCAGTGCCTCACATGTGCTTGGCAAACACTCTATCACAACACCAGCCCCACCCCCAAATTCTTAACAAACACATTTGTTGGTTAAAAAAGAAAAAAACTCCACAACATCTTTCATTTTTAGCAGATTAATTTCAAATACTTTTCTGACATTTTGCTAAAATACCCATGTTTCTCAATATATAATTATGAGCAATGTGTATATGCTTACATTCTCCTCTTTCCCGCCTTCATTCATTCACTGAATAATTTGACTAAATAGTGTTAGCACCCACCATGTATGAGAGACCTGGTGCTAGGCAGAGAGGACATGAAGTTGAAGAGTATTTGGTCACTGCTCTTGAAAAATGTTCAGAATGTAGGGATCATTACCATGAATGAGGAAATCAGTATAATGTGTAACTTTATAACATGCAGGTGAGCAAAAGGCTTTGGGATATAGAGAAGCTAATTGTCTTCCCCTATTTAAAAAGAATTCAGTGTCCACCATATTGATAGAATCTGCATAATTATATGTAAAAAACATACATTTTTCCATAATGTACTATACCGCAGTTGGCAGGGTTGGGATTTTGAGCTCTTCCCACTCTTGAGGGACGAGAACTTTCCACAATTTCTCCTTGGGGTCTCTGAGCAGGAGTAAGACGAAGAGTAAGACTCTTTTGTGAGAGAAGCTATCTCTCCACTTCCTGCCTCTGCAATTATAGACTGTGCATTTGCTGTTGAAAGCCATCAGTTGTGATTGAAATCGATTCTCCTAGAAGAAGGAAACTTAAGGGATCACCAGAGCTCAGCTTAATGACAGGAGAGGTCAATCAGATTCTCAGGAAAGAGCTAAACTGATTTGCTTCATTTCTGAGATATGGCCTCTAGAGTACCAACTACCATGCCACTTTTCATAATTACAGGTAAATTGAATAATAGGCACAATTCATTCCCCCAGAAAGATTGCCTTGTCAATTCCATCCTGAGGTATCTGTGGGAACTGTTATTGTTTGGAACTGGAATATTCCCCAAAGTTTGATGTGTTAAAGGCTTGGTCCCCAAGCAGTAGTGTTCATATGTGTGACCCTTGGGAAGTGATTGGGCCATGAAGACACTGACCTCAACAGTGGATTAATCCATTAAGGTGTTCATAATTTGAATGGAAATTGAGAGGTGTGGGAGTATATGAGATAAGACCTAGTAGAAGGGAGTAGGTCTTTGGGTATGTGCCCTTGTTGGACTATATCTTGTCCCTGGCTCTTTCCCCTTCTTCTCTCTCCTTCCTGCTGCCAAGAACTGAGTCATTTTCCTCCACCACATCCTTCCACCATGATGTTCTGCCTTGTTTGGGGCCCAAAGCAATGGAATCAGCCAAACATGAAGTGAAATCTCTTAAATCATGTGTCAAAATAAATCTTTCCTTCTCTAAATTGTTTTTTTTTTTTTTTTCAGGTATTCGTCACAGCAACAAAAAGCTAATACAAGTACCAACAACCCTGCTGAGGATTCCTGCCCCAAATGTCCCACTTCACACAACCCTATCGTTGTTCTTGCTCCTGTATTTTCAACATTTTCCTTTCTCTGGATTCTTCCGACCATGCTATGAACATGCCCAGGTCTCTCTCCTCTGCTTCCTGAACCCTCCTGAAGTGGACTCTGCCTTCCTTGAACAGAAGGCAGATGGTTGGGAGTAGTACAATAAATATTTTTCTCTGCCCAGATAAAGATAACAAATAAATGAATAAATAAAGACAATTCCTCCCTTGGATCTTTACCCATCTCCTTCCCTCCTCAAAGTGCCTCAAAGTCATTGGATCCAACACTGAACTCATTGTTGACCTCCACACTCATGAACAAACAAACAACATGCTCCCTGCAAACCCGTTTCCTTTATATCATGATCTTGTTGGTGACTTCGTTAGTACCCAATCACATGAGCCAGATCCTGGGTATGGTCTGAGACACTTGCCTCTCTCTTTTCATATAAGTGGTCACCACTTTCCATCAGTCTTACCCCCTTGATATCTTTCAGATCCATTCCTGCCCCCTGACCCACTATCCCCACCACTGCTACCTGAACTCAGGGTCCCTCTGTCTTGCCTGGACTATTGAAATAGCCAAACCCCTCTTCTCCCTGCCTCCTCTCCCACCTCATCTTCCACCTGTTTGAGTGTATATCTGCCTCCCCACCCCCTGGATTGAAATATTTTTGGGGTTTCCTTTCTGTGGCCTGCATGCTTTTTATTACTGGTCCTTACTAACCTCAAATCTTCTTTTCTGCCTCCATGAGAATTGAAAGCTTCCCTCATCCTAGAAGGTGTAATACAAATATTTGATTGAAGTCATATCACTTAATATTTGAAAGGTCCTTTGGTGGAGGTATTATTTTTTAATGAAAGTGAAGTCAAGACTTTTGTTCAAATTTACAGAGGTTGTAAGTACTAAAGCTGGAACTGGAACCCAAGTGTCCTTAACCAAGACATGTACACAATGGAAAACCTGAATGATCACCATGTGCACACAAAAAACACCATTTAATGACATTGTTATTTTCCTCTCAGAATACACTTCTACTTATTTGACAAATGAACAAACTCCTGCTTTGCTTTCAAAAACCTACTCTAATAACACTTCTCATATCATTTCTTGTCCTCCTTCTCCATGGACCACGATCCAGTCTTTTATTATCTGGTTCCTTACACACACACACACACACACACACACACACACACACACGCACACACACGCACCATGCAATGTTGGAATTGTTTACTTTTGTGAGTAACTGTTTGCTTTGGACATGTTAACTTCTTTGTCTTATTCCCTAGCAACTGGCAAAGGGTCTGGTACACAAAAGGTACATATATTTTAAAGGTTTTTTTTTTAACTGAATGAATCATTTAAAATTTTTTATTTGTTTTTGCAGTATTGAGGATTGAATCCAGAGCCTCCCACATGTTAGGCCAGTGCTCCACCTCTGTGTTGTATCTCCAACCCGAAAGAGCCAGTTTTTATGCACGTTTTACTGTCTTTGGCATTTTTCCAGAAAGTATTGTGGCAAAAGAACATTTTTCACAATTTAAAAATAAATTAAACACAATAGCAGGAAGGTGCGAACAATTCAAATGTCTATCGGTACATGAATAAACAAACAAAATTTGGTGTATACAAACAACAGAATATTATTTAGCTTTAACAAGAAATGAAATTTTTTGATACATGCTACAACATGGATGGACCTTGAGGACTTATTAAGTGAAATAAGACAAGACACACAATAGGAAAAATAATGTATGTTTCTATACATATGAAGTCCCCAGAGGAGTTAAATCTATAGAGACAGGAAGTAGAATGGTAGCTCCCAGCGGCAGGCAGGAGGAGGTAATGGGAAGTTTTATTTGGTGGGTACAGCACCTCAGTTCAGGATGATGGGAAGGTTTTGGCAATGGATGGTGGTGATGGTTACCACAACCATGTGAATGTACCCAAAGCCACTGAACCATGCAGTTAAATGGCAAATGGTTGAAATGTTATGCATATTTTAACACATTAAAAAAGTGGACAAAGAACAAAACAAACAGAAATATATCAAGGCCATCAAAAAAGAAGGAAAGCTGC
Organism: Sciurus carolinensis; assembly: GCF_902686445.1. NCBI lineage: Eukaryota > Metazoa > Chordata > Mammalia > Rodentia > Sciuridae > Sciurus > Sciurus carolinensis. Next base: position 84,510,140 of record NC_062220.1, on the reverse strand, counting down.
CACAGCCAGGAGAAACCTGAGATGATGAGCACCAGACAGGTGATATCCTGATGGGACCCTGGAACAGAAAAAAGTTGTTTGGTTAAAACTAATGAAATATGATTAAAGCATGAATTTTAGTTAGCACCATTGTATCAATCACTGATTTCTTAATCATAACAAATGTAGTAAACTAACTTGAGTATACCATTAGCAATTTAAGTGACTAGTAGGGAAAACTATATGTCAGGCATATAAAGAACTCTACACTAGCTTCATAATTTTCTGTAAATTTAATACTATCCTAAAATTTAAAATATATTAAAATATTTAAAAGTCCTTTAGATGTCCCCTTTATTAAGAACACCCAGGTCCAATTAATCAAGGTAATGGATTTTAGAATCCAAATCTCAAATTAACTTTATGCATTGAGATCAAGAAGAAATTCAGAAACGTATCTATTCTGCAATCTTTAGCCACTGACAGCAAAGACTTCATGAAAAGGATATGATTTAAGTGGAAAATGTGGAACAGTGATTTCAAACAGCTTGGGTGCTGAAGTCTTACCTGGCTTTGATTAAGACAAGCATACTGAGGTCAGAAGGCCTGAAATAGAATATACTTGAAGATTCCTTCATACCTTAAATAAATCAGATTTTGGGACTTTCGTGTTTCAAAGGACACTAATAATTAGGGGGAAAAAAAGGGACTGACTACTGAAACATGACTTGAAATAATCTCAAGTACTCCCTGAAGTGGCGTGTGCCAACATCCATTTCCTCCTATCTCACTACCTTCTTACTCAGCCTTGTGACTCTGTTCTAAGAGAACAGGATGGGTAATGGGGTCTGCATAAAGAGCAAGCATAAGTAGGAGGAAAAGACAAAAGAAGGAGGTTCATTTCCTTCTGCAATCACAGATCAGTGATCACAGATGAGCTCTCTCTGGACTGGTATCCACTCCCAGGGGACCTGGGATGCTGTGCTGGATCATAGGTCTGCTCTTGCAGTCAGGAAGCAGGCGGCAGAGGTGACCCCAGCACGGCCGTGTGAGACCTGTGAGTCAGTCTTCTCAGAAGCTGTTCGACTGGGCTTTCTGAGGTTTAATCCAGAACATGGAACTGGGTCAGAAGTGAGTGGGTTTCTGATTGACTGGGAGCACAGCAAACCAGCTTCCCAGAGTTGTCCCTGTGTCTTTTCTGTATGCTCTCAGCACAGCTAGCTGCAGGCCAAAAAAACCTTCTTTTCTGATCAGCAGAGCAGTCCTGTTACAGAGAAGTAGGGCTAAGAATATTAACTTGAGTCACCACTCTTGTTTACAATCTGGTTGGCCATGGGAATAAATGTCTATCTTTCTATGTGTGTGTATGGTATTAAGAATTGAACCCAGGACTTTGCAGATGCAAGACAAGCACTCAATCACTGAGCTACATCCCCACCCCTCTGCCAGTTTTCTTATAATTACCACCAAGGTTTATTTTCATGACTTCACAGCAACCTCTGGCATGAGAGAGAGATCAGTGGAGATACATGAAGATGGAGATGGAGATGGAGACAGAGATGAAGACAGAGATGGAATGGGAGACAGAAAAGGAGATAGAGATCTTTAAGTAGGTACTGATCCATTTAACAGCTATTTATTGAGTACCTATTATGTGAGGAAGATGATGAAGACATGGCTCTTACCATTTAGGAACTTCCTGTCTGTGGGAGATGGAGATACCCAAAAAAATTACACAGATTTTATTGGGATTGCAAAGATGATAGAAAAGGGAAATGATTGAATCTACCAGGCAAAGCTGGGACATACTCCCCAGAAGAGGCGACTTTTATGCTGAGTTATCAGGAAGAACTAGACTTATCCTGGTAGAGAGTCAGACACTATTAAAGAAAGGTAGCAGCTCACATGAGGGGTAGAGGCCTGGAGGGCCTCGGTTAGGCCCGGGACCGGGGAGCAGTGCTGAGCAGGGAGCATCACGCATGTGGACTTGCGGTAAGGAGGATGGCTTTGGGCTCACTGGGACCGGGTCTTGGAGCTGTGCCAGGGAGCTGCGTCTGTCCTACGTCTCCGGCATGTTATGTCTTTCCACCTTTCCATCCCTGCTGCCCTGATCACAATGCAGCTCGAGTCCCGGTGACTGCAGGAGCCTGCTAATGGCTCCCTCCCAGGCATTCTTGCTCCCTTTCAACCTCTTCTCCTCACCGAAGCCTGAGGGAGCATTCGTACCCTTCCCTGAAATCCAGAACAGGCAAATCTAATCTGGAGTGAAAGAGAAAGCAGAGCTGCAGTCGCCAGGGGCCAGGGACTGACTACAGAGGGGCAGGAAGGAACTCTTTGAATGACCGCAACACACTCTATCTTGACTGCTGGTGGCTGCTCATTGAGCTGCTCAATCTATAAAGGGGCATTTTACTGCTTTTAAATTACACCTTGGTAAAATTGATTTTTAAAACAACCACCTTTGTTTGCCCCAGGATGAAGACCTGTACCCTGGACATGGCCCCCAGATGCTGCATAGACTCTGGCTTTCTCCTGCCTCTTCCTGGACCGCCCCTCCTCACCACTCTGCTCCAGCCTCACCAGAATTCCTGTGTCTGCAGGACTCCATGTACTCTCCTTCTCATGGGGAACTGCGCCCACGCTGCTCTTTCTGATCAGAATGCTCATCCTCTCCCTGTTGCCTGCCTTGCCCAGCCAACTGTGCCTCATCTTCCAGGAGGCGGTTCGAGTCTTACCCATCAGGACTTTCCTGTTACCCCTGCCTGCACTGCTTCTGTGCCACCTGTGAAGAGTTGTCAGCCTCTCTGGTGTGGTGTATTCACCACTATTTCCCCACTGCTTAGCCCAGTGTGTGATGTGGTCAGGGATCAATGTGTCTCAATGAATAAACTTATCGAAGTATGTCAAATAGGCTGAAGAGTTATATCATGCATATGTACATGTTTCTAGTAGAGGTTTTCAGCTAGGATGTTTGAAAATGTCTCAGGCATTTCTGTTTCTCACAGTGCCTGCAGGGTGCTCTTGCCCCAGGAAAGGCATGCTAGATGTTCTTCAGTGCTCAGGACAGTGTTGGGGGCAAGTTGTGAAATGTGGAGGAAGAGAAAGGGGAGGTTGAAATTTGAGTGACTAGCTGGAAAACAGAATCATCCCAAACCAGGAGTGACTTTGCTGGGGAGGAAGCCCTTACTAAATAAAATAGAATTTGATTTGAATGAAAAAGTAAAGGAGGCTAATTGAGAGATAGTTGGAAAATAGAACCAACAAATTGGGTGACCAATAGAATGAGATAGTCCCCCTTTGAGGAAAGGTATAAAGACAAAGGTAGCAAGACATAGCTATAAGGCACGACCTTGGGCAAGTTACTTAACCTCTCTGTGACAAATTTTCTCATTGTAAAATAGGGATAAAAATAACACCCAGATTACAGGGCTGTTATGAGGACCAATTAACAGTTAATGTATGTAAAGCATGGAGCATTGCCTGACATGTAATAAGCGCTAAACATTTGATATTATAGCAGATACAGGAATAAATAGATACAGAGACATATCAACAGCAGAGGGAGGATGGAAAGAAGGATGAATAGAGGAATAAATGGCTGGATGACTGGATGGAGGATAAACAGATGAATAAATGACAAAGAGATGAATGAATGGATACTGAATGTGGATGATAAAGGAGAGAACATGATTCCTGAATTTTTTTTCAAAAGCAGCCACAGATTTGAGCAAATCTACCCTTTATGTCGAGGTGTTATTTGCTTTATAGGACAAAGCCATAATGGCTAATCTACCTGGATCAGGGCTATCATTGAAAGGGTGAAGCAGGCAAAGGGCTGATGTGACAAGAATGTGACAGGCTTACTGTATTAGTCTGTTTTCTGTTGCTATAACAAAATACCAGATGACATGATACTTACAAAGAAAAGAGGTCTATTTAGCTCATGTTTGAAGGCTGAAAATCTAAGATCAGGTGACCCATCTGTATGGCCTCTGGTGAGGGCCCCCACAGATAGGTCAGAAAGGCAGGAAGGAACATGACTTTATAACAGCCCACTTTTATGAAAACTAACTTCGGTACCACAAAGAATTACATTAATCCCTTCCAAAGGCACTGCCCAGTGACCTAATCCCTTTTGGTAGGCCACATCTCTTAAAGAGTCCACTACCTCTCACCACCACACTGGGGACCAAGCTTCCAGCATATGAAATTGCTGGGGGATACACTCAAACCGTCTCCAGATGATGTCACTGCCCTCAGATGGACCCTGTGAAGCATGAGGAGCAGGCAACCTCAGTTCAGGCACTCAAAGGGGCTTCCAAATGGCTCCCCCTTCCTCAGCTGTTTTCTTGCTCCCTAAACATTTGTTCCCCTGCCACTTTCTGCATGTCCTCTACAACCCTACTGCTCGCGCTCTATGTGCCCTGGCCACTTCCTTGGCCTTGGATGACTTCACGCTTTGTGTTCTGCTAATCTTCTATACAGGTTTCAAGTTGTGTGAACTGTTCCTTGGCTCCTTCCGGTTTAGGGGCTCATTCCTGTACCTGCATGATAGCACTGTCCTCATGGATTTGCTGACTTGCCTAACTCCCCCAGGGGCCAGGATGCTTTTAATTGCATCAGTCAGAGGTTGGTTTCAGAGAACAGAATCCACTCCAACCAGTTTAAGCAGGAAAGGATTTATTACAGATATTAAATGGCTTATAGAACCATTGAGAGGGGAAAGAAAGGCTCAAGATGAAGCTTCCAGGAATCACTCACACAGCCACATGGCAGAACAGGGCCTCTGAGGGAGCTGGTGAGTCTCCAGCCTGACAAGAGTACCACCATTAGCAAAATGAGAAACTACGTTCTCTCCACATACAGCTCATATTCAAATTCTCAAAAAGATTCGTTCTCTGGTTAGCTGTCATCATCCCAGTTTGGACAAGGTTTTCTGCACCAAGACATACCTGACTCCCTAAATTTAGGAGCAATTAAGAGAGATTGATTGCTTTAGGGGTCAGGGACTAAGTGTGGTCCAAAGAGATTCAGCCAGTAGACGTCAAGTTCATCTGCTACCAGTGGGGAGGCAGCCAGGGTGAGGATGAGGCCAATATACTTCCTCTTTCTTTTTGCTGAGAGGGTGGATTTCCTCCTACCAGTAGGGTTCATTGGTGGTGAATGATGGAAAATCGATTGCCTCTCTGGATATCAATTATATTTAAATATGCTCTTAACTCTAACAATCTCTTTAGCTCATGCCTGACATAGAACAAAACTGCTTTCACAAAACAGGCCAGGGTCACAGAATCTTGGTAACAGAAAGAAATTCAGTGGTTGTAAAATGCAGTAGTTACCAAATACTACTTTGTAGCAAAAGGAGAAAGATGGGAAAATATTACAAGTTTATTTTATCAAAATGAATTCAATTTAAAGACTTGGCCTCATTTTGAGACTTTTTCTGTGCTCCTTCTTTTTTAATGATATATGGTATTTGTAGTTCACATTTGTGTGTTTAGGCTTTTCTTGGCAACAATGAAAATTAGATTGTTCTTTGTCGATCTAATGATTTCTTCTAGTTGCCTGTTGATTTTTGATCTTATTCTCATCATTATGAAGATCTGTACCACAGCTTCATGATGACCTCTTGTGCAACTGTTTCCTCATCAATTTCATCCTTTGTTTCCAACCATCTATCAGAATATGAACTCTAGGGTCTCAAGACTTGAACTGGTGCCTGAACATATGGTCAGACCTCATGATAAAGGGCATATTTTCTCTGGTTTTTTCTCACCACTTCCATCCTATGTAATATCACAGGGAACATTTTGACCTCCTTCTCTTATAAATGAGGCCTAGATTATTTGTGAGAACATAAACTGTAATTTGTGTTTTGTCTTGGCATATTTTATCTAACTTCAACTAGAATTATTTCTCCCCTTCTCTTACCATTTACAAGTATGCAATCTATTTTTACTTATCCTAACTCTGACTTTTATTCCATCTATCCTTCTTCTGTTATATTTTCCAGGATTTCTTTTTCTAGAAAAGATTCTGATGATTTCACCACTTCTTAAATCTGAACTTGAATCTTTATAATTAGGTGCAAGCATCTATGATTTAGTCTACCCATTTGCAAGTATTTAATTATTGAAATGCATGTTATTTCACTTCAGGTTTCTTCCCTGGGCCAGTGAGCACACAGATCCATTTCTTACCCTCTTCTGGCTCTGCTCTGTCTCCTAGGGAACCCTTGCAGGCTGAGCCTCTCAGTTTTTGCCCTGGTTCCCCCTGGGTTTGTCCAGTGGTAGGTATAAATGGGAGACAGGAGAGTAGAGGCGGGAGAAGGTCAGGTGCCAGCAACCATCTCTGTCCTCCGGGTCCGACTGCTGCCAGGCAAGCCCAGTAGAATACCTGCTTCTGTCAGGCGACTGTCCCTGGTCCATAATACCACCTCTCTCCTCGATCCCTGCAGCCCAGTGGTTGGAGGGCTTTTTGATGGTGCTCAGCTCTGGAATGTACCCCTTAATGTGGAAGACACTTCCCTGTATTAATCTCTGCTACAAATATCCAGGGGGATCGGACCCCCATCCCCAATAACAAGAAGAGGGAGTCTACAGAATGGGAGAAAATCTTTACCACACACCCCTCAGATAGAGCACTAATCTCCAGGATATACAATGAACTCAAAAAACTTAACACCAAAAAACCCAAATAAGCCAATCAATAAATGGGCAAAGGAACTGAACAGACACTTTACAGAAGAAATATGATCAATCAACAAACGTATGAAAAATTGTTCATCATCTCCTGAAATTAGAGAAATTCAAATCAAAACTACTCTAAGATTCTTCTCACTCCAGTCAGAATGGTAATTATCAAGAATACAAGAATAATAAGCATTGGCAAGGATGTGGGGAAAAAGTTAAACTCATACATTGCTGGTGGGACTGTAGATTGGTGCAACCACTCTGGAAAGCAGTATGGAGATTCCTTAGAAAACTTGGAATGGAACCACCATTTGACCCAGCTATCCCACTCCTTAGTTTATACCCAAAGGATTTAAAATCAGCATACTACCATGATGCAAGCACATTAATGTCCATAGCAGCTCAATACACAATAACTAAACTATGGAACCAAACTAGATGCCCTGGAACAGATGAATGGATAAAGAACATGTGGTACATATACACAATGAAATATTACTTAGCCATAAAGAAGAATTAAATTGGCTAGGGAGATAGTTCAGTCGGTAGAGTGCTTGTCTTGTAAGCACAAGGCCCTGGGTTCAATCCCCTCCCCGCCAAAAAAAAAGGGAGAATGAAATTATGGCATTTGATGGCAAATGGATGAAACTGGAGAATATTCTGCTAAGTGAAATAAACCAATCCTAAAAACAAATGTTTTCTCTGGTAAGTGAATGCTGATCCGTAGTGGGGGATGGGTAGAAAAGAATGAAGGAACTTTGGATTATGCAGAGGGGAGTGAAGGGAGGTGGAGATTGAAAGGACAGTAGAATGATGCAGACATTATTACCCTATGTATGTTTACAGAACTGGTATGACTCAGCACCATGTACAGCCAGAGGAATGAGAAGTTATGTTCCATGTGTGTACAATGTGTCAAAATGCATTCTACTGTCATGTATAACCAATTAGAACAAATTTTAAAAATTTAAAAAAACAACAATAAATACCCAGGGGTTTTTCTCTTTTCTAGGTTGGACCCCAACTGACATAAAGATAAATTCTCAGAAGTGGAATTGCTGTGCCACACACTTCAGGACTTTCGACTGAAGGTTAAAGAGATGGCGTCCTGCTGGCTTCTCTCCCTCAAGGCCTTCCTTCCACCTGTAGCTCTGTGTACGGTCAGGACCCTTTCCTTCTGCCACTCCATCTGTTGACACATCTCAGTCTCTGGGCATCGGATCATCCCTCCTGTCACATTACATTTTTAAAATGATAAACAAAGCAAAGAGGTGAGGCAGAAGGCTGCCCCTTCCTGAGGTAATGGACATGTAGGCCTCAGGATGTGCCCAGGCAAGCGGAAAGAATAAGCAATCATCTGGGTAGCTCAAGCAAACACGGACTCCCCCTCTGTCATGAGTGAGTGGTGGGACGGAGGGAGGATTGGAATGAGCTGTTAATGCTTTCAAATCTTGGGACCTAGGTAGCGAGGAATGAGAACTCCTCTTCATTTTCTGTCAGGAGTCTGAAGAAGGAAGGACCACGTCAGCCATTTTGCCAGGTTTTGAATTTTGTCAGGACTAAGTCACAGAAAAGTGCCTTAACCAATCATGAACTTATAGTCTTGGTGACTTTGACTCCATGTGCGGGCAGGAAGACTCCAGGCACTGTCTCCCCAGGCTTGGAGATGACTGGCTATAAATCCTTCTGCATCTTTCCTTTGCATCAGTCGGGACCCTGGCTAGAAACCAGGCTACCATCCACCTTGGGTAAATGTCTGGTTTCGTGTTATGATTCATCAAATAAGAAAATATCAACTGTCTTTTTCAGTCTACTTTGAATTTGTGACCTTAAAAGACTGCTTATTTAGCAATGTAACACAGTTGTAAAAAAATCAACTGTATGGCAAACACATTTTTTTGAATGTAGAGGTAGGGAGGCAATTGAATGGGGGGAACCCTGACCTTATTAGTCAAGGGATCTAAGATTGAGTTCTGGCCTTGCCAGTCACTAGCTGAGTAACCAGATTGAGCCATTTAAACAGGGGGGGAGTTTCTTAAAAAAAAAAAAAAAAAAAAGTTTTTGTTCTTTTTAGTTATACATGACAGTAAAATATATTTTGTCATACATATGGAGTATAACCTCCCATTTCTGGGGTTGTACATGATGTGGAGTTACACTGGTCATGAATTCATACATGAACATAGGAAAGTTCTGTCTGATTCATTCTACTGTCTTTTCTATTCCCATCCCCCTGCTCATGGAATTTCTTATCTATTAAAATTGTGCTGCAAAGGTGAAGAAATTAACATGAAAGGGTAACACACAAGTTAGTATTATTTAAAATTTTTATTGTATTTTTCCAGCACTGGTTGTGGATACTTGCATCTTCTCATTAGTCCATGGTTCAAAGCAATAAAATCAACATGTGTTAGAGTCACAAGTTGGGAGTCACCATCCTCATGGCTATCACAGCAGGCTGATGGGAAAGCCAGAGCTAAACCCTTGGTTTGATAGGCTTGTTTCAAAACGACACACTGAAAGAGCCTAGACTGGCCTGCATAGGAGTATGTCCATTTCCTCTGGATCCTCCTTCCTGACCTTTCATAAGTACTACTCGTGGATCATGCCGAGTCCCCAACAGCTTTTCCACTATTGTGGGGACAGCCTTAGCAAGCCAGAATCTTTCTCAGGCAGACTGGGTATAGTGGGCATGATAAAAATCAACAGTCTTTTGGAACAGACCCTGAAAATAGCATTAAGCCCAGTACACAGTAGATGTCATTTGTGATTTACCACGTGGTATCATGGGAACAAAAACACTCTGTCACTGAGGTTTTGTTTTCCAAATCCAGGAAAACCGATTGTGGGAGAGCAGCTAGAAATGAGTGTTTGCACTTTTGGTTCTGTTGTTATAAACACTGGATGAGAGCAACCTGCAACTGCCTCTACCCCTTCCATCCAGGAGAATGCCAGCAGTTACCCATCATCCCTGCATACCAAGGAGCCAAGTTCCACAGCACGCCCTTCAGACATGGCTTCCAGCCGTAATCTGGGAGGGTGCTTTTGTGAATGTTCCTAAGATTGTATCACGTAGTACGAGGCCAAGAAAATAACACAGAACTTGGAAACAGATAACACACATAAGGAATTGACTAAACATTTGTTAGGTGCCTCCTACATGCCAAATACAGTTCTACTCAGAGCACTGAAAATACACCAATAAATAAGAGAGGTGAACTCAGCCCTCAAGAAGCTTATATTCTGATTAAGAGAGTTACATAAGTAAAATAAATATGCAGTATGAAATCAGGAAGTGATACGTTAGTAAAAAATAAATAGATAAATAGAAAGAAATGAGGGAGTAATTATCTAAGATGAAGTTGTCAGGGCAGGTATCTCTGAGTGGCATTTGAATTGAGACCTGAATGAGGTGAGGGAGTAACCTTGAAGAATGTTTGGGGCAGGATAAACAGAACTGATAGGACAGGCATGAGTTTGGTGTTTGCAGAACAGGGTGGTGACCACAGTGACTGGGTTGAGTGTGAGGGGGAGAGCGCAAGGAGATAGATTCGAATCCCAGAGAGTACCACTAAGTCGCCAGAGGACTTTGCTCAATTCTTTAATCTGTAGGAACCATAGATTCAATAATTATATTATTGTAATTATAGCTATCCCCAGAGGGAATTGGTTTCAGGATCTCCAAGGATACCAGAATCCTCCAATGCTCAAGTCCCTTAATTTAAATAGTGGAGTATTGCATATAATCTGGGCACCTCCTCCCCTATATTTTAAATCATCTTTAGATTACTTATAATATATGATAAGTTGTAAATGCCTTGTAAATAGTTGTTACACTGTATTGTTTTGGGAACAAGAAAACATCTGTACATGTTCAGTGCAGGCATTTTTTTTTTCCAAGCAATTTCAACCTGAGGTTGGTTGAATTCACAGATGTGAAAAATGTAGATATGGAGAACCAATGGTATTAAGGTTTTTTTTTTTTTTTTTTTTTTTTTTTTTTAATAGCTAGTAATGAAACCCATTCTGAGCTAGGCTGAACTAAAAAAAGAGAATTTATAATAAGTATATGAGAATGTCTCCCAGGAAGCAAGGGCCCTGTTTTAGTCAGCTTTTTTGCTGCTGTGACTAAAGAACCCAACAAGAACAATTTTAGAGGAGGAAAGTTTACCTGGGGGGGGGCTTACGGTTTCAGAAGTTTGCATCCATAGGAAGCTGTCCCCATTCCTCCGGACATGAAGTGAGGCAGAACATCATGGCAAAAGAGTATAGTGGAGAGAAGCAGCTCACATGGTGATCAGAAAGCAGAGAGAGACTCCTCTGGCCAGATACAAATATATACCCCAAAGCCACGCCCCCAATGCCCCACCTTCGCCAGCCACACCCTACCTATCTTCACTTACCAGATAATCCCTAACAGAGGATTAATTCAGTGATTGGGTTAAGGCTCTCATAACCCAAACATTTCTTCTCTGAACCTTCTCACACTGTCTCACATGTGAGCTTTTGAGGGACACCTCACATCCAAACCATATCAGGCCCAAAAGGAGCAGGACCTCAGGAAAGAACAAGAACCAGGACCCCAGGAAAGAACAAGAACCAAAAACATCAGCACCATCCACAAAAATGAGACTTTTACTCCATTTCTCACATTAATTTCTCTCCGAAGACAAGATTTCTTCTTATCTCTCTACAGATAAAAAGCCAGGTTCTGCAGGAAGTCCTTTGTCTGCTCCTCTCTCTGTAGAGATCTCCCGTACCCTGGAGTTCACCTGTTTAGTGCATAGGCTAGCTAGCCCCACTTCCAGCCCCTGCTCCTGTCCTGCACCAACATTGACTCAGGGCTCCGCATCGCTTCCGGAATAGCCTACGCTCCTCAAAACAGAAGGGCCTAGATTGATCTTACTGAGGCATTCACAGGACAGACAGTGCAGAAGGTGACTGCGCATGCTCCAGCAAATTCTTCAAATCCCTCTTCTCTTCCTAAATCTTCCCCATGGGTTCTTCTCTTTTCTCTCATCCGATTTGCCCCTTTCCCAGCAGGCTTCTTAGTCTCTCTACTCTTTCATCAGCAGATCAGCAGGGGTGCTGAGCTTCTCCAGCTTCTATGACTGAATGTGAATCCTCAGCACTACCCACCCCACGATTCCAGTCAGCTAGCCAAGATTCTCCAGAGATCTGCTCTCTGAGAGGGTTAATTGACTTACAAGTTCCAGTTCCAGCCACTACTATCATGGAACCTTAATTTCAAATTCCTGAGACAGAATATCTCATTGGCTTACCTCATGTCACATGTATACCTCTGGTCAAATCGGCTCCCACCAATGAGGAAGGCTACCTTTGTGGATGGGGGAATCTGCAGGACAATTTCTTAGAGAACACAATGAGCTGGACAGATATACCAAAGGAATCCATTCCATTCCTCAAGTGTAAAACAGAGGCAATAATATATTTCTCTTAGCAATGTTGTGCTAGCTAAACAAAATAATACAGAAAGGGGCATTCCACAGTGTTCTGCACTCTGTAATTACTTTCCTTCTCAAGAAACAAACTAGCAAACAAAAGGCAAAAACCCCTCTCCCTTGATTTCCAAAACAATCTCAGCTTTAATATGCTGCCCTACTCTAGACCTTGTATATAATAGATCTAGTATTTGTATATATATTTGACAATACAAGAAATTATTAAGCACAAGTAGCTAGATCTTGTTCCAATTCTCATTCCCATTTCCCTCATCCAAGGTGGAAAATTCTGGTGTTGTCTAATAGGACTGTCCCCTTCCACCACCTCCCACTCCAGCTCCACTTCTGCCTACACTCCAGGGTCCTAAACTGTGGATTGGAGGTAATCTACTGGGGATGAACAGAGAAGCAAGAATGGGCAATGACTTTGAAACAGGAGAGACTAAAGTGAGCTCTAAGGATAGACACTTTGGAACAGATTGTTCAGGGAAGGAGGCAAGAAGACAAATAAGGAAGAGCATTTGGAGAATTGCCGCCTTGGGCTATGCATTGGATCCTCTCTAAAGATATCTGAGAGACCCAGTAAGAATGGAATTACTTCTAATTATGCTTGACTGCTGGAATCAGTCTGCAATACCCCGCTGAGACGAAGCCAGGTGGGTGCTGGGTTTTATTTCATCTGCATAGAGGTTATACATGTATATAAACCATTTCTTCAAGAAAATTACCCCCATTTGGGGAATGTAAGGTTTAAATACTTAAACTAACAAGGCATGAAATGATTGGAACATAAGGCAAGACAGTATACTGTAATGTACAGGACTGAGTATAATCAAAGATTTAAGCTATGGAGGTGACAGAGCACACATGGTTTATAAAATCTTTAACTGCTGTTTCCTGGGCATGAAGAATATTTACAAAAACTATAAAGATTCCTTTGACATTTAGACAAATAATCCATTCCATGTGAAAAGTAAGTTTGCTCAGGGGAGTTTCTAAATAATAACTTTGTTTTTCTGCTATGCAAACAGGAGTCTTCATTGATGTAGCATTCAGTATAATAATGCTTTCCAGATCACCAACACACCCTTTCACAAACCATCTTTGATGAAAAATTAAACAGAGAGTAAAAGACTTCCTGCTTCATAGCTAATGAACAGATAAAATGCATTCAGGAACCTGAATCAAATGGAAAATTTGCATCCAAACCCTTTAAAATGAAAAAGTACACTTTTCAAAATACTGATTATAAAGGAATGTGAATTATTGAAAACTATGTAGAAATGAATGAGGTAGAACTACACACAAACATGCAAATATACATATTATTCGGGGCATGTGCATTGCGTGTGTGTGTGTGTGTGTGTGTGTGTGTGTGTGTGTGTTTACAGCATTTTACAATATCTTAAAGGGATCCAGGAACACAAACACAAAGGTCTATAGAAGCCAAGCAAATATTGAAAATGTGGAGGGCCAGGTGTGGACAACAATGGCCTTTACAAGTCACATATTAAAGAGAATTATGCTTCATAAAAAGTAAAATATAATTCATAAGGTTTGTGGAAAATAATGATCAGAATAGATAAAAATCACCCATAATCACAGCTGTAACTATTGATCATTGTCTTTGTGTATATGCGCTGCCGTAACAGAATGCCATAGTCTGTGACTTAAACGACACACATTTATTTTTCACAATTCTGGAAGTCAGAAAGCTCAAAGTCAGAGTGCCAGGAGGATTGGATTCTGGTGAGGACCCTCTTCTAGGCTGGCGGATGGCTACCTTATTGCTGTGACCTCACATGGAGGAGTGAGAAGGAGCTTTCACGGATCTTCCTCTTCCTATGCAGACACTAACTCCATCACCAGGCTTTGTGACTACCTCCAAACCTAACTGCCACCCAAAGGCTTCACCCACTAGTGCCATCACACTGTGGGGTGAAGCAACTCTGTGTGTATTTGTTGCGGGGGAAGTAGAGGATTGAACCCAGTGCTTTGAATGCACCAGGCAAGTACTCTACCACTGAGCTACACCCCTAGCCCTCAACATAAAAATTTGGGGTGGCAGGGCCACAGAAACATTCAACCACTAATAATATTTGGTATATTTTCTTCCTACTTTTTCTAAATGTATTTAAAATAGTTTAGGTAGTACCATATGTACATAGTTTTAAATTTCTTATGCATTATTTTATTTTCATTTGAGTGGATTATAGTATAGATTCATGTCAAAGAACATATAATTTGAAATAGTTTTTATCCATAGTGCTAATAAGCGTTCCAACAGGGTTGATTAAATTTACAGATCTATCAATAAGTATGTAAAAGAACTTGTTTTACTGTACCTTTGCCAACACTGAGAATTATCAATTTAGAAACTATAAAAGATGCCATCTGATTATTTAAAAACTTTAAAATTGAAATAAATGAAGATACACACAGAGAAGGGTCTGGTTATCCCAAAGCAAACACACCTAAAATCAGTGTCCTTAACAAGAAAGAGCAATTCACCGTACTAAAAAATTCCCCCAGGCCCTGGTAACTACTCCCCCAATAATAACCACTACTCTTACTTCTAACAGTAATAGATTTGTCCTGTTTTCTTTCCTGTTTTACTATAGTATTCCACTTTAGAAATCCAGTATATTATGTATTTATCTAGTCTGTTGTTAATGGACATCGGACAACTTTCTATTTTGGACCATGAACACTTCTGTGATTATAGGAAAATATTTTTGATGGGCATACATACAGAAGTAGAATTGCTGAAACCACAGGGTACGCCCATGTTCAGCCTCAAAAGATAACTGCCAAACTGTAATTTCTAATATGGTTCTTTCAATTTAGATTCCCCAAGAGCAAGTAAGAATTTAGCTTCCCCAAATTCTGGTTAACACTTCATAATTGTACCTCTTTTGCATTTAGGTTAGTTTGTGTGTTGGTTTATCATTATGGCTTTAATCTGCATTTCTTGGTGATTAATGAGATTGAACTGTTTTTCATAAATTTATCAATAATTTGGAAAAAACCTCTTCTGTAAATTATCTGCCCATGTTTCTATTAAGTTGTCCATCTGTTATTGAATTGTGTAAGCAATTTTTATATTCTAGATTGACTCCTTCTCCGATATCAAATATCTTCTTCTACTGTTTGGTTGTCTTCTTACTCTTTAGTGATGTTTTCTGACAAACAAATGATATATATTTTAATAGACTCTAATTTATCTTCTTTTTCCATTCTGGTTTATGCTTATTGTGTTCTTTTGAAAAGAGTCTCTCTCTATTCCAAGATCCTGAACATATTCTCCTTTTGTTAAATTTGCATTTTTTGATATTTAATGAAATTGAAAATTTTTTTAAAATTTAGTTTAGTCTTCCATAATTTCATTGTCAACCCTTGCCTTTTCTTTTCTTTTTCCTTTTTTTTTTTTTTTTAACTAGGATTGAACCCAGGGCCACCTAACCACAGAGCCACATACCCAGCCCTTTTTGTATTTTGTTTAGAGACAGGGTCTCACTGGGTTGCTTAGGGCCTCACTAAATTGCTGAGGCTGGCTATGAATTTATAGTCCTCCTGCCTCAGCCTCCCAAGCTGCTGGGATTACAGGTATGTGCCACCATGCCCAGTCAAAACTTGTCTTTTATAGGCATTGTTACATAAACACATTTGCATTTTTATTATTTATTTTTATAATATATATATAAAGAAAAATTTTGCATATTTGGCCCTAGTTTTTCATAACTTATTTGCTTTGTAATTATAATAAATAGTAAGGTAGTCAAATCATATTTTCTTCTTTTTTTAATCCAAAATCATTTAATTCTTTCATCATCTGGAAAAGAAAGCAATTTGGGGGAGGTCCAAGATGGCAGACTAGAGAGAGGCTGCATTCCTTGTCACTTCATAACTCAGATTTCAAGCAGAGGATATCTGTTTCTTGGTGAGGCAGTTTTTTCTGCTTATCGATCCCCTACTATTTACCCCATTTGTCTACTGCGATCACCCGCAGTCTGCTAGCATATCAACTACTTTTAGTGTGCAGATTGCTCACTGGCCGGTACCTACCATCCACCATTTGCCTGCCTCTTGCCTGTCCATCTCCTGCCTTTCACCTACCTAGCACCCACCACCAGAGGTTCACCTGCTGATCATCTGACAGCAGCCAACAGACTGACCGCAGACCGCCAGTAGAGCACCAGCTGCCTGCTGTTGCCTAAAAGTTCACTGTCACAGTACCTGCAGGTTTGGTTGCACGTGGCTGCTGCCATTTTGAGACAACAGCCAGGACATGTAGGACCCCTGGCCAAACTGACCAAGCCCCTGTCTCCAGGACCCCTCAGCCTGACCAACCTTTCCCTGCCTCCTGGGGGCCCCCAGACCAACAAACTGTGCCCCACCTCCAGGATCCTGCAACCAGACCGGCCACACCCCACCTCCAGAACCCCTGCCCAACCAACTGCACTCTGCTTCTAGGACCTCCAGCCGACCATGCCCACACCAGAAGCTGCAGCTCCCCATTTGCCAACATATTTAGAAGCCAGAGTGGCCATCTTGGATTATCCTGGAAGCTGTAGCTCCGATATTCAGGTGAGGCAAATTTCATCCTGAGATGCCTACGGGAGACTGGAAGCTCATTGTCGGATACCTCTCATATATCAGGCTACTGAAGACTGAGAGGTTTGAATACTATATGATTGTTATAGTGTAGTTTTTTTTTCTTTTTTCTTTTCTTTTTCCTCCTTTTTGAAAATTTTAAAGTTTTTATTTCTTTACTTTTCTCGCTCGATTTTCCATTTGTTTACCTATTTCCTCAGAGTCTCTTTCTTCCTTTTCTCATGCTAACAACCAACTTCTTTTGATTACACTTTCACTCTTTCTACAATCTAGAACTTCTATATATTCTTTTCTTATCCCATTAACAGCTACATCCTACACCCCCTCCCCATCCACTTTGTCCTCCATTAGAAACTGCAGACCTTATTGCAAATCTATCTGTTATACTGTAGATAATAATTGAACTCATTCTGTTTATTATGACAATATTGCTAATATCTTCATAGGGGCTACTTGGTTTATGGTTGCATATTGTCTGTACTTGGCACTGTTAATATTGATCTCCCCCTTAAAGAAAAGGTTTTGGAAACCTATAGGGTCACTATAAGCCTATACAGGGGAAACTATAATACCCCAGATCTGCACTGCTAGAGGGGAAGATACATGAACAATATGAAAAAACAAGGGAAGAAAATGATCCAAACAAACCTAGATTCTATATTAATAGAATCCAGTGACAGCATGGTAGAAGAAATGTCAGAAAAGGAGTTCAGAATATACATAATTAAAATTATTCATGAAGCAACGGATGAGACAAGAGAACAAATGCAGGCAATGAATGACCACACCAATAAGCAGTTGAAAGAGTAACTGCAGGAAGCAAAAGATCATTTCAACAAAGAGAGATTCTCAAAACAAAACAAAACAAAACAAAACAAAAAAAAAAAAACAAATGGAAATTCTTGAAATAAAGGAAACAATAAACCAAATAAAAAACTCAGTGGCAAGCATTACCAACAGACTAGATCACTTGGAAAACAGAACCTCAGACAATGAAGACAAAATATTTAATCTTGAAAATAAAGTTGACCAAACAGAGAAGATGATAAAAAAACATGAACAGAACCTCCCAAGAACTATGGAACATCATGAAAAACCAAATTTAAGAATTATCAGGATTGAAGAAGGCACAGAGATACAAACCAAAGGAATGAACAACCTATTCAATGAAATAATATCAGAAAATTTCCCAAACCTGAATAATGAAATGAAAAATCAAATGCAAGAGGCTTACAGAACACCAAATACACAAAATCACAACAGAGCCACACCAAGGCACATTATAATGAAAATGCCTAACATACAAAACAAAGATAGCGTTTTGAAGACTGCAAGAGAAAAGCATCAGGTTACATATAGAGGGAAACCAATATGGATATCAGCAGATTCCTCAGCCAAGACTATAAAAGCTAGAAGGGCCTGAAACAACATATTTCAAGCTCTGAAAGAACATGGTTGCCAACCAAGAATCCTATACCCAGCAAAACTAACCTTCAGATTTGAAGATGAAATAAAATCCTTCCATGATAAACAAAAGTTAAAAGAATTTACGAACAGAAAGCCTGCACTACAGAATATTTTCAACAAAATATTCCATGAGGAAATGAAAAATAACAATGTATATCAGCAAAGGGAGGAACTACCTTAAAGGAAAACCCAATCAAAGAAGAATCCAAGTCAAGTTAAAAACCAAAAATAAGCCCAAATGACTGAGAATACAAATCATATCTCAATAATAACCCTGAATGTTAATGGCCTAAACTCATCAATCAAAAGACATAGACTGACAGATTGGATTAAAAAGAAAGACCCAACAATATGCTGCCTTCAAGAGACTCATCTCATAGGAAGTACATCCACAGACTAAAGGTGAAAGGATGGGAAAAAATGTACCATACGCATGGACTCAATAAAAAAGCAGTGGTTTCCATCCTTATTTCAGATAAAGTGAACTTCAAGTCAAAGTTAGTCAGAAGGGATAAAGAAGGACATTTCATACTGCTTAAGGGAACCATAAATCAGGAAGCCATAACGATCATAAATATTTATGCCCCAAACAATGGTGCATCCATGTACATCAAACAAATCCTTCTCAATTCCAGGAATCAAATAGACCACAACACAATAATTCTGGGTGACTTTAACACACGCTGTCACCACTGGATAGATCTTCCAAACAAAAACTAAACAAAGAAACCATAGAACTTAATAACACAATCAATAACTTAGACTTAAGAGACATTTATAGAATATTCCATCCATCAACAAGCAAATATACTTTCTTCTCAGGAGCACATGGATCCTTCTCGAAAATAGACCATATGTTATGCCACAAAGTAGCCCTTAGTAAATGCAAAAAAATAGAAATACTCCCTTGTGTTCTATCAGATCATAATGGAATGAAATTAGAAATCAATGACAAAAATAAAAAACAGAAATTACTCCAACACCTGGAGACTAAATAATATGCTATTGAATGAAACATGGATAAAGGAAAACATCAGGGAGGAGATAAAAAATTCTTAGAGGTAAATGAGAATGATGATACAACATATCAAAATCTGTGGGACAATATGAAAGTAGTACTAAGAAGAAAGTCATTGCATGGAGCGCATTCAAGAAAAAATAAAAAGTTAACAACTAAATGATCTAACTTTACAGCTCAAAACCCTAGAAAAAGAAGAACAGAACAACACCAAAAATGAAAGAATATAGATGCAAAAAGTAGTAGAAGACAGGAAATAAAGTCAGAGCTCAAATCAATGAAATTGAAACAAGAGAAACAATTTCAAAAATTGACAAAACAAAAAGTTCATTCTCTGAAAAAGTAAACAAAATAGGCAAACTCTTAGCCACACTAACAAAGAGGAGAGAGAAAACTCAAATTACTAAAGTTTGTGATGAAAAAGGAAATATCACGACAGACATCACTGAAATACGTAACATAATGAGAAGTTACTTTGAAAATCTATACTCCAACAAAATAGAAAATATCGAAGACATTGACAAATTTCTAGAGACATATGACCCTCCCAAACTGAACTAGGAGGACATACACAATTTAAACAGATCCATATCAAGCAATGAAGTAGAAGAAGCCATCAAAATCCTACCAACCAAGAAAAGCCCAGGACCAGATGGATTCTCAGCCGAGTTCTACAACACTTTCAAAGAAGAACTCATTTCAATACTTCTCAAAGTATTCCAGGAAATAGAAAAGGAGGGAACCCTACCAAATTCATTCTATGAAGCTATCACCCTCATACCTAAACCAGACAAAGACACATCAAGGAAGGAAAATTTTAGACCAATATCTCTGATGATTATAGATGCAAAAATCCTTAACAAAATCCTGGCAAACCGAATCCAAAAACATATTAAGAAGATAGTACACCATGATCAAGTGGGGTTCACCCCAGGAATGCAAGTTTGGTTCAACATTCAGAAATCAAATAAATGTAATTCATCACATCAATAGACTTAAGGTTAAGAATCATATGGTTATTTCAATAGATGCTGAGAAAACGTTTGACAAAATACGACACCCCTTCATGCTCAAAACACTAGAAAAAATAGGGATAGTAGGAACATACCTCAACATTGTACAGGCTGTCTATGCTAAGCCCACGGCCAACATCATTCTTAATGGAGAAAAACTGAAAGTATTCCCTTTAAAAACTGGAACAAGACAGGGATGCCCTCTTTCACCACTTCTATTCAACATTGTCCTTGAAATACTAGCCAGAGCAATTAGATAGACCAAAGAAATTAAAGTGATACGAATAGGAAAAGAGGAACTCAAGCTGTCACTATTTGCCAAAGACATGAATCTATATTTAGAGGATCCAAAACACTCCACCAGAAAACTTCTAGACCTAATAAATGAATTCAGCAAAATAGCAGAATATAAATCAACATGCATAAATCTAAAGCATTTTTATTCATAAGCAATGAAACATTTTAAAGGGAAATGAGGCAAACAACTCCGTTCATAATCACCTCAAAAAAAAAAAAAAAAACACACACACAAAAAAAACTTGGGAATCAATCTAGCCAAAGAGGAGAAAGATCTCTACAATGAAAACTAAAGAACACTAAAGAAAGAAATTGAAGAAGACCTTAGAAGATGGAAAGATCTCCCATGTTCTTGGATAGGCAGAATTAATATTATTGAAATGGCCAAAGGCACTATACAGATTTAACGCAATTCCAATTAAAATCCCAATGACACTACTCATAGAAACAGAGAAAGCAATCATGAAATTCATCTGGAAGAACAAAAGACCCAGAATAGCCAAAGCAATGCTGGGCAGGAAGAGTGATGCAGGAGGTATCACAATACCAGACCTTAAACTCTACTATAGAGCAATAGTAACAAAAACAGCATGGTGTTGGTACCAAAATAGACAGGTAGACCATGGTATAGAATAGAAGACATGAAGACATACCCACATAAGTATAGTTTTCTCATACTAGACAAAGTAGCCAAAAACTTACGATGGAGAAAAGATAGCTACTTCAACAAATGGTGCTGGCAAAACTGGAAATCCAGATGCAGTAAAATGAAATTAAACCCCTATCTCTCACCCTGTACAAAACTCAACCCAAAATGGATCAAGGATCTAGGAATTAGGCTTGAGATCCTTCACAAAATAGAAGAAAAAGTAGGCCCAAATCTCCATCAGGTTAACTTAGGACCAGACTTCCTTAACAAGACCCCCATAGTGCAAGAAATAAAAGAAAGTATCAATAAATGGGATAGATTCAAACTAAAAAAAAATTTTCTCAGCACTGGAAACAATCAATAAAGTAAAAAGAGAGCCTACAGAGTGTGAGAAAATCTTTTCCACACACACTTCAGACAGAGCACTCATCTCCAAAGTTTATAAAGAACGTAAAAAACTTTACACCAAAAATACAAAGAACCCAATCAATAAATGGGCTAAGGAACTGGGTAGACACTTCACAGAAGAAGATATACAGGTGATCAACAAATATATGAAAAAGTTCTCATCATCCCTAGTAATTAGATAAATGCAAATTAAAACCACCCTAAGATTTCATCTAACTCCATTAGAATGACTATTATCAAGAACACAAACAATAATAAGTGTTGGCATGGATGTGGGGGAAAAGGCACACTCATACATTGCTAGTGGAGTTGCAAATTGGTGCAGTCATTCTGAAAAGCAGTATGAAGATTACTCAGAAAACTTGGAATGAACCCACCATTTGACCCAGCTATCCCACTCCTCAGTTTATACACAAAGGACTTAAAATCAGCATACTACAGTGATGCAGCCACATCAATGTTTATAGCAGCTCAATTCACAATAGCTAGATTGTGGAACCAACCTAGATGCCCTTCAACAGATGAATGGATAAAGAAACTGTGGTTTATATACACAATGGAATATTACTCAGACATAAAGAAGAATAAAATTATGGCATTTGCTGGTAAATGGATGAAGTTGAAAATATGCTAAGTGAAATAGGCCAAGCCCAAAAAACCCAAGGCTATATGTTTTCTCTGATAAGTGCATGACAATATATAATGAGATGGGGGTGTCAGGGGGAAGAGAAGAATGAAGGAACTTTGGATGATGTAGAGGAAAAAGGGGTGGGGGGTGGGGGCAGAAAAATAGTAGAATGAAACAGACAGTATTACCTTATGTGTATGTATGGTTACATGAATTGTGTGAATCTACATTGTGTACAACGATAGAAATGAAAAGTTGTACCCCATTTGTGTACAATGAATCAAAAGGCAGTCTGTAAAAATAAAAAAGATTTTAATTTAAAAAAAAGAAAGCAATTTTGTAGGCACAAATAGAAAACCTATACTAACTAACAAACTTCCAACTATTAAAGAGATCCAAGATTTAAACAAGGACAGTCACAGAAAAATGTTGCTTTGTATGGAAAAGTTTTTCTTTCTTTTGTAAAAAATAATGTTTGACCATGTTTACTTTACTTGTTCAAGGCAATGCAAGAATAATACTAAGCATCTAAGTAAAAAGTATCCTGTTTTATGAGCTATTATTGTTGGTTGAAGGCATATTGCTCACTGAAAGTAGAATATATGATTCAATTACAAAACAGAACATGTAGGAGTAAATGCACAACTGAATAGCCGTGAAAAATAGAGGATTAATCAAAACATTCTGTTTAAAAATATTAAATTCAAGTTATACGGAAATTTTACGCATGAAAAAACATATTGTATAATCAGAATGACTCTAATGGTCACTTCTGAAGAACAAATATTAATTTTAGTTAAAAAGTTAAATTTTTTAACTTCCCTTTTTCAAAGTAATTTCAAAACTGCACTATTCAAATTCACATATTTTAACGATATGTTAACAATTCATTCCAAAGATACGTTGTGTAGTTTTTAATCACTGAAATCTTTCTGTGGTGTATATAAATAAATCTGCTAATGAAAAAGAGTAACAAAAGCCAATTTAGGAAAGAAAATGACTCAAGGAAGTGAGAGTCAGAGTGTGATCTCAAATTATTGTCTTTTTTCCTCCCCATCCTTTCTTTCTGTGATGTCTTAAGGCTCAGAGCAACTGTCCGTGGCTTACCTTGATCTTCTTTCTCTTCCTCTCTGACCTCTACTGGCTATGATACACTGCAGGCAAGTGAGATCCCATCCTCTCCACTCACCAGACAGGACCTGGGCTACAAGAAGTAGCATTACAAAAGTGCCTAGAGTCTACAACATTTCAGTAACAAAAGAGACCTCTCTAATGATTACTGTGCTGTACCTTAATACCAATTACTCATATAAATAAAGTTAAAAAAATACAAAAACAGAAAATCAAACTACCCATAGACAATCCTTTAAAAGTTGGGAAGAGGAGAAGTAAATAAAGCCCCAACCATTCAAAGTCTCCCCTCCTCCATTTTGACTTCACACAATTCATTTTTCCCATAATAATCCTAAGCATAAACTTAAGTTTCCCTTCTACTGCATCAAGAAACAGTGTCACTTATTGGTATTGAAGATGTTGAAACTCTGAGACAAACAGGAAGTGCCAAGTCTACCATTTTTGTCCATTAGACTGGTCTTTGTCATTTTCAGTTCCCACATCCAAAGTGCTAGAAGCTTCTGGAAGAGGAGGCTTACGGGGGCTGGTCTGCCTCTCTGCTGCTGTGGGGATGGGCAGGGAAGGCACGGCAGCACACAATGGAATCCTCTTCAGCTTTATCTCTCAGTGGGGTGTAGACTTCTTGTCAGAGAGCAGCACCTTTGCTGGAGGCGGGCGTGGGGCTCCATTTTCAGCACGTCTGGCCCCACGCGAATCCTTCGAGGGGCCAGATGCCCCATTGCTCACAGGCTTCGCAGAGCGCTGAGCTGCCTTCCCACAGCTGCCGCTTTGAGACTGGTTTGCTGGCATCTGAGAGGAGATCTGGACAGCATTGGCTGGAGACACCCTGACTGTAGTGGAGTTTTTCACTTTAATTTGGGTGCTTGTGGAAGGGCCCGAAATTCTGACTGGCTTAGGACCAGCCTTACAATTTACACCTTCTTCTTCCTCTTCATTGAGTGTTATCAGTCGCCTTTTCCTTCCCAAGCATCAAAGGCATCCCTCATTTTCTTCAACTCAGCTACTGAATAATAGCTCCAAATGTACTGAACATTATTTCCCGCCTCTCTTTTTAAAATGCTTTTAGTATGAATTCTTCCTCCCAGCTGCTTATCAATAGCATCAGTTCCATCAGTTTTTGTGGCATATACACCAATAATTCTACTCACAGTTTGCAGCAGATATGTTAAGATAGTGGAGAACCCAAACTGTTGGCTTATTGCAAACCAAGCCATATGAATCACAGAAGTCTGTTAAAGCCTGATTCATCTGTTTTTAGAGGAAAACAACAACTGAACATAGATACCAGCATAGAGTCCTCAAAACGGCACAAAAACTCACCCTGGACTGTGTAAATATAGCCGCCCACATCCAGTCGATGAATATCGAGCACCTCTTCTTCTGTCTTGTGGCCTGCCATTGCTCCCTTGGACACCTAAAGTTTTGCCTCACGCTTTCAAACTTCAAAATAATAGCAGTCCAGGACCTCCTAGTTTCAGAGGTCTCCATCCATAGATGGCCAACTCCGTTCTCTGGACCTGAGGTGAGATTTCGGGGCTGTGGAGGAGGAAAGCAGCTCAGGACATGGCCACCTGGAAGCAGTTCATATTTTCTTTTGTGACCTTTTCCATTTACTTTAGATTTTAAAAGTTGTTATTATCTAGTTATTAGAAAAAATACATTTTTGCTTTGTTTTTCTCTTTTAAATTTAGCTCTTTGATTCACATAGTACTTTTTTGGCTGATATTGTAAGGTGAAAAATCTAAATTGATTTACCTCCCCCTAGTACCTAGACTAATTTCCCCTTTATTAACAGGATAACTCTTTCTTTTCTAATTGATTTGTAATGACTTCTTTATAATGAGTTAGTTTATATACTATAATTAGCTTCTTACACGTCTGCTTTGATTCATGGTTTATGTGTCAATTCTAATAGTATCATATAGATTTCAAATAGGTTTTCAAAATTTTTTGTGTGGCTTTGTTTGTTCAGTTTGTCTTGTTTTGGTTTTGATTTTGGTTAGGCATAATTTCCCATTATTTTTCAACTTTTTCAAACATTATTTTGATGATAGTAGTCTGTTTACTCTTCTGGGTCAGCTTTAGAATTAATTAATTTTTTAGTTCCCCAAAAGGTCTTTGGGATTTGAGATTAGAATACTTTATAAATTTATGAGTTAACTTATGGGGACTATTTCCTTTTCCCCTTAATATTTAGTCTTCTGTACCAGAGTGGCTTTTATACCTCTCCATTTTACTCAAAAGCCTCTCTGCGTATAGACATATATATGTATTTTCTCCACAGTAATTTGATTTGGATATTTTTTCATTCATTGTTGGTTCTTGATCCACTCCCACATCAAACTAAAGTTCCAGCAGGCAGTTCCCTCCCAGGCAGGTGGAAGGCAGCAAAGCCTTCCCAGGGGGATGCTTGCTGACCAGTGTGGTGGTTTCTGGAAATGTCCCTCTGTCTCTGAGTTCCCAGCCAGACACAGGACCAAGAATGGTAGAGTGAGCAGTGATAACCAATTGGCATTGATCCAGAACCAAACAGTGGGATCGGATTTGAATGGAGCAGCAAGAAAATCCAAGTCAACTTACATGGACTCACCCCAGTCACTTTTGCAGTAATTCAACCCCTATTTCATAGAGTTGAAATCCTTGAACCTCACTTATTGTGTTATGGCAGCATGTTATATGTATCGGGCAGTAGAGCTGACTTCAAATGGTCACACTGCAAGTATAACTATTGAATCCACAGATAAAAAGTAATTTCTATATTGGGGTGAAGGAGAGAAAAATTATCCACCCTTGATTATTTACTCCACAGTTAATCCTAAAATTCTTGCTCTGGAAAAATTATGTGGATATGTGTGTGGTTTATGGGAGGACCTGTGTGATGCTCTGTCCCATGAGCTGATGAAAGAGGGCGGCCACTACCCTTCTCCTGTAGAAAGGACTCAGCTCCGTTCTCCAGTATCTTACACTGCCACTTACCATGCACATTATCTCCTCTACTGTGCCAGGTACAAAGCTAGGATTGCTACACCTGTGCTGCTTCGAGAGTCCTTTGTAAAGTACAGGTGGAGTGAACTCCTTTGCCCAATCTAAGAGGCTACAGAAGGACCCCCACCTTAGATGCCTCCCTCTACTCAGATACTACAGTTTTCACGCCCACTATTAGAAATCAATTACTCATGGACTAAACACTCCTTTCTTTTCAGATGCCATGTAACATATAACTGTTTTAGGAAGTATTAAGTCATTAACACCTTACTTGGAAATAGTTTCACTAAACTGAAGAAACTGAGAAAATGTGAATGCTTAATTCCTGGGGGATGGAGAAGTTCTCTGACAAGGGCAGAGGAGGAGCAAAGAGAGGCACGCAGAAGATAAACTATTTTGTGATTTTGCCAGGTATAGGCCTCAGGTTTAAAACCACAACTTTATATAAACCTTATATATGATTATTGGTGCTATTTCAACATGGTTTATATATTTACTTAACATGATGAATAGAACTTTAAGCATTTTTATATCCCCGATTTTTAATCCCTCCCCCACCCAGAATTTATTGACTCTTATCGTAAATCCTTTATATTTGAGAAGAAGAATGTATTAGTTAGGTTTCTCCAGAGAAACAGCTGTGTGTATATATATGTTTGGCAAGAAAGATTTATTTGAAGAGATTGTCTCACAGTTATAGAGGCTGGCAAATCCAAAACATACAGGGTGGGCTGGCAGGTTGAGACCCAGGAGGAGCTGATCATGTCCAAAGGCCACCTGCTACAGGATTCCTTCTTGTTTTGGGAGGGTGGGTGTCAGTCTTTGTACTACTAAGGCCTTCAACTGTCCGGATGAGGCTCACCTACATTATGGAGGGTAATAAGCTTTATTGCTGGTTAATGTTAATGTCACCCACAAAAAATACTCTAAGATATATCCCGAATGTTTGATCAAACATCAGGGCACCCTGGCCCCACCAAGTTTATACATGAAATTAACCATTACAACTAATTTCCTAAGTTCTCCCTAAATTCTCAAATTTAATATAATGCATACATAACTCAAAACGCTGAAGGCTTGCCTGAGTCATGATGCTGGTAATGGCCAGCCTTATTTATTACCTAAGTAAAATGATGCTATTTACTATAAATTCAGAACCATTTGTATCTCTATTTATTAAATTAGTGATTCTCAATTTCTTTGGACCCAGGACTTCGTTACACTAAAATTATTGAGGACTGCAAAGAATTTTTGGTTATTATAGGTTAAATTGTATATTTATCACACCTGACAATAATACTGATAATGTTTTATCAGTATTAATTAAACAATAAATAATTTTAATTAATTAAACAATTAAATAATTTTAGATATTACGAATACACATAAAAATAATACACTCAGAAAATATCAACATAAACATTTTTATGTAAACAACTTTATTTCCCCAAATCAAAAGAAAAATATACTGAGAAGAATGTCACTGTTTTACATTTTTAGAAATCTGACTCAATGGAAGGCAACTGAATTCTCCTGTTTCTGCATTTAATTTGTTACTATTCATTGTTTTGTTTGAAGTACTGAATATGAAAACAATCTGGCTTTGCACAAGTACGTTGTTAAACAAGGAAAAATATTTTACTAGCCTCTTCAGATATGAGGATATTCTTCTGCTATACTGTGTACTTCCAAATAACCATTGTTCATCTGCCAATATTTCTTTCAAGTCAAAATAATGTTCCAAGAAAAAGTGGCTAGTTTAGCTCACAAGGCAACAGTCGCACCGAGTCCACAGAGCACGCTTGAAGAACTTCTGTGCGATCCTGGCACAAAGGAGGGAACAGTGGGCAGGGAGACCTGGAATGGTGCCCAGCACACCCTCGTATGGCATTAAGTGGAAGAGAAGTTTAAAAGACTTGTCGTGTGATGGGGGATCAATACCTGCCCCCGCCTCTTTGACTTCAGACCCCTTAGTGCACTTTGACCCCTTCTGACCTTTAAGGTTTCCACAAACTGCTTTGCCAAGATTCTGAGACCTTCTCACCTGGAGCTGGACTTTGAACTTGCCTCACAATCTGGTGCTGGGGGCTTCTTCAAAAAGAAACTGGTCACAACCAGCTTCTGACCCTGAACTTGTCCTTCCCTCTGACAGTGTCACTTGATTTTCATGTGCTCTGTGACATTTGAACCTGGTGTGCAACAATTTTTTGGTTTTAGAGATTTTTTTTTAAAGAATTCCTGACCCAGAAATTGAAAGACATAATAGTTCTAAATGTGACTAGTTCCCTTCTTTTTATCTCCAAATAACTAAAAAAAAAAAAAAAAAAAAAAAAAAAAAAAAAAAAAAAAATGTCTAGTATACAATATCTTTAATGATATGGGAAAAAAAATTACCTTTCAGTAGAAAACACACATTGTCTGTTGTGTATCCTTCCAAGTTATTGGATTATAATCCTGTTCATTGTCTTTGTAAATTATAGATAACTGATAGATATACAAATTTTATCTTTTCAGCTAGTAATTTTAATAGACTTCCTCCGTCTGTGGAAAATCAGCTTTGTTTCTATTTGCAGTAATTCCATGAGATAATAAATGCTCCTTATTGTTCATATTGCATTTTCTGTTACTTGCCATTAAAAGCTGCCTAGCACATCCCCTATGAATTGGGTCATTAATACTTTTTCTGCTATTTCACAGGACTGTTCAAAAGCTCTTTGAAAGGTATTTGAAGTACAACAAATGATAGGTATGATATATGGGCCCTTAGATTACTGAATGCTTAAATATCCACCTCTGTGTCCAAAAATTAGAAATTAGTTCATGCATTTTAGGTTTTAACATAGATGCAGTTTCTGTTTTCCATGCTAATCTACAAAATCCAGTCTCACTCACCTTTTTGTATTTAAGTGGCTATTGGAATTCAAGGAAAACAGGTCAAGTAGAAAGGCCTTTATTGAATGGAATATTAAAAACACAGTGATCAATACTGCAAAGTTTAACTTACCATTGTATTCCGTTACTGGCATGTCATCGTGTTTGATTATTTGTCTCAGTCCTGCAAGTGGTCAAATTTGTAGCTTATTGAAGAATTGAGTACTTTTTGTGTAGTCAAGTATCTGAGACACTTCTGTCACCTCTGAGTACACAGACAAGTGACCATTTATTAAATCTCCTTCAGAGATGACAGTTACTATAGAACCCCTCTCTAAACTCCCACCCCCAAATTTGGAGGCACTTGGAAATTAAAGAATCTAAATCTTCATGTTTACCTAAGTATATTACAAAAATTGGATCTCCTTTTAGGGTGACAAAAATATTCTGGAACTACATGGTTGTTAGGGTTGCACAAAATTGGAAATGTGGTAAACATCACTGTATTATACACTTAAAATGGTTAAAGTTATAAGTTTTATGTGCATTTTATCATAATAAAAATAACATAACAAAAACAGAAAAAGTAAAATATCTTTCCAGTGATTTTAATTTGCAGCTAATTTGAGAACATCTACATGAGAAATGCAGAGTGCACCTAAGAAATAATGAATTTCAAGAGAAGAGTTGAGATATCCAAGCTTGATCTAAAAATGATCCTCCAGTTTATAGAGGAAAGTGGGTGGGTGATACACTATGTTCTCTCTCAGCAGATTGTCCTCAGTCAAGCCCTGTGGGTAAGAACCCTAAGTCTTCAATAAAAGAGCATCTGCAGCCAATCAAACAGATAGGTTCCTTTGCTACTGGGATCCTAGTGTGCAAAGCTGCAAATAGTAGCCTCCTTAATGGTGTAGACAGCCTACAGCTTGTGTAGGTTGCCCTAAAGGACCTTGGAGACAGCCTTTTCCAAAACACAAGGTTCATGTCTCTGATCCTGTGCTGTTTCCTATCTTAGCTCTAGACAGGTATGCAGGCTGCCTCTACGGGAATTCCAGAGCATGGTGGCCAGAGTCACATTGGCCAAGTTATCAGTTCTATATGCACCAAGCTGCAAAACAAGGAATACGTGTTTGAGGACTTTTTCAAGGTCAAGTCTAAGTTCCTTGGCCACCAGAAAATCTACATCCCAAATTTAATACTGGTTAATTAGAAAATATGGTGGCTAAGAAAGAGTTCATCTTAAATGGTTATTTTGTCAAACACATTCCCAATTATGGCCCCCTGGACAAGTGGTGGAGCCTGCACTCATAAGGACTTTTACTCAATCCCACCAATAAATCCTACTTCATGTCCAAAAAATAAGAAATAAAAATAAATAAAAGAGCAAACACAAACTGGAAGGATACAATTCACAATGACAGACTGAAAGGCATTTACCTCTCCTTCCTTTTCAATTCCTATTGAAGTACAGAACGAAGAGGAAAGGCAGGAGACAAAAACAAAAACAAAAAAACAGAAAACCAACCAACAAAATCTAATCTGTAGATCAGTAGCAGAATTGAAGAATGAACTCAGATGAAGAACAAATCAAAGGAAGATTGGGCGGAGGGGTTCTTCCGGAATGATGGCAAATAGAAGAGAAAGAAATGATTCATGAAGGACGGATCTAAAGTTCTAACAACCTTATGATAGGTCATCCAGAGATTTAGAAAAGATAAAAATAAATGGTGGAATAAATGGTGGCTGAAGAAATGAGAGTCTTCAGTTCTAGAATGGTCTCCTGAGAACCAAGCAAAATTACTGAAAAAGTAAAAGCAGCCCTTGACATAGTCTACTGAAAAGTCTAGGCAACATGAATAAAGAGAAAGTCCTGAGAACTTACAATTAGGAAAAAGGGAACAGATTACCTGTATTGATCAGAACTACCAACAATACATTGTCAGGGCAAACAGAGCAGTTCTTACCCAGCTAAGCAAAATCAAGAATAAGAGAAAACTAAAGATATTTTCGGATAGGCAAGGACTTGGAAAGTTGATCTACACAGACTCTATGTGAAAACAATCACTTAAGGTTGGAGTTACCAAAATAAATTTAAAAATCCAAGAAAGAGACAGCAGTGGGATACAAGGAAAAGTTAACAAAAACGCCAATAAAGTTTTTATTTAAGTCCAAACAGTTCTTGAAAATATGGATGAAAAGCTTAAGGCAGCTCTGCGCAGTGGTGCATGCCTATAATCCCAGTGACTCAGGAGGCTGAGGCAGGAGGATCGTGAGTTCAAAGTCAGCCTCAGCAAAAGTGAGGTGCTAAGTAACTCAGTGAGACCCTGTCTCTAAATAAAATACAAAATAGGGCTGGAGATGTGACTCAGTGGTTGAGTGCCCCTGAGTTCAATCTCTGGTACCCATCCCCCCAAAAAAGTTAAGACAATTGCTAAGAAATTATTTCAAAGAATATAAAGGCATTACATTAAAATAAAAACTATTACAATTATCCATAGCAGCATTGTTCAGTAGAAATATAATGTAAGCTGCAAATGTGAGCTACATATATAATTGTAAATTTTTTCAAGTAGCTATACTAAAAAGAGCAAAAGAAACAGTTCAAATTAATTTTTATAATATATTTTATTTAACCCAGTATGTCCTAAATCATATCATTTCAAAATGCAATTAGTGTAAGAATTATTAACAATATATTTTATGTTATTTGAAATCCAGAATATACTTTATATTTACAGCATATTTCAATGCAGACTAACCAAATCTTCAGTGCTTCTTAGCCATGTGTGTCTATTACTATCATATTATATATCCTGGATCTAGGGTTAAGAATTCAGGTGATTTTGAGAAAATAAGGATGTAGATAAGGAGTTAAGATATGCCAAGAGTCGTATCTAGTTCCCAGGACAGGTAGCAAGATAAAAATCCTGGCAATGTTAAAAGTTAATATGAACCAATATAAATATATATATAAGTTTTAGAGACAAAACAATTTAATAAAACAATAATAATTTAATAAAACATCCAACTTAATAAAAGACAAAATATAAATAAAACAAATCATGTCTGATAGTTGAAAAAGTATAGGTCATACAAACTTTGGAATACTGTGCTAAATACTGTGGAATACTGTGTTAAAAAGAACAAGGTGTATCATGTGGTAGGCATCTCCAATGGCTCCCAGTGAGCCTTGCTCACAAGAATTCATGCCCTTGTGTAATACTTTCTTCTCCTCAAGAGTAGGTTGGACTTGCCAATTCTCTTCTGTTGAACAGAATATTATAGAAGTGATAAGGTGTCACTTGCAAGACTAGGTAACAAAAAGACTCTGGTTTCCATCTTGGGTACACTCTGGGATCGTCTCTCTGGGAAAAGCCAGTTGCCATGTCCTGAGTCCACCTTGTGTGTGGACCCATGGGGCAAGCATTGAAACCCCACAACAAGCACATACTTGAGTTTGGAAGAAGACTCCTGCCTCACTCTCACGGAGCCTTCAGATGAGACCACAGCCTCAGCCAAAAACTTGGTTGCTACCGCCTAAGAGACTTGGAGTCAGGGTGGCCCAAGGAGTTGCATCTGAAACTCATCTACGGAACTGTGCAATAGTAATGCTTGTTGCTTTAAACCCCTAAGGTTTAGAGTAAATTTTAACAGAAATAGATCCTAATATATTATATATGAACATTAAATAAAAAGCCCCAATCACTGTTTAGTACAAGTAGTAGGATACTATATAATATTGAAAATGTAGAAATAAAATTGTATGCAAGGTAGACAAAGAGAGATTTATTACAATGTGATTATTCCTGCCTTTCCTCTGTAATTTATTCTCCCTCCACACACTAAGGTGAATCTTTGGCTTCCCTTACTCATCTCTTAGCTGCTGAGTCAGAACAATGGAAGCTGCAAGTATTAGTGAGAGGCCAAGCTAGCCTACACAGTGAAGAGCAGAAGATCAAGGAGGGAGAGAGGGGAGAGAAATAGACACAAACTGAGGTCAGAGAAAGAATTTTGTGATCTCTCATGTGAGATCTCACAAGCAGTTTGAGAAGCATAGTGTGTGGTATATGGCGTGCATCGGGGGCCATTAAGAGTTTTCAAGAGATGAGTACAAGGACCAGAAATGATTTCTAATTAATCTTCATGGATCTAGTTGATATTTCTTTGAATTTAACTTTATTCAGAGACTGGCTATGTGGAGAATTGAATTTATTAGGATGATGTGTGTATATAGGCAAATATTGGTACATAAAAACCTTGTAAGGAAGCGGTGAAGGACTTTCTAGTCTATTTTCTCCTGGATTTGCAAGTTTACTAGCAACACTGTATTGATAACAACCTGAAGACTAAAACCTCTGTGATGTCGATGCACAGAACAGCGTCAACAGATATGACATAATTCTTACTGATAGCTGTGACACAGGCAGGAATGAGGAGTGCTTATGGTGCCAGGGTTGACATGGACAGTGTGAGAGAGAGTAAAATGGATAACAGAAAGGCCTCTGCTAGGGACACATGAGACACATCAAATTCATGGAGGAAACTTGAGGGGTGCTGGAACGCCAGCTACTGTGCATTGTGGGAGAATCAGACACCTGTTTCCTGAATGACTTGTGACCCAGTTTAACCCAGGATTGTGAAGCCTGCAGAAAGAAGGATGGCACTTTTATAGGGTTACTGACAACCCTAATGATCTCCTAACAATGCTCCAAAAGCTAACAATAGACCAGGTCAGTTCTAGGGGCAGAGAAATGGGAACTCTCAGGCGCTGCTGATGAGAGAATAAAATGGCAAAAACAGAACTACTTTGTAATGGGCAGGCTGACTTTTTAGCTCTCTGGAGGAAAGTAATTCTCCTTCTATACTTCCACTCCTATATTCCCCAAACATCTTAGTCACCCATTGCCTGTAAAAGGTCTGCAAACCCCCAGGAGCATTTAGTTTTCTCTGTTACAATAATAGCTTGCTGAGTATCTCCTTTCTGCCTGGTACATGCTAGAAGCCATGACATTCAATCATCTTACAATATATGTCCCTGCCCATTAGTTATTATGTTCTGGTAAAGGAAAGAAAACACATCTAGTGATCAGTCAGTGACAGTGTTGGGCATATTTCTGGTGCTACTATTATCAAAATACAGAACTACATAGTCCAGAAAAAATTTTCTTTCTTTCTTCCTTTTTTTTTTTTTTTTTTTTTTTTGGGAGTCAAGGTCTGGCCCTGTTGCACACATGGGTCTTGAACTCCTGGGCTCAAGCAATCTTTCTGCCTCAGCCTCCCGAGTAGCTGGACTACAGATTACACCACTGCACCCATCTTATCCATTTATTCTTTTTAAAAATTTTTCATTGAACACTTAGGACACACCTAGCTCTGCCTAGGTCCTAGGGATAAAAAGGTTAGTGAAAATCCCATCATTCAAAATCTCGAATTAGGTAAATGATATAGATCCAATGGCCATATAAATATATATAAAAATTACAATCTTGATACAGTTAGAAAGGAAACACAGTGCGATGAGGCTTTCGAACTTAATAGTACATGGGATTCAAATCTAATTTGACTCCAAAGTTGCAGCTCCTCTTACTAACCACGCTTTGCTTCCTGCAAAGTAGCCAGAATCATAATCTGAATATGCTAATGCCAATCTTCTCTCTGAAATTCCCTTTTCTTCTTTGAAGTTGCAGGATAGGTCTCTCTTCTTGCATGACAGTTGTCATTGCTGTGATATAGCTAGCAGCCTGATGTCAGGCTCAGATCAGAGAGCCCCAGTTCAAATCTACTTTGTTACTTTCTATCTCTGACAAAGTCATTACACCTTTTTGGTCCTCAATTTCCTCACCTGTAAAATGGGAATTATAGTTCATGTCAAGAATGTGGAACATGATATATATGCGATAAATAGCTAAGGTAGTTACAGCTGAGACTGTTGTGCCCTATAAATATGGAATCCTAAACCCAGGAAAACAAGGTTGTTTGTCCAGAATTAGATCCATATTTGATGTTCAAGTTAGAATTTTGTGTCTTATGTTCATGAAATTTTTCTTGAGATAAGAAAAAAGCAGTGAAAATAGATATCTATGAAAGAAAAAGATAGGACCTTTGATGTTTGTTTATAGAGCCATTGTTTTCTGTTAAAGAAACCCATTTGAGTGAGAAGCTTCCAGCTAAAGCACTTTAGCTGTATGTTTTGGCAGCAGTCAAGGGAGTGGTGTTGGGGCTCTTAAACATCCTGTGTTTCTGGAAAGCTGGAGTCAGGGTTTTTGTTCCTGGAAGAGTGACGTTAGATTGTCCATTTACATCCAGTAAGTCTATTATCCGCTGATTGCAATGCATTTCAACCCTCTGGAGATGTTTGAGCATCACTTCTATTACATTTTTGGCTCCTAGCTACTGCTTTTTTGACACCTCAGCTTTATCCAGTTGGCAAGTTGCTGCCAATAAATCTACATACTTCTGATCAGTTCTTTGGAGGGAGGCTATGGGGCTGCAAGTGGCCCATCCAACTGAATGGTTAGGGAAATCTTAGACCCCTCAAGCTAGATAAAAAACGATAGTGTTTGACTAGGTCCTAATTCTGCCAGTTGCTCCACGGCCGTGCAAATTACACTACTCACCATCCTCTCTGAATTTCAGCCTCTTTATCTTGGTTTCCTGTGCCTGGCATATAAAAATTGTTTTAGGTGTTACTACTGTAGCATAGGTATTATTTTCCCCATTTTCATATGGAGAGAGTGAATGAGATTCATAGAGGTTAAGCTCATGGTCAATATATTTGGTTGGCAATGAAACTAGTATTTAAACGAGGGTTTCTCAGTTTCAGGATTATTGACATTTTGCACCAGATAATTGTCTGCAGGAAGGGGGTGCACCCTGTGCATTATAGGGTGTTTAGCAATATCCCAAGTAGATGCCAGTAACATCTACACTCACAAATCCTCCTCTGGGTCCAGTTTTGACAATCAAAAATATCTCCAGACATTATTGGTCCAATGTTTCTGGGGATCAAAAATGGTTCTTTGGGGTTGGGGAGATAGCTCAGTTGGTAGAACCCTGGGTTCAATCCCCAGCACTAAAAAAAAAAAAAAAAAAGTCCTTTGTCTTAGGTAGAGAAGCACTTTTTATAAAAAATCTAGTTCTTTCTGATTCCAAAACTCATGATCATTCCACTATATCGTGTTGTCTTTCATCTATACCATATGATTCCTCTATTTTATGAAAAAAATTTAACATCTGGGGTGTAGCTCAGTGGTAGAGTGCATGCTTAGCATACATAAGGCCCTGGGTTCAATTCCCAGCACCAAAAATTAAGCTTTTTTTTTTTTTAATGTGTTATGGTTTAGATATGAGGTGTCCTCCAAAAGCTCCTGTGTTAATGCAGGAATATTTGGAGGTGGAATGATTGAAATGTGAGAACTAAAACATAATCAGTCCATCTTAGTTTGAGTGCACGATATTCTGCCTCATCTTGGGCCCAGAGCAATGGAGTAGGCCAGCTACAGACTGAACCTCTGAATCCATGAGCCCCAACTAAACTTTTTCTCCCTTAAGTTGTTCCTGCCTGGTATTTGCATCATAGTGAGGCAAAGTTGACTAACACAAAATGTAAACAAGTTTTTTCTTTTTTTCTTGTTTTAAAATTGCAATCATAAAAACAACAATACACATCAGCAAAAGGAGGAACTACCCTAAAGGAAAAGCCAATCAAAGAAGAAACCAAGTCAAGTTAAAAACCAAAAATAAACCAAAATAACCAGGAATACAAGTCTTATCACAATAATAACCCTGAATGTTAATGGCCTAAACTCAATAATCAAAAGACATAGACCGGGCTGGGGATATAGCTCAGTTGGTAGAGTGCTTGCCTTGCAAGCACAAGGCCCTGGGTTCAAATCCCCAGCACCGCAAAAAAAAAAAAAAAAAAAAAGACATAGACTGGCAGATTGGATTAAAAAGAAAGACCCAATAATATACTGCCTTCAAAAGGCTCATTTCATAGAAAAAGACATCCACAGACTAAAGGTGAAGGGATGGGGAAAAACATACCATGCACATGGACCCAGTAAAAAAGCAGGGGTATCCATCCTCATATCAGATAAAGTGGACTTCAAACCTAAGTTAGTCAGAAGGGATAAAGAGGAGGAGGTTCAAGATGGCGGACTAGAGGGCGGCTGCATTTCATGTTGCTCCAGGACTCAAGATTCAAAAGAGGAGATAGTGACTTGGGACCAACTCAAAGCCGCCCGGGGAGTTTCTCCCATAGGGGAGGCGTCCCCGAAGGGGCAGTAGCCCTGGAACGCAGAGAACTTTGTGAAGTACAGTGACTCGGCGGGTCGCCCCTCCCCCGCCGGAGCGGTAAAAACGGACAGCGAAGCGGAGCGAAAAATGGCGGATTGAAGTTTCCAGGACCGCGGGCAGATTCTCTAACCTAAGGAGACTCGTCTGCGAAGGGTGAGGCTCTCAAGCCCAGGAGGGAGGTCCGGGCCCCTGGGAACGTTGCCTGCAAAGGCTGCCCCTGCCCAGGCGGCAAGACACACCTCCCCTGCTGGAGCAGTGAACTCGGAAAGCGGGGAATTTTGCAAGGGAGGTTGTGTGACACACTGCTTGGTTTTGAAGCGATCTGCCAGGGCTCCAGTGGCTGCCAGAGAAAGAGTGGGGCGGCGAGTTGTTTGGATCCAGCAACCGCCAGAGCAACGGGGAGGGGGCTGCCCAGAGGAGGTGGAGGTACGCAGTGAGTGCCTTGGTCTCCAAGCGCCCACACCTGGAGGAAGAGACGAGCGACGGGTCACTGGGGCTTGGAGCATATGTACGAGGCTCCAAGTGACTGCTCAGAGGGCGGGTCGCATAGCCAGGCGATTAGGTGCATAGCAAGGTCCGGTCCAGGGACCTAGGCACCTTTTCTTGAATGAACTACACAGAGACAAGCTGAGGGGCGAAGTGAAGGTTCCAGGACTTCAGGCAGCATCTCTGAGAAGGGACAACCTAAGGAGACTCGTCTACGAAGGGTGAGGCTCCCAGGCCCAGGTGGTAGGTCTGGGCCCCTGGGAAGGCTGCCCTGCCCAGGCAGCAAGACACATCTACCCTCATTGGAACAGTGAGCTCGGAAAGTGGGAGACCTTGCAGAGGAGGCCGAGCAGCACACCGCTTGGTTTTTTGGTTTTTTGGACCAATCTGCCAGGGCTCCGGGGGCTGCCAGAGAAAGAGTTGGGTGGCGAACTATTTGGATTCAGCAATTGCCTGAACAACGGGGAGGGGGCTGTCCTGAGGAGGTGGAGGTGCGCAGTGAGTGGCTTGGTCTCCAAGCGCCCACACAGAACACCTGCCTGGAGGAAGAGACGAGTGACGGGTCACTGGGGCTTGGAGCATATGTACGAGGCTCCAAGTGACTCTTCAGAGGAGGGGTCGCATAGCCAAGTGATTAGGTGCAAAGCACGGTCCGAGCCGGGGATCTAAGCACCTTTTCTTGAAAGAGCTACACAGAGACCAGCTGAGGGGTGGAGCGAAGGTTCCAGGACTGTGGGCAGCTTCTCTGAGGAGGGGCCACCAAAGGAGACTCGTCTGCAAAGGGCAGGGCTCCCAAGCCCAGGAGGTAGGTCCAGGCCCCTGGAAACGCTGCTTGGGAAGGCTGCCCTGCACAGGCGGTAGTTGTGGACTGAGGAGAACCTCTAGGAGGGGAACGGACTAGTGAGACCTCCCCACCGGGTGGGTCTTCCCCGCCGAGTGAGGTTTTCCCACAAAGACAGTAAAACCAGAGACACAGGCCCAAACAGGCATTGCCTTAGCCCGCAGTCTAGCTCCCCTTTGGATGACCATTGGTCAACAAGTAGAGGCACCTCTGCCCTCTAGCAGGGAATATACCCCACCTGAAGACCACCACCCCTAGAGAGGCAGCTACCTAGGGGAACACCGAAGTATCAACTTCCTCTAAGACTTCAGGCTACTGAAGGATAAGAGGGGATACACTAGCAATCTTCAGGGACATTATAAGTCAATAGAGGAAATCTGCAACATCTCTGCAGTCCACTGATACCTGAACAATATGAGAAAACAAGGGAAGAAAATGCCTCAAACAAATCTGGATGTTATATCAATAAAATCCAATGACAGCATGGCAGAAGAAATGTCAGAAAGGGAGTTCAGAATGTACATAATCAACATGATAAGGGAAGCAAACGATGAAATGAAAGAGCAAATGCAGGCATTGAATGAACGCACCAATAGACAGTTAAAAGAGCAAATACAGGAAGCAAAAGACCATTTCAATAAAGAGTTAGAGATATTGAAAAAAAACCAAACAGAAATCCTTGAAATGAAGGAAACAATAAACCAAATTAAGAACTCCATAGAAAGCACAACCAATAGGATAGAACACCTGGAAGACAGAACCTCAGATATTGAAGACAAAATATTTAACCTCGAAAACAAAGTCGAACAAACAGAGAAGATGGTAAGAAATCATGAACAGAATCTCCAAGAACTATGGGATATCATGAAAAGGCCAAATTTGAGAATTATTGGGATTGAGGAAGGCTTAGAGAAACAAACCAAAGAAGGGATAAAGAAGGACATTCCATACTGCTTAAGGGAAGCATAAATCAGCGAGACATAATGATTTTAAATATTTAGGCCCCAAACAATGGAGCATCTATGTACATCAAACAAACCCTTCTCAATTTTAAGAATTAAATAGACTAAAACACAATAATAGTGGGGACTTTAACACACTGCTCTCACCACTGGATAGATCCTACAAACAAAAACTGAACAAAGAAACTATAGAACTAAATAATACAGTCAATGATATAGACTTAATGGACATATACAGAGTATTTCATCCGTCATCAAACGAATATACTTTCTTCTCAGCAGCTCATGGATCCTTCTGCAAAATAGAACACATGCTATGCCACACAGAAGCCATTAGTAAATACAAAAATATAGAGATACTACCTTGAATCCTATCAGACCATAATGGAATGCCATTAGAAATCAACAATAAAATATCAAACAAAAACTACTACACCTGCAGACTAAATAATATGCTATTGAATGGTACAATGATAACAGAAGACATCAGGGAAGAAATTAAAAAATTCTTAGAGGTAAATGAGAACAATGACACAACATATCAAATCTTTGGAACACTCTGAAAGCAGTACTAAGAGGAAAGTATATTTCACTGAGCTCATACATTAAAAAAATAAAAAGTCAACAACTAAATGACCTAACATTATATCTCAAAGCCCTAGAAAAAGAAGAACAGATCAATACCAAAAATAGTAGAAGACAGGAAATAATTAAAATCAGAGTTGAAATCAATGAAATTGAAACAATAGAAACAATTTAAAAATTGACAAAACAAAAAGTTGGTTCTTTGGAAAAGTAAATAAAATTGATAAACCCTTAGCCACACTAATGAAGAGAAGGAAAGAGAAAACTCAAATTACTAGAATTTGTGATGAAAAAGGAAAGATCACACAGACACCATTGAAATACATAACATAATTAGAAGCTACTTTGAAAATCTATACTCCAACAAAAAAGAAAATATTGAAGACATTGGCAAATTTTTAGAGACATATGATCCTCCCAAACGGAATCATGAAGATGTATACAATTTAAACAGATCAATTTAAAGCACCAAAATAGAAGAAGCCATCAAAAGACTATCAACCAAGAAAAGCCCAGGACCAGATGGATTCTCAGCCAAATTCTATAAGATCTTTAAAGAAGAACTAATACCAATATTCCTCAAAGTGTTCTAGGAAATAGAAAAGGAGGGAATCCTTATGAACTCATTCTATGAAGCTAGTATCACTCTGATACCAAAATCAGATGAAGACTCATCAAGGAAAGAAAACTTTAGACCAATATTCCTGATGAACATAGATGCAACAATTCTTAACAAAATACTGGCAAATCGCATACAAAAACATATTAAAAAGACAGTGCACCATGATCAAGTGGGGTTTATCCCAGAGATGCAAGGTTGGTTCAACATCCAAAAATCAATAAATGTAATTCATCACATCAATACACTTAAAGTTAAGAATCATATGATTATTTCAATAGATACTGAGAAAACGTTTGATAAAATACAGCACCCCTTCATGCTTAAAACACTAGAAAAAATAGGGATAGTAGGAACATACCTCAACATTGTACAGGCTATCTAAGCTAAGCCCATGGCCAACATCATTCTTTTTTTTTTTTTTTTTGCGGTGCTGGGGATCGAACCCAGGGCCTTGTGCTTGCAAGGCAAACACTCTACCAACTGAGCTATCTCCCCAGCCCCCAACATCATTCTTTTTTTTTTGAGTGAAAAATCCATTTTAATAATCCAGCTTTAGCTCATCTGAGATTTTCCCTTTCTGGTGCAAAGGGGTAGAAGAGAAGTCTTGCCAAGAGTCTTCAACCCACTACAAGTTTACGGCTCAGAGTGGAAAACAGCTCAAAGAAGCCCTAAAAGAGGGTGAGGGTCTGGAGCACTCCTGTGGTATAGGCAGTCTTGCGGATGGAGTGCATGGCCAGCTGGGGGCTGTCTAAGTCCAGCACCCGCAGCCCCAACCGAGAAGCCAAGATAGGACCAATGGTGGTACCACAGGGGGAGTCATTCCGGACCATGAAGTCCTGCAGGGGCACCCCAACACTGCTGGCCACCTCTCGGATCAGGGCCTCTGAAACTGCATTGGAGGCATAGCGTTGCTTGCTGTTCACCTTGATCACAGGGCCCTTGTGGAATAAAGGCCGGTGGTTCTCCTCATGCTTGTCCATGTAGTTGGGGTGCACAGCGTGAACCATGTCTGCACTGATCACGTAGGACTTGGGAATGGCTTCCTCAAAGGCCGTCAGGTGCTGGGGTGAGGCTGAGATCCGACGCAGCACTAGTTCTGTCAGCAGAGACTGGGCTCCCTGGGCACTCTCTGAGCCCACCTCTTCATTGTCATAGAGCGTGATCATGCGCACGTGGGGTTCCATGGCCAGGGAGGAAGGCGCTGCACAGGAATCAATCAAGGCCTGCAGGGCACAGAAGCAGCTGTGCAGATTGTCCAGCCGAGGGGTAAAGATGAACTCATCATAGGCTCCACCCAGGACCCCAGGCTGGGTGTCTGCCAGGCACAGCTCCATCTCCAAGATGTCCTCAGGGCTTAGCCCTAGCTGGGCACAGAGCAGGGACATGAGGACTGAGTGGTGCCGCTCATCAGTAGCACTGAGAGTCCCTGGCTCAGGAGTCCCCTTCTCCAGCTCCTCCTGTACTACTGTGGCAAGAATGGGGACTGTGTCTCTGTGTTAGGCCCAAAGTTCTCATTGACGTTTCGCTGCAGATGGATGGCCAGGTGTGGGATGCGAAGAATAGGCCGGTCCACGTGCACCAGCCGCTGCTCCAGCCGACCTGAGATGGGGCACTTGAAAATGACACGCCCAGCTAAGGTCAGGTCACGGTCAAACCAGGTGCTCCAGATTCCACCACCATAAGTCTCTACACCAACCTGCTGGAAGCCACCCGGAGGCAGGGACTGTCCGTGTGGGCCCCAATGAGGCTGAAGCCATTTCCAGGAACATACTGGCCCCCCACAGCAAAAGCAATGATGGTAGAGGAATTCCTGGTCAGGAAGTACTTGCTCTCGGGTTTGATATCCCAGCTCTCTGTCTCCTTGAGTTCATGGAAGCCAGCCTGGAGGAGGCGGCTGCGGCACTCAGCCACAACACGGAAAGGAGAGGGACTCCGGTTCACGAACTTGAGGAGCTCCTGGGCAGCAACCTGCACCGCCTCCTTGCGGGCCTTGCCATTCATGGCCACCGCTCTATGGCTCGGATCTCTGCTTCTGCCCCTCTTCCCAAGGGCAGACCCACATGCCGGGTTAAACCCCTCGGGGCTGAAAGAAAGCTTCGTTCTCCCGCCAAAGGACCACCACCTAGCCGCGCTCCGGGCCAGCTATTCCAGAAGGCCAGCACCCTAGTCCGAGCTTTGGCCCGGCCCACTAAGTCCCACCCCAGCTCCCCTCCTAGCCAAGAAATCCTGATTTGTAGCAGTACTCCGAGTTCCCGAGAGAGCCCCTAAATCTGAACCGGTCTGCACCCCCAACATCATTCTTAATGGAGAAAAACTGAAAGCATTCCCTTTAAAAACTGGAACAAGACAGGGATGCCCTCTTTTACCACTTTTATTCAACATCATCCTTGAAACACTAACCAGAGCAATTAGACAGACCAAAGAAATTAAATGGATACTAATAGGAAAAGAAGAACTCAAGCTATCACTATTTGCTGATGACATGATTCTATATTATAGGATCTAAAAAACTCCGCTAGAAAAACTCTAGAACTAATAAACAATTTCAGCAAAGTAGCAGGATATAAAATCAATATGCATAAATCTAATGCATTTCTATTCATAAGTGATGAACCCTCTGAAAGAGAAATTAAGAAAACCACTCCATTTACAATAGCCTAAAAAAAAAAAAAAAAACTTGGGAATCAATCTAACAAAAGAGGTGAAAGAC
Organism: Sciurus carolinensis; assembly: GCF_902686445.1. Classification (NCBI taxonomy): domain Eukaryota; kingdom Metazoa; phylum Chordata; class Mammalia; order Rodentia; family Sciuridae; genus Sciurus; species Sciurus carolinensis. The sequence goes on along the minus strand of NC_062220.1, from coordinate 84,466,419 downwards.
CTCTACAATGAAAACTCCAGAACACTAAAGAAAGAAATTGAAGAAAACCTTAGAAGATGGAAAGATCTCCCATGTTCTTGGATAGGCAGAATTAATCATCAAAATGTCCATTCTACCAAAGGCGCTATACAAATTCAATGCAATTCCAATTGAAATCCCAATGACATTCCTCATAGAGATAGAGAAAGCAATCATGAACTTCATCTGGAAGAATAAGAAACCTCAAATAGCCAAAACAATCCTGGGCAGGACAAGTGAAGCAGGAGGTATCACAATACCAGACCTTAAATTCTACTATAGAGCAATAGTAACAAAAACGGTATGGTATTGGCACCAAAACAGACAGGCAGACCAATGGTACAGAATAGAAGACACAGAGATGAACCCACATAAATACAGTTATCTCATACTAAACAAAGGAGCCAAAAACATACAATGGAGAAAAGATAGCCTGTGCAACAAATGGTGCTGGCAAAACTGGAAATCCAAATGCAGTAAAATGAAATTAAACCTCTATTTCTCACCCTGCACAAAACTCAACTCGAAATGGATCAAGGACTTAGGAATTAGACCAGAGACCCTGAACTTAATAGAAGACAAAGTAGGCCTGAACCTTCATGTTGGCTTAGGATCAGATTTCCTTAACAAGACTTCCAAAGCACAAGAAATAAAAGCAAGAATCAATACATGGGATAGACTCAAACTAAAAAGCTTTTTCTTAGCAAAGGATACAATCAACAATGTGAAAAGAGAGCCTACAGAGTGGGGGAAAATCTTTTGCACACGTACTTCAGATAGAGCAGTTATCTCCAAAATTTATAAAGAACTTACAAAACTTTACACCAAAAATACAAAGAACCCAATCAATAAATGGGCCAAGGAACTGGACAGACACTTTACAGAAAAAGACACATAGGCAATTAATAAATATATGAAAAAGTGTTCAATATCTCTAGTAATTAGAGAAATGCAAATTAAAACAACTCTAAGATTTCATTTTACTCCAATTAGAGTGGCTATTATCAAGAACACAAACAATAATAGATGTTGGCGTGGATGTGGGGAAAAAGACACACTTTTACATTGCTGGTGGAGTTGCAAATTGGTGCAGCCACTCTGGAAAGCAGTGTGGAGAATCCTCAGAAAACTTGGAATGAACCCACCTTTTGACCCAGTTATCCCACTCCTTGGTTTATTACCCAAAGGACTTAAAATCAGTCTACTACAGTGAAGCAGCCACATCAATGTTTATAGCAGTTCAATTCACAATAGCTAGATTGTGGAACCAATCTAGATGCCCTTCAACATGATGAATGGATAAAGAAACTGTAGTATATATATACAATGGAATATTACTCAGTCGTAAAGAAGAATAAAATTATGGCATTTGCAGATAAATGGATGGAATGGGAGAATATCATGCTATGTGAAATAAGCCAATCCCAAAAAACAAAAGTCGAATGTTTTCCCTGATAAATGGATGATGATATATAATGAGGGTGAGTTGGTGGGAGGTGAGAGAAGAATGGAGGAACTTTAGATTATGTAGAGGGAAATGAGGGGGTGTACAAAAAATGGTGGAATGAGACAGACATCATTACCCTATGTACATGTATGATTACACGAATGGTATGAATCTACATCGTGCACAACCATAGAAACGAAATGATGCACCCCATTTGTTTACAATGAATCAAAATTCAGTCTGTAAAAAATTTAAAAAATAATTTTTAAAAATTGCAGTCATGTATTATTAGCAGAAATTGATCTAAACCTAACTGTGAAGTCAGTAAATATTGTCTTTTGTTATATAGTTACCCTCTTTTGATCTTTTAATATTTCAGTGATCCCCACTTTGCTTTCTATTACTTCCACACTAGGTGTCCACTTTTCACATCAGGGATAATACATTCTGTGCCAACATGGCCAACATCCTTGCTAAGTCACTGTGTTGTCTCTGTATGTTTGCTGACAATATGGAATCTCCATTTTTTTCAATATGAACATTATTTAAAAATGTGGTTTATCCCCCAGCAGCAAAGGCAACAATGAACTTATTTTCCTGCTTATTATTTAAATACGAGCAAGTGCTTAAAACATCACCCCTTTGATTTATATTTCAGGATGACAGTGACAGTTATGGGGGAGAAGGAGAATTGATGAGATGAGTATCAAAATAATATACAGTGCTGAAGAGTAGGGCTCCTTTAAAAAACAGTGAATATTCTGCATTGACCTATAGGGTAGCAAATAGGCTATAGAGCATGTGAAATGTAGTTGATCCTAACTGCAATGTACTGTAAATGAAAAATACACACTGCATTTCAAATCTTAGTATTAAAAAATATATAGTGGCTCATTATTTTATTTGACTATATGTTAGAAAGACAACTTTTTGATATATTATATAAAATGTTTAAAAATGTTTTGAACAAAAACAGGGAATACTTGGAGTCATTATTGTTTGGTTTGGCCAAGCCAAGCTCTCACTGACATTGTTGCATTTAATTCAGTTTCCATTACTGTAGTGAAACACCTGAGGCTGGGTATGTTATAAAGAAAAGAGGGTTATTTTGCTCACACTTTTGAAGGCTGAGAATCCACATAGGTTTCTGGCAAAGACCCCCCCACCCCCGACTGCATCACATCATGACAGATGGTATCATGGTGGGAGGACATGTGAGAGGGAGTGATAACATGTCAAGACAGGAAGCCAGAGAGTGAGACACAGGATTGACTGGGATCCCATGAGAACTGCAAATAATCTCTTCCTTGGACAAACTCCCAGTGGCCTAAGGGTCTATTACAGGACCCCTCTTATTAAAGCTCCCAACCCTCTTTACATTGCCACACTGGCAACAGACTTCCAACACACGAACTCTTGCAGAACAAACCACACTCAAATCATTACACAGACTTTGAGAAGCCCTAGGAAGTTTTCTCTACCTGCTCTCTCAGGCTCAACGAACATTTCCCCAAAAAACATTTTCCTGAAAGAAGCCATGTGAGTTCTGCCATGAATATATGGCCAAGACCATAAAGACATCCTTGAAAATACACGTGCCCAGCCTGCCCTTGGCAAGGGAAGAATGAGTTTATTGTTCAAGAGGGTTAATGTGTAGACAAGTGTTTTTCAAGTACAGAGAAGATATGCAGAAAAGAGTGGCCGACCTAAGACTCCTATCTTTAGAAAGTCCTGCTTGCAAGGTTGACCCTTGGCTGGCATCTGTAAAAGGAGATGTAGGGAGGGATTCCAAAATTCCTTCAGTGCTAAGAGTGCTCAGAGTGGTGTGTGAAGTGTATGTGCAAACGGTGAGGTTTGAGCTGAGCACTTGCCTCCCATCTGTACTTGCCATTTGGATTTCAGGTTTTCCATTTTGTTTTGTTTTCCAGATGTGAACCCTATGATCTAAATCAGTCATGGCAGCAATTTTGTCTTGACCAGCGATGGCTGTAAGTATGAAGGCCCATGTGCCCAATTCTGACCCATAAAACATGACAATGACTCGGCTTTGGGGAGAGCTGTCTGACTTACAGAACGAACTCAAGGAAGGGGGCTGCTTTGTGCCTCTGGATATGACGGTTTTCTGGACATGATCTTGGTAACTACTTCATCTGTATCCAGTCCAGATGGAGAAGGAAGCCCTCACCGTGAACTGGGCAGGAAGTCAGGACCTGGGCCTCCTGCTGGCATATTTGAACCACTGACCAAACCAAGGCTGAAGTCACTGGATCTCCAGACTTGGTATGTGAGCTAGCAGAGCTTCTTGTTTCAGTGACTTTTAATTAAATTTCTCTTACTTACAGCCAAAGTATCCTAGCAGACAAGGAGAATGTGATTCTACTACCTGTCAAGTGAATTTAGATAGTAGTTTTGAGGAAAGTATACTTGTGCATTTGTTCAACAAATAATTTATGGAATGTCTTTTATGTCAAGGGAAGATACCCAAGAAAAATAAAAGATTTATAATCCAAATGGAAATATAAAATGAGTATGCAAATAAATATGAGGCATCTTAAATCATATGAGATACCACAATGTAATGTCGCCATTATATAAAAACATCTTTTTTATGACAAACATTACTCTGAGTTTAGGTTATTCAGGCTATAAGTTATTCCAAAATCCCTAGTAGAGGAGTCTTCATGTTTCACTATCCAGAATTGGGGCACATGCTCATTCTTACTTCTTTTTTTTTTTGGTTCTGAGCACTAAACCACCAAGCCACATCCTCAGTGCTTTTTATTTTTATTTTGATACAGGGTCTTGCTAAGTTGCTTAGGGTCTCACTAAATTGCTGAAGTTGGCTTTTTTTGTTGTTGTTGTTCTTTTTAGTTATACATGGCAATAGAATGTATTTTGATATATCCTACATACATGGATATACATAACTTCCCATTTTTGTGGTTGTACATGATAGGAGTTACACTGGTCATGTATATGAACATAGGAATATTATATCTGATTCATTCTACTGTCTTTACCATTCCTACCCCCCCTCCACTGTCCCCTGTCCAATCTGGTGAACCTCCACTCCTCCCTCCCCCATACCCATCTATTATGAGTCAGCATCCATATATTAGAGAGAACATTTGGTGTTTGGTTTCTTAGGCTTGGTTTATTTCACTTAGCATGATAGTCTCCATTTCCATCCATTTACCAGCAAACACCATAATTTTGTTCTTCTTTAAGGTTGAATAGTATTCCATTGTGAATACGTACCATATTTTCTTTATCCATTCATCTGTTGAAGGGGACCTAGGTTGGTTCCATAGTGTAGCTATTGTGAATTGAGCTGCTATAAACATTGATGTGGCTACCTCACTATAATATGCTGATTTTAAGTCTTTTGGGTTATGCCAAGGAGAGGGATAACTGGGTCAAATGGTTCCATTTCAAGTTTTCTGAGGAATCTCCATACTGCTTTCTAGAGTGGTTGCACCAATTTGCAGTCACAGTAGCAATGTATGAGTGTACTTTTTTCCAAACATCCTCGTGAGGTTGGATTTTACCTTCTGATCCTCCTGCCTCAGCCTCCTGAATTGCTGGGATTACGAGGCATGTGCCACCACATCCCACCCATTCATATTTAGAAGAGTTTCTACAAAAGGCTAATACCTACCAAGACAGACTGAACTTCTGGAAGCAACCAAGATAGATCTTGTAAAGTCCAGGTCTTTTTGGTCTGCTTTTTATCCTGATAGGGGATAGCTATCAGAGAGACCCTGGTCTCAATCCTTAAAGTAATAGCTACTTATGGTTCAGGAGCACTCTAGACTTAAACTGTTAGACACAAATGGTCAATCCAGTGCAGAGTGTTCCTGAGCTCAGGCTCCTTCAGCATGTGGACATATTGTGATTTCCTGTTTACTCTTAGTTGAGAAGTGGTTGCTCAGATACCATCCTAATCAAGGAAGAAGTGATTTAAGCTTATGAGATAAACAAGCAGGTTTTCTGACTCTTATTATTTCAGTGTATAATTCTTATACATGTCCCTTAGAAATGTGGCTCTGTAATGTGGAAGAGGATGGGAGAGAGTGATAGGCTCCAACATCACCACAGCTACTTCAACTAGTGCAAAGCTTGAGGAAGCCAATTTTCAGACTTGTAGACATGCTGAATCTTCCAGCAGAGTGAATCTGCCCTAGAAATTTCTCTGAGAAGGAATGTTTGGGAAAATAGATGCTTCATTGTCACATGATTAAAGTAAAGATCTGCTAGTTTTCTTTGGAAAAGAAAGGCTTATTGAAAGGGGAATTACTAAAAAAAATTTATATAAATATTTTCCTTTCCTTGGGAACCTGCCTCGGCTGATAATATTTTGACTTTCAATTCCTATAGGTAGCTACTATGAACTTGTTTATAAAATGAAGCAAAAATTTAGGAAGTCTCAGTTACTTTCCTAAGAAGAAATAACTAAATGGAAAAGGTAGTATTTAAATCTAGTTCTTCATATTCAAAGTTCAGTTACGACCATGATGATACAAGTTTAATTGATACCATTCATATTTTTCAGGGTTTTTCATAGTCTTTATAATGATCATATTAATGAATTCATGACATTCCGTTGATAGCTTAAAACATGAATTAGGAAAACATATGTAATATCAAATCAAAAATAGAATTTGTGTATATTGTCCCTACAATTATAACTGCATGAAAAAATTGCTAGAAGGGCACTTTAATAATTAAAAAAACAACATTTTTCATAGTTAATGTGTTAAGCAGTTTCATTCCCTTTAGTTTCTATTATTTTTGTTTTGTTGTTATTATTTTGTCATAAAGTTGTTTTTGCAAGAAATATTGATGTAAAGCAAACACTGGCACTTTAGTCTTTCAGATCCAGACTTTCTTCCCCATTTCATAGTACCTGCAAGTTGTACTCACTTTTGAGAGGAAAAGAAAGGAATATTTGTATTGGTATGTCTCATATTGAGTATGTTGTTTTCACAGACAAGTTTATTTTCAGTATCAAAAATTCTATTCATTACTATAACAGTCCATAAGAGCCAAGCAAGACAGTTGCAGTTTCTTTTCTAAGTGCTAATTTCATCTGGGTGTGATATTCGCATTGCTGTGGATCAGTAGAGAATTGCGGGTCAGTAAGAAGTGTCAGGGAACAGACCACTTTTTTCATTTTTTTTTTTTTTAATGAAACCACAAGGGGCTGGGGAGATAGCTCACTCGGTAGAGTGCTTGCCTTGCAAGCACAAGGCCCTGGGTTCGATCCCTAGCACCCAAAAAAAAAAAAAAAAGAAACCACAAGATATAAGTCCTAACAACTCTATGGAGAAATGAAGTGTCTAACATAAAAATGAAATCTCACTGCAAGGAAAGGTAAAAATATGTATATCCAGGGAGGATTTCTAGGTTTCATTTTTGGAAAGGTCTACAGGAACTGGGCTGTAGCAGGGTAGAAGCAGTCAAATGAAGCTCAACTCTCAAGTGTCTTTTGAAATGTTTGGCAGAATTGATGTGTAGCTCCTCAGAAATAGGGAAAAAAAGTTAGTTAATTTGTGGCCTTGATGACCATAAAGGAGATAGCATCTGTCTGATGTCAAGTTGTTAAAAGATCATCTCTAGGCCCTGGTCACTGAGCAATCACTGCCCACTGGGCCTGGCATGGGCACCCACCTCCTGAAACTGCCCACCCTAGCTACCACCAAAGTTCATTCTTCAGGATTCGTTTATCTTTTCTTTTTTAAAGAATATTTGCCATCCCCCTTTTATTGATGTATTATAATTACACACAGTAGTGGGATTCATTGTGTCACTTTATTTTTTCAACCAATATTTGTAGGATCACTAACTATGCTATATATTAAAATGGACTTTAGAAGATTAAAAGCATGTATAATATTCCAACTTGTAATGCCTACAATCCAGTTAGGAGACAGAAATTAATCAGAAAATCACAAAAATAAATACAATCACAACTCTGGTAGGTCTACTAAAATTTACCTCCCCCTTTGCCAAAAACCAAAAACAGAAACAAAAAACCTGTTTCAACCCGGGCAATGATCAGCTCAATGGACCTGATCATGAAAGTCAAGGAGGACTTCTCTGAAGGAAGAGATGGCTGAATGAGACTTAAAAGATGAGCCAGCATCAAACGAATGAAGAGAAGGGAACAGAACATTCTGGGAAGGAAAGGGAACAGCATGTGCTAGGACCCTAGGAAGGAATGAAGTTCTAGAGGATGGCAGTGTGGAGAGGAAGGGTCATGTGGCACAAGCTGAAGCTGGTAAGTGCCAGAGCTCGTGAAATCCAGTAGTCTTGCCTTTATCTTAAGAGTGATGAGAAACTGTTGGAAAAGTTTCATAATTGGACTTGGGTTCTTAAAAAAATCACTTGGCTTCAGAGTACAGAACAGCTTATAGGAAGGTAAAGGTTGTTCCTGGTCTGTTACAAATTTCCAGGCAAGAAAATGTGGCTTGGACCAGCATGGTAGTTCTTGTGGATACAGAGATGGGAACTTGGAGGGATTCATGAAGAACTAGGTCTTCTGAGTTAACCTCTAAAAATTATAAAACACCAAAGTAGATGTTATCGTTTGGATGTGACATATCCCCCAAGAGCTCACGTGTGAGACAATGCAAGAAGGTTTGCAGGAGAAATAATTGGGTTATGAGGGTCCTAACCCAATCAGTGAATTAATCACCTCACGAGATTGAGTTGTAACTGAAGGCAGGTGGGGTGTAATTGGAGGAGGTGGGGACGGCACATGGCTTTGGGGTATATATTTGTATCTGGTAAGTGGAGATATCTCTCTCTCTCTCTACTTCCTGATCATTACCCGAGCTGCTTCCCTATGCCACACTCTACTGCCATGATGTCCTGCCTCACCTTGAACCCCAAGGAGCCTGTTGTCTATGGACTGAGACCTTTGAAACCATGAGTCCCCAAATAAATTTTTCCTCTTCTACAATTGTTGTGGTCAGGCCCTTTAGTCACAGCAGGGACAAAGCTGACTAAAATAGTGGATATAAAATATAAAATATTTTTCTACCAGCATATTTGTTGGAGAGTTGGAGGAAAAGAAATGGTGGATGCTGTGGCTTGGCTCACCCATCTTCTAACCCAACTTCCCTGTAATGTGTCTTCACATAGCACAAAACTGGAAAGGTAAAAATTGCATTTCTTAGCCTTCCTTGCAGACAGATTTGCAGATGTGGTTTAGAGTGTACCAATCAGATGCATTCATGCAAAACATGAATTTGGAAATGAGGTAATAAGGGACAGCAAGAAGCTTAAAGGCATACATTTTGCTGGTGTGGCTTGTAACAGAGGGGTATGGACCTGGCAGTTCTACCAAATCTTTCTGATTTGACAGGCAGACTCCTGATAGCAGTAGCAATCTCGGCAACCCAATTGACAGTGGCCTGGCTTACTACATGTGGGCTCTTACTATACTTAGTGTTTATAGCAGATAATAGTATAGAATGTACACGTGCTCTAGAGTTAGTATTTAAAGATAATTAAGTGGCTAGCCTGACTCTTAAGGTAGTTTGGTCCTGAAGGAAATGCTGTTTCATGGTTTAATGTATATGACATGATATTCTTCTGCCACTGCTGTTTATTTTTACAAGTATGCTACTATGTATAACATGCTTCAAAAACTGGTTCTGTCTAATGCTTTGAAGGAAGCTATCCTATTGTTTCTGGAGCAATCTAGAACGTCCCAAAAATTTTAAACATCTGACAAAAATGACTCATTTAGAATTAGAAACTGTGACCTTTAGGTGCACCAATAATATCCACTTACATTAAGCAGGAGCTGTTGTGAACAGGAAACCTAACAATATGACAACTTCCTCAACAAGGACAACTTTACTGTAATAAATACAAATTTTTGATCAAAAGTTAAAAATGTCGGAGACATGGAGGAAGTGACTCTCGGTTCCTAATTCTCAAAATAATTTCTCCCTTCTCTGAACACATTTTTGGTACCTTTCTTAGGACCTTTTCCATTTTTTTTTTAGCTTGTATTGTAGTTATTTATATCCATGTTTGATCTGCCCCAAAGATGAAACTATAAAAGCAATGAGGGCAGGAACACCCGCTGATTCACCTTTTTATCTCTTGCAGTGCCTGCTAAGAATGACTGCTTATACAAAGGTGGTAGTCGATCTAAATTTAATCAAGGAATTGATGAGTTCTTGCACAATTCTTGTCATGAGCTTACTAACACTTTTGAAAGTGTTCCTGTGCAATGAAATGCCGAAATGATTTGATTCATTTTTCTAGATACAGTGCAGGAGGGAGATGAGTGGGAGTGAACAGCATCAGTGGGTGGTGGCATCACTGCCCCAGACAAATGTTTTCTCTGCCTCCCCAGGTAATGGATATGACAAAAAGAGGGTTGCTTAAGAAAGTAAAAACTCTTACTATGCAATCATTGACTGCTTAAGACTGTAGGAGAACAAGCTCCAGGGTTGTATGATTATGGGCATTACGTTGGAACTCTCTGGGCCTTGGTCCCCTGCCCTTCATAAAGGGGTTGATGACAATTGTTCCTTCTTACATGTAATCACTAGTCCAGAAGATTTGAGAGTATTAGAGATCTGAAAATCCTCTACCTCTGGGATAGCAATGCAGCATCCTCTTAAATGCTGACTCTTATCTATCGGAAGTGGCTTCCTGGAGCACTACGTTAAGAAGGATTCAGAGGCCCTATCTGAACTCAGTGAGGCCAGCCTTGACTTAATAATGTTGACTGCCATGAGACAGAGAAAGAGCAGCAGCAAATAAGTCAAAATATGCCATTCCTCATCTAGCTCAATGCCTTCTCCTCTCAGGAAAAAAATGAGACCAGAAGCTCATGTTCTGAACTTACCATGTGCCAGGCACCAAGAAAATTGCTTTTATATAATTGTACTTACTCCTTAGAAAACTAGCATTATCAGAAGCTAGCATTATTATTCCCATTTTACTGCTGAGGTTTAGGGAAGCAAAATTTGCCAGAGGTTCATACTCCAGACACGAATAATCTTAAGCAATTGCTTATACTGCCTCCTAATCTGTGGTTTTTGCTAGGTGCAAGGCCAGTGGTTCTAAGTCAGGGGTGATTTTACTTTCTGGACAACATCTGGTAAAGTATGGAGATGTCTGGGTTGTCATATTTGGGGAGGAGAGGGTTTTCCTTGTGTGTAGTGGGTTGAGGCAGGGAGGTGGCTAAATGCACAGGACAGCAAATTACAACAAAGAATCATCTGGCCTAAAATGTCAACAGTGCTGAACTGAGAACACTGTGCTAGGCTACATGGCAATTATTTTCAGACAGAGGATCAAACTCTTCCTGTAGACCAGTAGGTACAATCACTATCTCCATTGTACAGAGTAGGAAAGGTAATCTAAGAATTAGAAAATAGTGATATCAAGAGAGGAACCCAGGTAGACAGATTCTAGAGGCCTGCAGAGTTTTCTGCCTATACTCTGTTATGATCAGCTTCTTTTACTATCAAAACACACAAACTCAAGCACCTGCTCACCTATTTTGAATTTCAGATGCTAAAAATGCTCATCCAACTGTGAAAAAATCCCACCATGGTGGGAATGTCTCCATAGATCAACAGTATTTGTTCAATAGTTCAAAGAAGAGGGACTCTAAAAACTCTTACTATGCAACCATTGATCTTTAGTCGACATTCAGATCACTGCTTTAAAATAAAACTGAAGAGAAAGCTAATTTTAGGACATTAACAAGCATTTTCAAGAATAATTAGCTCTGCGTGGGTTTCAACTTTAATTTTTTCCTTTTTGATTGTAGGAACTGGAGAGCCTAGAAGCTTATTTAGAAGAAGAAGAAATGAAACTATGAAAAGACACAGTAAGATTCCATTTTTTTTTTCTTGGAGGCAAGACACAACCTGAATATGAATAACTCTTGTATCCTGTCCATTAACTGCCATAAGCACCAATAGGGAAACACACACCCAGAAACACACACACCATTTGAAAGAAACTGAAGAAAAAGCCAAGAACAGACTGCTAGTTTAAACAAGGCCCCATAAATAAATTTCTTTTGGACATAAGGTTTGTCTCCTGCAGAAAAAGAAATGCTGATAATAGAAGGGTGATGGTGGAGGTGGATGTGAAGAGAGGAAAAGAAAATGGCCAAAAGAAATAGCTTGACTGAGGAAGGGGGCGGGAACTGGGACTGAGCGAGCTTCTAAGAAAGTGTTGAGAAGGGGAAGGAAGGTTAGGAAAACACAATGTGAACGGTTCGGGGTGGGCAAGGTGCCTCCTTGAATTCAGGATGAGTGGTTCAGGTGCCAATCAGACATTTCATCCACCCGTGTTCGTCAGATGTTGGGGGAGTGGCTTAGACACTTTGGAGTCATTCAATTTGAAATTTTCTCCAACACAATTCTTCGTGTGTCAATGTGGGCAGCATGACTGTTCTGCAACATCTCGGGATTCACCAGTACTTGACTGCCGCCTGCTAGGGTCAAAGCAGACAGTCCCAGAGATTGTGCGACTGCGAAGCTTCCTGAAAGCAGAGAACCGAGCATGATGAATGAATTGCTGATAGCATAGCTGCAGGAAGAGCCTCAGAAACCTTACTTTGGGGTCAGTTTGAAGCCTGGAAATGCGTCGAGTGCCGCTGGCGGAGATCGGCATGGAAACTGGGCATTCTGGAGACCTATGTCAGGAGGCGAGTCTAGCGAGCCACACGCATTGCTCAGCTCTGTGAAGGAAGTCAGATAGGTCCATGGGAAGGTTAAATATCTTGCACTTGCGATTCCCTGTGCCTAGGATGCTATTCCCAAGACTGGGTGTGGTAGCTCCTTTATCTGCATAAAAGCTACCCCTTCTGTCCAGCTCTCTATGATACATATCACAACTTTTGAAAGCTCTACATGTCCCTCATTTAAGTGCTAATAGTTCACCAGCATTTTCTTGTTAATATATCTATAGTGTCTTTTGTTCATTGTCTGCCTTCCCACTAAAATGTAAACCCCCTGAGGCTGGAAGTCTGGTGTGCCTTTTATCACAGGTTCAGGGTCACAATTGCTCCAGGCACACAGCAGTCGATCAGTAATGCACTTTCCCTGCCAACCCCGTCACCTGCGGTACCTGACTCGTTCGCAGTCTGCGAATTGACCCCAAATTATCAGTTGCTTGCATTTGAGCTGTGATCAAAAGAGGTCGAGAAGCGAATGGACAGTCAATTCGGGTGGATTTTCCGACCAATCAAAAAGCTCCAGCATTTCAAATTTTGACCGTAAAGCACCCCACCCACGCTCCCGACAACGAAACAACCACTCTCCCCTCACTCCTCTCCAGGTACCCAGCTGCGAATCTGCATGATTGCCTCTGTAGGCCGGGTCACAGTCTCCGAGCCCAGTGTCCCACACGAATTCCTTCGACATTGGTGCCTACCGTCCTCCCCTCATCACGTACTTTCTCCATTCTCGGCCCCCTGCCTCAGTCTGACTTTAAGTGATCTTCGCCTGTTTGACAGCGAATGTCCCCCGGAACCTTCTTAAACCACCGCCTCCACGTCGACCTCATTTCTCTCTCCTTGCCCGGAAACACTATCCGACCAACATTCATAAAGCGCCTACGACGCACAGGCACAGAGCTGGGCGGGCGAAAGCCCCTTCCGCGCCCCGCCCCGCCCCGCCCAGATGAAGCTCTCCTTACTCGTCCGGATCCCCAACTCTCTCGACGCGTCACGCAATCCGCCCGCTTCTTCGCAAGGGCATCGCCCCACCTCTTTTCCCGGGGCGACTCCTGATTGGTGGAAGTGGGGGTTATTCTGTCTTTCCCCTACCCTCCCCACGTGGCCCCGCCCCAGGGTAGACCTCAGGCCCCTCCCCTTCGCTCCCGCCCCTCGCTCCGCTGCTCAGACTAATCGCTAGGCAGCGCGCTCGAAGTTCTGGGCAAAGTACTGGGGAACTGGTAGCACGTTCTCATTGCCGGCGAACCGCCCCGGACAAAGGGACAGCACCAGCCTGCCAGTGCGCAGCGGGGCTCCTGGCCTTGCTGTCAGTCTGCGAGTGGCGGTCGGCGCCCGCGTCTCCTAGGCTGATGCGGGAACTGTTAGCTGCGCGTTGCAGGGCGACCTGAGGAGCTGGTTTGCCTCCTTCCTAGTCTGTGAGCAAACCCTGGAGCGGGGCACCGGGGAACAAGGCGGTGTTCCCGGCGGCAGAGAGCTCAGGTAAGCGGTGGGGCGTCTGCTTGAATGGGGCTGGAGGGTGGTGGGGGTCCGGCGGCGGCGGGTACAAGAACTGTTGTGGTTTCTGGGGTCGCTGCCAGTCCCAGAGGACCGGAGTCTGTTTCCTCTCGTCTGGATAAGAGCCAGCGGGTGGGACACACCTGAGACAGGGAGATCGTCCTTGGTGTTGGCTGTAGCCCTCTCCGGGAGGACGGACCCAGGTGCTGTCCTTCTTAGTGTTCTGTCCCTCGAGGGGACAGTTTGGCTGGGATTGACTGCGAGAAGGAACTGAGCGCAGGGGACTGCGTGCGCTTGCTAGAGGATGCCGCGCAGAGAAGCTGTCCCAGGCAGGGGCCAGGCGCAGCGCCGGGGCGGGAGGCACAGGAAACCTGTTTAATTGGACCACTCGCGAGGCTTTACCACATCCGCGAGTTGAGGCGCAGTAGGCAGACCCCGGCGACGCCCCACCGCCTCCCCACCTCGGCCTGCTCAGCTCCCAAGGGAACCTAGGGCACTCGCCCCTTCGGGCTTCCAGGCGTCCCGGGGGAGCTTTTCTAGCCTCGGGAGTCGCTGATGACACTGCCACATATCGTCCAGATACTTAAGCCAGGCGCCCTGCCTTGACTTTCTTAGCTGAAGGGGTTGTGAAGTTGTCACTTTCTATGTGTCCGGGAACTATGCTGACGCATTGGAGGCCCCACAGATGTTGCACTAACCCTTAGGTTTTGATTACTGGGCTAGGGCCATTTAAGAATATTTTAAACTATAGCTGCAAAAGATATATTTCCAGAGGCAGATACAAGCACAGGTCTAGTATCTGATCATCCACAGTCCACCCTCAAGCATCATACAAGTTGAGGTCCCCCTTCTGACCAAAGGAGAATATAGTCAAGGCAGGCCTGGGCTTCAGTGCATCCAAGCTAAATGACCATCTCCTCCACCAACTCATGCCACCCTGTTTGCTATTCCTCATATCTCTCTCTCACCCACCGAAATGATCTTGGCTTGTTTACTGCCTTCCCCTTGGAGAATGTAAATTCCAGGAAAGCAGAGACCTTGTCTGTCTTGTTTTTCACTTAATCCTCAATGTCAAGAACACTGCCTGACACACAGGTTTGCAGTATACATTTATCGAAGGAATAAATGAAAACTTCTCTGTAAATATGAGGAATGGTGATTTCATTTCATAGCCGATGGTGATTTTCTTTTTTCAGTTGGGAAAATTAACAAGTAGTAGTAACTACTATGGAAGAGCAATAGTAGCTAACTTCCATGATGCATGCTAGGAACTTTGTGTAGATTATCTCATTAAACATTACAGTAGTCTTAGTAGCTAGGTATTTTTTAATGGTGCATTATAATTATACATAATAGTGGGGTCTCCTGCTGTATTCATATATGCATTTAAAATGTTTTGATCAATCTCATTCACCAGTACCTTCCCTTTTCCTCCCCTCTTCCCTCTCCAGATCTACTTGCTCTACATTACTGAACTCTCTTCCATTATTATTACTATTATTAATTTAATTGGTGCTTATGATTATATATACAAGCAGGATTCATTATGGTATATTTTCAACCAGATGGAAAATTAAGGCTTCAGCAAGTCAACCAATTTTCTCAAAATTATCCAGGCCGAACCAGGATTCTAGCCTATTTTCTCTTTGCTGGGCCACTACCAATAAAACTAAAATATGGTTTCCACCATTACATCCAATAGGCATTTAGCTTTATTTGTAACAAAAGCTGTTGTCAGCCAAAAGATTTGTTCTTTCATCATTGAGATATATTTTCAATAATAGTTATGTTATAGGCCAAATACTACCAGGCTGCCATAGGCTATACTATCACATTTAATCATCATCTTCATAGGCAGTGTTGTGATGTTATCTCTGTTTTTTAGGTGAAGAAACTGAAGCTAGGTGCAGGGATTTGCCCAAGGTCAATACTAAATTGTTGAACTAGATTTTATTAGTTTTTCTGACTCTTAACTCTTTCCACTACAATGTAATGTCTCTTGTCCTGCTTAATTGGATGTTAACTCATAATCAAAGAGCCCAATGATAAATTGTATTAAAACTGTCTGAAGTTGGGCTGTAAACTTTCTGGTGCCAGTATCAAATGCGTAGGCGTACTGTTTTCTGAGTTGTTGAGATTCTTACTGCCATTGATTTTTGTGGTTGAGTGTATGGTTTGTGGGCCCAGTAGATTGGAGGCTTTTAATAGGGAGGAAAGGAAATCCTCCTTTCACCTAATCTAAAGAGAAATCAGATTGATTTTACCCACTGTGGTAAATGAATGCTGAACAGTGGTGCTTTTTACCCTTTAAAGGAAGTATTGGAAAGCCAGCTAGTCTCTCATTTCCCATATGGAGAACAGTTAGGGACCATTAATTCCAAAAGTTTCTGCGGCAGGCTTTTAGTAAAATAGCGACGTTTTAGTGTTTTCCACCCTTATGTTGAAACTGAGGGTATGGAGAAGTTGGGAAAGAGTGTCTTAGTTACCGCCCAAAAGGCTAATGGCAAAAAAGGGCATGGGGAAGGAAGTAAAGATCCTTTTTTCTTTTACTTCATTCTAGCTTTGGGGGGTAGTACAATGTTTTTCCCTGTACCAGGGTCTGGGTAATCTATTTTTATTTACAATGTGCTTCTCAGCAGTACTATGGTTTCAGATTTGTCATTTCCCTTTCGGGGAGTGCTCCAGGGAGGGCTGGCATCAAATGCCCATGGAAGTGAGATGGGGGATGGTGTGAGACACTAGGGAAGATGGAAGCTGTTAAAAGCCTTAATTGTAAGTTGTTTTGGGTTCCCTGCAAATTTCTTTCCTATCTAAACCTACTTATTCATCAGCTTTTCTGGAAACTTCTTTCTTAACTTTCAAATTACTAGTATTGAGATCACATTGAGGCTCACCCCAACTCTTTTCTCAACATCTTGCACATGGGTCCTTTCCTACCACACCTGCAACATCTTAGTTTCGTCTCTTATGAACTTCCCTCTGCCCTAACATTGCCTACAGGTGGATTTTTCCTATCTCTCTCTCTCTTTCATGGCTTGCATGGTCAGGTAAATTCCTTGAGTACTGTCGTGTTGTTAAAAAATTCTTAGGTGGCTTAGATAGTTCATAATAACAGCAGCAAGAGATGCTGAACTTTCACATGCCATATGCTATCCTAAGTGTGTACATGCATTATTGCATTCAATCTTGAGATCGACATCAAAACAGGTACTACTATACCTTTAGTCTCCAGATGAAGCTAGGAAAAGTTAAGCTTATGTCCACTTGGCAACCAATAAGTGTTGGAGCTAAGACTCAAACCCCTAGATCTTTTCTCTAGCTATTTAAGTAGAGATTCCTTGGCCTAAAGGCAGAATCTGGCAACCTGGGCTCAGCACCAACCTTCTTCCATCATTCCTCCAACCCTATGCACTGATAGTCTGAAATTCATTCATTCCCCAAACACTTTGCTTTTGTCCAAGCACTCCTGTTGCCTGGAAAGCTCACTTGTGTGTTCCCCCCTCCTCTCTTTCTCTCTCTCCCTGTGAAAACCTAACTCTTTCAAAGCCAAACTCATAAACTATTTCTGCCAGCATAATCTCTTTGAACCCAAACTCTCAGACATTTTTAAAAACAAGAATCAGAGACCCTTATCTCTCACCCTGAACAAAAATCAACTCAAAATGGATCAAAGACCTAGGAATTAGATCAGAAACTATGCAACTCCTAGGAGAAAACGTAGGGTCAGCATTCTAGCATATAGACACAGGCAATGTCTTTCTCAGTAGAACCCCTAAAGCTCAGGAAATGATGCCAAGAGTTAATAAATGGGACAGCATCAAATTAAAAAGCTTCTACACAGCTAAGTAAATAAGAATGTGAAAAGAGAACTTACAGAATGGGAGAAAATCTTTGCTAGCTACTCTTCTGACAGAAGATTAATATCCAGAATATATAAAGGACTCAAAAAACTTAACACCAAAAAAAAGACCCAAATTAATAAATGGGCAAATGAATTAAACAGACATTTCTCAAAAGAAGAAATACAAATGGCCAACAAATATATGAAAAAATGTTCAACATCACTAGCAGTTAGGAAAATGTAAATCAAAACTACACTGTGATTTCATTTCATACCAGCCAGAATCACTGTCATCAAGAATATAAACAATAATAAGTGCTAGAGAGGATGTGGCATAAAAGGAACACTTTACACTGTTGGTGAGATTGTAAATTAGTACAACCAATATGGAAATCAGTACGGAGCTTCCTCTAAAGACTAGGCATGGAACCAGTCTGATCATATGACCAGCTATACCACTTCTCTGTATTTATCCTAAAGAATTAGTTATCATACTATAGTGATACATGCATATTCCTGTTTATGGCAGCACAATTCACAATAACCAAACTATGGAACTGGTTTAGATGTCCATCAACACATGAAAGGATAAAGAAAATGTGTATATATACACATTAGAGTTTTATTCAGCCAGAAAGAAGAATGAAATTATATCATTTGCAGGAAAATGGATAGAACTTGAGAACATAATGTTACGTGAAATAAGGCAAACTCAGAAGGTCAAAGGTCAACATGTTTTCTCTCATATGTGGCAGCTAGAGAGGAAAAGAGAAAAGGTGGGGAGGAGTGTCATGAAAGTCAAAGGGAGATGAGTAGAGGAAAGGGACCAAGAGGTAGGAGGAGGGGAGAGAGGGAGGGGCAAAGTCCTGGGGAGTGATATTGGCCAAATTATATTGTTGTATGCATGTAAGAATAAGTAACAACTGATCCCACCTTTATGTACAACTATAATGCACCCGCCAAAAAAATGTAGAAGAAAGAAAAAAAAAATGAGTCAGTCCTCAGTTCCGTTTCTGATCACTGAATGTGTTACTGGTTTGTTGCCTTCCTTCAGCACTTTGTACCTTTTCGATCTCCCCATTCCTCCCCTCCTGTTGTCTTTCTACTAGTTTTTTATTCAAATGAACCCATCCACTTAGATTTTGAATGTCCCAAAGGCAGAGGGAATGTGTATCACTCATGTTTCTGTACCTCCCTTCACTAGGCCTTGTGTTCTACTCATAGTAGGTGCTCAGTTTAAAAAGAATATGAAACAATTATGTTTGCTTTCATTCTGTTAGAAAAAAGCTGTTAGAATATTCCATTTTGGGAGCTGGGGTTGTAGTTCAGTGGTAGAGCGCTTGCCTGTCACGTGTAAGGCACTAGGTTCCATCCTCAGCACCATAGAAAGTAAATAAACATAAAAAACAAAGTTGTAGTTGTGTACATCTACAACTAACAAAAAATTTAAAAAAGTATTCCATTTTGTTTTCTGTTTGTTAATCTACAGTACTTTTAAAGTCTTCATCAGTTTATGATGAAGTCATAGAATCCCTCTTTAAATCATGGAAAGCTCCTATTCTGGATGCCTTTACCTTTGGACTACGGATATATGGTGAGGGAATCACAAATTCTTATATGTAACAAACACTGGAGAATAAATATCTTGCATAGGATATGCAGTATTTTTTTTTCAAATCTATGGTAATGCTGTTATTTTAAATGTATTAAAACTGTTGTGAAATTCAAACTAAATTTTTGTAACTTTTATTGATCAATAAATATTTTGCATTTTTAACCAAACACACAAGATCTTGAGATCGCTCTGAATCAACTCCAGCTTCCCTGTTCAGCCTCATAATCACCACTAATCATTTACTCTGTTTGTTCCAGTCTTATTGAATGAAATGCAGCAATACGTCCCTATCCCAAGGGCCATGCTGGATGGGCTTTGGCTTCTTAGTTTTTGCATAATCTTTTGTCTTTTTCATAATCTTTTCCTCTTCATCCATATCCCCTGGTTCATTTCCTCTCTTGTATCACATTTTAGCATGGAATGCAACAATGCCTTCCTTTGCCTCCTGCTGACTTGGAGTTGGAGAATGGTCACTGTGTTCTATGCGTACCCATTTAGTATGTAGCATTTATTGTACTGTTGTGTAACCAACTGCTAGTCATTTGTCTGAATCTTGCCCTAAACCACTGTTCTTCTTTGACTGGTGTTAGGATTCATAGGGATCTTTTAAAATGTGTTCTCTGCCTAGGTCCTACTTCCAAAGTTTCTGGACTTGGGGTGAGGAGGGTTGGTGACTGGAATTTTTTTTAAAGGAGTTATTTTGTATTATAGCTGGAGGTACTCCATTATGTGAATGTAACATACTATATTCTGTTACTTCTTTTTAAAAAAAAATAGCTGTGTTGAGATGTAATCTACATGTCATATAGTTCACCCATTTAAAATATACAATGCAGTGGTTTTTAGTACAAATTCAGAGGGTTGTATAGCCATCACCATAATTAACTTTAAAACATTTCATCACCCCATTTTGTATCTGTGTACATTTGCCTATTCTATAAAGGAAGTTGTATGATATGTGTTTTTTGTATCTGGCTACTTTATATATATATATATAAAATCATGTTGTATTTATCCATTTGCCAGTTAGTAGAAATGATATATTTTTTTTAAAGCTTCCCTGAGTACATGAGCTTTCTCATGCACAGTCAAAACTAAACTGGAAATTCCTTTGAGTCTTGTATTGTGTGGGGTTAGAATCCTGCCTGGCATGGTATAATAAACACCTGAATCAATAAAGTATTTTACTAAAAGTAGAACTGTTACTATGTTGGGATTATAAAAAAAAATCTATTTTCTATTTTTCCTTGTGGTGCTGAGGTTCCAGCCCAGGGCCTCAGACATGCTAAGCAGGCACTGGACAACTGAGCTACATCCTCAGCTCTAAATTTTATTATTAAAAGGAATTCCCCAAAGTGGATTGCTTAGATCCCAATTTGAACAAACCAACTGTTTCAAAACAAACCAAAAAGAAAAAAAAAAAATCAAGGAAATATGAATTGAATGGAATGTTAAAATTTTTAGTATTTGCTTCAAAATAATCCAGGGTTAGGGAGGAATGATGTGAGGAAACAAGACTGTCCATGAGTTGATGATTGCTGAAGGTGGGCCATGCGTTTTGGAAATGTAATGCCCTTCTTTATACTTCTGCTGTCCATTGGCAGCCATTGACCATGTGTGGTCTTCAAGCACTTAAAACGTGGCTAATGCTTATTAAGAAGTGTTATAAGTGTCATATACACACTGAATTTCAAAAGATTGGGTATGAAAAAGAATGTAAAAATGTCTATATTTTTAATTAATAAAATGTCAAAATGATATTTTGGATACAATTATATGTAATATGTAATCAAATAATATGTAATCAAAACTTATATATCTCACCTATTTCCTTCTACTCTTTTTACTTGGCTACTTTAAAATTATATAGCTTGTAATACATTTCTATCAAATAGTGCTGCTCTGTATTTTGTATGTGCTTGAAAACTTTCATAATGAAATGTTATAAAAATCAAGGCATAATTTTTTTTTTTTTTTTTTTTTTGGGTGCTGGGGATCGAACCCAGGGCCTTGTGCTTACCAGGCAAGCACTCTACCGACTGAGCTATCTCCCCAGCCCCAAGGCATAATTTTTTAAAAGTCTAGGATAGTTTTTCCATAAAGAATTCCTCTTATATGAAAAGACTGGGAAATATTGATTTGTTTAAAGATGCTTCTTTGAAGAAGCTAAGAGTAGGCAGGCTAAGACTTTCCATGCACATTCCTGGGCTTATTTTATCTTGAAAATTTTAAAATTGTTTTATAATAAATGGCATAGTAGCATAAGGGAATAGAAGAATTACTTCATTGGTTATTTAATTCTTTTGCATTGAAGTCGATGAAGTTGATGAAATATTTCCTTCATCTTGGAAAAATATAGAAAGTTGAGTGGTAATTTCATTGTTTGTAGTCATATTGTTGATGCCCCTGTAATTGAATTTCCCCTAGATTAGCTTTATAATTGCCTCTACCTAAATCTGTTGTTCGTTTGGGGGCTAGAATATGATTATTTCTAAACTGCCCCAGACCCTCTGAGTATGAGTTGGAATATGGTTCTTGAATAATGGTGTGCAGATTTAAAGCTGAAAAGCAAATTGTGTTCATATAAAATTTCTTTAGATGAAAATTGTGTTGCTATGTAGATGTCTGCATTTACTCACAAAATAATAGCTGTGCAGTAAACCCAATTCTCCGAGGGCCTGTGGGCTAGCTGAGCAGAGTTCTGAGGATATTCACATCTGATTCTGGCACCATGAGAGTGGACCTGAATCAAACATTAGCTTGAATGCAAAGCAGAGCAGAATCCAGTTGCAACACACAGCTCCATGAGGGATCAGAAGAGGGTCACAGACTGTCAATATAAATAGTTTGCTATTTTTTTACATTTTACAGTTGAAGTTCTAACATCTTTTTTTTTTTAAGTGTCATTTGGGTCACTTTTCTCAATATTAAATTTCTCCATTTATGTATTAAAATGTACTAGCATTGATTCCCATCCTTGTTTCTTGTCTTGGTATCAAATATTGTAATATTCTCAAGAAATTTAAAATTTCAGTTTAAGTATACCAACACAATATTCCTCCCCAAGTCTTTGGTAGTGGACAGTCATCTGAAACGCTTAGAGCCAAAAGCCAAATAATATATATATATGATTTGAATCTCACAAATATCATTAAACTTGAAGTAAATAGCTCCCTCAGATTAAAACATATACTAAGATTTTAGTCCATGAATTCCGTAGGTATTTGTCTAGCACATGCAAAGTGCCAGGCTCCAGGCTGGGAGCAGGGGATTCGGTGATGAATTAGACAGAGGCAGAGATTCCCTTCAAGGACTTCACCATCTAGAAGGGGATATAGATGTTAAACAGAGAATTCATTAATTACAGTGACGATATGTGACTCAAAGGAAATGAGCCTGGATTTTAATTGGGACCCAAGGGAGAAAAGTTCCATTTTTCTGTGGGTTATGATTATTCAGGCTGCAAGGATCTGAATAAAGAGCAGAAAAAGAGAATGTGGCTAGGGAATCCTCTGGGGAGGATGAGAGGAGCAGAGCCCTGACCTTTTGTGTGTCTCTGGAGATCGAAGGAGGCTCTGTGGAACTGGGGAGGAGGAGGTTTTAACTCCTCTTCTAGGAGTTTGAATTGCTCCCTGTGATGCTATACACAGGTTTGTTTTTTTGCTTATGGGAATCGAATCTGAAGTTGTGTTTGTACCACCTTTGTAGCTGAATCTGAATGAGATCTAATGTCCTGTTCTCTAGCATAGACCTAAAAGTAGGTTGAAATAACTCGCTGGCTCTGATTCTAGCATAGCTCAGTTATTTAGCATCTGAGATGAGTTAGGGGGTATTTGAAAGCCTGAAAGAATATAGGGGAAGCTCACTTGAGTTTTTCTCAGGTTCGCAGCTGCTTCCAGCTAATTTCTGATGAATATAGAAGCCACAGGTTTGTTTCCTTGGAGCTTGTTGGAATCATTAGGAAATGGGAATCTTCTACCTCTATAAGTGGTGATGATAATTATACAGAACAACAATAATAACAGTGAAAGCCAGTGACTGTTGAGAACCTACCATGTGTCAGGCTCACTGCTTTACAAACACTGCCTCATTATATCTTCTTATAATTTATAGTGGTGGTTATCATTCCAGTTTAACAATGGAGAACAGAAGTTAGGGAGCAGTTGCTCTTTGGCTTTCCAACATCCATTTACCCTTCCTGATTTCCATTTGAGATACTACTTCTTGCCTCTGAACCCAGTCTGCTAGGACAAGAACAAGGAGTCTCATTCCCCCAGCCTGGGTGGCCCTGTGTCTAAGATGCTTTTTCCTGGACGCTGGGTCCAAAGCTAAGGATCTTGGAGATTCTATAGTAAGTATGCATCTTGACTAGACTGTTTCCAACTGTACATTGTATGGTCTGGCTTTCAGTCCATGGAGCTTATCAGGGCTTGCCTCTAGCTTCCTTGTAGTTCCTTGACCTATTACTTTTCTAATACATTTTCCTTGGTTTTATTGCCTGATTGGTTTTCTGTTGCTTCCATCCAAAGAAGCCTATCACAAGAATATAGAAGGTTAAATAGATTCCCTGTGTTCACAAAGAGCAACACACACACACACACACACACACACACACACACAATCACACCCACAATACCAAAGGCACTCAGGAGCAGTGGGAGATACTTTTGCAGAGAATTGGACATTTGAGTCAAGCCTTGAAGAGGATTGAGATGAAGAAAGGTATAGAGGGCTCAGTAGAAAGAACATTTCTAGGCAGAAAGTGTTGGATGAGCCAAGGTATAACACTTTAAGGATTGATGAACTCTCCAGTTTGATGAGGGGAAGGACTGTTCTGATGGGAAAAGTGACAGAACACGTACAGGAATGAAGAGGTAGGTTGGGACCCAACTAAATCCCATGGTACAAGTCTAAGGACCATTCTGAACAAGGAAGTGACATTGTGGAAGCTTTCTCAGAAGAAAGAATTCTGGTGATGATAGAGAACCTCAGAGACTGGGAGTACAGGCACATGCGATGAGACCTGAGTGAGGACTGTCACAGTGGGAAAAGAGAGACATTGCAATATTGAAAAATTAGAACGATAGCCTCTAAGAATAGGGACTGGGAGAGAGGGTTGAAGGAGAAGGCAAAGATGATTCCATGGTGGAAATAATGGTGTTGGTACCATCAGGCAAAATAAAATCGGAACCTTATGTCACACCTTCCACCAAAATAACTTGCATAGAGATAAAAAGTTCATATTAAAACAACTAGGAAAAGAAAATAGAATCCCAGTTTAATAATAAAATTCTTCCTAGATATGACACAAAATCCCAAAGGTATAAAATAAATGATTGAGTCATTTGAATATTTGTAATTTGAAAGGGTGTTTTTTTTTTAGCTATGTCAAAGGTAAAAATGTAGGAAAATAATTGCAATTCGTATTATAAAGATCTACTTTCATTAGTATATTAAAAATAATAAATCAAGAGAAAGCTTATTACTCTGGAGGCAAAGAATATGAACATACAGTTCACAAAATGGTATAAAAATGTCTCTTTAACATATTGAAGCTTTAACCTCACTCATAAAAAAGAAATGCAAATTAAAACTTTAGTAAGATGCTATTTTCTACCTATCAGATTAGCAAATATCACAAAAAAGTGATAACAGTGTTGGCAAAGGTTGAGGAAATAGATATTCATGCCCAGTGGGTGGAAGTATAAATTGGCCCAAGGTCTGTGGAGCACCATTAGTGGTGTCTATCAAATAATTAGCAACAATAATTCTGAGAATTTTATCTGATGAATAGATAAATACACAAAATGATGTATGTGCAAATTTATGTATTTCAGTATTTGAACAAATAAAAGTAATTAATTTTCATTAATAGTTTCTAGCTAATAAATAATAATGCAGTTAAAAATAAGGTAGCTCTACATCTACTGTTAATGGAATGAACTGAGGTTTATTATTGACAAGTTAAAAAAAGCAACATGTAGAACCCATAGATATGATATACATGTAATATTTTGAAAGTTATATATGAGATGAATCCATTTGTTAGAAATGTAACCACATAAGGTATATTTTATATGTATGTATGTATATGCATGCACTTGCACATATAGTTATAAGTATACCCACATACACATATAGCTGGTGGGTAAAACTAGCTTACACTACTTGTGAGGACCAGCTGTGTGCCTTTGTTCCCAAGTCTTTAGCTGGTGACTTGGGTTGGTCTTATCATTAGGGTGGGAATACTTACACCATAGACATCAACAGACAGGACCAGTCAGGGTGTTTTGTTTTTATTTTTTCGGTAAGTGGGTTGAATTCATAAACATTTACTAATCTCCACTGTGTATATATAAATAAAAAATATCTCTTGAAGGATACACAGGGGAGGGGTAACTTCATATTCCCCCAGGAAGGGGTAGTGGAAACTGAAGGACAGGCATGAGATTGAAATGGTACCTTTTGAATTTTGTTCCAGGTAAATATGTTACTTATGCTAAAATACATGTATTACGTAACAGCAGAGTTTCAGGTGTCTGTCCACATTTTTTATGGCACCAGTGATTATTGTCAGGGAAAATAGAAAGTTGAGAAGATCTTAGGGAAAAAGAATGCTTCTGGTTTTGAACATGCTGAACTTGAAGAGCTGTCAAGAGGAGAGTTCCACCAGCAACTCAGGAAAGAGGTGCCTCGGTGATCAGTGCTGGGTCAGCAGATTGGTTGAAACTATGAGAATTGAGGTTTCCGAGGGAGGCACAAACCTGTAACCTCTGGGGCAGCTTCCAGGAGAAAACAAGATGTATGTGGCACCTTGGGGAAGGTAAGCCAGGAGGTAGGCAGGGGAAGGGGTAACTAGCCACACAGGCAGGGGAATCATAAGATCATCACCGAGGTTTCTTTCATGTCATGTCTACTAGAAGTGAGACACTACTTTCTATTCTTTTTGAAAAATCACCTGATTTAACTCTCACAACCACTCTTTGGGCTGGGTTCAGTTTTCATGATAACCACTGAGTAGGGTGGTGGTGGCAATTCCACACAATAAAGCAGAAATATTCCAGGAGGGATGTTAGTAGAATGTTGTACAATATCAAAAGGTAGAGAAGTTGGGAGAGGAAGATATTTCTGGAAGAGGGGGGTGAGTGATGAGCAAAGATAGAAAGTGGGTTGTCCTTTGTGACTGGAAGTTAGGAATTGCTGGGAACCGGAGGCAGGGTGTGGCCAGTTAGGGAGCCACCAAATGTTTTGAGCAAGGGGTTATGTGGTTCATCAGTTCACTGAGTAGTCGGATACAAAAATTAAATATTGTATTACTGGAGCACTTACTGTATGGTCATTGGGTGGGGAAAGAGATGGTTGAAGACAGGAAAAAATTAGAATAAAATTTGACATAGGTAATGTGGATGGGCTGTGAATACAGGTTTTTGTAGCTTCTGCAAACAGGTGCCATAATGGCTAGTGCAAAATCAGTCTCTTGGCTGGTGTTTGGACTTAAACTGAATTTGCCTTTGTGGCACTATAGTATATTTTTAAGTTATGCAGTAACTTCTGTACTGGAGACTACTTTCTAGAACACTACCACTCGGGAAATAAACAAAGTGGAGATGAATAAAGACATTATTATTTGTTGACTTTTTTGATTTTGGATACTGAGGGATTGAACCCAGGGGTGCTCTACCACTGAGCTACATCCCCAGCCCTATTTTGTACTTTTTATAGAGACAGGGCTCAATGAGTTGCTTAGTACCTCGCTTTTTGCTGGGACTGGCTTTGAACTCGTGATCCTCTTACCTCAGCCTCCCAAGCTGCTGGAATCATAGGTGTGTGCCACCATGCTGGGTTTGTTGACATTTTTTAGACATATGATTTGTTTATGAGTGGTGCCTGAGCAGTAATGATACCCCTCACCAGGCACACGCAAGCCCTGCCTTTGTACTTAGAGGGACTCTGTACCAGCTGTTCTTCTATCTTATAAACTCACATATCCACAGAGTATAAAATTGCCCCCAATAGGTTTTCAGCTCAGACTTTCTTTAACCTATTGAAGTCTTAGGTTTATTTTGTGTGTGTCTTTAAGGAATGGTATCAATAATAAGGTGTAAGAAAGGAAGAGGATAAAGGCTGGGGTCTAAAAACATGGTTTAGAAACAGGACTGTGTGAACTTCATGCAAACCTGGGGGTGCACGGTACTCCTGACTTGTAATTCCTGTTTTTCTAGTCTGCAATCCCACAGGCCAAAATAGCATTCCAGTTTGCTTGTTACTTTCAGTTCTACATTATTTATCCCTTGATTAAGGGCCTACAAATCTCTTTTTTGTTTTCTGGCACCCAAAAGTCTTGTTTTTCTAGGTGTATGTAGACAGGTGTAGCTGGATATTTATATAAGGTAACTGCCTTTTCTTACAGATTGCCACTTGGGTCTGACAAACGTGAGGAACCAGAGGACAGAATATGGGAATTTGGGTTTTCTCTGTAAAATGTGAAATGTGTAGTACCAACAGGTGCCGTAGTGTCCCTCATTGCTAAGAACTTTCTAGACTGGTTGGGTAAAATAACCATGTTCTAGGAAGTAAGGGACTTGGATCTCGCCTTAGATAACTCACCCTGAAGTTTAGCAGATCATGGTCTAGCCTACATCCTCGTGGATAGTGCTGTGTCTCCTCAGTGAAGTATTAATAGATGTGACAGGAAATAAGCGCCAACTGGAGGAGTGGGACCATGTGAATAGGTCACACAGTGATAGGTGATCTTGTGAGCAGATTTCTAAGGTTTAGCAACCCCAGAATATCTTGAGGGCTTGTTAAAACAGTAATTGTGGGTCCTACCCCTGAGTTTTGGATTAGTGGATCTGGAGTGGGACCTGAGATTTTGCATTTCTAATATATTCTCAGGTGATCCAGAGATTCCCTTATTTTGTATAGTATTTTCGAGTTCTTAAGTGCCTTTAATAAGCTTTGCTTCTACTCTTGTTTGGAAGTGTGCTCCAAAGGTCCATGTGCTGAAGGATTGATTGCCATCCTGGGACACTGTTGGGAAGTGTTGGAACCTTTATGAGGTGGTATGGCATAGCAGGAGGAAGTTAGGTCATTGGGGGCATGGCCTTGAGGGGGATATTAGGCCCCTGACCCCTTTCTCTCTTTGCTTCCTGGCCACCACCAGGTGAACTATCTTCCTCTGCTACCTGTTCCCATTGCCATTACTTACGGTGCTGTCATAGATCCAAAGTAACCAGGCCAAGTTACCATGGCCCAAAACTCTTGAAACCTTGAGTCAAAATAAACCATTCCTCCCTTTAAGTTAATTTTCTCAGTTATTTTGTCTCAGTAATGGAAAGCTAACTAACACTGCTTCTCAAGACTACAACTGTGTGAGGTGGGCAAGACAGGTATTAACTTTGATGGGCAACTGAGGAAAATCAGACTAAGGATAGGTGAGTAACTTACCCTAGGAGTCAGTGATGGAGCTGAGACTTTGATCTAGACTTTCTTACTGTAGATGCAGTGTTCCTCCCACATTGCCTTTAAAGCTTGTAAAAAGCTTAGAGCTTATTTGCTCTCAAAACACTCAAAACTTGTCCAGGTTTGTTTGTTTTAATCACACTTTCCCAACACAAAAATAGCTTTTAATTTCAGAACAGTTTTATTGTTTCAGAAAAGTTATGAAGATAGTACATAGAGTTCCCATATGCCCCAACCTGGTTTTTGCTATTAGTAATATCTTACATTAGTATGGTACATTTGTCACAATTAATGAGCCGATTCTGATGGAGTAATATTAACTAAAGTCAATACTTCATTTAGATTTCCTTGGTTTTTGCCTAGTGTTCTGCTATTCCAGGAACACATCTAGGATTCCATATTATGTTTAGTTGTCATGTCTCTTAGACTTCCATTAGCTGTGACAGTTTCCTAGATTTCTCAGTCCTTTTTGTGTTATAACAGTGTACCTGGGACTGGGTAGTTTGTAAAGAACAGAAATTTATTCTTCCACACTCTGGAGGCTGGGAAATCCAAGATCAAGGTACTGGCCCCTGGTGTGGGCCTTCTTACTGAATCCCCACATGGCGGAAGGCAGAAGAATAAGCCAGAGAACCCACTCTTTCAAGTCCCCCCTTTTAATAGCGCCAATAATGTTATAATGATGGCTCCATTTTCATGACCTAAACAACTCTCAAAAGATCTGCTCCCAACACTGTTGCATTGGGAATTAAATTTCCAACACATTAATTTTGGAGGATACATTCTGACCATAGCATTGGACTCTCCCTGTTTCTGGTGATCTTGATGATTTTGAGGAGTAGTGGACAGTATCTTGTAACTATCCTTCCACTTGGATTTGTCTAGGTTTCTCATGATTAGAGTGGGTTACAGGTTTGAGGGAAGAAGATCACATAGGTAAGATGC
This sequence comes from Sciurus carolinensis, assembly GCF_902686445.1. Classification (NCBI taxonomy): domain Eukaryota; kingdom Metazoa; phylum Chordata; class Mammalia; order Rodentia; family Sciuridae; genus Sciurus; species Sciurus carolinensis. Next base: position 84,436,874 of record NC_062220.1, on the reverse strand, counting down.
CATTCTTACCATGTCAAGTTGATTTATCCTTTCATGATATGTATTGGTGTGTATGCTGACCTTTATAATCTGGTTGTGGTAGTGCCTGTTAGGTTTCTCCATTGTAAAGTTACCCTTTTCCCTACTCTTTGGAAGTAAGTCACCGTGCACAGCCTGTCCTTAGGGAGTAAGGAGTTAGGTTCCCTGTCCTTGAGGGTGGAGGATCTGTGTAATAAGTTATTTAGGTTATTCTCTATGGCAGATTTTGCCTATTCTTTTCCCATTTATTAATTTATTCCATCAATCCACATTTATACCAGTATGAATTCATGGATATTTATTTTATATTTTGGTTTATAATGCAATAAATTTATTCCTCTAATCATCCAGCTTTGGCTATAGGAGCTCTTGCAGTCAGCTCCTATGTCCTTTTGGCAGAAGCCCACCATTGTAGAATTTTTTTTTTTTTTTTTTTTTTTTTTGTTAGCGTGTCCTTACTTCTTGGCACCACAAGGTACTCTTGGTTCATTTTATGTATTCCCTGTCTTAGCTCTAGAATCATTTTGTTTTTAATGTTGACCTTGATCCACTTAATCAAGCTTACTACCCATTATATGGATCACTACCCACACTGAAAAACACTAATCCATTCCTGCTCCCTGACATGTCAGAGATAAGAAAATTGACTCCTTAAATGATGATGACTTATCCAAGGCCACTTCTAGTTGGCCAGGACCAAGTCCTCTGGACTTCTAGGCCTGTGCCCTTTCTACCATTTCTTGCTGGCAAATTCTATGGCTCAGGACCAGGTTCAGCATACTCCCACCTCACCCAGGTCATTTGCATAGACAACCAAAGGTGAAGTCTCCTGGATGTGCTACTGTTTAGCTGGGGCAGATGTCAGCAAAAGAAGGCAAAGGGTGTTGGCCAGATTCCTTGTGGAGACTGCTGCAGCAAGTCTGTGAATGGGGTTTTGTAAGGATGAACCAGCTATAGACTCACAGAATATGAGTGCTGACATCAGTACGTTGAACAGTTGTATGACCACATGACTGGCCTCAGTTTTGTGCGGAAGTGGGCCACAGAGAGGCTTGTAGGATCCAGCAAAATCTTCTTTTGGGCTCTTCTCCTTAGAGGAAGATAAATTCAAGAAAGAAGTAAATTCAAGCAGCAAAACCCTCAAATTTCACTTCATCCTGGGAACCACAAAGACAGAACTCAACAGACAGGTTTTTAATATCTTTAGGGCTTAAAACCACTTGGTATTGGGATCAAGTGTAAATAATCAATTATGCCAAGAAGTGCATTTTCTTTTGTGAGAGAAGAAATAATTCAGTCCTCCAAAGGCTTCTAAATTGCAGAGAATAATAAGGGATGAAGTGATTTCATATTCATTTCTCAGAATATTCCATTTCAAAGTTTTTGGTTTTTTTTTTTGTTTAAATTGAGACTGGGAAGTCTAGCAGAGAATTCCTATAAAGGTTCTTAAAGGAACTTGCCGCAATAATGTGTTAAGACATTTTTTGGCAAATGACAGAAATGCATCCAGCATCAGGACAATTTAAAAAAAAAATATTGTCTTATGTTTTAAAAAGTTTAAGAGATGCTTGTCGGCTCTGATTGCTCCTGCCTAGGTCATGCTCCTAAACCTGAACTGGTGGCTGAGGCCAGGGTTATCAGGATTGTCACTGACCATGTTAGCTGTGGAACCTCAGAAAAATCATGGTGCTAATACCAAAAGGGGGAGTTGACTTGGCAGACAAAACCGAGGGATGTCCATCCAGCTCTGTAGAGTTGTCAACAGCTGGGGTAGAGGCTCAAGGAATGAGAATATACTCAGCTCTGATGCTATCCATGCTTGCTTATTGAGTCCTTTACCAAGTGACTCATTTATTTTGTGGACGTCTGAGTCCTTCTAGAGAGACCTCCTGGTTATTCCTTGATTAATGTGCCATCCTGCTTTAGTGTATTCAGGTTGCTATAACAGAAGACATAAATTGAATAGTTTACAAATAACAAATGTTTTGCTAATAGTACTGGGGTGTGTGTGGGAAGTCCAAGGTACTAGAGGATTTGGTGATTGTTGAGGGCCTACTTTCTATAGATGATGACTTGTAGCCGGGCCATCATGTGGTAGATGGAGCAAGGCAGCTGCCTGGGGCCTCTTTTGTAATGGTACTAATCCCATTCATGAGAGCTTCACCTTGATGATCTACTTACAGGTGTGCCAAAGGCCCTACCTCCTAACACTACCACCTTGGCAATTAGGTTTTCAGCATATGGATTGGGAGGGTTAGGTATGTAGACATTTGGACCATAGCTCATTCTCATCAAATGTTGCTTCTTGCTGTTCCTATTGCTAATTTCTACTAGTCTTGGCTAAATCATGGTGATCCTCTTTTCTGTACCTGTTTAACCAGGTCAGTATGAGACAGTGTATGCCTGATTTTGACTGGACAATTAGCATAGATGCTTGGGTCATTGGGGAGAAGAATGTAATTTTGATCTTCCTTTTTCCTTCATGCCATTATTAGCTCAATTCATGAATGGTTAATTCTAATCCTTCCCTCTATAAGGAGAGAAGCATTTTTTAAAAAGCATTATATGGGCCAAAAATTGCTAGTTCCATATTTTTAAAAATTCTGTTTGAAAGTTTGGTTATTCAAAACCCTTACTTGTTTTCCTTGTTGCTAACCTTGTTACTGTTCTGCAAATTTCACTGCTTTATAGCATCTCTGCCTGAAGGTGGACAAGGTTAGATGGAGGGGTAGCATTCCATCTTTTTCTTATTTCTCTTCGTGGGGACTGTCTACTTAGTGATGTTTCTGTGCAAAACGAGTTTCTGTACATTGACCAGTATATTGAACTATGATGGATTATCTATGAATTTCAGTTAAACATCTTCTTGGTGTGTCCTTTTACCCCAGAAAATTGAAAATCACCTGTGAAATCACCTTTCCCTGGTGGTTGCCCAGACTTCAAATCTTTTTCATTTGCCTCCCTTTTGTGTTCTGCTGGGATCAAGTTAAAAATGAATTAATGCCAGAATCAGAAGGGGGTAAGCATTTGGGTCTATTCGTCAATCTCAGAGTGCCTATTATTTCCAAATTTCACAGCCTAATGGAAAAGATTTTTAAAAATCTGTCTCCATTAGCATGGATAATTGAATTTGCTGTACATTGATTTTGTGTTGTCCAGTTTCTTTATTTTAAGTCCTGTTTGGCCAGTTCACCATTGTTTTTTGTTTTTCTTTTTGTCTTCGTTTTAAATCTCCAAAGTATTTGTATCTGGGCTGTGGTCAAGATTCACAAAAACCATTTTGATTAGGTTTCTTATTCATTTATATACCCCACAAGCAGGGCATGGCTTTGTATTATGTGAGGATATTTTTAGAAGACTAATGAGGTGGAAGGATTGGTGTTTTATTTCCCTTAGTTTCCCTCTGTTCAGACACCTGCATTTGCCATTAATTAGTACTCCCGGGGTGTGCACGCTCTTTCTTTGTCTGTTTGCAGTATTTTAATATTGGGAGGAAAGCTGGGTGTGGGGGCACATATCTACATTGGAATAAATAGTTGTGTTTTTTCTTGGTAGTTCAACTGAAGCTTTTTTTAAGAGTAAGCTATTTTGGTACCATTTTAAGGAAATTCTGTTCTTTTCACCTTTTACTGCAATCTTTGCCTATTCACAATAGCAGATTTCCTCTGGTCAACTCATTTTGGTTTTTAATCCAAAAAATTGAATTACTGCTTTGTTCCATAAATAGAAAATTGCTTGATTTGAGATCTCTTGGGTGAAACAAGTGCAAGTCAGTTGGGTTTTGCAAGTGGCTAATAATCAACATAGGTTTTAAAAAACATTTATTCGCTAAAGGCATTTTAAGGGGAGCATACCTTCTTTTTGGAGGTTTAGCCTATTGCTTTTCTATTACTTTAAGTAAGCTTTTTATTGAAATATAACAGACATGCATAAATGTGCACAGAGCATAAATGTATAGTTTAATGTGTTTTCATAAGATGAATATATCTATGTAACCAGCACAGATTAAGAAACAATATTACAAGCTCCTGAAAGGTTCCCAGTCCCCATCCCTACTCTTGGTGGGTCATTTCTTTCCTGATTTGTAACACCACCAGGGTAGCTATGTTTAATTTTATAATTTATACAAATCGAGCATATAGACTCTTGAATGTGTGAGATTTTATTCATATTTTGGTGTATAGTTGTAGTTTGCTCATTTCCATTACTGTTTGAATTCCATTGTTGGAATTTTGGTTCTTCCCACTTTGGGCTGTTCCTGACTGGTGCTGCTGTGAATATTCTTGTACCTAGCTTTTGGCGAATATATATGTACATTTTTATCAAATATAAATCCAGAAGTAGACTTGCTAGGTCTCAGGATTGGCATATGTATAGCTTTGATTCTCCAAACAGTTGTCCAAAATTGTTGTGCAAGTTTATATTTCCTTCAACAGTATCTGAGAATTTCAGGTGCTCTGCATCCGTACTTGGTATTTCCTGTCTTTTTCATTTCAGTGATTCTGAAGAATGGTTAGTGGTATTTTGCTATTTTTAAGTTGCATGATCTTGATTAGTAAAGAAGCTGGCCATTGTTCCATAGACTTATTAGGTTTAGTACATCACTTTAAAAATAATTTGATCTAAGTTATGATTTTTAGTCATTTTAAGTCATAACCAACATTAAAACAACAAACATTAAGCAATAACATACAGGGAAGATTTATCAGTATTTATTAAGTTGTGAGATGAACCTATAGGCTCAAAAGCAAGTCTCCAAATCTTCACTTCATTATTCCCATCACTAGATTTGCATTGCTGTTTTGGATGTTTAAGAAAACATATGCAATAAAAAATTCAGTCTTTTCTTCTAAGTGAGTCTTCCATCTCACAGTAGAGTGAATGTGCTGGACATTGTTGGGGATGCTGACGTGAAGGAGACAGTCTCAACCATGAAGAGGCTCATTCATGTACCTGGCAGAATAAAATGATGCTTTTATGAAACTTTGAATCTGAACCTTGGGCACCCAGAGAAGGAAGGGGTTAAGCTCTGTGGGTGAAATTCAGGAACACTTCGTAAGCATCGAAATGCCTTTGAACTTGACTGTCAAAAATTTTTATTAAGGGAAAGATGGAAAGATCCCCAAATGTTGCCCATTTGGGGAATAGCAAGTAACTCAGAGTGACTGGATCATAGGATGTGCAGTGTTATAGAGGAAGAAAGTTAGAGAGTGGAATAAATTCTCTTAATATTCAAAGAGAGACTACCAAAAAACTTATTACAGAAAAGTAAATTAAAACACCATTTTTTAAAATTAAAATACCATTTTTTTATTATTCCTACTTACTAAGATTTAACAACAATCTTTGGTAAGAGACTATGTTGACAAGTGTGCAGAGAAATAGTCTCCATTTATGGCTGGCAGGAGGGTAAATTGCCCCAAACCTCTATGGAGGGTCACCTGGCAACCTTTTTCAAAATTGAGAATACACATACTTTTGATTGAGAAATCCTCCTTTAAGAAATGTACCTTAAAAATATGCTTAATGTGAACAATGTTATTATAGTAAAAAATTGCAAATAACTTAAACATGGGAGAATATTAAATAAATTATGGTCCATTCATTCAATGAAAGGAGAATTAGGTGACTGGAGGGTAGGAATGGGAAGGAGACTTTTTTTAACAAATACTCTTTTTCAGTTTTAGAATTTTGAACCCTATGAATTCATTATCTATTTAAAATAAATAAAGTTGTTCCTCCTTTCCCTGAAGAGGAATGAGATCACAGAGGACTTTTATTCAAAGGAGGATATGCACTTGAACAGATTTTGTGACTCCTAAAAAAGTAGACATATATTTATATATGTATATGTATGTATTGTGTATATACATAATTCTTAGACTGATTCTCACAATAACCAAGTGAGGAAGCAGTTTTTATTTGTTTTACAAAGGAGAAAGCTGAGAATTAGATATTTAAGCAGTTTGCATGAAGTCATTCAGTGGCTGTTAAAATTGAGAACATCAAGTGAATTAAGAAATAATTTCACTTCCTATAATTTGGTTATTAAAAGAACAAAAGTCAAAATATGAGAGTATTTTAGGCAGAATGAATATATACCAAATAACAGTAGTTGCAGCCTCATGATTTGAAAAGTACTCAACAGCAAATTTATTTAAATCTATATCCGTGCACCCTTTTACTACCATGATCTAGTCTCAGCTATTCAACCTACTTTAAAGCTTAGTTTCAAACTCAGTATCACTGGGTGGTAAAGCTGGAATTCATTAAGAAAAAGCAATGTAAAGGCTTGATAATTTTTTGCTTAATGCAATCCCTTGTTGACTGGTGAGTAATGTTTACTGCTACAATACTCTTTTATTTCTTTCTCTTTCTTTTTTTAATTGATGGGAAGGCAGGCATTGGTTTGGTTTCCTAAACGTTAAATTGATGATGGTGAATTTTTTTTTTTTTTTTTTTTGTCTTTCTGCCATGTTTCAGCAAAGATCATGTGAGTGGATTAATGTAACTTCAATAGGACTGGGCCCCTTCTTTCAGAGTATTAAAATTCCTCTTTTATCAGAAGCAGTGGGCCTATTCAAGTATAGAAACTGAAACTTTCTAGAATGTTTAAAATAACAGTTTTACCTAGTCAGTCTTATTTGACCTTCATGGTACCAGGCAAAGTAGTAGAACATGATTATTCCAGTACACTGATGAGCAGCCAGACTTGTGGATGTGAAGGGATGAACCCAGAGTCTTGTCTCTTTAACTGGTCAGACAATGAACCCAGGCACTAGCAATTCAGAGGGACAGAGATTATTTATTTAAAAACATAATTTAAGCAGACCAAAGGAACTCCATAAAAGAAAGTAAAGAGAAAACAACCTGGATTTTCTCATAAAGAAACAAAACAGTGTACGATGATGTTTTACTACTAGGATGAGATGGGGAAAAAAATTACACAATTTTAGAAAAGGCCACATTCACAAGGAAGAATGCAAAAGAATCCTTAAATTTTAAGTCTCATAATGAGACCAGCTTTATAAGCACAATGTCATCTTTGAGAAGCATATGTTCTGTGCGTGCCAAAAACAAAGCAAGGTGCCCATTTGGCAGTTAGGAGATGTGGGAAAGGTAGTAGAGGTTCTAGTGTTTTGCTCTTCAGTTCTTCGTAACAACAAATACATGGCATGAACAGGTGGGAAATAAAACCTGAGTAGAGAAAATGGATGAAGGTTTATTTTTTTGACCATAGGTTTATTCTAGCCCAAGTGGTCTGCTTGTTTAGTGAATAAAGCAGTTCTCTCTTTTGGCATCTTGTGCAGACGTGGATATATTTGCAAAGAACAGAACAGGTTTAGTTAGCTGGTAACTAGATTGAACCCTGGAGGCAGAGCCAGGGATCATCCTGGGACAGGCTTTGCAGTATTTCTGTTGCAGGACAGTTTTATTGAAGTCTTCATGATGACAGAGGGTGTCATGGGTGATGGGAGTCAGCTCTCAGTTCACATCCAGATGTTGGCTGTGGGCCACCATCATCCTCGAAGGAATCCCCAAGTATTTTCCACAGAGATGGATCCAGGGCCTGGTGGAAATGGACATTTTTATTAGTAATCTGGAATATGAAGTAGAAGTGGAAATTATACTTTTGGTTTGCAGATGGTCCAACTAGTTGGTAAGTTAGAAGTAGTTGGGAAAGAGCCTATTCATAGCTATAAGGATAGGAACTTCGCCAAGAACTAGTTGGAGTGAAAAAGATCTATAAGGTCATAGTGACCAAACTGCGCAACAGTAGATATGCTGAAGGAGTTTAATGATTATATGTGTTTAAAAACATTGCTTCAGTAGACCTTTATCCAGTACCTACTCATGGGCCAAGTCCCTTTATAGGTCTTAGGAATACTACAGTGAACAAAGTGCCTGCGTTTGTGGAGTTTGTGTTATAAACAAATATTTATTCCAGGTGTTAATAAATACCATGGAGAACATAAAGCAAGGCCAAGGAGGTTAGAATGTACCGACAACCAGGAGTGGCTGATTTTACCTAGAATGGCTAACAGCCTCCCTGATAGGTGACTTTGGCAGAGACCCGAAGAAAGAGGAATCGCAGACTTTACAAAAGTCTGGGTAAAGAGTTATCCAGGTGGAGGAAATAGGAAATGCAAAGTCCTTGTGGCCACCCCCATAGCCTGTCCTCCACACATCAGCCAAGGAGAATCCTGGAACGGAAGCTTTGTGAGGACAGGAATGCCATCTGTCTTGTCTACCACTGTATCCCCAACAGCAGAAAAATTCCCAGCACATTGTCGGTGCTCAATATATTTTTGTTGGTGAGATAAATAAATCCCAGAATAACAAAGTGGCACCCAGTCTCATCATGGGAAAGGTTTGTTTTTCACCTTACTGTTGGAGAATTAACTGGTGAATTTATTACTGTAGAGAACATAATCTCATTTCCCTCACCTGTCCTGTGTCTTCCCTCTCCACTTAGATCCATCCCTTTAATACTGTCAACAAGAATCCGTGACTAGAAGGACTACTTATCAGACTCAGTATGATGCTTAGTAAGCTGTTTTGAAATACTGTTTCAAAATGTCTTCTACCCTTAGAATTTCTAGGTAGCGCTGGTTAGTCACTGTTTTCCTGTTTAAAACTTACAGGTTTGAAATTAGAGAATGTCAATGCAGAATGACATTTTGTTATTTGTTTAGGATCTGTCTTAGTCTATGTTGTGTTGCTATAACAAAATATCCAAGATGGGGAATTTATGAAGACAGAAATTTTTTTGAATCACAGTTCTGAAAGTCCAAGAGCATGGCACAAGCATCTGCTTGGCATCTAGTGAGGGCCTTCTTGCTACTTTATAGCATGGTGGAGGGCATCATTTTGTCCGACAGCAAGTATGCCAGGTTGGGGCTCTCTTCCTCTTCTTTGAACATCATTAATATCATGATGGGGTTCCCACCTTTCGGACCTCATCAAATCCTAATTACCTCCCAAAGGCTGTACCTCCAACTACTATTAACATATATATTTCTGGATAAATTTTCCAACACTTTCAAATCAGCAGGATTCGAGTCTTTAATTGTGCTATTAGACACAACCTAAGTTGATTTATAGAAGATGGGGTAAGGAGCATTGTGGGACTTGCCTTTTGCACTCCTCTCTCCCCTGGCAGTTTTCCCTGAGCTGTGTGAGAGAACTGTTCAAGCAGCACTGAATAATTTGGAGGAAATGGAGAGACTATGCTGTCTAAATACTTCCTTTGCAGAAGAAATGCCCAGGTTAAGTGTTTATATAAATTCAAGACTTGTAAATTATTCTTGGCATAAGTGTAGCTATAACAGCCTTTATAATTATACAGAACTTTAAAAGCTATTTTTGTTTGATGATTTACCTTAGAACTAAAAGTTTTTACATCCTTAGAGAGAAAGGATTAAAAAGTAATAGTCTCTCTTGGTGCAGAGAATAAATAATAACTTCATGTCTAAAGATAATTTCATTTGCAATAATGATAATCCAGAGTGTTTGAACAGATTTTTCAGTGCTTTTTCAGATTTTTCAGCAACTGGGTGTCTTCTGGGGCTCAGGTGATGGGTTGGTTTGAGTGACTGTGTATTTGGATATTATTGCTATTTTGTTTCCCGCATGAAACCTGTAGTTCTTGGGGAAAGTGGAATACTATGAAGGAGGGAAAACAGTCTGGAGGCAGAGGTGAGGTGTAGCTCATACTTACGCTCAGCATGTATCAGGTCCTGGGTTCATCCCCTAGCATCCCAAAATAAATGAAATGAGCTTCCTTCCTATGAGTCTCTTAATCAGTGATAGAATTCTACTACTTCCTAATGTGCCTAATTATTTTTCTGATTATCTATTTGGTTTTCATACTGAGAGTAATAACAAATTCTCAATTAATAAACTTATATTTAAAAGGAATATTGGAAGTCTGGTCATCATGCAGTAGACTTGCAGTACTTTAATAAGAAACATTTAAACCCAACTTCTGAGCAACCTTTCCTGCAGGGATAGGAAATTAGATCCTACCGGTATAATTTTCCGTGAAAGAAACCCCAGGGATGAGTTGCTTGGTTTGAAAAGGTTTGGGCTAACTCCCTGGCAGAGGTGACAAATGGTTGGATATCAAGGATTGAGCTGTAGACGTTTGCCAGAGCACGTAGAGTGATGAAGCAAACTACCAGTGAAGGTTTTAATATTTTAATATTTTAAGGGAGTATGATGTTGGAAAAGCTCAGAGCTAGTTTAAATGAGATGTGGGAGGGGAAGAGTAAGTGGGAATTGGCTGGGAACCCCGATGGTGGTCTTGTTTATAGATTTAGCTAATGGTTTGCATACTGTTAGGGCCAGGGAACCCTGAAATGACCTCACCTTAATCTTCATAGTGTTGATATAATGCAGAGACTTAAGAATGTTGTAGGATTTTGCCTATGAAGATACATATGCCTGGCATAAATTGTATCAAAATTGATGAACAATTTAAATATCTCATCTGGAAGTGGCTCAAACAAGAGTGTTTGCTTATCAGTAGAGCAACATCTAAAATTTCAGCCAATTTCAGGTTATTCTTCAAACATATTTAAAATATTTTTGAAGTAGACAATTAGGCCATACTGTCTGAAGTTTCTGAGGTTTTCAGTCTGCTGCAGCATACTATATTGAGTATCAGGAGACCTAGATAACCAGATCTCTGGTTAGCAGTTACATGACATTGGGCAAATCTTGAGTCTTGTGGGCCTCAGTTTCCCCATCCCTGAAATCAAAGGTTGGACTACTTACAAATTGCTTAGCTTCTTACTGTCACCCAGTATTAACCTTGCTGTTCAGAATTTTGTGTGCCATTCTAATGTCTGGGTAGTTCAGGTGCCCCTGTCCACCGCTTCCCAAGAGTTTACTCAGTGGCTTGAGTTCCTTTTGCAAAACCTCAAAGCACGGCCTACAGGAGGCCCCTCCACATTCCCTCCTGTCCTTTTAGTTACTCAGTGATATAATCCAGTTAATAGCATCCCCAAGAAGTGTTGCTATCAACAACACCAAAGCTCTGTACAGTCTCATTCATGCCTGAATAAAATAATTCCTTTTTATGTTAAAAAAAAAAAAAAAGTGAAAACACTTGAGATCTCACTGCAAGTGTTTATTCATTCAAACTGAAAGATGCCCTGTGGGTGTTCCATTGCATTCTGGAGAGCGAGTGCAGTAGGTTTATGTCTAAAGTGTTTGTCCCTGTTTATGTTTAGACTGAAATTAATGGGGAGTTTTTCTTGCAAACAGTGAGGATCATTAAAACAGGTTTCTCCCTGTGGTGCTTTTTGTCAGCCCTTACATGGAAGAAGAAAGTGAAAGAATATGTATATATTTTTTCTCTAAGCTCAAGGCTTTCATCTTTACCAATAAACTGGGGAACTGGAGGGAATAGAAGACAGACACCCTCTGTGTGTGCTCATAATAAAGAAGTTTAAATCATAAACACTAATAATAATGGTCTTTTGGCATTTGCAAACCAAATTTCTTTCCCAGATCCCAGGGTGTTTTGGTTTTGCATCAGCATGGGCTTGTATATACATATGAATAGTATTCAGCGACCTTTTTCTTTTCCTTTTCCTATACTTTTCACCCCCCCCACCTTTGCCAGAAGGAATATGAAGTTAAATATAAATTCTTTATGTATAATTGAAAAAGTGCTTTTGATTTACCTTTTACTTAAACAAGGAGTTGCTTTTATTTAAAGGTATTTTTTCTCTTAAGAAACTTGATAAAAAGATCCCATAAGGATCCTCTCATATTAGGCCATTAAACAAAGATTTTTACATAAATTTTGATTGATTTCTTTCACAGTCTGTTACTATAATCCCAGATGTCTTTATTTCTTTCCTTGCCACATTTGATCATTTGATCTCCTGCCACAAGTATCAATAATTTGTGTTAGGAAAGGGGTTTATTTTATTTTTTCCTTATTGGGGTTTTATGGGGACATTGTTGATTTGTATATTAAACAAACAGTAATTGTAGGGGTTTGATATAATTTCATATAAGTGCAGCTTTAGTCTACTAAATATTTAATGGGACTGGGAGTGTAGCTCAGTGGTAGAGTGCTTCCGTGGCATGCCAGGTTCCATCCCCAGCATCTCAAAAAAAAAATTAAGGTTTACCTTTATATAAATATAAAACTTAAAAAAAATCTGAAAACCACGTTTGGTCTCCTGTGATTGTTCCTTGACTTTTAGCTGTTGAACATTGACGTTTAAATTGTGTTTTGTGATGATTTGAGTTCCAAATTCCATAACACTTTAATTCTGAGCAGACTTGTTCTTAACGGGCCCATTTTCTTTCCTTTTATACTTATCATCTTTTGCCAAAAAGTTTTACATGTTTTGTGTGTTTAACTAAATTGTTTCTGCTGTGCCCTTTTGGGAACTTGGATGAATTTAACTTTTGTGTCTGTCTTGAATTTCAAGTTACAAGTAGGTAGAAGGACTTAAATGAACATTGATACAGGCACCTTGATTCTTCAAACTATACTTTCACCAGCATATGCGTGTGTCTGTATTTTTGTGTCTATGTGCCAAGGTGGGTGGGTGTTTGTTTCTGGAGTCTTGATTGCATTACTGATGTTTTTCTGGTAAAGAAATGCAGTGTGACCACGATATGTGTTTCCTTAGGAACTTTTGTGCTGGCACTCCATGCTGTTACTGAGTAAATACTTTTTATGGTTTAATCATTTATAATAGAATTTCTGTGGGAAAAAACGGATTGTAAATTCCAAGCAGTTGATTTATAAACATACGTTTGAAGCATAAAACATTGCTAAACTGGAGACTGTTTACATAGTCCACTTGGACTGGGGCTTTCTTTCAGTTGCCTTACTTTTCCCTGGTTTTGGGTCCCATGCAAAGCAGAGCCTAAAACAAGGATTTGGGTGGAGGTAGTTTATTTGGGAGGTGATCCTAAGAAACTGGTAGGGGAGCAGGGAAAGATAAGAGAGGCGGAAAAGTCATTTTATCAGTTATATGAAGGTTGATCCTGGAAGTAATTTGATTCCACCTCCAAATTCCTCCTTTCAAAAAAGATAAGAACTAGGGCATTTACACTTACCCTTTATCCCCTGTTTTTGGGGGCTCAGACCCTCGGAAACAGATTTGGGATCTGGGCAGGTGAAGAAAGATGTGAGGCATGATTGGGATAGTAGACGTTCTTAATTCAGATTCGGCAATAGTCCATAGCCAGCTCCCAGCTCTAGCTTCAATTCAATTTAGCCCCCTGAGCCATTTCCATAGGCCTTTCTTATGTGCAGACCAAATAAAGAAGGCACATTGCCAGCAGGTTACATAAGTGGGCACATGCTCACAAGCAAATGCTTGTGACCTTGAGTACATACCGAGTCATGGTGTTCATGACCTTGGCTACATCATGACTTGGCAGGAAGCCTCATCAAGGGAGCCTAACTATAGCCATCTTGTGCCTGCCTAGTATCCCCAGTCAACATTGTGCCCTGGCTATTTGTGCTCTACACTTCTCTGCTGTACTTGCCTTCAACTGGTTGGTACCCTGCTTCAGAGAAGGCCCCAGAGAACAAAAGAGACATCTGTACTTCCCACTGTGGCCATGGCTAAAATTAGAGCTAGTCTGAGGAAACATGACAAGGGACTCCAAGAGTACTTGTTTGCCAACACCCAAAATGGATTGATTATGTAGAGTGAAGCCAATAACAGAGATATTAAATGTGGGGAGAAGCATGTTCTAGAATTGATGAGACATGGTATACAGTATGTAATATGAAGCTGTGCTGTTGTTCTGCATGTGCTTTCATGGAAAGTTATCTGGAATACCTTAAGTGAAAACTGCAGGTTATAAAACTGTTTAAAATGCTGTCCCATTAATATGAAGAAAAATATTGATACATTCCTGGTAGATTTATACTGCATTGCTAGCATTTATTCTTCCCAGCATAGTAAGATTATTAGCAGTATTTTCATGGTGAGAATATACATGGTACCATGAAATTAACAAAGAAAAAATAAGAGGTCCAGAGAAATCATGGTTTGTTTCATCTGTTAGTAAACCATTGACAACTCATGAAGGTCAGATGTAAAACCCCCTGGATATTGTTCAATTAATTACTATTTCTGTTGACCAAGGAGCAGCATTGCCATTAGAAACAGCTGGTTTCCTTTGATGAATCATATACAGCCATACACTTTGTATACTCAGAAAAGCTTTTTCCTGGGGAGTCCCCCTATCCATCGTTCCAGTTAAGATGCTTCTAACATCTTTCCCCAATCCTTGATAACAGAGGGCTTAGTGAGACTAGCTGCCCTCAATATTAGCCTAGAAGACAAATAAGTAAAGATGTAGAATTTGAATCCTGAGACCTTTAATAGATGACTTGGAAATCTTTTACTCAAAGAAAAGAGATGGAGACTTCCTCTTCCATAGAATGGATAATAGTATGTCATGGTTAGAGGAAAGGACCTTATATATCATCCAGTGTAGTGCACCCCCTGGGTCTATAATCTACACAACTTTACTGGCAAAGATTATTTGGCCTCTGAAAAAGTTTTTCAGAGATTCAGTACCACTGTATGCTGCTCATTCTAGCTATGAGTTTTCAGTTTCTTAGAAGGATCTTGTTTGAACGGTAAAGTCTGCTTACTTTAACTTGTACCCATTAACCTTAGGCCTTCCTTCTGAAGTACAGTAAGTCTGATGTCTTCTATGTAGCAATACATCAAATATTTCCTCTGAAGCAGAATAGGCCTGGTATCTTCTGTTCAGCAATACTTCAAATATTTGAAAATAGAAATCTTGTCTTTTCTAAGACTTTCTTTTTTAGGTCAGCATTCTCAGACTTGAAACCACTGGAGAATTTTCTGTCTTGTCTTCAGGAGCTCAGGGAAGTTGTGATTCTATGTAAGGTGTCCTTGTTGTTAGATCTAGCTAAAGGAATTTCCTGTGGGCCTGTGAATTTGCTATATAGTATTTGATGGATTTTTAAGTTTTCATGTTTTATTGCTAATAAAGTATTTAGAAATGAACACTAGATTTTAAAATATCTTTATTGTTCTTAATGTTTAATCTGTGATATAATCTCTTGCATCTTTGACACACAGTCAAAGGGTTTTTGGGGTTTTGGGGGTTGTTTGGTGTCTACCTGTTCACTGTCAAATCACCAACACCCATTAGAGTCTGGCACATGGATAGTATGCAATGAATATACATACACATGCATAGACCTGTATATTTCCATTGAATATACATATGTATTTATACATATACACACATGTTATTTGTGTTCAGATCATAGTTTTAGTATGTAGTTTACTTCTAATGTTCAAATTTCAGGAATTATTCTGCTCTGTACTTAGAAATAGTGACTCCGAGATATTTTGGGGAGTATTT
Source organism: Sciurus carolinensis (assembly GCF_902686445.1). Classification (NCBI taxonomy): domain Eukaryota; kingdom Metazoa; phylum Chordata; class Mammalia; order Rodentia; family Sciuridae; genus Sciurus; species Sciurus carolinensis. The sequence continues at coordinate 84,421,460 of NC_062220.1, read as the reverse complement.
GGCCACTTCCCTTCCCATACAGTTTTTAGGGATAAAACATTATGCTAGAAATGCTCCTTGGAGACTTGTTTTTTGTGACTCACCATGAAAAGATATTTTCTGTGAAATTAGAGTATGTGATTTTCAAGGGTAGTCTTGGGGAATGACACTGAGGTTCCTGGTGCTTCACCAGAGGCAAGTTGCACAGGTCTGTGGACTGTTTCCTTCTATAGACTGTTGCATTATACCTCGAAGAACTTGATTCAGAGAAATTCCAGTCTCTTTCTCTGTTTTAGTTCACTTTTGGAAGGAGGGTAGTGAAGAGAGAGAGGAGGATAGCGAATACTGTGATCTTGCACATTTGTAGGAATTCAGTTTTGATTGAATTTTTTAAATCCTAATTTATAGAATTATAAAAGTCTTTCTTAGAAGGGACCTTGGAATCCTGGAAGTCCAACCATCTTGGGATGTGTCAGTATTTTCTGCTACACCTTGACTCCATCATCATCAAGGGTGGGGAATCTTGACTTTTTGAACAGCTCTGAGTCTTGCTGGAACTCAGCAGTCCAGCCTCCTGCTGAAAAATGTTTTAGTGATTTAGAGATAAGAAAGGGATGAGAATAATAATAGCAAAACTCATCCATTTTACTTTGAACACAGCCAAACAGCAAGCCTTTGTTGGATGCCTGCTATGGGGAAGAGAAAGAATTAAGACAGTTGTGATCCTCACAATGCTAATGATATAAATGGAGTCAGTTCCCCCACTGCCCCCCACTTACCCTCACCACCACCCCTACCTGCTATCACAGTTCCTGAATCCAAAATATTTGAACAGTGACGTGAGCAAAGCAGAGGAGGAAGGAATCCTGCTGCCTGGAGAGGCAAAGGTAGACCATGAGCTTGCCCTTCAGAAGTGGGCAGACTCTTATGGTTGTTGGACTTCTGTTGCTTAAGAGTCCAAAGTCCAAAAACTGTTCTGTAACCCTCTCGTTGAGCTAATCAATTAGTTAAGCTTAGCCTATTTAATTAAAGAAGATATTTGTACTGAACAAATTAACTGATAATATTTCCTTCATAATAACTCATATCTGGAATACAGTGTTCTACCTAACTGCATTTTTTAATAAACTAAATTAAGCTTACTCCTTTAAATACCATGGCATTTTTTTTTTTTTAAATCACTGTACTGGGTGCATGCACACACACACACAATGACCCAAAATTTACCTCCCATTGATAGGTGGGATCTGTGTACCCTGTCCTTGAATATGAGTTTGTTTGTGACTGCTTCAACCAGTAGAGTAAGGCAAAAATAACTCTACATGACTCCTAACACTACGTTGTTAAAGGTCATGCAATTTTTGCCTACTTCCCTTGGGCTACTAGTTCTGGGGAAGCTAACTGCCATGCAGAGTAGGAGTAATCTGATGGTCTGCAGATGTAGTTCAGTAGAGCACTGAAGGCCCTGGGTTCAATACCAGTACTGGGGGAAAAAAAAATGACTGAGATTTCCATACCAGAGAAGCCATGTGTAGCTGTTCTAACCAACAACCCTGGCTGAACCCCAGCAAAGAACCAGCCTCAGTTAGCAGCCTTGAGGGGAACCACCTTGGATACCCACCCAGCTGAGTCTTCCAATGATTCCAGCACCACCTGGATTCTGATTGCAGCCGTGTGGGAGATGCTGAGTGAGAACTGCCCAGCCTTTCCTGAATTCTTGACTCCCCATATTAGGAACCAAATAAAATGTTTGTTTAAAGCCATTAAGTTTTGAGATACGTCATTATTTAGCAATAGTAATTGGAACAAGTACCAAGAAATAAAAATATTTAAAATTGAATGTAATTTGCATCTCTCTAAAATGTATTTTCTATTATACTTTTTCTTGAACAGAGACAACACATAGTTTGAATCTCTTACGAACAGTGAGCATCTTCCATTGTAATTAATGCACTTATGTCCTCAGGCTATAAAATGAGTGGCAAAGGTACTCTAGACTGCTCAGCTTATCAAAAGTCTTATGTGTACTTCCAGATTTTTTTCTTTATCTTGCTGCCAGCAATCATTCTACTGTGTCTGAACATGCCCCTTTCAACATGAATAACCACATTTGAAATAATTGTATTGTGATTCAGGTATTACATTTTGTGCAGAATATTTTCAACAAATAGTGAGTTCTTTGTGTCTGACATTATTTGATGTACTAGATGAGATGCTGAGCTTCAAGAAAGCAGTGATTTTTGCTATCCATGAGTCCCAGTTCTGAGAATCATAGCTGATGTTCTCTAAGTCTTTGTTGAATGAATAAATGTGGCATACTGTGTTAGGTGGTCAGAACACAGACTTAAAATAGATTCTGTTCTTAGGCAAGGCAAGAGGATGGAGAAAGAGCTGGAAACTGTTGTGGGAGAATGAATAAATTAGAGGGAGGTGTTAATCCTAGGGGGTAAGAAGAGTTGCCTAAAGAAGCAAAGGATTACCCTGTGGAAGAGAACTGGCACTACTTTGAAATGAAGTAGTTTTCTTCTTTGTTTCTTTATTATTAAGTTTTAAGAAGTATCAAGTCTTAAGTGAACATTACTATCAAATAACCTGGCAGGGTTATCTGGACTTGCTCAAATACAAGGAAATACCCAATCCTAGAATTCATTGGGAAAAAAAAAAAAAAATCAAATATTGCCCCCTTTGGACCAGAATTATTGCTTCATACTTCATGGTTTCTAAAATATTTTTTGACAGTAATGTGGTGGGTGTAGGTTACTCATTCATTTAAAATATGACTTGTAAAGAGGACAAGAAGGATTTTATGGAGGAGTTACATACCTTGCCAGATGAAAAAATACAGATCTGGTTTGTGGTACAAACCTTTGGGTAAAAAGACACACAGAGAGCCTTTGGTGTGCTATCTCTTTCAAGGAAGAAGAGAGGCAGAGTATTGAGATTAAGCTTCTTCAGTGTTGCTGTGGCATTTTTAGTATGTAAAGTTCTTATTAGCATCAGCATTGTAGTCTCAGTCATCCATCAGGTTGCTTAATGCAAATGAGAAATAGAAACTCTGGTTCAAAGTCTCATGTTAAGTTTAGGAATTGCTACAGCCACTTTTGTAACCAGAATGTTGCGTCTTAGAATACAGAGAATCCTGCTTCCTCTGAAAGTCAAGATTACTTTTTAAAAAATTTGCTCTTTTTAGGTATACGTGACAGTAGAGTGTATTTTGACATATTATACATACATGGAGTACATCTTATTCTAATCAGGATTCCATTCTTGTGGTTTTACATGATGTAGAATTTCACTAGTGGTTCATTCATATATGAACATAGGATAGTTATGTCTAATTTATTCTACTGTCTTTTCTATTCCCATCCCACCTCCTTTTCCTTTATTCCCCTTTGTCTAACCCAAGATTACTTTTTTAACCTTTCCCCTCAAAATTCTTTTCTTAAATTATTCTTCAGTTTAGATTGACAAATTTTTAATTTCTTCCTTGGTTTTCTTTGCCTATTAAAGGAAATCATTTACTATTTGTCTCCTATCCATTTTGGGAAGACTAATTAATGGATTCTTATTCATCTGTTATCTGTTTCAGTTTGAGTTTAACCTGAAATACAAGGTAAATTTCACAGGCTGAATTCTCAGGTGGAGTACAATGATAAGTGGTAAGAAGACTCAGAGTGGACCAACCCAGACCATATCTGCCTATAATATTTATTCTGAGTAGTGACATCTTCAACAGTCCATCCTGATTTTATTTACTTGTCATGAGGATATTATCAGCACCAGGGAACTTGAAAGCTTTTCTTAACAGTCACATTTCCATTTTATTGAATTTTACTTGCCTGGTTTATTTCAAAATTGAATGTATTTCTTAGCATGACTCTAATATTAGATGGGTTTCCTTGGAGATATATATACATGTAGAGTTCTAGTGCTAACCCTGATCTTATCTAGTTTAATAGAATTCTTCTTAGAAAGGTTTGTTCCTACTTAGTTCATTAAATTATCCCAGAAAAGCAAATATTAGAAATGTTGTGGGTAAGATCAGAGATGGCACATTCCTGGTAATGAATGTGGTGCTTTCTTGCAGGGAAGGTGGGCGTGGAGATGGTGGAAATGAGTGGTTTCAGGTATTATTCCAGATGGGTTTTCCAGAAGGAGAGACTGTAAAGATCAATGAACCTGGAAAATCCCATTCCTGATGCCAGATTTTTCAGGAATTTTTGTGCCTGAGGGAAGAGAATGAACTTGCAACTGGTATTTTCTCTTTAAGAGAAATTATTAAGAGAAAAAGATTCTGCATTCTCATTTGTAAAACTTGAAAGATTTTAAAGTATAGCTGGAGTTTGGAGGGAATTTGTGACATCACAAAAAATGTGAGAATTATTTGAACTCATTGATTCATCAGAGAAGGATAGAGACTTTTTTGATTTTAATATTGGGTTGTCCAATACAGGTGTGTTTTGTAATGCTGAGACCCCCCTCCCCCAGTCTGTGGAAATGCAAACTGACATTTGTCATACAAAAATGATAAGGCACAAACATTTGATAACTCTTCTTGTAGTCCTTAGGCTTTTTTCTTTAGTCATTTTCAACAAATGTGTCTTCAGACAACTGTGTTCACATCTGTGGGGAAGCACAGGCCCTGTTTTTTTCTGCTTCATGTTTGCCCACTTCCTTTTTGGTTTTTAGATGTCAAGGCAGTGAAGGTGCTGGTTACTAAACACCAGTGCAACTCTTCAGAGGGCCAGGAAGCTGGGACCAGGAATATCATAAAGGGATATGTTCTCCTGCTCTAGAATCTTCAGAGGGGACCCAACTCAAAGCTAGAAACCTTGCTTGCTATTTTTGCTTTTGAATGAAATGACTGAATGAACAGACTGAAATATTTTCTGCCTTTCCTTTCAGCCTCTAAGATAGATAAGCAGAGATGTACAGGTCATCTCTGTGGCATGAGCATCCTGGTCTTGCTCACTGTCATGACTTGGTGTGGTCTGACTGAGGGAATTGGGGTGGGAGAGGGCAGATTCTCAGCATGAATACAGCCAGGAAACCACAAAAGAGTATAAAAATCAAAAGTCCCTGGGCTGCCGTAGCCAGGCCAGATTACTGAGTGATTAATGGCTTATAGCATTATTTAACGGGGGAAAATTTTCTGAGGTTACATTTTACCTGGATGTTTTTTCTAGACTCAGACTGGCATTCTCTTTGGGACCCTGCAGAGGAGAGCCTTCCAGGTGGGCACTGCCACAACATCTTTTATTCTCGCAGAAGGAGCAGCAGTGCTGCCTAACTCCTTAAGCTCTAGGGTTGCACAATTTATAAGACAGTCTTGTACCACAGCTGCAAAATCTGAATAGCAACAGGTCTGCTATTGTTGTTATTTTTCATGAGCTCATTTGATGGTAAAATCTGCCCCACCCTGACTTGAGGCTCTACATCCCACTTAATAGAGATGTTCATACATATTCATGTGTTTGGCTATGAGATGCTGCACTAGGTCCTCTGGTTGTTATAAAACTTATGACTTGTATAACCTGATACCTTTTTAAAATTTAAAGAAATCTAACAATTCTAAATATTTCTGGGTTCTAAGATTTCAGAAAAGGAATCAAAGACTTGTACCTAACAGGAAGGAAAATGGCCACAACCAGGAAATATAGAAACCTTTGTACTTTGCGTTTGTCCCAGTTTAATGTTTTGGGGATTCTAAATGCCCTTTGGTTAAGAAGTTGAGGTCTGATGCCAGGATGTTTCTATTCTGTTGGCAATCAGTGTGGATTATCATGTGACAGAGAAGTCTCTATGAATGTCTAAATGCAGGAAGTGACAGAAGCAAAGTGTGTGAGAGGGGACAGATCTGGCTCCTGTCCCCTAGCTGTGACTTAAGTTTAGGCTATGGTCAGGAGCAGTGGATCTTAGCTGTGTTTAGAACTATGTGTTCATTATATTAGTTGTATAAAATAAGATCTATACTTAGATTGACTACTTAGTAACTTTGGTCTAGTTCATTCTATATTGTATGACTTCCATTCAAGTAATTCCATTAGTTTCTCTTTTTTAGGGAGTGGGAAGTACCAGGGATTGAACTCAGGGGCACTTGGTCACTGAGCCACATCCCCAACCCTATTTTGTATTTTTTTGGAAACAGGGTCTCATTGGGTCGCTTAGTGCCTCACTTTTGCTGAGGCTGGCTTTGCACTTGAGATCCCCCGGCCTCAGTCTCCAGAGCTGCTGGGATTACAGGCATGCACCACTGTGCTCAACCCATTAGTTTCTTTATAAAGTTCTGAGATATAAACTCCTCTTGAGATAGTGTGAAGGGGAGGCTACTTGAATCAGTTGGATCTGGCAGACATTTCCATCAATGCCCCAAGTGTGTGGAGCAGATATATGGCAGGCCTTGTGGAACAAAGTTATTCCCTCTTGTTCTAGTATATGTTACATAGAAAATAGTGAACAAGATACAGCCCTGTGTCCTTGAAGCCAGCCCAGCTGCATTTAGGATAAGTGAAGAAAAATGTTACAAAGTTGGAGAAAAAAAATTGGGTCATAACTTGTGAGGAAGGACCTTGAATGTGACTGCTACTACTTCATAGACTTTGTTTTTTGTTTTTTTTGTTTTTTTTTTGTGTGTGCTGGGGATCAAACCCAGAATCTTGCACATGCTAGGCTACACCTCCAGTACTTCTGAGCTACACCCTCGACCCAAGACATTACTTTGTGCATTACCGATTTACAAGTTTGGTATGTAGAATTCCATACAATGACCTATCCTTCAAATAACTAAGTGCATTGTTTTATACTAGATGAACTAGCTATCTCTTCTACTAGGTGCTGTTATAGACAAGGAGAAATAGGTGCCAAAGTTAGGAAAATTTGAAGAAGAAAAAGTTAAAGTGGAGAAAAATATTTATTATATCTCTTTTTGTGTTTGAGAATAGATTGCCATTACTTGTTTTTTGTGGGTGACCACCATGGCCCATCTCATGAACTGAGGTGCTGTAAAAACTGAGCTTGAAAGCTCTGGAAAAGGAGGAGTTATTGCAGGTCTCTGCAGGAGGCGGGGTGTGATCAGGGCTGCAGGAGGGCTAGTTTGGTTACTGTGTGTGGGATGCTTTTGAGTGGGGACAGCCCGGGTTTGGCAAGCTGGGCAGGAGCCCAGCCTTCCAAGCTAGAATAATCCTTACCTCCTGAATCTATCAGGTAACAGTGGGAATAGAAAGGAAATGCTGGAAGCAGAGACTTTAAGAATCATCTGAGATGCGTTTGATTGCTTCTGCACTTCTCGTCTTATTCCTCAAGGGCACTTCTCAATTGGTAAGAAGGAAGACCCAATTAGGAAGAGTTGTCCAACAATAGCCTGGGTTTTCTGATTTTCCCAGGGCACAGGGAAACATTTTATGTACATATTGTAGGTTGTTGTCTACCTTGAAACTATTGCCAAGACGAATAGAATTCTTCTTAGAATTAGAAATATTAAGAACGGTGTGTGGGGTGTCAGCATCCAGTTCACTGCTGTCTCCTGCTTGCCTTTGATCTCTTCTTAGTCTGCTCTTTTTCTCTGCTGTGCCCACCGGGGACTCCACTGACTGACATCCCCATTCACTCTTCCCCCTCTGCTTGGTTTCTGTGACCTCCCACACCACCTCCACAACCCCTCCATGGCCACACCTTAGTACTGTCACTTCTGCGATGGTGATCTTGAAATTCCCTTCCTATAGTAGTCGTGTATTTCCTACCGCCTGTCTGCTTTCTGAACCTGTTCATCAGACCCATTATGAATGTATTTCCTCTTTCCTCATCTGTGTAGTTTATACTTCTCTGAAGTTTCTGACCTCTGTATAGTTAACCATTTTGACAGACTGTCACTGGTACCAGTAATTTTTCTCACCCCCGATATTCTGTACTTGGCTCTCTCTCCAACTCAGGTTCAACCCAACAGTCTACTTTTGTCTTTGTACTTATGCTTCAACTGATTATTGACTCCCTTACAGATTTATGATTTAATATTAACAGATATTACTTAGAAATCTTTTTGCAGATCCAAAGCTTATACCCTTTGCCATTTCTGTACCAGCTATTTTATACTGTTATTATTGCCTTAAAATTATTATTTCTCTCACAGACAGTAGATCACGAGTTTGAGACCAGCCTCAGCAACATAGCAAGACCCTGTCTCAAAATGAAAAATAAAAATGACAGGAGATACAGCTCAGTGGTAGAGTGCCCCTGGGTTCAGTCCCCAGTACTGCCACAAGACAAACTTCCTTCTACAGTTTCATTTTCAGCCTTTGCATTTGTCTTCATTTCATCTAGATACAGAGGTGACTTGGAAGAAATATGCCAAATTTTATTTTTATCCATAGAATTATTGATTTCTCTCCCCTTCTCAGTGATTAGATTGGGCCATTCCATTCTGTCCTAGCTGTCTCCCAAAGCCTCCTGATGACACCCTGGCCTGTTTATAACTTTTGATATTGTTGACTCCTAGGATGATTTTTGGATGCAAACAGCAGAAGACCCAAATTAAAGATGCTACATAAAAGAAGTATAGAAATGGGGCAATTCCCAAGTGGCTTAATTTGGTGACTTGATACTGCTATTAAGGACCCAGGTCCTTCCTCCCTGCCATTTTCTGCGTTTAATGCCCCCCCCCCCCCCCCCCCCCCCGCAAACATTCCCCAGGACCCCACTGGCCAGGACTACATCATATGCATTTGCCCAAGGTAATCAATGGTAAGGGAATGAGCTTCCCTATAGAGTTAGAGTTGTTAAAATTTACAGCCTAAACAAACAAACAAACAAATGTAATTCCTCAAGTATGTAGTTTCCCAATAGCTAAACAAAATTAGAGTTTTAGAAACCAAGAAGCACAGAGAAAATGGTTATTGGACCATTACCAGAAGCTCCCACAACCATTTCTCCCTTCTGAAGACTTTGCTCCCTTGAGTTTGGGCGATGATTTTCTTCCTTCTCTGAGTATTCTCCATGTCTTCTTTCCTTCACTGACTTTTTCTCTTTCTTCTTCTTAAATCTCAGCTTTCCTGGTATACCGACCTAATCATCTCTTCTTGTTCAGTGGTGGCCTTGGGGTATCTTAATTTCTTTGATTTCTTCTGATATTTCTATGCTGAGGATTCTTAAATCTGTATTTCTCATTGACCTCTACCTCTTGAGTTCCATTTGTTTTCTTATTTGTCTTTGTGTTCTGAGTCTTGCTTAATTTAACCTTATTATCCAGTTTCCCTTGCAGCTGGCTGTGGCCATGTAACCATGGTCTGGCCTGTGTGTGTGACTTAGGAGTATTGTATGGGACTTCCAGGTAGACTGATAAAGAGAAAACTCTTCAGCTGAGGTGTATGCCCTCTTGCCAATTGATTTTCTTCTTCTTCTTCTTCTTCTTCTTCTTCTTCTTCTTCTTCTTCTTCTGGTCTTAAAATTTGATGACCAGAGTTTCAAAAACTGTCTTGTGTTCTGTGGTGATTATCTATCTATCGATCTATCTATCTATTTATCTAATCTAGTACTGGGGATCAAAACCAAAATATCATGCATGTTAGGTAAGTGCTCCATCACTGAGCTGCATCCCCAAACCTTTGTGGTAATCTTGAAGGTAGAAATTGGGGTAGAAGGATGCTGGGTCATTTGTGACCATGAAGCTACCTTATCGATTTTGGAATGTTTACCTCTGGATTTTTACATGTAAATATCTTAGTTCAGGCTGCAATGTTAAAACACCCTGAGCTGTGTAATTTATAATTAGAAAAGTTTATCACTCTTGCTTCTAGAAGGTGAGAAATTCATGATTAAGATGTGACAGATTTGGTGTCTGGTGAAGGCTCTCTGCTTCACAGATGGAATCTTCTATGTGTCTTCACATGGCAGAAGGGCAAGACAGCATACTGGGCCCCCCCATTCATGAGGGGAGCTCTTATGACCTAATTACCTCCCAAAGCCCCACCTTCTGATGCCATCAAATTGGTAATTCGATTTCAACATATGAATTTGGGGCGGGGGACACAAACATTCAGATCATAGCAGCAAGTGAGCCCTGGTCTCTTTGCCAACAATTTGCAGGGGGGAAGAATGTCTATTAATTGCAGTTAAATGTATTTCCTAACATCTAAACATTTCTATTCTTTTTACCCAAGCAGGACATAGTTCCACGGTTTTCCTCTCTCCCTCATTGTCCACATCCTAATTCGTGGATTATACCTTTTAAATATCTCTTGATCTTGGAAACATAAAACAAGAACAAGAATATCCATTCTAAACTTTTAGATTTGTTCAGATTAAATAGTTTGATTATTCTAAATAGGGGCAACAACATGGAAAATGGAAACTCATGTTTTACTAATGGGAATCTCACCTGGAACAACTAGTTTAGAGAATAATTTGGCAATTAACCAAGTAGCTTGGTTTGAGATGTTTCATAACTTATTGTACCATAAGCCTACAGTTCTATTTTCAGGTGTGCAAAAGTGTCATAGACCTGTATTGAGAGGTATGTGTGCTTTGTTCACTGATGTATTGTTTTTAGAACAAAGGTGGAACCTAAATGTCCATAAACAAGATGAAAGAAAAATTGTGGTGTATTCTGTTAACTGAATTCTATAAAGCAGCTAAAATGAAAGAACTAGAACTATATATGTCATTATGGGAAAATCTCAAGAATAATGTTGAACACAAAGGCGAAGTTTTGGATGATATACCATTTATACAGTTAAAAAATTCAAATAAAAATGGGTTCATTGAAATCCTCTTCTAGTACAACTGCTCATGCTGCTCCTTTCAGGGCCTCTTTATCTTTCACTTGGTATACTGTTAAAAGCTCAATAATTGATCCTCCTGTTCCATTCTTTCCATTTCAACTCACTTTTGACACTGCTAGCAAGCTACTTCTTTAAAAACCTTGTGTTTCCTATTGCACATAGTGTAATGCAGGCAAACTTTCATGGTATTCCCCACAATTTCCAGAATCCTCTCCTTCACATTTTCCTGAACCTGTTCATACCTGATCTGTAGCAAGCCCTGTGCCTGCAGGCAGTGTCTGTAACTGAAATGACACTCCCTCACACTTGCTCTTTTGTACCTGGAAGAAGCCCAAATATAAACTTTCGAAGCCCAGAGCCAATGTCTTCCTTCCTCTAGAATCCACTTTCCCATTCTAGGCAGAATTGGTGACTTTTTCATATATTCCCAAAACTTAATTCTCACCGGCAGTATTTGAGGACTTGGCTCATTGTACTACAGGTTTGACCTTGTAAAGAGCAGGATCTTTGTTTCGTGCATCTTGAGGTCCTGCAGCAACTTTCCCTGATTTTAGCACATAATTTGGGGACATGATGGAAGCATTAGTGGATATATATTTTTTTGTAGATTATAAGAGGGAAAGATAACCTTAAATTACAGTCTGTATTCACTGTCTGAACTTCCTTTGAAAATTTCTTACATATTCAAACATGCTGGACTTCACAGGGAAGAACTTTACAAGTTGATTTTTAGTTAGAACCAGTGGCTAATGTCCCTTCATTATAAAGTTGGTAGAGGTTGTATTTTGAGAGAGAGAGAGGCTTTTGCTGGAGATATTCAAGTTAGCTTTCAACCAGGAAAAATCTGAGAATTAAGTGGTGACAAAAAGATTCATTCTTGGAGCCTCTACAGACTTCTTATTTTGGTCTTTCCCTGTGCTCTATGAGAATAATTCTTATACCTTGAAAAGTAAATATCAGAAAACATAAAATAGAATTTATAGAAGAAAATCAAATGTTGGTGTTTTGGGGGAAAATCAAATGTTGGTGTTTTTTCCCCCCGGGCTCATAGAGAAACATGAAAAAGGAATCCTTTCGGAGCTGCTGTTTTGTAACTTTTTAAAAAAATATCATTTTAGTTGTCAGTCGATCTTTATTTTATTTGTATGCAGTGCTGAGAATCTAACCCAGTGCTTCACACGTGCTCAGCAAGCACTCTACCACTGAGCCACAACTCCAGCCCCGTAACTTGTTTTTTAAGCTAGTGAATTACATCAACCAATTAGACTTCATCATCATTCTTTTAAAATTCAGTCAGAATTTGCCAGGCACAGTGGCACACGCCTGTAATCCCAGGGGCTTAGGAGGCTGAGACAAGAGGATCGTGAGCTCAAGGTGAGTTCAAAGCCAGCTTCAGCAAAAGTGAGGAACTAAGCAACTCAGTGAGACCCTGTCTCTAAATAAAATACAAAATAGGACTGGGGATGTGGCTCAGTAGTTAAGTGCCCCTGAATTCAATCTCTGGTACCAAAACAAACAAAGAAAAAATTCAGTCAAAATTTATAATCTGAATTTTATAAATCTTAAGTATATAACATGCACCTCCCAGATCAAAATATAGAACATTTCTAGAACTAAAAGGCTTTCTGTAGTTCCTTCATGGTGATGGAACAGTTCTGAATCTGGGTTGTGCTAGAAATTTTGCCAGTTTATACATACTATACAATTTTATGAACTATACCCAGTACACATATATGTACACGTACACGTAAAATGAGTGCATACAAAAGCTAGTGAGTTTCTGAGTAACCTCTGTAGCTTATGGTAATCTTAGCAAACTCCATAGTCCAGTCTAATTGTATTGTGCCCAATGTTAATTTCCTGCTTCTGTCTGTGGTTACATGTAAGGTGCTACCTTTGTGGGTGATGGGTAAAGAGTATACTCCGCACTATTTTCACAACTTCTTATAAGTCAATAATTACTTTTAAGGTTAAAAAAACTCATGCCTGTTTTATTATTTTAATGGATATCTCATAGGTTATTGAATAAATGCACCATGAATTAGTTAACCAATTTTATATTCATTTAGATATTTTCTTTCTTTCTTTCTTTTTTTTTTTTTTACTAGTACAGACATCTTAGTAATAAACTACCTTGTACATATTTTTCAAAAGGGGTCTTAAAAAGAAAAAAGTCACCGTAATGCTCCTGTGATTCATTTTTGATGGCCACTTACCACTTTTAAGATCATGTGTTACATAAAATGAGGCAAACCTGCCCAGTAGGAGCATTAAAATTCCCCAAGAGAAAAAGGATTTTGGCAAAATTGTCACGTCTGACTTATCCATCTGCCTCTTGCCAAAAGTCCAAGCACGTGGAACTCTGAGCCAAGGAAAAGAATGTATAAGCAAAAGTCAGCCTAATTCTAACCCAGGCCATTACACTGTCTCTCAAGGGTGAAATGTGCCTAGGAAAGATTCATTCACAGCTCAGGTACATGGTGACCTTGGCTTTACAGTCCTTCTTTAGATGATAAAGCCATTGGAGCAGTATGATGTTTTCTTGGTGTTGTCCATCCTGACTGCTGATGATTTTGAAAGGACCAGCCTGGACATAGGCTGAGACCAAGAAATAGGACTATTTTTGGTAAGTCATGCATTATGTGAGGTTCGTTTTCCATTTGAGCACAGCAGGTACCTTATTCTCCAGCAATTGATGAAGGTGTTTTGTCTTGTTTCGTTAACAAGAACTCAGTTCACTTACTTTCTTTTACTTGGATTATGTCTCTGATCCAAGGAACTTGATTATTTGTCATCAAAGCTTACAATTCAGATACATGATAGGATTATAATGAAAGGCTCCTTGCTTCTCAGTCATCTAGCAAAGAAGACTTAAACGCTTGTCAATAAGATGAGTGTAGAGCATGCTGTGTTTATCTGTGTGATTTTTGAATAAAAGGTGTTGAGTTGATTGATAACTGGTGTTTTTCAAATGAGGCCTGTATTGAAGTGTTAAGATTTAACTTTTCAAATAAAATATGACCACATTTTCCAGTGCTTTCAAGCTTTAACTCTTGACTCCAGCTGAGAAAATTAACTTATTCTTAGATTCTTGTTTTAGACCTGTTATGCATTGAGTCTAATTACTTTCTCCCATAAGTCTGTCATATTCTGTCCCTTCCTTCTTTCAAACATTGCTCTTCTCATTTTATTCATGTGACTATTTATAGAACAAACTGAGGTGATACCAACAAATATCAATATTTATTGTTTTACCCTTTCTATTTATGCCACGTGATACTTATGATTATATTATATAGGTATGTTTCACTGTATATTTGACTAAGATTCCAAAAATTGACAGAAAATGAACTTCGTGAATTGCCCATCATTTTACTTTTCTCATAACTAATTATTTAAACATCCTCTTCTGCTCAGAACTGGGAGCATAGGCAAATATTTGCCTTGATTGGAATGTAAGATCAGTAAACTATGGAGAAGTCAGTCTTCTGTCTCTTTTATATAATTGACTTCAAGTTTGGCTCAATGACTAGTTTTCTTTGGAAATAGATGCAAAATCAGAAATATGATTAATGATCTAAGTATATGTACTGTGGGGTGAATCGGTATTAGACTAGTCTGTGCCTCTCAGTACCTTAATGTTTTCTGTGTGTTTATGTTGTTTTCATATTCTGCTGCTGCTTAACTGTTCATACACTTAAGATACTGCACATGAACTTATTTGGTAAACTTGAAGCCAAATCTGAACCCATCAAGAGAATGTGTTCTAAAGCGGGTTTGCATGGTTGCTTTTTACCTTTGTAGGTCTCTTCCTCTTTTTGGTACTAGGACAGTGTAATAAATTGTCAAGCTGGAATGCCTGATACTTGACTTCCTTGGGGAGCTTACAGGTGATACCAGTGATCTTTCCCTGCTTGAACATGTGTAATTGAATGCCCCTGTCCTCTTTAGTCTTCATCTTAACCTTGAGCAGTGAAACCCCCTCTCAGCTGGGCCCCCGTTTGCAGGCGTCTGTTGGCTTGGCCTGTTATTACTCTGTGAATCATTGCTGGCCTTATTAAACTATTTCGGGCAGCAGCCTTTCCATTCTCCTCCTGTGAACCGTGAAGACTGGAGTTGCAGCAGCAGCCTCAGGTCCATGTGGAATTTGAATCTGAAAGCAAAGACGGTTCACTGGTTACTAACCCCTCATCCTACCGAACAGTAAGGTGGAATGCTGGTCTACTGGGACCACTTCCTGTCTTGAATTTTGTTTGTTTTAAAAAGTGATCTCAGGAAAGCCATCTTGACTGGCATCTAAAATGCTTGCATGTTAAGCAGTATGCTGTCAGTTTGGGTCTGCCATAACAAAATACCACAAACTGAACAGCTTATAAATATCAGACACTTACCTCTCACTGTTCTGAAGGCTGGAGTCCAAGACCAAAGCTGCAGGTTTGGAGCCTGGACTTGTTTCCTGGTTCATAGGTGTTTTTGGCTGTGTCCTCACAGGGCAGAAGGGACAAGGCCCCTGTGGAGGGCTTCTTTTCTAAGGGCACTGATCCCATTCATGAGGACTTTGTCTTCATGACCAAATCACCTCGTAAAGCCTATCTCCCATTGCTGTCAAGTTGGTTTCAGCATATGGATTTGGGGGACCATAAACGTACAGACTGTAGCACCCTCTTTTAAAAATTTTTTTTATTGTTCTATTTAGTTACACATGACAGCAGAATGCATTTTGATTCCTTGTACACAAATGGGGTACAACTTTTCATTTCTCTGGATGTACGCGACGTAGAGTCACACCATTCTTGTAATCTTACATGTACATAGGGTAATGATGTCTGTCTCATTCCACCATCTTTCCTTCCCCCCACCCTACCCCTCCCCTCATTGCCCTCTACACAATCCAACATTCCTCCATTCTTCACTAACGACCCCCCCCCCCATTATGTATTCATATCCACCTATTAGAGAAGACATTCAGCCTTTGGTTTTTTGGGATTGGCTTATTTCACTTAGCATGATATCCTCCAACTCCATCCATTTACCTGCAAATGTAGCACCCTCTCTATTCTTTCATTTTCTCCAGCATGGTCATGATCCTGGTTGTGTTGGTGGTGTCTTCTCACTCTTGAATTCAGACCTACCTCAGCTCCGTGGGCCTACAGTGTGAACCTTGGCCAGGAAAGGCAGTACAGGACTGTGACAAGAAGGGGTCCTGCATTTAAGTTCCAGAGATTAAGCTTCAATTTCCAACACTTTAAACTGAGAAGAATGTTCCTAACCTCACATAGTAGTATAAGGACTTTAAGACAAGACATGCAAGGATGGGTTGATTGGGAAAACCTACCAGGCATTAGAACCAATCTATAGAGAAAGTCCTCTGGCCTTTATTAAGGAGAAATTATAATGCATCTGGTCTAAATGTTTCATTTTACTGATTAATCACTGAGACCCAATGACACATCATTATATGTGAAGCTAGGACAAGAACCAGATTTCCTGACTCCTGGAGTTTTTCCTTTAAGGCACATAGGTTCACCATATGTTGCCAGTGCAGAACCACATTTGAACTGTTCTCAGCGTCTATGATGGAAGTAGTTCGTCAGAAAATACTTTTTCTTTTTTTTTTTAAATATTTTTTTTAGTCAGTGGATCTTTTATTTGATTTATATGTGGTGCTGAGTATTGAACCCTGGGCCTCACACATGCCAGGCAAGTGCTCTACCACTGAGTCACAACTCCAGCCCCAGAGCATGCTTTTTCTATATGCTGTTTCATACTTCATTTTATTACCCATTAAAAAAAAAAAAAAAAAAAAAAAAAAAAGGAAGAGGGTGTTAGTTTTCTCTTGCTCCTGTAACAAATTAACCTAGTGGCTTAAAGTTCTGGAGGTGGAAGCCTAGAACAAAGTGTCAGCAAACTCCATTCCTTCAGGGTTCCTGTGAGAATCCACACCTGTGAGAATCCACACGTACTGTCTCTGTCTCTCAGAGGCTGCTGGCATTCCTTGGCTGATGGCCCATTCAGATCTTTTGTCTCCTCTGCTTTTGTCATCAGTTGTCTGCTGCCACTCTGCTTCCTCCTGCTTCCTGGACCCCTGCGATTAGATTGAGCCACCTGGATAGTCCAGGATACTCTTCCCATTGCCAGGCTTTAACCTAATCATATCTGCAAAGTTACTTTTGCAATATAAGGTGACATTCAGCGGTTCTGGGGATTAAGTGGAAGCCATTGTTCTGCCTACCCAGACAGGTATCTGCCTTTCAAGTCAGGATTCCCAAATTGTCTTTTTTCACCAACAGTTCTGAATTATTCCAAATTAAATCACATTTTTCAGTCTGTTCATGTACATTTTTTTTTTCTTTTTTTCTAGTCAGTCACTGTCCTCCCTCTGTGCCCTACAAGGAACTCCTCCTTTTAGAAAAGACCTATTCTAGAAATGGAAGAGGCTCGCACCACGCATTCAGTGACTGTTCAAACTTGTCAGCTTACCCTGATGTGAAGGAGGCGATGGTTGGGAACGGGATGTCTGGGGGCATCCTGCCTTCCCACAGCTCGTTTTCTACCTTTGAACATGTACTTCCTGTGAAAATGTTAAATAATTTTTGGAATTAAAAATAGTCATCTTCGAGGGGTGGGAGGGGTGGGGGGGAAGGGAAAAAATAACTAAATGAATCAAACAGCATTACTCTATGTAAATTTATGATTACACAAATGGTATGCCTTTACGCCATGTACAAACAGAGAAACAACATGTATCCCATTTGTTTACAATAAAATAATTTAAAAAAATAAAATTAAATTAAAAAAAATAAAAAAAATACTTCAAAAAAAAAATAGTCATCTTCACATTCTACCATGTTTGAACTTGGCATTTGGACTGGGGAGAGGTTTGCTCTCTTCGTTTTGGATATTGGTCGTATTTGAATTACTGTCAATAGAACTCTCATTAGTGAATTCATTCAATCAGGGGTCCTTCATCTGAACCCAGGTCCCTCAGCCCTTAAAGGGTTCACACCAGGCCTTCAGGGAGCTGGACCCCTTGGGGTTGTGCAAAGCTAGAGGAGCATTGTTCTGTAAAGACTGGTTAGTGACCCAGGAAAGGTTAATGACTACTGAGTTGCTGGCAGGTAGACTATTTTCCATCCCCCCACTCCCCAGGTAAAAGGCTCTTGGAAGTGTACTGCATACATTTTTTTTTTTAATGTGTGATCTTTTTTTAGCATCAATTCAGCTTCCCCCATTCATATTGAAATAGACCTCCCACTGAAGCCCTTGTCTTTTTTACTGTCAGCACTAAGAGAGTGATTCTGTTTCTGCTGGCATGTTGTGAGATATCTTTAGAACAAGATATGGGAAACCTTTGTTAAGTGTAATCTGAATCTTGGATAGGCAATATGTAATTTGTTTGTTTAGACAGGAATTGAAGATAAAATGGGTTGGATTTTTCCCCCTATCTCCCCACAAGCACCAGATGTTTTGTTTGCAATTTTTCCCCCCTTTGGGTACATGTTTCTTTGGAACTGAAAATGTTAATTCCCTTCAGTGTCTTACCCTGCATTTCCCCTCACCTTGGATCACTACCCTTTCTTCTAACTCCTTAGTTTCCTTCATAAGGAAATAGGACATTTTCCTTCTTTAGCATTGACTTGCCTTCACCTTTCCCTGTCCCTTGCTTTATGGAGACCCAAAGAGACAAGGATGAACTTTTGGGATTTCCTTACTTTCCTCACATTGCTAGACATAGGGCTTAACATTAATAAAGAAATATTGCATAAACATAAGGCAAAAATATATGAAACAATTTGTTAATTGAGTCATTCCATAAAATTTAAAGCTTAGTAAGGAAACAAAACATAAATGACCAAAGTTGATTATTTTTGCATTTTGAGTCAGAAATGCTTTTTTAAAAGATGCAATTTTAAATTAAGCTCAGATGATGACTAAAAGGGGATGCAGTAAGGTTCAGTGATTGACAAATCAGCATCAGTCAGAGGGAACCTTACCTTGAATGTACATTGAATAAAATCTCCTTTCTTAATGGGTTATTATTCTCTCTCTCTCTTCCTCTCTCCCTCTCTCCCTCTCTCCCTCTCTCCCTCTCTCCCTCTCTCCCTCTCTCCCTCTCTCCCTCTCTCCCCCTCTCCCCCTCTCCCTCCCCCTCTCTCTCTCCCCCTCTCTCCCTCTCTCTCTGTTGTTTGAAGATAATTATTCCTTTGGCATTAAATAGGACATACACAAATGCTCTTTGAGAACTGTGGGACATTATACAAAAGTAATGTTTAGCTATGAAAGCACTATGATGTTTTTGACAAAACTGGTTTGTGCTCATTTTTATTTAGAACAAGAATTTATGTCTTATCTATAGGGGAAAATGAGATGGGATGGTCTTTGTGGCATTATGGAACTATTAGTGACAAAGTTGGTGATAAAATTCAATATTACATATGCTCACCAGTGATCCTTCTTTACCTGATAGCCTCTGCTCTATAGAAAAAGATTGAATAAAACAGATTTTATACCTTATAAATTAAACTACAGTGAGGAGTACCTGCATACCCACCAGCATGACTAAAATTTAAAAAAACTGAAATACCAAGTATTGGCTTGGAGGTGGAGCAGTTGGAGCTGTCAGGCATGGCTGATGGAAGTATAAAAGGAACAGACGATTTGAAGAAC
Source organism: Sciurus carolinensis (assembly GCF_902686445.1). NCBI lineage: Eukaryota > Metazoa > Chordata > Mammalia > Rodentia > Sciuridae > Sciurus > Sciurus carolinensis. The sequence continues at coordinate 84,402,042 of NC_062220.1, read as the reverse complement.
ACTTTGGCAATTTATAAAGTTAAACATACCAAAGACCCAAGTTCTGCTCCTACAGTTTTACCCTAGAGAAAGACATATATACAAATGTTCATAACAGCTTTATGATAACAAGTTAAAATTGGAAACAACTCATCTGCTCATCTACTGGGGAGCAGGCAAGTTGTGTATACACACACACACACACAGAGGAATACTAGTTAGCAAGGAAAAGGAAAGGACCACCACAATAAGGAAGAAAGTGGAGAAACTTATAAACATTGAGAGAATGAAGTAAGATCCCAGCAGAGTGTAGTTGCATTATTCTATTTATATGAAGTCTTAGAACAGGTAAAAACTAATCAGTAGTGATAGAAATCAGAGGGGAGAGGGTCAGAGCTGACCACAGAAGAGCATGAAAGAGTTTTTAAATGAGGTAACATTTTCCATTTGTTGACTGAGGTGGTAATAACATAGGAATATACATTTGTTCCAAACTCATCCAACTGTTCACTTAAAAGTGCAATTTATTGTATAAATATGTAAATATTTTGTTTTATAAATTATGCCTCAGTAAAGATGATCTTTTAAAAAGAGGATAGTGATAAACTAAGGTGTTGGATCAAAATCATAGTTGGTATAAAGCAAACTATTTTTACCAGGCCATTGAATTGTCTCTGGTCCCGCTTTCCCTCTCAGATCTGTGGTCCTTCTGTTGCTGTCCCTTGCCACTTGTCTGAGCACACAGATATAACTACAAGCAAGCCTACCACTGTGAAAAAAACTGAACAGTCCGCCCATACACATTTCCATGAGCAAGTAACTTCTGTGCCTAAATATATTTTGCCAACTTAAGCAGCCATCATGAGAATCATTTAGAGCTTCAGTTATTAATTCTTCTTCAGTTACCAAAATTTTACTCGCATAACTATATATGCAAATAAATTACCCCAGAAATGCCAAATGCTTTTCTGATCTAGGGAGGAGGTTTAGAGGATTTGTAGACTGAGGAGGTTGAATTTATTGCCATATTTTCTGCTAAAAAGTCTAAAAATAAGAACGTTGGCATCACAGTCCGTATTCTGAGTCATATTTTAAATCCTGTAAGCCTGTAGCTTAGAAAAACGTTATTCAGAAAACTCTAAACTGCACATAAAATATATCTACGTTTTGCCAATTCCCCTGCCGACTTCTGTCTTCAGTTTTCTCTCAGAGACAACAAGGACTGGAAATGAAGACCTGTGAGTTCCAGACAGGAGGTGGAAGCAGCACTGCCCCTCACTGAGGCGGCACTTCCCTAAGAGCTGTCTCTTGTCATGTGCCTGAGGGTGATTGAATCACTCTTGGAAGCCAAGGTTCAGCACCGGAAATCTAATTGAATAAAAATTAGTGAATATTTCCCTTCAAGTTTTTTTTTTTTTTTTTTTCCCCTCAACTAAAACAAAATAATGCTGGCAGTCTTCTTCCTTGCCATGTTGGCTACACTGTCTTCACATGTTGCATTTATTCATCCAACAAAAATTTATTGAGTACCTATTATATCATGTGACAGGTATTTTGCTAGGCAGCAGAATATAGAAATGAAAAGGAACAGTGTCTGTCCTCTAAGAGCTTACAATTCAGTGAAAAGACTGACATGCAAGCAAGTATCTTTATTATAATAAATAGAATTGCTAGAATTAAGTCTGTGTAAGGGCCGCCTGGTGGGCTCCTGCCTGGGAATGCTAGGAAGGGAGGGGTAGGAGGCCTCTCTCTCCTCTGAGCTGCAACTTGCATGGTGGCCTCTATAATACAAGTGTCAATGGCTGTTTCAAAGATCCTGACACAGGCTGTGGGAAACTTCAGGTGAATTGGTATAACTGGAAGGCGAAAGGTGAGATTTACAGATATGGGAATTAAGGCTTGTGTTTAGCCCAGAGGACCTGAAACTTCTTATAAATTGGTAGTCATGTTATTTAGTAATCTCTAATCATCTTCTCCTCCTCCCTCCCCCTTCTCCTCCTCCTTCTCTTCCTCCTCCTCTTCTTCTTCCTCCTCTTTCTCCTGGGAATTGAACCTTGGGGCACTCTACCACTGAACTACACCCTTTTAGCTTTTAATTTTGAGACAGGGTCTTGCTACCTCACTCAGGCTACCCTCAAAACAATCATCCTGCCTCAGCCTCCTGAGTAGCTGGGAGCCATGTGCCACCGTGCCTGGTAATCATACCTTTTAGTCATCTGGAAAACTTTTTGAAATGTTTATACCTAGATCTCAGGACTGTTGAACTGTAATCCTCAGGAAGAAGACCTGAGCATGTATTTTTCTTTAAAATGCCTGTAGATGATTCTAATGTGCAGTCAGATCACCTGCAATTTGTCGGTAATGAACGTCCACTGAAGAAGTCTGAGCACCGCCTTGACATGCCCTGACAGGTTTAAACTGAAAACGGGGAAGCCTTCTATGAAATGGCATCCAGCTTGTCAGCACTGCTTCTGTAGGTGCAGATAGTCACTCTGGTCTTCCTCAATTCAGGACACCGTGGAGGAGTTGTTCTAGATATGAAGAAACACTCAGCTTCTGGCACCTTTGTGTACCCAGCTTGTCCTGTGCCCACCTCATACCAGCTGAGCCTGCCTCACTGCAGAGTGAGGCTGGCAAGCTTTCATGCTAGCCACTGAAGGACTGTTTCAATCAACAGAATAAGCTCCTTCTAACTTCAGGTATGCATCCTGCCTTAAAAGTGATCTGATAGCTATTTAGGCATCCTTTTTCAGGTCATAAATATGGATTAAACAACGGCTATAGGTTGTACGTGTCACACCAGCCTGCCCCCTGAACTCCACCATCATGAATGTGTAAAGGAGAAAGCCTGTCTAAAACGTGCCAGTAGCAGAACCCACCTTCACTCCCCATGATTTTGTGTGCTACAAACAATGATAGAGAAAAGCAGTGAAATGCTCCAGTCTGAATAGGAACTGCTGAATGCATTTTCTGCCCTGAGAAGCTGGAGATAGTTCTCATAGGAGGGCTGTCCTCCTTGGAAAGATGCGGACACCACATCGGGTCTGCAAGTCTTTGGGATATTCCTTGTATTCTTTTTTTTTTGTGTGTGGGGTTGGGAATTGAACCCAGGACCTTGTGCTTGTTGCAAGGCAAGCACTTTGCCAACTAAGCTATATCCCCAGCCCCTTGAATGTTAATTGTATCTAGATTTATACTGTGCCCTTAACTTGGAAAGACCAGAAGACTTAGATGAAGCGAGGAACTACTATGCATCAAGGGGACCACTTCATGTGCGCTAGGCTGGAGAGCTTGGCTCTCCTCCACACATGCACACATGAAAACAAATGAAAAACAGGCCCCTCCTGTTGGGAGGAAAACAAACAAGCACACTAGCCAGGCCAAAGTCATTCCTGGGCAGAACCCTGAGCTGGTATAGGTCTAAGTGTCTTGGGAGAAAGGGACCTGCCAGATCTCACATAGCCTTCCTGCTACAATCAGATTGCTGAGCTGCTCATTTGGGCCTCAGGCTGGCTGATTAGTTGGAGATAATTGATGTTACTAAAACATTTAAATATAGAATTGGCTGCCTCAGAAAGTAAAACGTTGCCCATCAGAGTAAAAATTGGCCTACAAATTGGGCAGGCAGTGAGGAAGTATTTACAAATAAATGTCACCATGGCAATATTGAGAAGAAGCTTAACCGGATGGTTGTGGTTTTTGGAGTTAGTAATTCTATGTAGGAATCTATGTTAGGTACCATGATACTATGAAAGTCATAACTTCCAGAAAACAAGTACAAAAATATATGGTGGGCTGGGGGTGGGGGTAGCTCAGTGGTAGAGTACCCGCTTAGCATATGCAAGGCCCTGGCTTCCATCCCCAGCATTAAAAATTAAAAAGTATATAAGGATAGAGTCTCACTGCCTTTTTTCACCTTCATTTTATTTTTAAGTAATTATATATATCATCTTGAGTTATATTCTCATTATATAAATGTTGACAATACAGAACAATTTAAAGGCCACATGTAGCCTCCTGTCACCTCTTTAAATGTTTCCTTGTGAGGTTTATTTTCAGTGTGCTTTTACGTAGTTCTGTGCACTTTTATATTTAGCTTTTTTTTTTTTTTTTTTTTTTAAGAAAAAGGAAAAAGAAGGTTTATTGCTTTGCTAGCAAAGGAGAAACACAGGGGACTCCTGTTCCAGAGGCTGTGAATCTGCCCATCAGCAGGAACAGGGGTCTTTTAAAGAGGTGATTCAGAGGCTACATTCCACATGTTCTCTGGCTGGAATTGTAATTCACTTGTTAATTTGGGAGGTAGTCATTTTTGAGATCTTCTGGTACCATCCCCAAAGTCTGGATTACTTTCTTCCTATGGTGGGTGTGTACTCAAGGACAGATAACTCTGCCTAAAATGAGGAAGAAAGATAATCCTGTTTCCCCTGAGATTTAGGGAGTGGGAGAGATTAGGGAGGAACAGGGAGAGAGGATGAGAAAGAAACTGTCCATTTTAAAAATAAGTCTCAGTGGCAGAGCAGCAAGGGCTACATTCCAAGCATAAAGTGTACCACTGTTAAATTTCCCCATTGCCAATTTCTACATTCCATTTCTATAGATTTCTCCAAGCTGTTTCCTGCTGAAAGAGGGTGAAGTTGGGTAACCCAAAGTCCTTGTTCTCTGTCAGGTGGGGCATGGACAGTTAAGTGTATTCAGAGCTGTCCAGAGGTCCACAGTGGCAGATGGTAGGTGACTGGACAAGGCATACATAGGGTAGGGATCTTGCTAAGCCAAAAATAAACAGGATAAAGCATAAAGCATGACTTTTTGTGAATAGTTAGCACAAAAGCAATTAGTATTTCATCTACTCTCTGAAAACCATGAAGACAGTAGCTCGCATATCATATCAGTGAAAAACAGATTGAGTTTATCAGTGTAGGAGTTTAGGAAGATTTTTGTAGGTCTAGGAGGTCAGGCTCAAATTGACTTAGGACAAACTTGCAACTCTAGTGTCCTTTGTGATCATTATTGTTAGGCACTCCCACACAAGAAACCTTCTTTTATCGTCTCTGGCTTTACTTACTTTTGGTAGGGCTGACACAAGTGTACATCTTAAGTTACATTTAAAAATTTTTTTTTCCTTTTAAATGTAGGACTGTAGCATTCTTTTCTTACTGATAAATATTTGTAGGAAATATTATTCACTGTATAAAATAATGTATTCTGATCTTAATGCTTAATTTTTCTTCTATTGTGGGACAATGAGGTTGCACACAAACTTTTTTCCCCTATTAGAAATATTGACTCAAAAGATGAGAACATTATATAAAATTTTATGTACGAATGGCTAAATAGATTTACCAAATATTTTTATCCATGTATATTATACTCCACAATGTGTCAACATTGTTGATCCTTTTCCTCACTGGGTATTGATATTTAAAATTATTTTTCTTCATTTTGTATGTGAAAAATAGGATCAAAAATAGGTAAAGGGAAGAGAGGGCTTTTTTTTTTTTTTTTTTTTTTTTTTTTTTGACAGTGCTGGGGATTGGGCGGAGCACTCTACCAGCTGAGCTATATCCCCAGTCCCAAGAGAGGATTTTATTGGAGTAAGGCAGGGTACAGCTCTGGAATTCCAGTCAGGCAGCAGGAAGCACCTGTGTCTTGGTGCGGTGGGGAGACTCAACTCTGTTAGAAAGCCCAGCAGCAGAGTTGAGTCAGAAGGGAGTCCCTTCTCCCACCAGCCCTACCCCCAGTCTTTCCACCTCGTTTGTCTCTTTGTTGCTTTGTCTGTCTCTGCCTGTCTCACTGCATGTGTGTGTTGTCTGTGTCTCACTCTGCATTTCTCTGAATCTCTTATCTGTCTGCCCCTTCCCTCTCTTCCTCTCCCTTTCTCTCTCCCACTCCTATTGCCCCCCCTCCCACCACCCCATTCTCATGTCTGCTTTCCCTGCACATAGGTAGAAATAGCTGTCCCTGTAGTTCTGCTTGTTTGTCTTCAGAGTCTGCCCAGGTTCCCATGTCCAGCTTCTAGACACTTGAGAAAGAGGATCTGGTTGGCTCAGCTAGGTCAGCACAAGAACTGCCCTTTGCAGGGATTTCAGGGTGGGGTCATCACCCTGAGGGTGGGAGAGACTGGATGTGGGTTCAGGTGCTGGGGGAGAAGAGACTTTTCTGGGCCCCTGACTGGTCGTCTTGTGGCACAGGGAGCCCTCAGCTTGCATGTCCTCTTTTCCTGTGACCACCTGGTGATCATCTCCCACAGTTGATGGAAACACTCCTGGAGGATTAGGTTTGCTCTTGCTAAAGAGGAGGCTGTGCTTAATGGTGCCTAGCTTTGTACTGTAGGTGTGTGGGGTTATACTGCGGAGTATTTCTAATGTTTTCCCTTTTTTCTTTTCTTTTATAGCTAAAACTATAAGTCAGTCTACTCCCCCCGGCAGCCCCTGCATTGTCTCTCAGGTAATGAGCTTGTTTTGGATTTCACATTAGCCCTGTGGTTTTTTTTGAGGAGGACAGTCCATCATTTTCACCCAGAGGGTGTGGTAGAGGAGACAGGGATGGACAGAGGTCCTCCCTGAAAACCTGCAGCTGGGCTTTGTGGGTTACACAGATATTAGGTTTGGCAGCGAGGCTGTGAGTCAGGAGCAGGTGGACAGGCTAGAATGATATCAGCCTAGGAGCCAGGGCAGAGCTGGTGGCTCAGTGAAGTCAGAGGACACCAGGAGGGGACATGAAGCTGAGGTAGAGGAGGACCCGGGGGCAGCCTGGCATAGCCACTTCCCAGCTTTCACAGGAGCCTGCTGTGATGATGAATCTTGGGGTGCATTTTTATGTCCCAATTGTTTGATGAAAGATACCTATTTGTGGAACCAAACTTTCCTCCCACCCTGATTACGCAGCCACACTGTTCCCTGATGAGGGAATTGGTCCCTGGTTAAGGAAATCAGGGCACAAAGAGGCAAGTTAGCACGAGGTCACACTGCTGGCAAGGGCAAGGCTACCTTTAGCACCAAAGTTTGGGTTCCCCCCAGGCCACCTCATTACTTCTGTTGGAACTTTCCATAAGAGCCCAGACAGTGGAGTGTTTGTGTGTAGTCATTATGATCTCTTACCTATTTCTTTTCTATTTCTCACCTAAATGGTTATCTTATCTGAGGCAAGGCTGATCCTGTTAATCCCCACCACAGTGTATGTAAATTACCCCATAATAATTGAAAAAGATAAATATCATCCATAATATGAAAGACGTAAATGGTACAGAGATAGCAGTTTGGAGGTGGCTGCTGTGAGTCAGCCTCTTTGCTGGACCGCAAAACACCTGGATTGGTCAGAGAAGTTGCTGGAAGGTTCTGACACTTCCTAATTCACTTTTCATGTGTCTTCCCTGTGAAACTTTTTTTTTTTTTTTTTGAAAAATCCAGTGATTTGATGTTTTCTATGAAAGTCGCACTTCAACAAAAAGTTTTAAAAAAATTCCATAATATGAACTCTCTTTCTTGCTTTCATTTCCAAACAGGGAGAAATTTACCAAAATTAGAGTTTTGGGACTGTGGCAAAAAACTACCAGCCCTCCCAGGCGTAGAGGACCCTTATGGAGGCTTTGTAGGTCTGAATGGGAATAGGTGGGATTTCCAACATGGACCAGACCCTGCATTTGCCCATGAGCTTAGGTTACACTGGGAAAGGTGGGACAGAGCAGGTGCACTCTTTCTACTTCCTGATGCTGTAGCCAGGGTACTGTCACTGGAGTTGAACTTGAAAGGCATTTTCCCCTAAAAGAAGTACATTAGCACTGTGCTTTGAATACATTGCACAGGCTTCTCTGGGCTGGCCTGGGTGCATGACCATAAGAGAACCAGCTTCTATGGGGGAAAAAAGAAGGTGATGGTTTAGTAGTTTGAGACTGGTGATTTACAATTACCTTTTGGAGCACAACCTCTCAAGGGTTGGCATTGTCTCTGCTTGCTGTTTATCTTCTGCTATTGACTGCAGACAGTGCAATTCAGGCTTTTCATTAGTTTGTATTGTGCTTTTGACTATTGATTGGTTGGTTTGTGTGAATATGTCTGTACATACAGGTATCTATTTTAAACTACATGTGGTATTTCTGAGAAGTAGAGTTGTAACTTTTTTTCTTTTTTGGTAATGCAGTCCTCATGTATCTGCAGGCTAAATATAAAGCAAGTGTACAGATTAAAGATCAACTAATGATTTGAGAGTGTGAAGGTCATTTTCACATTACATCCAGATTTTGCTGTTAGTCATTCTGTAAGGGTTTTAAACTGGGTCCCTGGTTGCATGTAAGTAGACTTTCAGAGACCTAAGCTGATGTTCCCCTCAAAATAGAAGAAAACCTTTGAGACCAAGTTTTGTTTCTGGATATGACTTCAGCGACTTCTCAGACGAAGATGTATTTGAGTCCCATGATGACTAATGTGGCAGGCAGGGTTGACAAGTCTTGCAGTATGCATGGGCGTTTCCAGGTGTTCAAGGTGCCTTTGACTTGCCATTTCATTCTTTTCTTTCCATGAGTTCACTAGATGATGCAGATGTAGAAGCCTTTTTGTGTGGACTGATCTGAAATTGTAGGCTCCCATGTTGGCATCGTGTTCCTCATTGGTTTTCAATTGAGCATGCTATTTTAAAGGAGTCTTGGTAGGGTTTTCAAAATGTTCCTTTTGGAGTTTTCAAGTGATTTTAAAAATTGAGATATAATTCACATACTACAAACCTTACTCTTTCAGAATGTCAGTATTTTATTTTTTTCAGTATACTCACAAATTTATGCAACCATCACCATTGCCACTCTCTATTTAATTTCCATGTCCCCATTTCTCCTGCCTCCAGCCCTGGGCAAATGCTAATCTACTTTCTGTCCCCACATATTTTCTTATTCTGAACATTTTATTTAAGCTGGATCATATAATGATATGTTTTTTTTTTTTTAATCTGAATTCCTTCATTTAGGATAAACTTTCAAGGTTCACATTGTAGCATGATGCAGTATTGAATTCTTTTTATGGATGAATAATATTCATGTTATTGATAATCTACCTCTTATTTATCATTCACCAATTGATGGACATTTGGATTTTCTACTTTTGGTCCATTAGGAATTGGATCATTAGCTCTTATATTTAAGTCTTTGGTGAACTTTGTATTAATTTTTATGTGGTGTAATATAAAACTTTAATTTCATGCAGCTGTCCATAATGTCCATGAAGACATGTGTTTTCATGTTTGGGATTATATCTGAGAGCAGAATTACTGAGTCATATGGTAACTCCCTATTTAACATTTTGAGGAACTGCCAGACCATTTTCCAAAATATACATTCCTGTATAAAGTTTCTAGTTTCTTCACATCCTTCATAGTATTTGTCATTGTCTGTGTGTTAATTACTAACTATTTTTAAATTATAGCACTCCAGAGGATATAAAGTAGTATCTCATTGTGGTTTTGATTTGCATGTACTTAATGTTAATACTGCTAAGCATTTTTTCATGTGTTTGTCAGTCATTTTTGTATCTTCTTTGAAGAAATATCTATGTAGTTATTTTCCAGTTTTTAAAATGGGATTGTTCTGAGGTTAGGGATATAACTCAGTGGTAAAACAATTGTCTAGTGTGCACAAAACCCTGAGTTCAATACCTACCACCTCAAAAAAAATTTTTAATGTTGAAATGTTGAGTTTAAGAGTTCTTTATGTAATCTGGATACTAAACTCTTATCAAACATATGATCTGCAAATATTTTCTCCCACACTCTGGGTTCATTTTCTTAATGTTATCCTTTGAATTCTAAAAGTTTTCAATTTTGATGAAATCCAATTTATCTTTTCCCCCTTTTTGTTGCTTGTGCTTTTAGGTGTCATACCTAAGAACGTATGACCGAATCCAAGGCCAGAAAGAGTTACCCCTATTTTTTTTCCTCAGAGTTTTGTAGTTTGTGGTTTTTAGCTCTTACATTTGTCTTTGGTGCATTTTGAATTAATTTTTCTGTGGTGTAATATAAAACTTTAACTTCATCTATAATTGTTTTGCATGTAGATATCAATTACCATTTGTTGGCAAGGCTGTTCCCTCTCCACTGAATTGTCTTGGTCCTTTTGTGAAGAGTGAACCAATCATAGACGCGTATGCATTCCCTGTCTCTCCTCACTCTTGCGCCTCCTGAGACATGTGCCTGTTAAACCTCTTTTCTTTATAAACAAAAACAGATTGCCAATGAATGTGAGAGTTTCTCAGTTTTATGCTACTGACCTGTCTGTCTTCATGGCAGTATACACTGTCTTGATTCCTATAGCATTGTGGTAACTTTTGAAATAAGTAAGAGTCTTTCAATTTTGAAAAGGGTCTTTTTTTTTTTTTTTAAGTGTGACATTGATGTCCACCCTACATCCTCATATGCTTTGAGGTAACTTTTCTTTGTCCTCCTAAATCATATGTGGAATGTTATTTCAAAGTGGCCATGAATCCAGTTTCAGGTCTCACCTTAATATTATTGTGTAAATGGTGTGGATATAGATGGAATCAAACATGTTTCAAAAGTTTGACTACTAGCTCTGTCTTGGTGTCTTAACTACAAAATGAAGCTGAAGACCATAGTCAAAAGATAATCCTGGGAACCAAATCATGTAACCAACATAAGAACAGCTGGCAAAAGGCTTTCCTTCTCCCTTTAATATGGTTCTGAATTCTTCCTTAAAGTCAGACTTTCATTTTTGTGTAGAAACCATTTTTTCCAGAGCAGAATTGGATTGGTAATAGTGAATTTTCTAGTCTCTGCTGTGATATTGTTTGTAGTATAGCGTTTCAGATTTAGTGCACTAAATGTTTCCAGTGTCTAGAACTTTGCTTGGCCTATACAGTAAGTGCTCAATGAACATTTGCTAAGTGGATAGTAATGATTTTATTTTCTTGTTTACTTGGGGAAATATAATGCTAATTGCTTGTATATATGTTTCTAAGTAAGCCCACATAACAGTTGTGTGAATATTTAACCACTGATCTCACTAATATTTGCCACAAGATTTTTCTGCAAAGTTTATCCAGCTAACTTGGAGTTTTAACTTTCTTGAGTGGTGCATCTTTCTTATAAATGATGGAGAGAAAGATCTTTGCCTGACCCAGATATTTCTTCCTCTTATGGATAGTATCAGATTGAAACTGAAAGGATCGAGTCTAAATAGTAAACCTTAGAAGGTAAGGGGAGTAGGGAAGTTGGGTAGGGATGAAGATATGTGATATTGAGGGACTGAAGAGGGACTTCTAGGAAGGATGGAGTCAAACAGGGAAGCATGTTCTAGTCTCCTAATGTTGTTTATTGTCATGGTTTCTCATGACTCTTGAGACCCCCAAAGTCTAGGCATGAAACTGCGAACAGTATCCATGTGTTATTACTGGCTGATGTGAGCCTGATTTACAACCAAAGAATGGTTCCTGTGCTTGTTGAGTTATTCTGTGCATCATGGATAAAGTAACCTCTAAAGTAAGAGTAATCCTTTCATGGACTCATGGGATTACTGAGTTTGAAAGCTATTCAGGATCATCAGGCTAAAGGAATGTTGGTAGATGGGTAGGAGTTGCCTCAAACAAAAGATGTCATTGTCAGATAGCTTTGGAATGAGTTCAAAAAAGGAAACGTGTTTGTGTTTTGTGGTGGTTGTTATTGTTGTTTAACTGCAGAATTTCTGAGAGCCTTTAGTGTGCCAAGAGAGGATGGAGGAGCAGCAACCCCCAAAGACGACTGGTCTATGGGGGTTCCATGTCCCCTGTAGAGCAATCCCTGAGGAACTGGTATTCAAAAGGGTACATTTTAAATAATTGTGACCCAGGATAACACCTTCATTTTTCAAACTTGAAGTCTGATTTCTTTGTCTTTTTGAGTTACTGTTTCTAAGAAGGATCATATCTGCTGATCCATAAAATCGGAGCTGTGTCATACTGTCAGGGAAGTGAGCACTTAAACCAGGAGCTACAACTAAACTGATGAAACTCTGTGTATATACTTATAAAATATTCCTAAGATATAAATATTTGTTACTGTTTTTAACCTGTTACTTATATAACTCAGTCTCTGTGGTACCTGATAATCTTGATCTAAAGAACTCTCAAATTCAATTTCTGCAACTTTTGTTCTGATACTCCTTGAGAGGGAAGACAGGAAAAGGATGGAATAGGACCTATGAAAAACAAAACCACTGACTTCTGCTGTGGAACGAACGAAATGTGGACAACTAACATCTTTTCTGGGTGGCAGATAAGCTCACCATGACTGGAATGCGTGGTTGGAGTTCTGCTGTGTCCAGTTGCAGATAGAGGCACTAGCCACTCCTTGTTCCTAAAGATTCTTCCTCTTTCCTCCCTCTACTCAACATTTTCCCTTTCTTCATCCAGATCTAATAGGAGTTATTTAATTATCTGTAAAAAGAAAGGTGTGTGTGTGTGTGTGTGTGTGTGTGTGTGTTTGTGTGGGCTTGAAGGCATCTGACTTCCAGTTCATCTAGTCTGCGTGGTGGTGGAGAATGTCACTATTGTGGTATAACAGCCGCAGGGCTGGGATTCCCAGCGTGGGTAGTTTCCATTCACACCTCTAGTTTAAAAAGCCAAATACCACTGTTTTTCTTATCTGCGTTCCTGGGAGGCTTCTGCTTTAAGCACGTGGTAACTGTCCACAGGAGTGGTATTAGACAGATTCTCTCATCTTGGAAAGAGGCCTGTGTTTCTCCATCGACTGACACAACCAGAGAAAGGAGGCCCAGAGCAAGGGGTATTTGAGTCAGAATCTGAGGTTGATGAGTATTGGGGCAGTCAGAGAAATACAGATGAGGTGAACATTTTAGGGAAAAAAATGCAAACCAGAAACTGTTTTAATTTCAGTGCTATTTCTTACTAATTTTGAAAAATCAATCAAAAGAAAAAAAGTTCAAAGGAGAAAGTAAAATATCACACCAAAGTCCCAACCAGAAAATAACCAGCATCCCTCTGTGGGCATAGTGAGAACAATGATTAGAGGGTAGGTAAGCAGTGGGCAGAAATAATGGCATATGACTGAATTCAAACAAAGCCTAGTTCCAAAAGTTAAGCATTCAATTTTATTTTACTAGACCTTAAAGAAAGGAAAAAAAATTGCCAATCTTCTGAAGATAATTTTTTATCCTAAGAGTATGTGTTCTTAAGTTTGGAAAAGAGATGAAAAGCCACCAAGAGGTTGGGAGGCAGAGTGGGTTAAGCATAACTGGATGATGTGATGAACGATCTGATGCTTCCAGATGTCTGATGCTTGCTTTTTTTGTTTTGTTAGAACTCGTGCTCTGATTTCTCTTGGTCATCCCCCTACTTGTTTAATCCCACTCAATGCATTGTTCAGCATTGCTTGTTTTTACGATGGCTTCTTGTTTTGGTATTTAGCATCCAGAGGATTTTTATGGTTTTTTTTGAAAAAGGTTTTGGGCCAGGCACAGTGTAGCTGTAATCCCAGCTACTCTGGATGCTATGGCAAGGGGATCTCAAGTTCAAGGCCAGCCTCAGCGACTTGCGACTTGCGGCTTGCGGGATCCTGCCTCAAAATAAAATAAAAAGGGTTGGAGGCGGCGGCCTGCATAGAGCAGCCTGACTGGGCCAGGAGGCTGGGCTGGCACGGGGCTGCGGCCAGGAACCTGAGACCTGACCTCGCGCGTGGGCGCTGAGCAGGGTCGTTGGGCAGCCAGTGGCCTGGGCGGTGAGGCCTCCCCCTGGTGGCAGGCTGCTGTGCCCTCGATGCGGGTGTGGGCACCATGGAGCAGGGCGGAGGCTGGGCTTGGCCATTGGCCGAGTAGGGGAAGACAAGTCCGCTCGCCCACGCAGTTGAATGCAGGCAGCAACCAAGGACACCCTAGAGGAGGAGAGCCTAGCGCTGTCCTCCTCCTCTGCAGAATTTGAAGCTGTGGTTGGATAGTTAGAGGATATTATCATGGATGATGAGTTCCAGTTATTGCAGATAATTTCATGAATTTTGAAGACGCAGAAGAGAATAAACTCATCTACGTGCCCATTTTTAATGAATATATTTCTGTGGTGGAAAAATATGTTGAAGAACAGCTCCCGGAGCGGACAAGATTCAGCACGACGACTTTTGCTGAAATCACGTGGCTACTGACATATTCGACATGCTGCTCACCTTTACAGATTTTTCTGGCTTTAAAAGAAGTGTTTCTGGACTACAGAGCAGAAAAGGAAGGCCCGGGACTGAACTTAAACAGTGGCTTAATGGTGGCTTCATTGTGCAAATCATCTTCTATGCCAGCTTCCCAGAACAATCTGTGGTACCAGGTCTACCCAGGCAACCAACAGGATCTTTCTGGATGTCACCAGTCTAATAGGCTCAAAGAGACTTCAGGTAATGACAATAGAAGAGTCCATCTCAGAAAGACTGTTCTGCAACCCTTGGTTTGTGTTAAGTATTGATAGGTCAGAACAACATGACCTGACCTTCTGGACCCATTGCTTCTGCCATGCCATCTTGCAAATGTGCTTTAATAATACCTATAATTACCTCTATAATTACCTCTCAGGTACTTAAGTCAGACCCTTCTGATCAAGCTCATGTCAGCCATTCCACCTGGAGAAACTTCCCCAGAACATGTTGGTGTGTCTAACCATCACCATGAACCCTCCTCTTTCCAGCAGGCTTTGCATGAGTCCTTTGTGCTCTCAGCTCTCTTTTACATGGGTCAGAGTTTCAGTCCTTTGCCCTCTGAGGGGTTTTTGTTTGGAAGCATTTATCTAGGGAGTTACTCGAGCTAGCTGCCTGTTCTAAGATTTCTGTATCTCCTCTGATCACAACTTGTGTTGGCTCTTGGGATCAACTTAGAGAGATATCCTTTACCTAAAGCTAAATGTGAAAATCAACTCCCAGTCTTTTAAAATATTTTTTTAGTTTATTTTTTTTTAGATCCATTGACATATTTATTTATATGTGATGCTGAGTATTGAACCCAGGGTCTCACACATACCAGGCAAGTGCTCTACCACTGAGTCACAACTCCAGCCCCTCAACTCCCAGTCTTAATATATGCAGTCCTTGTAACACTGTCTTCTGCTGGTCCTGGTATAGTCTCACTGTTTCTAAAAGTCTCTTTCTAGCATTATTTTTGAAAAAATATTTTTATAGGTGAATATTCAGGTTAATTTAGTGAATATGATCTTGGAACCTCCATGATTATTCATCTAAAGACCAAAGTATTATGTGCTTTGTGCTATTTAGTAGTTAGTGCTGTGAAGGTAAAAATGCTTTTCATATTGGTGCACCTGTTTTACTGGCACCCATGAATGTCTGTTCTGTGCTGGAAATAGGCTGCAGCTACTACCTTGCTGTCAATAGCACGTCAGGTGCATGTTTTCTTAAAACCCTTTCTGTGTAAGTCAGTTGGGTGGGTTTTCTGTTGGAGTAGGTAGGGACTCTGCAATTTCTTCTTCCTGTGAGAATCTCTCCTGCCATGATGGTGTTCACTGGTCTAGTTCAGCATGAGTAGGAGGCAGTGGACAGCATTACTACTCATCTGTCAGATTTGGTTTAGTACAATATTTGGTAGATTATTACTGACCAGAAAATGTATGTCACATCTTTGAAAAAAGAAAAAACAAAAAAACAGTTCCGTTCCCAGCGTGTACTTACGATTTTTATTTTTTATAGTAAAGATAAGAATCTGTGCTGATTTTTCACTTATCTGTTCTGGTTTTAAAAGATGTGCAATAAGCTTTGTGTTTTTCTGTGCTAATGTGTCATTTATTGCTTTTTATACCATGAGTAAAATATGAGGTGTTTTGCAAGAACCATCATTCTAAAACAACAACAACAACAACAAAACAACAACAAATAAATAAAAAGGGATGGGCGTATATAGCTCATTGGCAAAGTACTGGGTTCAGTTCCCAGCACCACACACACACACACACATATTTGAGGATTGTTGCCCATTACCTTTGTTTTTGAAAGACAACTTTTCTATTGCCAAATTGTTTTCTAGAGATGTTGCAATTTATACTCTACTAGCAGTTTATGAGAATACAATCTTAAATGGGAAACTTTTAAAGATATCCATTTTTCTCAAATGGTGGAATTACTAAATTGGGCAGTGGCTTAAATAAGTTTGAGTTGGTAAATTGGGCATCAGATTGTAAGAAAGCCTCAATGTTGGGAATTAGCTGTTTTCTTGGTGAAGTTTTCATTTCTTTGCCAAATTAACAACTTTGCTGCAGGCCACAGGCCAAACTG
Organism: Sciurus carolinensis; assembly: GCF_902686445.1. NCBI lineage: Eukaryota > Metazoa > Chordata > Mammalia > Rodentia > Sciuridae > Sciurus > Sciurus carolinensis. The sequence goes on along the minus strand of NC_062220.1, from coordinate 84,385,821 downwards.
TAGCTATTGGGCAGCTTTGTTGAGCTTTCTGTGACTTTGTTAATTGCCTGGGGACCCTCTTAAAAGACTGCTCACTTTTTCTTCTTCACTGTAAAAAGATGCCTGGCTGAAGATTCTTTTCCCACCTTAGGATAATAGAAAGAGGTAAATATTTTCATCTACTCAGAAAATTGGCAACTGACAATGCTGCATCTATTTCCTGCCACTCCGACACTTGACACGGTTCTGTTGGAGTAGAGGATCCAACACTTGACATGGTTCTGTTGGAGTAGAGGATCCAACACTTGACATGATTCTGTTGGAGTAGAGGACTCAACACTTGACATGGTTCTGTTGATCGATCGTCCTCCCTCTTGGGGGCCATAGGCATGCCATGTCTCCATGTGTAGTTGCTTTTTAATATTAATAATCAATATATCATTAGAAACTTATTAGAAATACATTGGGAAGGTTTTACTGTATTGGGACACAAAATAGTACACAATAAAAATTTAGCAGTAATACATAGATAAAATATATAAAAATAAACAATTTTAGCTATGCTCAAGTTAAAAGGAACCTGTGATTGCTTTGGTATAATAATTTCTAAATATAGATGGATAAAGAGACATTCCTCTGAGCTTGGTTGTGGTGTTTAGCCTTTGTTGCTTTCCTAGTTTTAATAGTTGATTCTAGAGATACTTTACATAATAAAAACATTTAGGTTAGTCATAAATATAATTTGTGCTTTTCCTATGTTTAGTCTAATTCTTTGAGAATCAGAATAAGATTGTAATCCACCATTATATGAAATAGAATAGACTAAATATTAACTAGTAGTTGATTTCTTTGCCCTTTAATAATAGTGAAAACTTTTCACTGTTAAACACTGGAGTTCATGGTGGGGGTGGTTTCTCAGAAAATCTAGTGATGTGTTTGATCTGAAGGTTGAAGGCTGGCAGATCATGGTGCGCTCAGTTTAGCTGGGAGACAAGGTTGTATTAATCTAGCTGGGAAATAAGGTTGTTTTGGTCTGGGCTGTCATACAGAGAGAATGTGTACTTTGAGAAGAATCATAGATTGTACTTTTGAAGGTTTTTCTTATTTTAAACTATCTATAAAATGATATAATCATTACTAAAGAAAAATATCTATAAAAAGGCTGGCAGAAAAAATAAAGAGACAGATTCAGCCTCAGAACACTTGGTGTCTCTGTCTGCTGTTTCTCCACCATGCTGACGCCTCCCATCCACCTAGGACCCCCGACCGTTGGTAGGGACATGACATTTTGTTGTTTCAAATTATAATATTTTGCCTTGTATCACAGGCTATTGTCTTAATATTGAGCAGCCACCATAAGCCTTTGGTAAATGACCTATGAACTCCATACTCTTTTGGTATCATTCCTAAAGGGTTTTCAGTTGAAGTTGTATGAATTGAGGATCTGAACCTTTTAGGGCAGCTCATCCCTGTGTGGACACAGTTCATCGTACCTTTGAATTTAAACTGGGCTTATTACTAAAATTCCCTGCGGAACTCATGTTGAAAACCCATTGCCTGTTTTCCCCTATATAGCATTTTATCTAGACAGTAAAATGAATGGAAAAGAAAATTGCCTGGATGTGACTCAGTACTTTTAAGTTTTGACCAACACACTTGGCAGTGACTCAGCTGTACCCCAGCCATAGAAGGCAGAGGGAAGAACACACCTGGAAGGTGTTCTCATTTTGTGCTAACAGAAAAGTGGGAGGAAGTAAGCAATTTAGAGTGTTGTTGTCTAAAACTGGACTGTCCAGTATGAGAGCTATGTGCATTTAAATGATTTAAAATTAAATAAAACTTAAAAATCATTTTCTTAGTTGCACTGGCCACCTTTCAGGTGCTCAGTGGCCACACGTGTCTAGAGTCTATGGTAGCACCTAAATTCTATTGTGTAGCTCTGGTCTACACACAGATCTTTTATTTTCATGATCATTCAGGGTTCGCCCCTGACCTAATGCATTGGTCCCCATTTGCCCTCCCTCCCTCTGCTTTCAATCACAGAGAAATCTATGCAGGTCATTTTGAAAGAAAGTTCATTGTTCCTTTTGGTGCTTGAGGAAACTGAAAAGCTATGATTGGTGACTGTGTAAAGCTCGTCTTAAGGAGAGCTAGTCTTAAGGTCATAGTAGATAGTTCTGTCATCACTTGCTAAGAAAAATAGTCTTACAGTCAAGGCAGGCTATTTTGTTAGATTGACCTAGCAGGGCAGTTCCTGCAGTAATTGTGATCTGAGTGGTTTTCCCCATGGTCCTTTGCGCTATTTTAGATGGGTATAAGAATGTTAACATTTTTATACTCAGTTTCCACAACTTAGTAGGTTAAAACAATGACAAAATTTATTTAGCCTTCAGATCTGCAATTTGGGCTGACTCCATGAAAAGAACAGGTTTCTGCTCTCTTCGGTTTCATCTGGGATGGTGAGAAAGGTGGGGGCTAGAACATTTGAAGGTTCACTCAGTTACACCTCTGGGAGGTGATACTCTTCTTTTCCATATGGGCCCCTTCATGTTTCCCTCCACATTGGCTAGCTTGGCTTTCCTCACATCATGGTGGCTAAGTTAAAGGGAAAACATTCTAAGATAAGAAAGCATCCAGTGAAAGCCTTATTGCCATTTTTATCATGGCCTTGGATGTCATACAGCATTATTCCTGCTATAATCATGAGACCCAGATTCAAAGAGGAAAACACAGACACCTGTGAAAAAAGGTCAGTGTCATTTTGTTAGAAGAGCGTGTGGGATGGGATATAATTTCTGTGGTCATCTTGGAAAAGTACATCTTCCATGCCTGGTAATGATGAATCAGCAATTGGCATCAGCTTGCTCTTCACCATAAATAAGCCTTGAAGTCTGGAGATCGAGTGCATCTCGTTTTCAGGAATTATGACCATCAACTCCTGACTGGGACTGTTCTGCTGTTGGGTGTGAGCTTGAGGGAGTTGCCTTTGAATGGCACTTGGAGTTCTTTGATGAAAGATTCTATGGAAATACTAACTGGTGCATTAAAACACCTCAAGGTTCTAAGCTCCCTAACTCAACTGATGTTTGCAGTGAATGTATGATGTAGAAAAACTGACAGTGAATTTCAGGATCGTGGTTGCTGAATTTGATTTTTAAAGTTAATATGCTGGAATCTAGCTGAGTTTTAATACATTATTCACACATGACATTTTGAGTTACATTTTCTTATTTGCAATGGATACTTTTATTTATAATTTCTATTACCTGGGATTCTTGTAAACATCTGAAAAATTAATGATTCATGTTCAGAAAATTTTAAAGTTCAATAAATGAATAGTTAAGAAATTTTCCCCCTAACTTCTGAGATAAAAGAAGTTGTAGTAAAAATCTTTTTCCAGCAGCTAAGGTGAGAAGGAGAGGATGCTGTCATCAATTTGATAAATAAACAACCTACCAGCTACCAGGTCATGTGCTAGTTGTTGGAAATAAAACCAAAAAGGAACGAGACAAAGTCTTCACATTGTTACTTATTCTTATGCCTTACTGGGGAGAATAAAATAATCATTGTGCAGTTAACATCAGTAACAATCAGTAATAGAGGTGCTTCTGAATTTTTCTTGCCTTTTACTCTGTAGTCTACCAAAATCCACCCCAGGGTTTTGTTGGTTTGTTTTTAAACTTGTTCTCTTTGCCTTTTCTTTCTATTTCTTCTAATTTTTTTTCCAGCTTGTACATTTAAAAGTAGCCATCCTTCCCTAAGAGTGCATAAAACATCGTGTCCCTCTTTCTTCCCACTACCTTCACTACATTAGTGATTTTCTTACAATGTATTGTTATCACCCCTACAATTTTGGAAGAATAGCCCCAAAATAGATCTTGGGAACTTAGTTTTACAGTTTGGGTTTAAACTGTCAGGTTCAGGGCGATTTTTACTGGGGTGGTAAGAAACTTGAAGTGTGTCCATCTCATACATTAACCACCAGGGCGTCCAGTTTCTTGTTATTCGAGTGCTCACCTGACAGGCTTATCGAATGTTATTCATTGTTAGCTGAAATTTTTTGTTTCTGAAAAAATGATAAGTAGATTTTTATTATAGGAGATGAAGAAGTTTTCAGAAATTTACTTTCGCATTTCGTGGTGACTCAGTTGATAGTCTTTTTTAGATAAGTAATGAAATGTTGTGTGTGGTTCCAATTGTTAAAACTCTCCCCTGCTTCCGCAAGCAGTTGTCAGTTAAGGGAGGGTAACACCACCCACTGATAAAATTTAAACCACCAGATGTTATTTTAAGTTCTTGGGTGGTGCTATCTCTTCTTACCCTTTAAACTGCTAAGTCACATCCTGCTTTGAATTTTAATTTGGTGTAAATTAGATGCAGCAGACACAGGTCTGGCATTAGATACTCAAGTGAAATCAAATACTAAAATAAAGAAGGTGGTTCTATGGAGTAAATCTATCCTTTCTGGATGCAGGATTATGTTATGGCCCTGGCCCAACCCTCACTGTGCACCAGAATCACCTGAGGAACTTCTCAAAAGCTGCCTGACCCTTAATCCCCAGAGGGGCAGGAGGAATTGGAATGAAGCAGGACTGGGCCCTGGAATTGTGTAGAGGCTCCCCAGGGGAATGCTTTAGTGCTCTCAGGGTTGAGAAATGTCTCAGGAGGTTGCCCTTCCCGCCCAGCCCCCAACTTTGCCCTGCACATTCCTCTGAACCCTGTCAGATGCCACCCCATGTTCAAGGCTCCCTCCCTCTCGCCCTTCTGCTCACAACTCTGCTCACCGGAGCTCTTCCCAGGTGACCACATACTGGGTGGCCCACTTTGAAGGTGTTCTGTTTTGTTTGACTTACGCTTTGCCCATCTTCTTCAAAGCGGTGCAATCCTTTAATGAAGCACCTGTCAGTTTCCTTCACAGAGGAAGCTGTGGACTCGCAGTAAATACTTTATAGATACATAGTGGATTGAATTTTCCTCAGTGTGACTACTCTCCTTGGGTATTCAAGAGCACACAGGAATCCATAAGTGTTTGTTTCAAGACAGGGAATAACAGGTTGAAAGTGGCTACACTGCAGAGTAGAAGGAAAACTCAGGCCTTTTCTGATTCTTCCACCCAGGAGTGGAGGGATTGTCATCTGATCAGTGAACCCTCCAGTCAGAACATTCAGTCATCCTGATCTGGAGTGGTTCTTGGGACTCCCCTGGGTGACACAGATAACATGAAGGGGACTGTCCTGCTGGGGAAAGTAAAGATGAGGAATGGATTCCTACTGTCAGTCCTCTTTGGAGAATGTGGGGTGATTTCAGGAGTGAATAATATATACTCAGAACTTGGAAAGAAGTTTTTTTGGTTTCTTTGTTTGTTTGTTTGTTTTGTGGGGGAGGCTTGGGGGCAAACAATTAAAAGGATTCTCAGGATTCTTTGTTAGGGATTCTGTTTTTGACCCAGGAAGACAATCAGGGAAGAAGTGGTTGGCTACTTCCTATTGAAAGACAAAGAGGTGACCCAAGATTCCTAATTTTAAAGCATGCTAACTTCTTAGCGTGTATTAAACCTTTGAGAACTAAACATTAAGTGGTTTGAACGAGATTGAATTTTATTTTTCTCTCATGTTACTGTCCAGATAGGGTTATTTCTGGGCTGGCATGGTGACCCTAACATCCTCAATGAGGGGCATTCATTTCTGGGTCCAGTTCTCACTATCTCATAGTCCTCAGGAGTCAGGAAAGGACAGAAAGCACATGTACATTTCTTTTTAGGATCATGACCTGGAAGAAGTATAACTTCTACTCACATCTTATTGGCAGTACTTAGTCACATGGCACAAGCTGGAAGGAAAGTGGAAACATGAATCTCTTTTTAGATAACCATAAGCCCAACGAAATCCTAAAAGCTTATTGTTAAAGAAGAAAGGATACTGGTGGACAAGAAGCCAAGTCATGAATGGTAATGTACCAAAACATAAGATCTTCAACTATCAGCCCACGTACTGGCTTGGATAAAAATAACTAAATGTCAAAAGAAACCTTAAATATACCATGAGTTCCATCAAGGTGCAGTAGGAAACTGAAGGACTGGAGGAGGTTGTGTGGTATTTCTACTTTTCAGGGGATAGTAGAACATGATCTGGAAGAGAATCTGGAAAATGTACATATAACTGTTGATAATGTTTTATCAACAGAGTTGGCAAGTATTGATCACTATAGATATTGTTGACAAACAGAGTTTGGTCTGCAGGGCAAGCTCTTGCCAGGGGAAAAGCGTGTTTGGCAAGAGATTTACTAAACTTATTTAGAGAATTGAACTGAGATACATAGCTGAGGATGGAGCTCAGTGATAGAGTGTCACTGCATTGGGTTCAATCCCCAGTACACACACAAAAAAAAAAAAAAGAAAAAAGAAAAAGAAAAAGGAATCCCTCAAAGAATGATGCTTATGTTCATGTACCCTAGAAACATTTCAGATAGGTCATAGGAAAACAAAAAAAAGAAAAAAAAAATGTTATCACTTGTAGTCAAAAGACTTAAAATGGTAAGGAAATCTGAAAAGGAAGAGCTGGTAAGGCAATCTCAAAAGGAAGAACTGGCTAAAATATTCTGAAATACATATATAATCCTATATGATGACTGTGGCCAGTGAAGGAGGAAAATGGCTTCTATGAAAATAATGTGCTCTCTCCCTCAGAATGTTTTCCTGGCTTGACCATTCTTGCCACCAGTCTTTGTAAGTTACTTTCCCACTGAATGCTAAGATAAGTGAAATACACTTCCTAACTGAGATATAGACCCGACATCTAGCAATCAAGATACAAAGAGTGACTCAAAATACAGGAAACATGACTAATACTTTGAGGTACTGCAAAAGTAGAGCAGGAGTCCAAAAAGAAAATCAGAACCATTTAGGGGGCTGGGTAGGGTTGAGAAGAGGTTTCATGGAGAAGGTAATGGTTAACATGATTTTTGGAAGATGGAGGAAATTTCCAGAGGGGAGAGATAAGCCGGTTAGGAGGATGCTCCATGAAGGACTAGCTAGGAGATAGCGTGTACATGTGTGATACAGCTGTGGACCGGAAGGAAGGTATAAAGAGCAGAGTGGCAAAGACCTGCCTACTCAAAGTCATGGGCATGGGTAAGATTGCCAAGAGCTAAAACTTGCACAAATATCTGCTAAAAAGAAGTGAGTAATGTCTGTCAAGGACCATGCTTAGTGCTCCACAGGCATTATTTCAGTCGCATTATTTCAGTCCATCATCACAGAACCCTAGGGGGTAATCCCATTATCTGTGCCTATTTTCAGGTGAGGCAACTACTCAAAAGTTTAGCAAGTCCAAAATCAGTTCAGTGTAACTGTATCCTGGAGGATTTTGTAAGCTAGTCCTCACAGCTTTTACTTATCCCATAAGTACTAGGACTTTGGAGCAGAGGAAAGAGTTTGGGGGATGAATTGAACAAGGGAATATAAGATGGATTGAAATGATGAGAGAGAAGAAGTGGAGTCAATTGCAGGCCTAATGGGGGTCTAAAATGAATTGGTGGTTTTTAAGAATAAAGAATATAAAACCAATTGGAAGTGATGAGCTCAATGTCGGGGAGAGCTACAGTCTACAGTATTGGGGAACCTGGGAGAGGGAGTTTGGTTGGAATGAGGAGCAGTAAGTGTCTTAATCAGAGTCCAAAAAGTCTGCAGTAGGTAACCACATGAAACAGTGAGGAACTTGCTCTTGGATTACCAGTAGGCTTGCTGTTCTAGGGCCACCCATCTGCTATGGACTAGAAAGAGGGTAAAGAGCAGAGTGATGGACAGTTGCCTTAGCAAAGCCATGGGCATGAATAAGATTACTAAGATCCAAAGTTTGCACCAAGAAGTGGATGAAGGACAAAACTTGACTAAATGCCTATGTAACTGGGAAAGATAAATGAGAGCCAGTAAACAACACTTTAAGGTTAAGAGAATGTTAGCACTTCTATGTTCATTGCAGCACTATGCATAATAGCAAAGATATGAAACAACCTAAATGCATATGGACAGTTGAATGCATTAAGAATATAGTATATGGTCTATGCATACCATGGAATGTTATTTAGTCTTTAAACAAAAGGAAACTCTGCAATAGGCAATAACATAGATGACCCTGGAGGATGTTGCATTAAGTGAAATAAGCCAGTCACAAGAGTACAAACATTGCGTGATTTCACTTACATAAGATATTTTAATAGTCACACTCCGAAAAGCAAAGAGCGAAACAGTATTTGCCAGAGACTGGGAAGAAGGGGAAGGAGACAACCTGAAGTTTGTGTTTGTTTTTTACGACACTGGGGACCAAATCCAGGGCACTCTACCACTAAGTTATACCCCCAGATCTTTTTATTTTGAGACATGGTCTTGCTAAATTACTGAGGCTGGCCTTGCACTTGAGATCCTCTTACTTCAGCCTCAGGAGTAGCTGGGATTATAGGAGTGTGCCACCACCCCAGTTGAAGTTATTGTTTAATGGTTATAGAGTTTCTTTTTTCCAAGATGAGTAAATTACAACATTGTGCCTGTAGTTAATGATACTGTGTTATATGCTTGAAATCTGTTAATTTCATGTTATGTTCTGACCATAATAAAATAAAATAAAAAATTATATGTTACTTATTGATTAGTTATACTTAAGTATATAAATATATTTAATGACTATATTTTATATTAAATATACATTTAAATACATAACATGTTTATTGTATTATCTATTCAATACAGTATGTAATGTAATATAAATATACATTTATGTATTTATATTACACATAAATATATAAGGAGGAACTAGCACAGTGCACTGCCAGGCTCCTAGTCAAGGAGACCTGAGGAGTGTTGCATGAGCATGCTGGAATCATATCTGTAAAGCTGACGTCAGGAGTGAACTGATGTTTACCAGAATTGATTAAAAGTTAGAAAACAGTTTTTCAAACCTGTACGTTTCAGATGCACAAATAAGAGATAAGTTTCTGGGTGTGGACTTTCTTTGTTATAAAACACTTACAGTTAAAAGGATTATTCCAATCTCTCTTGTTTTCCATCTCTTTTCTAAGGAGAGGTGCTAACTGGGGAAACAGGCCAACCTCAAGAGACAAGGGGTGAACTCCACAACAGGGTAGGGGTAGATGTGCATCCAGCTGAGTAAGGAATTCTGCTGCCAGTTCAGTTCAGACACAGCAGGGGATGGAGTTAACCTGTCTTTTTGGAACTTCTGATGGTAAACTGTCAGGGGTTTGATCTGATATCAGAAGTCTCAAATGGGTGGATACTGTGATGATGATTGAAAGAGAAAGGAAATTTGTGAAATCCCTTCACCAATTATTCTCAACCCTGGTCACACACTGGAATTTACTGAGGGAGTTTTTATAAGATGCTGCTGCCCATGCCCATGCCCCAGGTTTTTGAATGACATGGTATAAGCTTGAGGACATTCTGACAGGCATTTAGCGGTTGGAATCATAACTCCATACTGATGAATTCTGTCATCTGCTACAAAATTTTTGAATGTTGAATGCAATATTACTAAATAGGTGAGCAGTTCACATGTAGGAAAGGAGCCATTTTAGGTTAAGACAAGACATGCAGAATTACTTTAGTTTCCTTTTGTGGTTAGGTTACTAGATCATAAAAATACCACAGATGAAGTATATCTTATTATTTCAAGTTTATACCTGAGGAAAGGGGGAGGGTCATTCTCCAGTCAGGAACTTGTCTCAGGAAGGGCCTGGATGGAAAGAAAATTCCCAGTCTCACAGGACTGATTGGTTATTTATTTATTTTTAATAATTTCTCTCATTGTAGGTCAAGGACATAAACCCAGAGGTCAGTTGTACGAAGATCAATTCTTAAAGATTGGAAGACCCAACCTTTGGATGATTTGGCTGGAGCTAGGTACACACATTACTTTTTAGGTCATTTAATGGTGACTCTTACCCCTGGTTCTGCGCCAGAATCACCTGTGAGGGATTGGAAATACCAAAACCTGTCCCCACCATAGATTCCAAGGTAATAAAGAGATCTGGGATGGGGGCCTGGTCATCAGTATTCTTAAAGTTTTCTACATAATTCCAATATGTAGACAGAGTTGTGATCCATGCTCAATAAAGTGTGGACAATGCAGAGAGAGAGTAAGCATTTGAATCTTTAGGCTCTTGACTCCTGTCTTCCCAAGGGAAAGCAATTACTATAAAAATGTTCCATCAGGAAGTTGCTTGCCCTCAGGGGTGAAATGGAAATTTCTTTGGATTCTGATCTTCAGTATTCATCCCCCACAATAGTCAAATATTGGTTCTTTTGACCAGACCAGTGGTCCAGATCTGCCAGTGCTTCTCACAGGGACCCAGGGTCACTCATAAGTATCTGAGGTTATTATGATTAGAACATTCATCTAGAAACTTCTGATCCTGAATCTCTGGTTTGAGGCACTGTAAGCCCAATAACAAAAGCCCTACTTTTGATCATGTAATGTTGAGTTCAAGATGTTTCAGAAGGTGCTATTCCAAAAAAGGTGTGTATCTAGGATTAAAATAATTCCTTTTATCATAAACCAGAAATGAATATTTCATTATCAATTTTTTGGTGGTATTAAGGACATAATTTATTTCTCTGTTTTACTTAGAAATTTCACATTAACTAGAACTATATGCCTTATTATCTTCATGAGAGTTGTTTCAAATTCTGGAAGCTAAACCTGTTTATCAAGCCAAATCCAATAAAATATAGACCCCTAGAGCTAGTAGATAGATATTTTCTATGCCACTGTTTCCAATATACTAGTTAATATTAAGTTGTTTTTTAAAACATCTGAGGGTGATGAATTATGTGGCTTTTATCTTTCTGCATTTGTCTTCATCCAAAGTAAGCATGCTGTTTTAATGGTTTTAAAAGACTGTTCACACTTGTGGCATGGATTTGGGGAAATGTTAATATGTTGACAAATACAGATGTCTTAAAATTCTACAAAGTTCTTCATTGTTTTTGTTTGAAAGAGGGGCATAGGTTCTTATCTTGTGGTGCATATGCCAGGAGAGTAGAAAATGGAATTCACATCTGTTGGGTGCTTATTCTATTTATTGTCCTCATTTTCTCATTTAATCCTCACAATTCCCTGAGAGGTGGATATTATTTCCCAGTTTATATAGGGAAAAAAACCCCACAAAGATGTTATTGCATTTGTCAAGGTGCAGAATTTGTAATAAAGAAGCACTAATTTAGACTAGGTCAGGCCCTTCCCAAGGTACATATGTGGTATGTAGCTCTCCTTTCCATTGTTTTCCAAATGTGTCTTTTAAGTGAAACTTTATAGTAAAAAAAAAAAAAAAAAAAAAGTTTTAAAATAAAGTCTGTGCCATTCATTGCCATTTATTCTTCACCATTTTTTAAAAATAGAAATTCATTCTCTTTCCCTAATGGAAGCCCCAGGATGGCAGATGTTTGAAAGTCTTGTGCCCATTGTCTTTTAACTGAAACACTGGGTTTCACTAGGACCTGGCCCATCAGCTTATCAAAGGTGGGGGTGGCAGTGGTAGAGAGGACCCAGATCATCTCTAAGGCCCAAGAAGGGTTTTGCCTTGGCCAGAGTGCATCTGGCTTTTCACACTGGGTGTGGTAACCTCTTTGTTTTAGAGGAAAGGGAGAGCTGTCAGTCTTGTCCTCTTCAGTCTGGTGGTTTGTTGGCATGAAAGCAGGTCCCCAAACTGAATTCCACACACATCAAATACTTGTAAGAGACAGATTGCACAAAAGCAGCCATGAAACCTGTTCAGTCCCTCCAAGCACATTAATAAGGACTTGCAGGAGAGATTTACTGGGCACAGCCCTCTGCAGGGCTGCGGATCAATCCCAGCAGACCCGGGAACTGTCTGGAGAGGCTGGAAAATGTTTTTTACTTGATTTGGAAGGTAGTCATGCACTTGGAAATGTACATAAATATATGTGCACTTATGAGCTGTGCACTTTATCATTACAAAGTTATACCTCAGTAAGAAAACTGATATAAATAAATTATCATCCTGAAGTCATTCACAGTCTGTGAGCAGGGAAGCTATTCCATTTTATTCAAACCAGCAAACTCCTTGACAAAGAGGTTTTCCATTGAAGGGCAGCTGGGCAGGGGATGGGAACCACACAGGTCTTTCTTAGGTATTCACCTCATCATCTCAGATCCCTGAATCGGTGACCAGGAATCCTGTCCCCACATCCCTCTGAAGGAATCATTTTTCTAGGTTAGCACAGTTAAGATGGCTACTTGGAATAGAAAACACCTGGTCTTTTGAGGACTCCTGTCTAGTCCTTGGCCCTGCAGAGTCTTCTATGGTGGGTGCAATAGCTGCCTCTGTCCTGGTGGCCACCTTGGTGCCTGGGATACCTCATACTTGGGCTACTGCTGCCTTCATTCTTTATTTTACCCCATTTAATCATAACCTTTCCTGACACTCAACTTCTTTTGCCCTTTAAGCCTCCTTTGGCCATTTTAACTAAATTTGTGATTATGAGACTATCAGAAAGGTTTTGGGGGTGAAATAGATGTATTTTCCTGGGCAATAATCCAAAGCTCTTCCCTGCAGATGGATATGGGAGGAGCTGTGGATTCTCTTCCTTCTTCCCTGGAGGAGGAGAGGGGTGTGTGCGGTGCTGGTAAAGTCTGAACCCTAAATGCCAACTTCGATGAGTATCAGACTTGGCCTGCTCACGGCCTTGTAATTGTTCTCTCTGAAGTTGGCAAGGCCACAAGATAAAGAGGACCCTTTTTATCAGTTGCCTCTAAGGTGGGGGTTGGGGGGGGCAGTTATTACTGTTTCGGATTTGGCAGAGTTTCAGAATTTCTGTGACATAACGTTTCATTGCCCATTTCTCTCACCCTCCTTCACAGTTCACACTCTCCTCTTGTCCATACTCTTCTTTATCAGTACCTTAGCCTCAAAAAACATAAAACAACAACAAAATACTCGCCCACACAAACAGAAATCCTTATCCGTGGTGTATATGTTGAGGTAGCAATGGCAGCACGCACACATACACATTCTCTCTCTTGCTCACTCGCTCTCTTTCTCTGTCAGTCATTCAGGGTTTCCCTCAAGTCGGTTTCTCTCTTCCTTGCAACAGAAACAGCCAACAGTGTTGTAAAACAAATTATGAATGTATCTTTACAGCTTTTATTAGTTTTAAGCTAGATTAATTTGCTCCTAATTCAGGTACACTTAGTGCTGTTCCCATAAGTAAAGCTAACTTTATGGAGAGACTGACGTTCCTTCTCTTTTGATGTGAGTGGTGTTTGGGGGAGGGAGTTAGATGGCAGTGACGGTGGATGGACTTCTATGGCTATAGGTACCTTAATTTATTTCTTGAGATTTAGATATTTCTTCTCACTGTTTTGATTTGAACTTATGGCTTTAACATACTCATTTTTAAAGAACTACATGTCAGAGAAGGCATAGAAATTTTAGCATTTAATAATTAACCAAAAGTTTGATATCTAACTAGCTGGTTCTTGGACAATTATGTAACATTATGTATGTATGTATGTATGTATGTATGTATGTATGTATGTATGTATTTAGGTACTGGGGATTTTACCCAGGGGTGCTTAACCACTGTGCCATATTTATATTTTTATTTTGAGGCAGGGTCTCACTAAGTTGCTTAGGGCCTCAGTAAGTTGCTGAGGCTGACTTTGAACTTTCCATCCTCCTGCTTCAGTCTCCTAAGATGCTGGGATTACAGGTTGTGCCACTGTCCCTGGCTCTTCTTTTAAAATTATACTCAGTGAACACAGTAACTGGATGGATGGATTGAGTAGATATCTTTTAGTGTTGTTAATATGCATGGGAAATTTGTAGAACTTACTGGAACTTAGTGTGCTGAATAAGTATACCCCTGGCTTTCTGAAGCCCAAACTTAGGCTAAGTTACCCTAAACTTGGGCTCTGGATAAAGGTGGCAATTCTGGGACTTATTCTCTCTGAAAATCAGGGGTGGGGGGTCTCCATCAAATAAGACCCTGAGATCTGCAAAGGTGGCAGGCAACAGCCCAGCTGACCACTTATAAGGGGATCCCCGGTCTTTCCTGGTCACTACCTTTCCCATCCCAGGTTGCCATCTGGGAGGTTGGTATTGTGCTGTAGAAAGGAATGAGGTGAAGGGGGTTGCCTCTGGCTCATGACATTCTTTCTCCCTCCTGTGTCTTTCTTATCTAGCTTCCAGGTCTCCAAGATGGGGTAACAGCTGTTCTCACCATGCCTGGCTACTTGGGGCTTGCAAGTTTCCAGCTCCACGGTTAAAGGACTGGGATAGTGCCGTGATTCAGTCTCTTGCCAGCTGTGTGATTGGGCAGGCAACAATTTGTCAGAGACTCAATTGTCTTCTCCATAAAATAAAGATAATATTCTCCCATCAGATCATTGGTGAAATGAAACAGCATTTGTGGGAGTCCTTAATGTAGTCCTTGGCAGTAGGTTGTATGTACTCAGTAGTCATTGTTTTAATTATTAATATGCTAATAAATGTGGAAACTTCTGCTTGCACCCACAGTTTTTGTTACATCATGTTACACTTTTTTTAGAAAATATTTTCAAAAGCCTTTGGGAGAACAAATCTCCCATTCCTCTCCAAAACACAGGGATTATAAAAATTGTAGTATCATATGCCTAATATTAAATTTACCTTTTTAACAACTTTCAAGGGTACTGTTCTGTAATATTTAGTACCACTACAATGTTGTGCACCCACCACCACTATATCTAGTTCCAGAACATTTTCATCATCCCAAAAGGAAACTCCAGTAAGCTGTCACCACCCTGTGACCACTAATCGCCCTCTTACCTCTACAGATTGCTGATCCTGGATATGTCATATAAACAGAAACATATGACATGATCTTTTGTGTCTGGCTTCTTTCACTGAGCCTAGTTTTTCAAGGTTCACCTGTGTTGGAACATGTATCAGTTCTTCATTCCGTTTACTATCTGAATAATACTCCATTATCTGGCTTTCCCAGATTTAGTCCCTCATTCATCATTTGATGTACATTTGGATCATTTCCACCGTTGGCTATTGTGAATATCATGGCCATGAGAAGTGGTCTACAAGTGTTTGTTTGAACACCTGTTTTTGGTTCTTTTGGAAATATGCCTAGATAGAAGTGGAATTGCTGGATTATATGATAATTCTATGTTTACGTTTTTGAGGAACTACCAAACTGTTTTTCACCATGGATATACTATTTTATGTTCCCAACAACAATACCTAAGGGTTCCAGTTTCTCCACACCCTTTACAACACTAGTTTTTATCTTTCTTTTTAAAATGATAACTCTCATAGTAAATGTGAAGTGATATCTCGTTGTGGTTTTGGGATTCTTTAGGGTACTGATTTTATATGTGTCTGGTCTCAAATTTCCATATTAATGTTCTTAAGCCTGTTGTCTTGCAGAACTACACGAAGAACCATCTGTACAAAATTTCTGATAGGAGGAAGGTGTGAAACATCTTCCTTGACAGCCTGTAACTAAGCATCAGGGCTTTGAGAGATGTAGTATGAAGACACGCATGTGGTTTATTAAAGATGACATCTGAGGTCTCTGACCTCCTCTCTAATTGCTTTTCTTTGGGTTTTAGGAATTTCCTCTGGGTCATCTAGAAATGCTTTTTAAGCATACCGGATAAGAGCTGGCCTGTCTACCTGTGTGGGACCTCCGTCCACTCAACTCCTCTGCCTTCTGATGGCATTTTGATTGCATTGAGGCCAAGTGACTGACCAGCTGCTCACAATGAGTGATGAAAAGAACCTTGGTGTGTCCCAGAAATTGGTCTCACCTTCAAGGAGCACAAGTAGCTGCTCCTCCAAGCAGGGAAGTCGACAGGTAAAGTTTGACTCTTGCATATTTAAATCACCAAGAAGTTTGCAGGTTAAAATGTGTACATTTGCTTGGGAAATCCTATTCTCAGTTTAAGAGCCTTTGTTTTCTTCTTCATTGTATGAGGACAGTAAATGCTACACAACTCTAATCATTAAGCTTGTGTGCCTACCAGGTGGGAAGAACGCTACTTGGCTCTTTGTGTTATTTTATTCAATCTTTGCAATTGCCCACCAGTATAAGTATTAATATTCCCATTTGTCCCATGAGGAAGCTGACTCAGACCAGGTTACTTGCCCAAGGACCCACAGCTAGTAAGGAGCACATGAGAACCCAAGGCTCTGTGGCCCCAGAGACCTACTTTACACCCTGCTAATGAAAATAAACAATCACTTTTCCAGTAATTATAATATCCACCCCCACTTCCTTCCCCTCTCCAGACCTTTTATGACAGCTTGTAACCACAGACTGTCCATGAGTAACTCTACGACTCACCTGATTGATTTCTCTAGTGAGTTGAGGGAAGCTATTCAACAGAAAAAAATGGTCAAAAGGAGTTAAGTAGGAGAAAGAACAAACTAAAACAAAGGACTGAATAATTAACTCCAAAATAACTGTCAGGTTAATTCTTATGTTGTTTCTTGGTTTTCTTTCAAGTAAATGTCTGTTGGCAAGATTTGCTGGTTTTCGATCAATGGCAGTAAATACACATTAATCATTATGAGTCTTCCTCCTTCACATATGCAGAGAGAAGAGGTTGCCAAAATGCTGGATTTACAACCTGAGGGGTCTCTGAGTCTTTTCAGTTCTCTGGCTCCGTTGGCATTGCTTTTCCCCATGGGAAGTTCTGGCCTAACAATTCGCCCAGTGTGCTCACTTCCAGATTTGAAAGCTACAGTTGAGCAGCCTCCCACCTCAGGCACGTCCACACTTTTATGACACATCAGCATGGGTCTTTCCATTTGAACATTGCCTGGAACAGGGAGCTTGCCACCCATGAATCTGATTCTAGGCAAATTAGAGTTTGCCATGGGTCTCTCCAAGATCTCCTTGGAGAGGTTTAGAAGGGCATTTTATTAAATATGTCTTTGTTTTAAAAAGACTATAATTAGTCACTGGCTAATGCCTCATGGCTCCCTGGAGTTCTGTTTTCTTGAAGCTAACTAGGCTTACCTGCTTTGCCAACTTTCCACAGGGGTTTTCTCTCCTGAGCCAAAATTCTGGTTGGGATTAGAGCGGGATGTGTGATTTCCTTTACCCATCCCATTCCCCTTACTCCTAGTACCATCTATTGTGTCCTCTGATAAAGGAGAGAATGTGATTCATTGAAGTAGCAGGTGCTGGTAAAGCCAGGGGAGTTGGAGCAGTTCCATGAGGTTTGATACTACAGAAACTTTTTCCAGTGTGTTGTTTGAAAGTGATTTGGTTTTCATAATTTTTTTTTTTTTGAGTTTTTATCAGAAGAGTGTGCTTGATGCCTCAACTTTTTTTTCTGATTTTGAAGGTTTGGTCACTGATTCATCCGATGGTCACCTTTTATGTTTAAGATCTCCCACTTTAATAGGCACCTAATGTTGCTTTATAAATGTAAACACTTATATTTTGTCTGTGGCAGAGAAGGCAGAGAATTCAATGTTTATTTCCCCTGTAGTCTGAATTTAGGTGTAAAGCTCATGTTTAATTTTCAGGAGCTATTTTCTTAGGCCATCTGTTGTACCATCCTCTGTTAAAGAGGAGTGTTCTGGCCCAGGATAGACGAAGCTTTCCCTTACATGTGCACCTTGGCAGTCCATGTCCCTTTCACCTAGGCTGGCTGGAGACTCTGATTGTCCTTCAGCCTGTCACAGGGTACAGGGACCTCACAAGTTCTCACTGTCACTCTGAGCGAATGCATCCGGAGCTGGTGGTCTCTTGATTGCTAAATATGGTGATGACACTGTGTTTTCAGCCACGTCAGTGGAAGTTAAATGTGTAGAAAGTTCAAGATTTCCATAGTAAGAAATTTAATTTGAGGAATGTCAAAATGTAGCTGAAGATTATGTGTACAACTTCCTCCTTGCTTTTCAAGTGCCAGTTTAAAGTCATTTTCTGGGTGCTCTTTTCCTTTCGACGAAAGGGGATTCATCTGATGTTGATTTTATTGGCTGTGGTTTGTGGTGTTAGTTTTCTTATGTGCTTTGGAATTACTGTTAGAGCCTCATCTTATGTTTGTTTCCCATGCATTCTTTCTCTGCACTTACCCTGACCCATTTAGGGATTTGCTGTTACCTATGCCTTACCTCCAAGGACCCTGGTCCAGAGCCAAGTCAGGTGTGTAGCTAAGGTCTGTCTTCCATGGTGGTGATCTTAGGTCCACATCAGGCCAGTAGTTAGCATGGCCCAGGTCTGGTTGAGAAACTGCCTCCTGCCACCTCCTTGGGCAAGCAGAGTTTTAAAACCCCTTTCATTGTGGTGTGGGGGCTTTCCTCTTCATGTCCTTTGAATTTTGGTGGTGAGCCTGACTCAGGTCTCAGCCTTTTCCTGGGGACATTTTTAGCCCTCTTGGTCCACAGAAATAAGCTATTGAACACCTTTGTCTACCAGTATACATTTCTTTTCTTTTCTTTTTTTTTTCTGATCCATGGAGATATATAAACTTTTTTGCCATGGTCTTTTCCTTTCAGCTTTATAGAAATAAAATTGACAAAATTTTGTATATTTACAGTGTATACATGTTGTTTTGATATGTGAATATTTGTGAAATGACAACCATACTCAAGCTAATTAATGTATCCATCTCCTCACATAGTTTTGTGTGTGTCTGAGGTAAGAACATGGAAGATGTCTCTCATAGCAAATTTCAAATACAGTTGATATCCATAGGCGTATTGATTCCAGAACCCCACAGATACCAAAATCTGAGGCTGCTCAAGTCCCTTGTATAAAATGGTGTAATATTTGCTTATAGTGTGAGCACATCCTCTTGTATACTTCAAATCATCTCTAATTACTTACAATATCTAGTGTAATGTATGTTCTGTATAAACAGATGCTATGCTGTATTGTTTAGGGAATGATGACAAGAAAAAAATCTGTGCACGTTCAGACAATTTTTTTTTTTTCAAATATTTTCAGTCTGTGGTTGGTTGAAGCCAGAGACGCAGAGTCTGCAGGCATAAGTGCACACATCACAGTGTTATTATCACTGGCACTGTGATGTAGAGTAAATCTGCAAAATTTATTCTTGCTGCATAACTGGAACTTTGAACCTTTTGATCATCTCCCAATTCCCCAGCCACTAGTCCCTGGTAACATCACTACACCGTCTATCTCTATAAGTTCAGCTTGTTTGAGTTCCACCTGTAAGTGAGATCCTGCACGATTTGTTTTTCTGTGCCTTACTTATTTCTCTTCAGATAATGTTCCCCAGGTTTATCCATGTTGTCACAAACAACAAGATTTCCTTCTTTTTTACTGTGTGTGTGTGCGTGTGTGTGTGTGCAAATCACGTTTTCTTTGAAGATATTTAATCTTGCTTTTTATCACACAAACACTAAACATCCCTAGGTGCTTGTACTTTATATATTTTGACTGTGTTTGGAGTGGGTGGCAGTAAGGAAGGTACACTAAATGCCCAAACTTAAAATGCCATCTTGAATGAAAGGTTTTGTCTTTTTGAGTAATTTTTACTTAAATTCTCACCCAGCACAGCCCGGTAATGATCAGGGTTAGCCAGACTTGCCCTTGTCCTTTTTTTTTTTTTTTTCTTGGGTTGAACTTGAACTGTCCTTCCTACCCCAGATCTTTTCATATATTATATGAAAATTATTTTCATATATTATATGCTGTGCATTTATCTGCTATCTGTATGTCTATGTTGAAGGAGCTTGCTTTTTTTTAAATTTAAATTTTAATTTTTTTATTGTAAACAAATGGGATACATGTTGATTCTCTGTACATGGAGTCAAGGCATACCATTTGTGTAAACATAAATTTATATAGGGTAATGTTGTTTGATTCATTCTGTTATTTTTTCCCTTCCCCCCACCCCTCCCACCCCTCTTTTCCCTCTATACAGTCCTTCCTTCCTCCATTCTTGCCCCTCTCCCTAACCCTAACTCTAACCCTGACACTAACCCCTCCCACCCCCCATTATGTGTCATCATCCGAAGGAGCTTGCTTTTTGAAGGAGAAAAGGAACTAAATGGAAGTACCTAGGCTAGCACAGAGGAGACATTCAGTAGGTGTGGATTAAGTTAATGAATGAATCAGCATGCAGTTGCTAGGTAGAAAGATTACTATTCATGAAGCTCTGTAGATATATAAAGCGGGTTAAGGGACACCTAAGTGAGAAGAATTGCTATTTAAAAACCTATACAATATGAGTAACTGCAATTTCCTTTTGTCTCTTTCCCACTGCCCCCTTACATTTCCTTCCTAGAACTTTCAAAGTAACACATTTCAGAAGCCAAATGAGGCTAGATAAAGATGAACAGATTGGGTTGGTCTATATTGAAAGAGTCCTAAGCCCTGGACTTTATTTCTTCCACCATTATCTATTGAGAACCTATCATTAAAAGGCCCTGAGCAGGAAGATGTGACCTCATAAAGGACAGGGCAGCTGCACAGATCTTTACAAATAAGAAATCAACTTTGATTTCAAAGACTGTGGGTTGTAAAGAGAGCACCATTCTTTTTATGTTTTGTTAGCATTTGGCATGAAGTCAGAAATTAGCAAGTAAATCCTGCCAAAATAGTTGACAGGCACTTCACTCACCGTTTCAGAGGATTGAGGGTTTGAAGTATAGACATTACACTTCTCCATATAGTTCTGTAGTTCACTCTTGTCACCCTGCTTTCCCTGGGCTAATTGAAGGTTGCATCTGAGCTTTCCCAGGGTCATCTGATGCAAGTTTACTTATGCAGGCAATTAAATTATGCTGCACTCCCCAGAATCCAGGCTCAGTGCCAGAATCCATAAGACAGGTAAGTTGAATGGGGGAGAATTGGCCAAGTTTTGAAAAGTGCATTAAAGCTATAATGTTCAGGTGTTTGTATTTTCAGCTGTCAGTATTGAAAGTGCTTAGTCTCATTTATTTATTTTAGTTTGTCATGTCTTTAGGAATACTGAATTTTGCCATCTTTCTTTTGTAAGTATGGATTGAATCAGCCCCGCAGTACTGGTTCAGGAGAAGAGACCTTGCAGTGGTCCTCATTGTGTCACATTGTCATAAGATGGTGTCTGATTCATTGACTGTTGCTGTAACAGAATTCCTGAAATCGGGTAATTTATTAAAAAGGAAGTTATTTTGGCTTTTGGTTCTGGAGGATGGGAAGCCTAAGAACATGGTGCTGACATCTGCTCATTTTCTCATGAGGATCTTGTGCTGCTTCAACCCATGGCAGAAAGCGAAGAGGGAACACAAGGGGCAGCCTTGCTTTGTAACAACCCACTTTAGGTGACTAATCCAGGGCCAAGAGGAGAGAACTCACTCTTGAAGCAAAGACATTAATCCCTCTTAATGACCTAATCACCTCTTAAAGGCCCATCTCCCTACAGTGCTATAATGGCAATCAGGTGTCAAACAAGAGCTTTAGGGGGACAAACGATGTTCACACCACAGCCGAAGGTCATAGAAGATGAAGACAGCAAGCATGACCTCTGAAGCCAGGCAACCTGAATTCAATCTTGGGCTGTTTATAAGATGGTTTTCCTTGAGCAGATGACATACCCCTTCTGTGCTTTGGTTCCTTATAAGTTTGTGCAAATTGTTAGTTAGAACAGGGTCTGTATTTGGAAGTGCCATGGAAGTGCCTGCCAAACTGTTCACCCTCCATAGGGAGTCCTTAAGCAACCCTGTGGCTGACTGCTTCCCAGCTGCCTCCTCCAACTGTGAGGAGGGTGGGACCTGCAGAGGCAGACAGTTTGGCCTATGTCTAGGCTGCCCTGCAAGGAAGAGCCTACAAGGGATACTAAAAGTATCTTTTCAGCTCTTCAGATCCTTTCACACCATCCTTCAGAGTCTCGAAACAACCCAACAAGGGCTGCTTTATTTTCTATATCATGGAAAGAAAATTTGGCTCAGAGATATTAACTGATGTGTTCCAAGTGACATGTCCAATTAGTAGTTGGGAACCAAGCTACTATTGGAGGACACTGTTTTTTTTTTTTTTTTAAGAGGTTAAAAAGCTTCTTCAGAAGCTAATTCAGGTTCTCTATGCCTTATATAAATTAGTAGTTAGACAAGACTCCATCAACCAGACCTCTTTGAATCCAGGGTCAAGAACAACATGAATGAGTGGAACAGCCTGCAGCTTCCTGTTGCCTGGAGCTTTTTCTGGTGGACCCAACAGGAAAGAATTAACTGCATACTTCTGTCTTAGTTTTCCCATTTCTCATTTTATGGGCCTTTTACTCCTTACTGCTGACCTTTTCTCTATTTCTCTGATTGTGACATTGTACCCTGGAGGGAGGAAGGGTAAAGAAATGAGGCTCACTTCTCAATGTATTTCCACACGGAGTAAGTTTTATAAAGAAGCACACACACACATACACACACACACACACACACACACACACTTGACATTGGAAGAGGTTAAAGCATCAGTTAAAGTGACATATTTGAGTTGTCAGGGTGTCTTTGTTCTTCTCCAAGTCCACAAACAACAGAATCTCAGCTCCATTCCCACTTGAAAGAGCAGGAGACATGAATTCCTGAAACACTTCTGGAAGCTGCTGAACTGTCTGTACTATTCTGCAGTTCTAAAATAATAAGCTGCAAATATATTTGGGTGCATTTAAAAATATTACTTTGATTAAAAACTACATGAGGTGTCTTAAGATGAACATACTTCTTCATGCTTGGCAGTGACCATGGTGCAGGACATAGAAAGGAAGAATCCTGACCTAGATGTTTTGGTTGGCAGTGTAGTGTGACTTACCAGCTGTGCAGCTACTGGAATGTTCTTGAGCAGCTATGGGCAAATGTGAGCTGAGTTGACTCAACAGTTCTTTCCTGAGAAGGGGAAAGTCCATTGCAGTAATTTGATGATACTAAAATGCTAAAGAACCAGAAGTAACAGTGTAAGAAGTAGGACAGAGGCCAAACACAAGAATCTGACATCCCTTTAAGGCCTACACCCTCTCGTGGCCACTTAAGTTCAACTGTTTCCCTCTGCACCTGTACACAAGCCCAGGTGAGTCACATTCCTGGCGTATCTCTTACCCTGTGCGGTGAGTTGAAAGGTGTTCCACCAGAAGATCCACCTACATATTAATCCCCAGAACCTGTGAATCTTATTTGGAAACAGGGCCTTTGCAAGTGTCGTTAACTTATGGATCTTGAGGGCGTTCTGGATTATCTAGGTAGGCCCTAAATTTATTGACAAGTCTTGTAAGAAATATGCACAGTAGAAAATGAACACAGAGGAGAAGGTGGTGTGAAGATGTTGGAGGCAGAGGTCATCTGCAGTGCCAGCTACAGGCTTGGGAATCCCACAGAATGCCAAGAGTCACCAGAAACTGCAAGAATCGAGGAACAAAGTCTCCCCAGATCCTGCAAAGGGAGCACAGTTCTCCAACACCTTGTTGTTAAGATTTTTGGCCTCCAGAACTATTAATAAACTGCTGTTGTCTTAAACCACCAAGTTTCTGGTCATTCGTCAGGGTAGCCTCGGGAATTGGACACTACTACTTACTTTGTGTCCGTTTTTCTGAGTCCTAACTCAAACCCTAAGGGGGGCGTAGCCTTGAGAATTGTGCCCTTCTGCGCTCCAGCAGCAGCTTTGTTTCAATCTTCCATTCAGCACTTACAAATTTCAACTCGTGATGTCTTTTTATTTTTAATGTTTACTAACTTCTTCAGCACTTGGGTTTACATCTTTCTGTCTCTAAGGCTGAGCTTTAGACCTTCAAGTAGGGACTGCCCCCTTAAGGAGGCAAACTGGACTGTACCAGACCTAATGCTAAAGCCATAAATCCTTCTTTGATATATAAGGTTCTGCTAGATCTTGACCTTTCACTAGGTTCTCATCATGAGAACCAGTTATTTGCCGAGTTCTGTACAAACAAATCACTGGTGATTTGGAAGAAAGATAAGGAAGGGTTCATTGTACTGAACTTTCGCCACCTACACATAATCATGTATGCATTATCATCCAGAATGTGTCTACTTTGATTGCAAAGTTCAGCTCTGGGAAAGAAGTTTTGAGCACGCTGCAACAGAGAACACTTATCAGCTGGTCCACCAAGGGAGTGGGTTTTCTTGGTCCTGAGAGCCCTGTAATTGGAGTATGAAAATGTGTTTTATCAGAATACAAAGTCTGTATTTTGCTCCAGTGCTCAGACACCAAAGGGTAGGGCCCTACAATATGCCACTAAAAGATTCTATTTTATTTTTAATAAAGGTATTAAAGGTAAAATATTAAAACAGTGTTAGAAGATATAAAAAGCAAAAATATCCCCATCTTCTCACTCTGGCCCCAGTCCCATTCACACAGGTATTGGGATTGGTGAGTCCCCTTCTCCATGGGGCATATGCCTAGGTGTGGTGCATTGGTCCAGACTTTCCTGCACAGGCAGGTGCCCCTGTGGAAACGAGTCAGTCTTAGGGCTCCCGGAGCGGGTGGGAGGGCAGAGTTGGAGTCAGAGGCCTTGGAATTCTGGCTTTCAGAAACCCCTCACCTAAGTCTGTGGTCCAAAGCAAATAATTTTGCCTGGATTACTCATTTCTAAAATGAAAAAGCTGGATAGATGACTTATATATCTCTTTCAAACTCTGAGGTTCAAAACAAATATTCCATGACTCTGGAGGACAAAACCAATCATCACAGTATACCTTGAAGTGAGAAACAATCCAGAAGAGCCCCTTGGGTCCCTTGGGTGGACAACATTTTCCTGTCATTGTCATCTTATTGAGAGAGAGGTTTGTTCGACTGTGGAGAGAGTTGGGCTGGGTGGGGCTGACAAGGGTAGATGGCCCTGGAGGGATCCACTGAGTCCATGTACTTTGGAGGTGATCTGTCCAGAGTGCACGTTTGGCTGAGAGGTTCTCTGTGTGGTCCAGACCTTGACCATGGATGGGTATGGGTTCTACCACTTAATCATTAGTAATCTTGAGCGAAGTACTTTGGAACTTCAGTGTTCTCATCTGTAAAATGGGGATAATAATACTCTCATTGTAGAATCCCCACAGAGACACATAGAAAATGTTCAATAAGTCATAGT
The DNA here is from genome assembly GCF_902686445.1 of Sciurus carolinensis. Taxonomy (NCBI): domain Eukaryota; kingdom Metazoa; phylum Chordata; class Mammalia; order Rodentia; family Sciuridae; genus Sciurus; species Sciurus carolinensis. The sequence continues at coordinate 84,360,766 of NC_062220.1, read as the reverse complement.
CATTCTTTTTAATACTATCACCACTCCCATAATCACAACTATAGAGACCCCACCACCACCATGGTGGGCTATGTGGCCACCAGAAGGAGTGGCATTCACAGGTTGGAGGTCTCCACCTTTAGCAGAAGATACCACTCTTCAGAGGACCCTGTGATGGAGCAAGTACATAGAAGAGGCTGTTCATAGGCTTAAGGGACTAGATACTATTAGGGGAATATTTAACAATTGAATAACCTCCAGATATATCTGAGGAACCTAAAAAAGTACCAATGTAATTATAGTCATAAATGCTGAGTAAGTCATCGACAGGGTAGAAATAGTCATTATAAGTGTGATAAAATTTTTAAATTAATATTATTTTAATTATAAAACCATCTATGGTCAAGGCAGTTGCAGTAAGCATTTTTTCTTTTATTTGGAAACCCAAGATGGGAATGACCTCAGGTGGAACTCTGTGAAAGCTGACAACTCACGTTCCCCCCCCCCATTGTCATTATCCTTGACAATGATATTTGGCAATGATTCCTTCTCCCTCTCCCATGCTTTCTCAAGACTTTTCCCAAAGACTGAGTTCATATTCTTGCATTACATAAGTAATTAAGGCACTAGTGTTTGTGGTGTGTGACTGATCAAGGAAGAACACTGGAAATACTTTGGGACCTGGGTCTTCTGGATCTTTGCTTCCCCTGCCCTGGTGTGAGGATGGGGAGCCACATCTCTGTGCATAAGGGAGAGGAAGGACAGTAACTCTTGGCACATGGTGGCCACAGGGCCTTCAGAATCTGAGCAGGCTCTTCATTGCTTAGTGTCCTCTCTTGGATCTTCTCACTTAGATCCTAAAGTCAGAGATTGTACCCAAGTTTACTACACTGAAGCTAATGCTGCTGTTTGATATGTTAGGAGTTTATGGGAGAATATTTTAAATGAATCTCACAGCTCACTTATTCTGACCTACCTCCCAATTTTGAAATGCCCCTGTGTGCCTCTGCAAGGTGGCCATCAGCATCAATAGAACACTCCAGTAATTAGAGAATTTGTTCTTTCAGAGAGCAGCCATGTCCTTTTTGCCATTTTTCACTTCATTGATTACTAGATAATCAGACAGTTTGTCCCTTATGCAGAGCTGGAATCCCACCTATGATCCTGATTTTGTCCTTGGAGTCTAAGTCAAATTCCAATTCTTTAGGATAGACTGGTCTTCTGGAATGTGTTTACGCTCAGTGGGCTTTGGATACAGGGGCAGATGCAGAATCTCAGCATGCCTCCCCAACACCTCTGAATGGAGATGTGCATGTGATGTCCAGGTGATTTGGATGCACAAATTGCAGCTTGAGAAGCACTCAATTTCACCTCATACACTACTCTTCCCCACAAGAGTTTTTTTTCCTTCTTCTTTTAAATTGCTTATACTATCAGGCCTGCTGCTGGTCAAAACATCTTAGTTGAGAAAAAAGCATTTAATAGGCAACACCATCACCTCTCAGTGATTGAAATCTAAGAACAGACTTGGTCTGACATTTAAGTTCTGTTAATTGATAATTTATTGACAAGTATTTCCATGTGCCAATTGTACAATCACAAAAGGGAATATTTATGATCTTTAGCCTTTCTTGATAGGCTTTACAAGATCACAAATGCCTTTGAAATCTTTCAAAACAGATTAAATTATGCTCCATGTGATTTAATGCTGAGTATAGCCTTGTGATTTTAAAAAAACCTAACAGATCAAGCAATTAGAACAACCCATTCTCTAGTCATGCCAGATAGAGACAGCTACAAACTTCCCTCCCAACAGTTTCCAGCTGCAGAAGAATGAAATTTTAAATCGTTTTCTATTTCTGACATCACTGCAAGGGCAGCAACTGAAAATTCAGCATTTGAAAGGTGCCTAGGAGCTGCACACTGTGCAAACAGCTGTGCTGGAGGGAAGTGCTTTCAATTCGTGCACTCAGCAATATGGAAATGAACTTGGCCAGCTCGTGAGTATGAATAAATACTTAGCTGTCTTCCCAACCACAAAGCAGCTTTCTATCTTTGGCACTTTTTAGACATTCAGTAAAACAGACTGAATTTAATGCCAGATGACAGGGCCAAGCAAAAACCTTAAAGCTGCTTCCCCCATCCCCCGTCATATTTCTCTCTCCCATCTGATTTTCATGATGACCTTTCAGCCTGACTCCCACATCATAGGACGTCGGCCCAGCTGCCTTGGGCTGTCAGCAAGGCCTTGATGTCTAAGGTGGCCCATGCCCACCCTTCATGGTGTTTCAGGATTTTCAACTCAAGGTGCATCTTCTACTCCCAGGCCACCAGGTTTGTGGAGGACAACAGGAGCCGCTCACCTGTTAGCAAGAGATACCTGCATCTCTTTTTTATATTTTTTATTTTTTCTGTCCTGAGGTTCAGCTCATTTAATGCCTTATTAAAATCTGACACCCTGTCGGGCGCTTTTTATTCCCCCCATCCTCAGACTCATTCAGTAAATATTTATCATATGTGGGTCATATTTTCCAGGTAATAAGATTATAATGAATAAAGACAGATGATAATGAATAATGCATGGGACCCACATTCTCAGGGAGGCAGACAGTGCAAGCAGGTTTGTGTTAATGCTGACCATCATCAGGAATGAGGGCATTTCTCCTGGGAGGAGGAGATTTGAGGCTAAATAAGAATTCACTGGACTGAGATAGAGTTGGGGCAGGCTTTGTAGATTTAAAGAGTGCATGAGGGAAGACTTGGCAGTGTTTGAATATATGGGCTAGCTTCCCGCCCCTGTGCAGTAGGACCACAGGACAGGAGACATAGGAGCTCTGAGCAGGATCCCAGACCTTATTTTCTTCTTCCCACAGGGTACTGCTTTTTAACTCCTATCAGTGGTTTGAGGGTCTTGGCCACTTCCTGGATTACCCCACTACTATCCCCCTGCTGCATAGGATTCACTCCTTGTTCATCATCAGAACATACATGCTCAAACCACAGTAAAGATGCAGCATGCTAGAATATATAGTAGAGTGATTAAAAATGTAGTTTCTGCAGTCAGGTGGCTAAAATACTTGGTAGATTTCTTGCATCGGAGAGATCATCTAATTCTTTTCCTTAGTTTCCACATTCAAAAAATAAGAATACTAATAAATCTAACCTTGAAGGATTATTCAGGGATTAAGCATGATAATCCAAGCATGGCATTAACACACTGTCTAACATAATATATACTTAACATTTAGCCATTATACTTGCTTCACTAATTCTTTCAATATGTTTATTAATAGCTACTGTGCAGTATTTTAGGAAGTAAACAAGACAAATTTTCCTGCTTTCATCGAACTAGAAAGTTTTCTCTAATCATTTTATCTTATTATTATTTATGTATTATTTCAAACAACCCCCCTGGATAGTATTTCCTGAGGCACTATTTTGTGTTTTAAAAAGCATGCTATACAGAATTGAGGATACTGCTTTATACCTCCTTGTAAGTTAACTACCTAGTGCCATTTACTTCATTTGAGAATTGAATTTATTTTCTTGGTTGAAGACAAGAAAAAGTAATAAACTGGGAGAATTCTCCAAGTTCCTTTAACATATAGAAGACTTTTCTGAGATTCTAAGCAAATTGAAAAGATGGTCCCGCTGATAATTTAAAAAGAAAAGACCAAAGCACTGGGGATACAAATGAAAAAAAAAAAAAAAGATTATGAGTTAATTAAATGCTAAATTACCTGGTAATGGACAACAGTACTACTGTTATTTACAGGAATACATGACTAATGTGGTTTGGAGAATTTAGAAATTTAATTGAAGAAGGTAGAAACAGAACTAAAATTTTGAAGAATTTACTTGGGTAGAAAAGATCTCTTGATCAGACACTGAGACAATATAAGCCAGTTACAGGTGTGAAGATAAACACCATGTCACATGCATTTTCATGTTGCACAAAGGATAGGCGGCAATGGAGCCTGCAAATAAATGGTTGTGGATTTTAGAAGTGGGAAATCAATTGATGAGAGCCTGAATCAGGGTTGGACCTGGGAATAGAGAAGAAGGGACAGAAATAACAATTTGCTCTGTGCTTCCTGGCTACCATGAACTGATCAGTTTTCCTCTGCCATGTCCTTCTGCCCTGATGTTCTGCCTCCCTTTGGGCCACAGCTACCCAGTCAGCCAACCATGCACTGAACTTCTGAACCCCACGATGCTGTTATTGGCCCAAATCAAGTGGAAGTCAGAGACAAGGAGGGCCACTAATGTAGTCAGCAGAACAAAGAAGTGAGGGATGTTCTCAAGAAGAAAACGGAAGATACCTAGCATAGTGTCTGTGTGCTTTCACTCTCATGCACCCCTGGATTCATGCACCAAAGGATCAGTGGCGAAAGTGGTCATCAAAGACCTTGTCCTGAGCATTTACAGTTTTTTCCTAGTGTATTTCTCTTCCTCTAATAATGTACAACTTATTTATTTTTTTTTAAAAGAAAATACACAATATGAAGATGGAGCCAACAGGACTTAGTTATAAGAAGATATTAAAATCCTTTCAGTTTTCAAAGTGATTTCATCTACACTGTGTCCTGGCCTGGTATTCTTTCCCACAATAGCACACAGAATCGGTGCCAGTTCATCAGCATTTCTTAATCTCATCCTCCCCTTAACCATTGTCCTCTTATTATGAGCATGTCAGTGGCCACTTTGCTCTCCTCAAATGAAATTCACTACTGACTGATTTACACACACATTTTTTAAAACTCTCAACATCATGATTTTCTGTAATATAAAAGAAAATTCAAAGAATGTGGTTAATATTAAAATATATTATCCATCTGTAAAAGCCTGGACATGTTCGTGCCAGAAAACATAATGAAGTTATCAGATATTCTCATGTGTGAATGCAGACAATACAGGTGTGTGTGTTAATAATTTATATGGCACAGCCTTCAGTGATGTGGTTGGCTAAGTGGTGGGTGATGTTTGGCAAGGTTCTAAAAAAAAAAGTCAAAAAATAAAAACAAAGTATGTACGTACTCTTCCCTTAGTTATTCAGTACTTGCATTCCTGAGAATTTGGAGTGCATAAAAACCCTGCAAGAATACATTGGTGTATGTGTGAAGCAGTTCACTTCTATGCTCAAGTGATTTGAAGCTGACTTTCACATACAGAATGTGTGAGAGTACTTTGGAAAGGCAGATGGGGGACAACTTTTTCATTGTGCGAGACTGAGGCATGGTGGGATGTCTTACTTTGTCTCCTGGCTCACAGCCACTAAATGCCAGACATTTCCCTAACACTGTGACAGCCACAAGTGCTCCAGGATTCCACAGACCCAGGGGAGCAGCCCCAGCCCACTGAGAACCCCTGGGGGACTGGAGATTGGCTCTCAGGTGTGAGCCACCAATTCAAGAATGGTGACACATAAGCCAGCAGAGGGTAGCGGGTGGGAGGATTTGGATGTGGAGCCCAGGAAAGGAGTTGGCTGTAGCACTTTCTCTCTTTCCCAGCCAAGGGGAGCCTTCACTTTCTTAAATACTGCAAATTTGGCTTTTCCAACCTGGCAGCAGTTTCAAGTTCTGCGCCCAGGTGGAAGATGAAATGAGAAAAAAAAATGACATTTTGTAAGGAAAAAAAAATGAAGCAAACCTTTTTTTGACTTATTTATGTTGAAGGCCACCAAACTTGCCCTAATTTCCTGCTCTCCGTGTTGGCTTACCAGGAGAAATGTACTGTGTCTCAAGAATTCAGGGGCACTCTAGTTCTCACGTGAATCTTTGAAACTGTTTTGAAATTTAATTCTTGTTTTCCTTTAAACTACAGGTATGATTTCATCCCCCGCCCCCAACCCTTTGTGAAGTATGCAGTGACAGCTAATCCCCTTGGCATTTGCACTATGCCCAATGGGAGGCATTGAGCAGATGTGCATGATTGCTTAGTATTAGCACTCAGCAGGCTGCCTTCTGCTCAGCAGTCTTCAGACAAATCCAAAGGGCTTGATCCACTTAGAGTACTTTACAGAGGATTTGGAGCCTTCAATTTATATTTAATAACAGCGCCTCTTTCACAAATATGGGAATGTTGTATCTAATTTGTAAATAGTCATTTGGCCCATGGATAGTGTGCACACTTCAAGTTCATGCCAAATTATAACATTCCAAGAACATGAATCTATTGGCAACCTTACTCTAGGACCAAGATTATTGACTTGCCATCAGATCCCTTCTATTCATAGGATAGCAGGTTAGAATGAGAAAATCAGAAGTAAACTAGACCTTTTATACTCTCAAGGAGCCTTTTGTACTGAAGGAATGATAAACTTCATATATATTATCATAAGTGAGTAGAAAGCCATTGGAAAGGAAGATGGCACTTTGATGGAGTCTCTTATCAACTCTGGAGAAGGTAGAATTTTTTAATTTAGGAATCTTAAATATTCATTAACATTTAGACAGGCAAAACACTTTAATTTTGAGCAGTGGCTTTCTGAGCTAAAATATATGCAAGCAGAAATTTTTGTGGTTTTATGTGGTAAGGTGGCTTCCCATCACTTAATGATATGCTGTCTCCAGTTATTGTCTGGATGTAATTAAGTGACTTTGAATAACTGGTACTAATTGCTATAAAGAAATCTCATTCAATGTCGCTACCTTTCTGGAAAAAAAATTCTCTAAATTGAAAGCTGAATTGTTTTTTCTTTTTTGCATCAAAGAAATTCCTTTCGTAGCTCCAGATTCTTGGAGACCTCTCTGGCATTTCAAAACTCTGGAATGTACCTTTAGCTCCATTCATATAGAAAGGCGCTTAGGTCTGTCAGGATCATTAGAGAAAGAGCTCAGTTGCTAATGTAGGAAAGAATTCATGTTACAGAGCAAATATTGGACTTGAGGGCAACTGTGAAAATGAGCCACTGAGGACTTCTGTGTCCATGCCGGCTCTGTTAGACCATCTGTGTCCAGGCACCTGAACCTAACTGCCTTTGCTCCCTGGTGCAGGTCCAGGCTTACTGTCTCTCTCCAGACACCTCTGGCCTCTGCCTGGAGGCTGGAGCTTGGACTCAGAGCACGGTAGTCAATGTGAAATCTTGGCCAGGTGGAACAGGACTTGGAACTGATCTAGGTGGTAGTTACTGAACGTATGTGTGTGTAAATTCATCAAATTATACTCTTAAGATGTGTGTATTTCATGTACACTATATCCCAATAAAAAGCATAAATAATAATTGTAAAAATCAACTATCTCAGTGACTGTGTTATTACTGATTTTGGTTTTTTTAAGACTTCTTAGTGTTTTTTAAAATTAAAGTTTGTTTTCAATTAGTTGAAATAACCTAAATAACCAATAGTGGAAGGTTAATTGCAACAACTATTTGTACCTCTTCAACTATAAATGACTCAAAAAAAGGTAAGTTTTGAAACAAAAGAAAAAGAAAAAATTTATTTCTGGAAAAATAGGGTGTAAATACTTGTTGCCAAACCATCTGTTTGATGCTTCAATATTTCTGTTACTTAAATATTCAAATTTGACGATAATTGATTATCAACTAAATCATTAATTTCAGTCAAATTATCATGCTTACTAACTTGAATCCATCTTATACTTTTTGGCCATTTCTTAAGCCAACCCTAACACACACACACACACCCCGCTCCCACCCTGATGCCTGTAGCTTCTGGTTAACATGTAGACCGGAATCTAGTGAGTGAACAGTAATTGTGTGCTGATGTCAAGATGAACAAAAATAGAACTTGCAGTAAAATCTTTCCCTTTAGCTGTGGTTGTCAAGGTTCAAACACAAAAAAAGAGAAAGAAACATTCCCTTCTAAAAGAGGACTTTAAAAACATTGAATTCAATACCACTGAATGATAGCATTAAATCTTTACAGTCCAGGGACTGTATAGAAATTAAGTTTGAATTTTTTCTTCCCAACAAACACAGCCAGGCTCATCTTTGATGGATTTTCTGATTGTATGAAATGCTTCTTTGTGTTACTATGTTTTTAAAGATAGATATTTAGCATGGACTCTTTTGTTGGAACAGGACAGCTGGGAAGTGGTGGAAGGACTGAGAGGGGAGATGAATTACACCCAGGAGCCACCAGTTCAGAAAGGATTTTTGCTGAAAAAGAGGAAATGGCCCTTAAAAGGCTGGCACAAGGTAGGACATTGGCCCCATCCTCTCCTTTATATGTACCCACACTACCCCACTGAGCACCCAGTTCTGGGCACTTAAACATTTGATTTGAAGTTGAAATTTGAGACCAAGAGAGGCATGCTTCAGTGGAACATCTCAATGAATTGCACTTTCTTTCTCCAGAGATTTTTCTACCTGGACAAAGGAATCTTGAAATATGCCAAGAGCCAAACCGATGTAAGTCTTCTCATTGGTTCAGCATGCCACTGAAGAATTCTGCAGGGGCATTCATTGTCATCTCAGGGGTGAGAATGTGTACCGATGAGGATCACAGTGTCCTGATCTGGAAACCAGAGGGCAGTAGTTTCTCCAGGAGGAATAGAGGTGCCAGATCCCGGCTGTCTTAGCTCTGAGTTCTAGGTGGGCTCAGTTCCCCTGCCAAGTGGAGGTCAGGGACTCCTCTAACACCCTGCCAGGTCTCCATGGATCTGTTCTGATCTTAGGGCTATTCTGAAGGGTTTTCCAAGTGGGAAAGGACATCCTACGACTAATAATGAAACCCAGCACAATTGGCATTCCCACTGTTACAGTAACTGAAGGTCCTGGCAGAAAAGGCCCTGGCCAACAAGACGTTCCTTTTGAAAGTAACACTAGGCAGTCAGCACATGAGGGCTCTAAATGGCCAATTGATCTGCCCCCGAGGGTTCTTTTCTCTGCCATTCCTCTGATCCCAGCCTCCCTTAGCCTCCTGTCCATCCTCTTCCTTTTAAGTCCCTTCTAAAGGAATGTGGACACCAGGCATTAATTCAGTTGAAGCCAGTGCAGTAAAAAGGTTCATTCCTTGTCATGGGAGTCAAGCCTTGGGGTTTTCGTTCTTGTTTCCTCACACACTGGCTATGTAAGCTACTTGTTACCTAACCTCTCTGCCCCTCAGTCTTCTCCTCTCTGGAACATGGAGGGTGCTTCCTACCTCACAGAGTGCAGAAGACAGCATGTGCTCAGTGCCAAATACGGTGTTGGCTCTCATGGGTGCTCCATCACTGGTAGTGTTTGTGCTAGTTAGTAGAAGTGGAAGGTGAGGGGAAAGGAGGAGAGAGTGGGGAATGTTACTATTACTTATAACACCCTGATTCTCAAGTGACCCTTTTCATGGTCTGCAGATAGAGAGGGAGAAGCTGCATGGCTGCATTGACGTGGGGCTCTCGGTGATGTCTGTAAAGAAGTCATCCAAGTGCATCGATCTTGACACAGAGGAGCACATCTACCATCTGAAGGTGAGGCTGCTTTCCAAGTGTTTTATTCCACTGTTCCACTGTGCAGAATCCTTTTGGTTTTTTTGTCCTTTTTTTTTTTGACACAGGGTCTTACTGTGTTGCTTAGGCTACCTTGAACTTCTGGACTTAAGTGATCCTCCTGCCTCAGTCTCCCAAGTAGCTGGACCCACAGGTGTGCACCACTGCACCCAGCAAGGTTGTGCAGAGTCCCTTTATACTGAGGAGGGTTTGTCAGTCATTCTACAGTTAGTGATGCCTTTGGATATTCAGCCAACATTTGGATATTCATCACCAAAATGTTCCTAATGGACACTATTGATATCAGGATTGGATAGTTCTCCATTGTGCAAAACTTTAACACTGCTTGTAGGGTTAGCGTTCTTCTTATCTTATCCTTCAAATACCACCCCACCCCCTCAGTAACTGTGCAGTAATCAATAACAAAAAATCATGTTTCCAAATCACCTCTCCTTCTGCAGCACCATCCTGAATAAAGAACCATTTTCCGTAGGTTAAAATATGTTGCCCAAAATATAATACTTAACCCGTGGAGCCCTATCTTACAACTTCAGCTAATTTTATAGGAACCCCTTTAAAATTCTCATGCTATAGTGAAATGTTAGACATGTTTTGAAGGGTGAGTCTCAAAGCTTTTTACCTTCTTTTCTCTCCCCTACAAGTGGTATAGATAGTTAAAGCATGAAGAATGAGATCCAGAACTGGTTAGATCCTGACATGGCTGCTTACTAGCTGTTGAAGTTTGGCCAATTAATCTCTGAAAGTCTCAGTTTTCTTACCTAAAAAAAAAAAAAAGGAAATAAAAAGTTTTATAGTGCTCATCCTCTAGGGCTACATTTTTTTTTTTTTTTTTTTTTTTTGCGGTGCTGGGGATTGAACCCAGGGCCTTGTGCTTGCAAGGCAGGGACTCTACTAGGGCTACATATTAAAAACCTGGCATAATGTCTGGCCCACAGTAAGCTCAACAAGTTTAGTTACTATTTTTGATAATAAGGTGGAAACAGTATTAGAAGTTGAAAAAATACTAAAACCTTTCTTACTTGGCCAAATTACTTGGGATTTGGGGGAACAGGAGCTGAAGATTAGAGAAATAAGAGTACAAGATTATACTCTTATATAAGTACTAGAAAAGTAAATAAACAATAAATAAATAAATACAATAAATAAATAAATAAATAAATAAATAAATAAACAGGTGCTCATGTGTCCCTGACCTCTCCAGCATGTGCATGATGAGCAACATGGGCCTAACACATGCATGTGGTTGATTGACTGGGTGAGACCGTCCAGTGTGCACCCTGTCCCCTAGCCTCACCCTGAACCTCTGGGTTAGCTCGCTGAAAAGCAGAGTTTCTCAACGTCAGCACTGTTGACTTTGTGGGCTGGATGAATCTTTATTGTGGGGCTGTCCTGGGCATCGCCACTTGTTTAACCCACTAGATGCTGATGGCACCCTTCTCAGTGTGACAACCAAAAATATCTCCCAATAGTCCCAAGTGTCCCCTGGGGATGAAATTACCCCTGCTTGCAAATAATTAATGTGAAGTAATTGGGGGAATGACCTAGAATTTGGGGGGGAAAAAGTATAGGATAAATATTAACCCCAAACCTACCCCAAACCCCATTTAGTGGTCAAACTCTAGTAGAAAGTTTAGTTTATTTTTCCTTATACTTCCAGTTACTCTTTGTTCTGTGTTTTGACATTGTCAGGAAATATTAGGTTCTTGTTTATTTACTTTTCTAGTTAATAGAATAGAAATAATTATTAATTCCTCATTTTTAAGAGTTCAAATGTCTTAAGATATAATTGAATACTAATATGATAAAACTAAATTTCATAGTTCTCTGCGTGATTCACTTTTGGTTCTGTCTGGTTTCTTGTTCTTTCTTCTGAACATCAGCTGTGGGGGTGAGTGTTGGTTAGTGTAGTTATCTGAGGGTTCTAGTTAATAGCTTCAAAGTCAGGCCCTCCAGTCCCACCCTTTCATTTTATAGGCCAGGGGTCTGGGCAGCAGAGAGGTTACAGGACTGTCTTCCCACAGTCCTAGAACTACTGGAGGGACTGGAAGAGAACCATGGTCAGCTTTTTAATACAGTGCTTTCAGTGCTTTTATTCTTCTCTCTTGTTTAATCAAAGATGAGTCACAACGAGCACTCTGAGCATTGATTTTTAAGGGCCTCTGAGAGTACATCAGTGCAAGGATGACAAAAGATTCTCATAAAACTTCTCTTAACCACATCTGGGAAATGAAATGCACTTCAGGAACATAAGCTAGAGGAGACACATAGCTGGGCGTCTGTGTGTGTTGCTTCCTTCTGTAAAGGACACATGGGAGCCTTGGGTCCTGCAGGTGCTGCTCCTCATCCACACGGAAGCCGACCTGACAGTTTTTTGATGGATGGTGGCCCTGATGTCTATTTGCACACCTTGTTCTCAGCTGTAGCATTAGGAAAGATTTTCACAGGATTGACTAGATTTTTAATCTTGGAAGTTAACCTACCAGGCATCCCTTTGGGTTATTTTAATTTGCAGCTTCATGAGTATCTGTGTCCTTATATGTAGGTATTTATAATTTTTCACCTTTGAAAATATTAATATACTCTCTCACACAAATATTGACTTTCAAGAAATATCTATGGTACATAGGTGCTTGCTGTATTCTTTCTAGCATTTTTATGAACATTCAAAATGTCTTCTAGTAAAAATGATGAATTACATTCTTCACAGGAATTAAAAGTTGATAGTCACTCATCTAGGGAAAGAATGACTAAATGTGTATATAATGATGGTTATGCTTTATAACACTTTATCAGATAGTTTTCTTTATCTGAATGGGAAAAAATATTCTTTTAAGGAACCTTCACATTCATTAACATAACCTTCTCAGCAGTACCTCCATTGTCAGAGTAGAAGAACAAGGTTAAATATTTTAGAAAGAATTTACTAATTCATTCCAGTTCAGAGAAGATCAATCTGAAAAGTCTGAATTATAAAAGAGTTTAGAAAGACATATGATGCCAATAATATTCAGAGAGGATAGGAGAATTTGGAACTAAAGAATTAGAATTGCTATAAGAGACAAAAATTTCGGTTTATTTGTTGTTTAATACAACTAGTACTGTTTAGTTCCTTTAAAATAGCATAACAAATCTGGCACAGTGGCACACCTCTAATCCCAGTGACTTGGGAGGCTGAGGCAGGAGGATTATAAGTTTGAAGCTAGACCCTGTCTCAAAATAAAAAAAACAACATAAAAAGGACTGGGGATGTAGCTCAGTGGTAGAGAACCCTGGGTTTAATCTCTAGTACCTAAAAAAAAAAAAAAAAAAAAACCATATATATGAAATATATATAATTTATATATAATTTATATGAAATATATATAAAAATATAAAAAATATATACATATACATGTGTGTATATATAACAACAATTGGACCCTCTCCAAGAAAACCTAAATATATTCTTTATGAGGACAAGTTTTACTATTTCCTCCTCCAACTTCTTCCCATGAACCCCAACAAATATAAAGTCAATAGAGGCTATTTCTACATGTGCCCAATTAAAAAGAGCATGTGATCAGTGACTTCAGTTTGATGAATAATTTTTCCCTTTTAGCAAGGAACTATCTGGTTTCTTCCTTTCAATTAAACTCATTCTAGGTGAAGTCAGAAGAAATCTTTGATGAGTGGGTATCCAAACTTCGTCACCACAGAATGTATCGCCAGAATGAAATTGCCATGTTTCCACGTGAAGTTAATCACTTTTTCCCAGGGTCAACCGTCACAGATTCTGCACCTGGGACATTTGATTCCATTTCTAGTAGAAAGGTAATAAGTGTTTTGACAATAATAAGCACGAAAGGGGGTCAGCTTTGAAGAGGAAAGCCCATCTCTAAGAGCTGAGTCTCAGGAAGAGTTTGAGAGCAAGAACAGGAAAGTTTGGTTGCCCAATGAGTCAGAATCTGGATGAGATGAGCATCTGTTAAAGGTGGGAGAGTATATAAGGAGACATTCAATACCCTAGAACACTGTAGCATTCTTTTGACCAGTTTAACCTTGGCTTTCTTACTGGTTGTAAAATGTACAGTCACATAGAATTGCAGAATATTTTTAAACATTTGTATTATTACTTTGGCATTATGATTTGACAAAAGAAAAAAAAAATAAGGACCATCAACTGAGGCCTTATAGCATGGTATGGCCAAGCTGGGGTGACAGCCAAAGATGTAAGGGACTCCTGTGGAATGTTTTACTAGAAGCTTCTTCCCATTGTAGGCAGATGGTGTCCACAATCAACTAACCCACTCTATTATCCTTTACCCTAAAGTGTCCCTATTGGACTCTGTTTTCATTTATAATGTGCTCTTGTCATCTGTGGAACAGCGTAGCAGTATATCAAAGCAGAATTCATTTCAAACTGGAAGCAATTTATCATTTTCTTGTGGTGGTGAGACACGAGTTCCCTTATGGCTACAGTCTTCAGAGGACATGGAAAAATGCTCAAAAGGTAAGTGACCAGAAACCTCAGCTTCTTTCTGTCATGACTGAACTGATGCTGGTTTGTTTACCCTCAGATGAATTTGTGACCCTCCCACCTCTCTTCATTTGCTCGCATATTCTGCTAATTAGGCTTGCACTCATTACCAACAAAAGACACTTTCGTTGCAGAGCTTTCTATCTTTGCCTGGGTTTGCTTTTCTAGTCTTTTAAGTACAGAGGCTGATTTCCACCTGGGCCCATGAATCCCAGTCTCCAGGGGTTTGGACTGAACAATGCTTTTTTTTTTTTTTTTTTTAAGTGCCAAAAATGGTTCTGATGCACCCTTAAGATTAAGAATCAGTGTTCCAGAGGTACATGGGTGGCCAGATGGAGAGCCCCACAGTGTAGCTGTTGACTCCCTTGGCTGCACATTAGAATCACCAAGACAGTTTTAAAATGTGAGAATACCCATGCCTGCGTCTCTCTTCCAAAATTTTTCTTTAGTCTGGGGTGGGGCTCTGGTGGCACTGATTTTCCAAAGATCTTTAGGTGATTTTGATAAGGAGCCAAGGTTGAACATTCCTACCACAATGAATCTCAGTGTTTTTAACTTTAATTAACTGAGACTTACCCAGGGTACTAAAAAAAATGATCGCCATTGGAACTGGGAAGGTTCTGATTTAATTGTCTAGGGGGTAGGACTTGTACATATGCAATTTAAAAAAAAAATGTCTCTAGTTGGGCGTGGTGGTGCACACCTGTAATTCCAGCAACTTCTCAGGCTAAGGGAGGAGGAGGATCACAGGGCTGGAGATGTAGCTCAATGGTAAAGTGCCCCTGGGCTCAATCCCCAATACCCAAAAAAAAAAAAGAGTCTCCAGTTGATTTTAAATCCATAATTGAGAAAGATGCCAGGTGTTACCCTTGAAAATTATTTTTCATCTTATTGAATGCAGATATTATTTCTGCTGGAGTCATGGAGCCTGGAGGCTTTACCCTTCCATAAACACTATTCATCAGCTTCCCTGAGTGACATCTTGGTGAAGTGGTCCCTAAAGAGTTGCTTCTGTACCAGCAGCATGGGCCTGGCCTGGGACCTTACTAGAAGTACAGATTCTTAGGCCCATCCCAGATGCTCTGAATCAGAAACGATGCAGTGGAACCCGATAATCGGTGTCTTAACAAGTTTCCAGGTTTTTCTGATGATGCCAAAATTTAAAAGTCACTACCTTTAGACCTTGATTCTCTCAGCAGAAATATCAATAAGCATCTAGTGAACAGCTGGTTGTAGGTTCTTTTTGATCTGGTCTGAGAGTACTCTTCTATCATGTCAGGTCCATCTGCAGAAACTCTTCATTATCTTCATTCAAGTCCTTGATCATCGCATCTGTTTAATGTGTATTGAGTCCTTACAAATGGGTAGTGGCAACCTATTATTGCAGGATTAAAAATAATAATCCTGCTGTTGGCTGATTTATTTTGTTCATACTACAAACCATCTAAGTATTCTGCATGTATCAACTCATTTATCTCGAACAACTCTGTCAGCTAAATGTGTATTGATTGCCAGTTTCTAGATGAGGAAACTGAAGCACAGAGAAATAATGTCACTTGCCCCAGAGGCACAGTTCATTAAGTGGATTCAAACTAAGGCAGCCTGGTTTTTCAGATCAATGCCCTTAACTGCTGAAGTCTACAGCATGTAACAAAGGAAGTACAGTTTTCTATCTGTACAGATAGAAGCTAGGAGAACAGTGATCACAGTGATCCCTTTTGCTGGTAGAAAATTGTGAGCATTCCCCTTTTCCTCCCCCACAGACCTGGCACACTGTCATGCTTACTTGGTGGAAATGAGCCAGCTTCTACAAAGTATGGACGTCCTGCATCGGACATACTCAGCGCCTGCCATCAATGCCATCCAGGTTAGCTCAAGCCCTCCTCTGTTTGCCCACTGGCTTCTGCTTTCCTTTCTCTTCCCCAACCTTTGACTAACAATGGATGTTGTCTGGCCAATTGCTTGAGCCAAACTCAAGGGGATGGAAGTGGTCACTTTGCTGTTCATTTATCCCTATTGGTTTGGTGGACCTCACTGTCTGTACTCTCTTTCCTGTTTTGAAACAAAGGGTGGAGTTTTTGAAAGTCCCAAAAAGGAAAAAAGATCACACAGGAGGTGGCGGTCCAGAGCTATTGGCAAAGATGCTAAAGGAACGCTGCAGGTAACCATTGCTTCCACCCGCAGGCTGCTTTTCCTGTTGGCTCTGCATGCCATGTGCTGGGGCTACTTGGACTTAAATAGAATAGACAAGTGAATGTTCTGGAGTTGTTCTCTCCAGTACCCTGTGTAGAGAAATGAGCTCAATCACTTAGTCCTTCTGAGTAGTAGTTTAAACTTGTAATGGTTATTGGGCAGGGGAGAGAGTGTTTTCTAAGGGAAAATGGCATGAGGTTGGAGAGACTGCCACCATTTATAGGACTTTTGGTTTCCCTTTAATATTTAGCCTGTCTGCCCTCTTCCTGCTTGGTTGTGTGATTGTTTTGTGGCTGCTGTGGCTCTGAAATCACCTCTCCTGCTGAAGCTCAGTGGATTTATCATCTCTCTGAACTCAAGGGCCTCTGTCTCTGGGCTCAAGACATTGTGGGGACTCTCTCTTGCCATTTTTCTCCCAACTCCAAGTTCTCCACCAGAAGTTCACTGTGTCGTGCTAGCAGCTGTTTTTTTCTATGCACAGCTAAACCACAGGCCATGATTTGCAGCTCGACCATTACATATTAAATTACAACATTGTTAGAATAAAAATAAATCCCAAGATTTTGGATAATCTGATGTACTCTTGTATACTTTTTGGGTCAAAGCACTTTATGGGTTAAAGTTAATTTTCAAAGTAAAGAATGTTTCACACACAAACATAAGAAGCTAGTTTGTTTTGTAGAAGCCCCAGGTGCAAATAAAGAAGAGCATTTTTAAACCTGTTCACTACTAACATCCTAGTTACTAGGTGATGGTTGCTAGGAGGAAGGAAGGAGTTACTCAACGAGAAAGCCTGGCAGCTTTAGCTGTCATTTTCAACCTATAGCTTTAATACTTCTATCATTTCCAAAAGAGTACGTGATTTTTCACCTGTTTTTATTTCACAAGAATCAAGTTGCGGTGGAAAGTTTTTCCGTGAGTTTTCATTTGTTTTTCTTCTAAGTTAACACTCAGTAGGAAAGCTTCCCTATAAAATGTTCTTTCCGTAATAGGTTCCAATCTTAGAATCAAGTAAATGTTCTGAACAGTCTGCATCTGAACACAGAAATCTCTTCCTTTGGTGTCACTCAGGTCCCTAAGCCTTTTTCTGGCCCAGTAAGACTACACTCCTCCAATCCTAATCTGTCAACACTAGATTTTGGAGAAGAGAAAAATTATTCTGATGGTTCTGAAACCTCATCAGAGTTTTCTAAAATGCAGGAAGATCTGTGTCATGTTGCCCATAAAGGTAAGCAAGTTTTCCTTCTTTTTAGTGTGTTTGATGGATGTCTTCAATGCATGCCTGAAACTGGAATGTCCTTAGAGAGGGTGTCACAGTTGGTTCATTTTCTGCTCTATTAAGAGTGTGAGCAACCTAATTTATATTCAGTTCCTAATAGTTGAGGTGTATTTGCAAGTTTCTTTTTAAGCTTTTGGAAGAGACAGGGAAAGTGCTGTACAGTTGGCAGAAACCCTGAATCCAACAAACTGCAGATTGAAACTCTTTCTTTAAAAAAATTCCAGGTACAGACTTTTTTTGGTTTTCATTCCCGAAATAATGCAATATAACAACTACTTACCCAGAATTTATATTTAGTAGGTATCATAAATTATCACAAGATGCTGTAAAGTATACAGGAGGGTGTAATACTAAGATGTAAGATGGGCAATTCATATGATGCTGATGGAAGCATAAATTAGTGCTTTTCTGGAGAACAATCTGATATTATGTTCCGATCATTTTTAAAATATGCCTATCAAGCAGTTTCACTTTGAAGAGTCCATTTGTAGCAATTAGTTAACTTAAAATTTATCCAAATAAGAATATCCATTATAGCATTGTTTCATTGAATCAAAAGTTAGAAATAAGTATTCAACATCTTTAGCTATTAGAGAAATGCAGATTAAAGCCACTGATGAGATATCACTACACACCTATTAGAACAGCTATTTTTTTTTTTTTTTTTAATGCAGTACCAAATACTGGTAAGGATACACAGGAACAGAATCTCTCACACATTGCTCGGTGGTAGTGTTAAATGTTAAATGGTGCAGTGCTCTGGAAAATAGTTTGGCCGTGTTATATAAAACTAAACGTACTCACCGCACAACCCAACACTCACATTCCTGGGTGTTTATCCTAGAGAAATTAAAATTTAAGTCCATGCAAAAACCTATACTCAAATGTTCAGAGCAGGTTTATTTGTGTTAGCCATAGATTAGAAACAACTCAGTGTTCTTCAATAGATGAATGGTTAAACAAACCTTGTTACAAAATTCATATAATGAATTCTGCTTAGCAATAAAATATTTAAATCACTGTTGCACAGAGGAGAGACCTGAGGCTTAGAGAAGCTAAAGAACTTTGAGGGTCTTCTGATTAAAAGTAGCCAGCCTGAGACTTGAATCCAACTTGCTTGACCCCAAATTCCATGCTCCTTACCTGTAAGGGTGTTTCATTGACCTTAGAGGGGGTAGCCATGGTTAGTTTTTATAGACATAGAAAAGATGTCCAAGTGTGTCATTGAGTAAAAATGGAAGGTTACAAAACAATGTATAGTTATGTTCCCATTATTCAGAAAAAAAATTGATAAATGCCTGGCATAGATAGGTATACTAAAAATTCTAGAAGGATATACACCAGTGTTTTCATGATGGAGGCTAGAGTTACAAGTACTTATGATCTTTTTTTCTTTCAATTTTCATGTATTTTTAAGTTTTCTTAAAGAGAAAATGGATTAAAAATTTTTAAGTAACCTACTTCATGTTCTTTGCAGATTCCTCCCTCAGACCCTATCTTAGTCACCACTAGAATTTCTCAGTGTTTTAGAGGATAAAAATTATTTTCCCTCTATAATTATTTTGCTATTGTACAGTCTGTCTGTAAAATGTGAGGTGTTGCCTGGCCCACCCCTTAAAAGCTCTTCAGATACCCCCTTGGCCATTCTTTAGTATTAAAAGAAACAGTTACAATTAGGGCATTTTAGGTTTGTGGGGAGGAAATTCTTATAAATCATCATTACTTTTTAATAATATGAACTGTCTGTTTGAAATGAGAAGTTGATGCCTGCCGGCCCATGGGAAAAGCCTTGGGTTTCACCCAGGTGCCAGGAGCTGCTGCCTCAGCAGGGCAGAGGTTCTGTGTGGAGTGGCTCCATTGATCTGATCACTGGATCACCCGTGGAGTCTCCACCTGGCTGAAGCTCTGTAACAGACCCCCAGCCAGCTCTTCTTTTTGTCTTTGGGGCTTTGTGAAATCAACTGGCTGCAGAGCCACCACATCCCCAGAGGAGGTCAAAGTTAGTGCTACAAAAAAGGTCCAAGTGGCTTATTCAGCAACATCCTTACCCGCTGGGCTATTGGACTGTGAGTACCACAGGCAGCCTAAGGAGCTGTGTGCATTCACACTTGCAGCAAGTCTCTTACATGGACGCTACCTGTGGGGCCTCAGGGTGTAGACAGCTCTCAGATTGCTGGGAGTCCTCTGACTGGCATGCTGTCCTACGTTCACTCCTTCAAACTCAAGCATCTTGACCTCTCTTCCTGAGTAAGCCTTGTTTTGTTATTGATGGGGCCTATCGCCCCTCCGCCTTTTTTTTTTTTTTTTTTTTTTCCTTTTTGGCCAGCGTCACTGTTCTAGGGGCTAATTTTAAACTAGTTGAATTCCATTGATGTAACAGTTTATGTGACTGACCCACTTGTCAAATGCATCTGAATTCTCCTGGTTTTGTAGATCAAGTGGAGCCCAACATATACCTCTTCTAGTGTTTAAAGTCCTTGTTATACATGATAGGCTGTGAACTTGACTTTTGGGCATATTGTTGAACTGATCCTCGTGGTTCAAGCTTCAAGCTTTGACTGTTGACACCTGTGTAAGCAAACAGAAGAAAATATACTAAACCTAAAAGCCATAATTTTTCTTTCATGTATTAGCTTTTACATTTCCCACAGTGTATTTTATGGAACACTTTACCCATAAAATGCTTAAAAATCCAAACAAGAATTTAATGATTTAAAGTATTTGGAAAATACTGATGACTATGGTTTCCTCTGGATTTACATGAACAGTAAGTAGTTAAGGCCCTGAGAAGTCCTGCAGCAAAGAAACCTAATACCTTTTCTTTTTTCTTTCTTTCTTTCTTTCTTTCTTTCCTTTTTTTCTTTCTGAAGCACAACTTGGCTTCTTTTTTTTTTTTTGCGGTGCTGGGGAATCGAACCCAGGGCTTTGTGTTTGCAAGGCAAGCACTCTACCAACTGAACTATCTTCCCAGCCCCTTGGCTTCTTTTTTAAAAAATATATATATATTTTTTAGTTGTTGATGGATCTTTATTTTATTCATTTATTTATATGTGGTGCTGAGAATCAAACCCAGTGCCTCACACATGGTAGGCATGTGCTCTGCCACTGAGCCACAATCCCAGCCCACTGATACCTTTTCTTGACTCAGTGATTTTTTAAATATTATTTGGGAAGCTCTCTACTACCCACCCCCCAACCTTCACCAGACATTAACATCCTGGAACTAAAGTTCCTGGGAAGCATAATTCAGGAAACATGGTAACTAATAAGCCTTTTTGGAGCTCAAGCCCTATACTGACTGAGCAGGCCACCTCTATTACCAACCAGTTGTGGACCTGAGTGTCCCTGGTTTGCCTCTCTGCCCTCAGCTGCCTCATTTGTTCAGTGTCCTAAAGTAGCAGTCCTGACTCCTTTGGCTCTCAAATTCTGTCATTGTCTTCTGTGATTACTTTACTCTAAACAGAGAGAATTCATACTGTTGCTTACTGTTGCAAGGTTTTATGAGAGATTGTTCTGTTAGCAGCAGAGACAAAATGACCAAAGTTGGTGAAAACACTTAGGCTGAGAAAGCAAGGAACAGGATGGGTCTGGGGTCAGGGTGCTCCAAATGGAAGTGGATGTCCATGTTCTGCCATGGAAGGCCAACAAGACTTGTGGAATTCTTTTCCTGTAGGTGAGGGAATTCCTCATTTATAAATGTAAAAGCTAAATGTAGCACAAAATCAAATTACATCAACTTATTGTTTTGTTCCTGGAGTCTTTTCTTATATTGAGTTGTAATTGTTTAGTTGTCATTTTCTGAACTGTTTTGAGTGTAGGGAAGCCAAATATGCCTCCATGACACCACTTTCATTAAAAGCTAAAAGATATATGCGATCTAAGGAAGAGCCAGGTCATGTATTATTCATAAATTAGAATTCAGTATAAGCTGGCTGAGCAATTATATTCATGTACTTTATCAGTAAATCACTAGGACCAGTTAGTAAAATTACCTAATGTATCTAAATCAGTTTGGACAGAATATGGATTAGAAAATATTTTAAAACCATGGGCATCCTATGAGGTTTGAAACTTAAAAGAAACAGATTGTAGAAGAGCAAATCATCCCAAATATTTTAGGACTATCAATATTTTAAAGATAATTCAGATAAAAGGTGGTTACCATTAAAAAGAAGGAAAAAAAGTAGTCCTACTGTGTGTTGAGTGCTATGTGATAGTGTGTTTTCTCATCATTTCTCTGAAGCACTCCTGAGATGCAGGGGTTATCCAAATACATAAGTGTGGAAAACAAGCCTTTGTCCAAAAACTAAACGGCAACTAAGTGTTAGAGGCAGGGTTTAAGTTCATGTTTGCCTCCTTATAGACTCTTTTCCCTGTCTCACACTGCCTCCATAGGGGTGGTGTCCATGGCATTCATAACTGTGTTCCTCAAGGTCTTGTTCCTTCCTGATGCTGAAAACCTGCTAAAGAAAGAACATGTTAAGAAGTAGAGCTCAGGTTCATTACGAGTACAATTGTCCCTCAGATCAGCTCTTGCCACCCAAACATGCTGTGTAGTGTAGTCTCACCAACAAAAGTCCAACTCACTAAAAGTATGAACAGAAGCCTGTTGCAAGGAGAACAGTGCTGACCACCAGGAGTCTGTCATGCTGGGCTTGTGCTGTTCTGTTCTGTGGGTGCGGCTCACATCACCCACTTAAGCTTAAGTCTTACAGCCAAAAGTACCACCTGTGTCCCACTCTCTTAGTCCCCAAGTGGGGGCTGAGAAATGCCTAATGATAGCCTGGGGAAAAAATGAGTAAACCAAGGTCCTGTAATTGTCTCCTGATACTAGAATACCCACAAAAAAAAAAAAGGAAGTGTTCCTGTTTGTCAGTGAGAAGAGAGACCAAAGCAAATGTTGTCTTGGCAATAGGAAGGACTAAGTCCCAGAGCAGAATGTACTTGCATCAGAAGATAGCAAGGGCTCTGAGAAACATGAGCCAGACCACTGGGCAAGGTCATTGGGGTTGGAGAGGGGCTGTCACTCTGGGGTGAGTGACTGTGGTGCTCTTTGAGGTTCTTTGTAATTCTCTCTCAGACTTTCTGTGTGGCTTTGTTTTGTTATCAGTATCCATACATACAGTATACTCATTTGGATTTTTATTTGTCTCTAATATACTTAGAATCAAGTTGGAAATAAGACATTACTGTCACAGGGAATACTCCTGACATTTGGGATCCTGTTCCTTTGACAGTCAATGCGGATATGTTCTCCATGAGCAGCCTCTAGTCATTGCTTTGTGTATGCTAGAGTATTTAGTGACTCTGAATGACTACTTTATCATCCTCTGAATGGACCTTAATGGTCATTTAAGAAACGTAACGCATAGGGATCTTGTCTCCCGAACCCCTTTGCCAAATGATTGAGGAAGAGATTTTCACCTTACACTGAAATATAAAGACTATATGAGTTTCCTTCTGTTTATTTTATGCTGCTTGCCACAGTCTTAAATAGTGCATATTCTACAAATTTTAAAATTTTAAAAAGGAATCTTCTAGTTTGGTTGAAAGCTTTGCTTTGCAGCAGGGTATATAAAAGCCAGAGGAATCGATTTGGGAAAGTGGAAGCCAGCTGAGTGCTATGCTTATTTTATTTGGAGGAATAAATGTGACAGTGAGGAGGTAGCCCCCACCACCCAGGGACCCACTGAGAAGGTCGTGGGGCTCCTATGGGCTGGGGGTGGGGGTGCTTAGCCAATGGGACATAAAATCATCAAATGCAGTGAGATCACAGCATGGCTTATTGCTCTCCTGAGGCTGCTCTGCTCTGGCTCAGTAGACTCTGACTAGTCCTTCATTCATTGAATCTCTACCCTGGTGCAATTATTTGCAAGCATTATCCTGGCAAGAGACATCCTACTAGAGCCGCTGCCCACATCAGGAGCTGCAGTCACCACAGTTTTTACCCTCATGCATGTCTGTCATTGTCATCACTAGTATTATTGCAGTAGCATTTATTATTTGTCACATGCCCTGCTTTGGGCTAAGTGCCATAGCTGCATTTTCTTGTTTGTCCTCATAGCAATCTATAAAGCAAATGCTATTATTATCCCCATTACATGTGGGGAAACTAGGGTCCAGGCGTCATATACTTGTCTAAAGTCATGGAGTGAATAAGTGACTTCTCTCTTCTGTTAACAGAAGCAGCACCATTTGTGTGTGTGTGTGTGTGTGTGTGTGTGTGTGTGCGTGTAAATAAATTGCTTATTTGTACTGTGACTTCGTAAAGATGCTCTAAGTCCATCACTAAATGCCACAACCTCAAACAAATTCAGACAGCATATAGAGAGGTTCAGTTGTCCTCCTGGCTGTTAAATGAAGAAAGTGAGTCCATAAACCGTATTTCGTTTCTGTGTTACTAAATAGGCCACTCTTGGATAACAAAACCTCTGAAAATGCAAGCCCATGGAATCCAATAAATGTCAGGTCACTTGAGAAGTATGTCTCAGTCTCTTCCTTTTTCCTCCCTCTCTAAAACAAAACATAATAAAGGAGATTGGAAAGATAATATTCATATGTGATATCCAGAAGCAGTAACTTAGATGAGAGTTTCCTCATCCCTAGGAGGTAATTTGTGCATTATGTGATCAAAAGCTGATGAATTTTTTTGCCATATGTGTTAATGTTTTTCAAAACCTCAATTGAAGCATTTGAGTGCCTGATAGTGTTAACCTCCTATCGTACCTGAATGCTCTTGAAAGTGAACAGAGTGACTGAATGCCATGAGTCGAGGTGGTGATTCTGGTCCTGCAACTGGAAGCACTAACAAGGTAGAGGGTAGGCAATATCATATTCTGCAGTTTGCAGGAAAGTTGCAAGAATAGTACAGGGAGCTCTCTCTATACCCTTTGCCAGGATTTACCATTTTTATTTTGCCACCTTTATTTTTATCACTATCTCTTTCTATATACACTTTCTATATATGCTTTTTCTGAAGCATTTGAGAGTAGGATTCATACATCATGTCATTCTTAGCGACTTTTAGCCACAGTGTAGTTATCTAATTCAGGGATTGTGGCATTAAAACAATACTTATCTATTCTGCCTTCCACATCAAAATCAAATGTTTTCGAAAGTTCCATGTTGTTTCCCCTCAATGCAGGATCTGATCCGTGATCACATATTGCATTTCATCTTCCTGCCTCTTTAGCCTCCTTTAGTTGGGATCAGTCCCTCAGCCATTTTTTTCCCCTCTACTATAAAATTGATACTTTTGAAGAATTCAGGCCAGTTGTCTTATGTATCTTTATGATCAAATTCAGATTGCTCACCCCTGGCTGACATTCACCAAAGAAGATGTTGTGTCTTTTCCAGGGTGTCCTAGCCAGAGGCACACACAGCCCCCATAACCCTCACTTTTAATTAATTGTGGTCATCTGGTTAAGTTGCTGTCTAGTTTCTCTGCTGCATTCTTACCATAACCAGTAATCCTTATTCTTAACCATTTCGAATCTTTAGAGATTAAAAACAAAACAAGACTAAACTAAACTGCTGATCATTGAGAATCTGTAAATCATAAAATCATAGAAAATTAAGATTGGCAAATGTTCACATGCGTGTAAATTTTAAGGCTTTCTTTTTTCAAGCAGTTTTAGGTCCTCAGCAAAATTGAACAGAAGGTACAAAGAATTCCCGTATCTTCTGCCCATCCCCCATGAAGGCACAGCCTCCCCCACTATCAGCACCCCACATCAGAATGGGACAGGTTACATTTGAAGAATGTGCATTGACCGGTCATTATCACCCAGAGCCTGTAGTTTACATTAGGCTTCTCTTGTGCTGTGGTAGGTTGCAAAAGTCCACGTAGAGTACATATTTGCTGAACTCAAAATATTTGGAGCTGTTACTTCACTAAATTTTTAAAAAAATATTTTATAAGGAAAATATTTTACTGTATTTTGTTTTCAATTATGCCTCTTCCTCTATTCCTTCTTCTTATGATTTTATCTTTATAGTTTACTTCGCCTTAAGGTCAGCTTTTAATACCATATCAACAGAGAGAGAGAAATTAAAGCAGCTGATGGAGCAGGATGCCACCTCCTCCCCTTCTGCTCAGGTCATCGGTCTGAAGCATGCTCTGTCATCCGTAAGTTACATGTCTGAGTCACAGAAATGCCTGAAAATGTGTTCTGGCTCGTGAATTATTGTATTTTCCATTCCTATGATTGTGTTGAAAATTCATGATTTTCATGGTTAGTGGGAAATTCAGGGGAAAACCAAATGAATTATCCAAATTACATTCTGACCTTTCATTAGACAATGCTTATTCAAAATAACAAAATTTAGCCTACCCCAAATCTCAGTAGCTGGTATTTTATTGTTAGATTCCTTTAGCTCTCTCCTCTCCAATTTATCTTAATTCTTTTGTTTTTATAAAACTCTTATTGTATGTTTGCATGTCTCACACATTTGTTAATGCTTACAAAATCTGACAGTTTGGAAGAGATTTTGTGGACCTGAGACACTACAGGCTTAGAGCAGCTTAATAAATGATAGGTGGCAGTGACAAATTTCCAATTTACACTCTTCTCTACTGCAAAGCACTGATCCTACTTATTGCTCTTTCAGAAATATAAAAGTTATATTATTTGATTAAATAGTATAAAACATTTAACTATTTTCCCCCCTATGGGCACAACAAGATGAGTCACACAGAAGTGTCTGTCAGGTAATCATGGTAAAAGGAGAGTGTAACAGAAAAATCACTCTCAAGAACTCAGATGTTTTTCAGTAAGCCATTCTGTCACTCATGCTCCTTTTTTTTCCATCAACTTATTTCATCCCTCAGAATAGTTAGGCTTGGTTGACATTCTCTGTTTGAGTTGCTGAATATCCTGTTTTAATAGCTGAAATTGTCTGGTCCTCCACCTGTGTCCATTAGGAACTAGAGAATTTCTGAAACTGCACACTTGTGTGCTCTGACTCTTGCTCGTACTTTGAAACTCCTGCTTTAAAAGGAGAAAGTGTGTGTGCAGATATGAAATTACCATCTGAATCAGTATTGACTTTTCTATTTCAGGTGGGGTAGGGAAGATGGATTTTAGGATCTTGTTATGAGACCCTAAGAGAAAATGTCCACTCATATTTTCTATTCATTATATGGCTGAGAAAAGTAATGTTCTTGAGGTAGTGTTAATGATGAATCCTTTTCCATTAGCTCATATAGTTAACAGTTCCAAGTATGCTATCTTTGAAAGGAGAAAGGGAAAAAGGAAAAAAATAATATTGGCTTAGAGTCATAGTATTGTTTGAAGGTCAGATAAGCATATCCATTTTGATTGTAGTGAACAGCCAGCCACACACTGGGTTTCTACTTGTTTGAGAGCAGCAGAGTGGGTTTGTTTCATTTTATTTCTTTTCTTTCCTTCCCTTCCCTTCTTTCTTAGTGGTACAAAGCATTTATTATTGATTCCATTAGGTTGGCTCTTAGTGCACTAAGTGCCTCTGATGGGTTCCCCGACATTCTTCCCCTCTGGTCTCCCTTTCTCTGCCACCTCTCATAGAGGTCTAGCCTCATCTTGTTAATCTGCTTGTGTAGACATGGAGACACAGTTGGCCATGGAATCCTGGACCAAAGTCATTTTCTTCTTTGCTAAGGAATTCACTTTCACCCACGTTCATGATTTTGAAACTTAAGATCAAACAGAACAATCTTTCCTTTTTGGTTTGGATTCATGATTTGATCCAAGACTTTTTTAAAGTAAGTTTTGTTTTTTTTTTTAATTTAATTTGTTGTTGTGTAGATGGACAGTATGCCTTTATTTTTATGTGGTGCTGAGGATCAAACGCAGTGCCTCACACAGACTAGGCAGGTGCTCTGCCACTGAGTGACAGCCCTAGCCTAGTAAGTTTTTTTTTTTTTTAGAATCATCTCAAAGCTACCAGAATGGATAGGTTGATGCTGTATATGTAATCTTGGTTTGTTTCTTAGATCTGCCTGTGGTTTACAAAAGAAAGGGAAACCATTAAAATAATGTAATTTCTAGGGTAAACTAAGAGTCTAGCCACCATACCAGTGATGTATTGACCAGAATGAAGTGAGTGCCCCCAAAAAGATTGTTATATTTGATTGTGACCCTAGTTCTTGTTCAGTGTTTCTTAAATGAGCCCTGAGGATTTTTTTTTCATAGTAGGGATCAAACCCTGACCCAGTGTTTGCTAGGCAAGGGCATACCACTGAGCTATAATGCCAGCCCTGTCCTCAAGAATTTTTAAACAACCCATACCTTTCATGGCTACTAAAAAAATCAAGCCAAAAACTAAGCTCCCAGCAGGTGGGCCCTGCAGGCTCTGATGGATGGGAAAGTCTCTAAGCTTCTTAGAAGAGTCAAGAAGACAAATGGGATGGATCTGTGTGAAAGTGACTGTGGAGCTGATTATGGAAGTGTTGGGGACATTCAGGAGCACTCATCCTGTTCCGAAGACAGATCCATTTGGAGACTAACTGGTCAGGAAATGTGTAGGAGGATCAGTGAGGAGGAAGCATGTTCCTTTACCTTTGACCAGGTTCCCCCTAGTTGAGAGGCTGATGGAAGGAATGGGATTTGCACAGGGCAGAGTACAAGAGGTCCCCATGTCTCATGTCTCACCTGTTCCTGGGGCTATGGTCTGTAAGTCCTTATGCAGGTAAGTGAGGTTTGTTTATTTTAAAAAAAAAAATACATTAGTCCTGAAGAACAAATAAAATAATCAGCATCTGTGTTGGAAAAGAGTAAAATTAACCTTCGGCCAAGTCCTCCTTCCCACCACACTTCCTAAAATTCAGTTCAACTGGTGTGAAAATTAAACCACATGGCAATATGTCCAATCCCAAGGTGGGAGTGGTTTCTTTTCAAGGATGAGAAAAAGCTTGGAATCGTTGCACAGGAGCAGGGAGGTGGGTGTTGGCAAAGAGACCAAAGATGGTTGGGCAGGAGGAGGAGATGCTGTGAGGCCACTAGTCTTAATAAAAGCTGGTGGTGCCTGTGACTTCCTTCTCTGTCGCCCTCACTAACTCTCCTTCCACTTTTGGAGATGAGAGTAGTGAAGAGCACTATTTCCAGAGTTACAAATTTGTTATCTCATGGCCCTGAGACTGGCCTCGTGCTGGAGAGCATGCAAGAAAGCACAAAAGAGCCCTTTGGAGCTCCATCCCCAAGTTTCGGGGTGCTATCAGATAACCCTTCTGCAGGCCTCTGCTTTGTTGCTCGGAAACATCTATATATTAACAGAGCCCCACTATTTTTAACATGTTCCAGGCCCTAGCACAAAACACAGATCTTAAAGAACGCTTACGCAGAATCCATGCCGAATCTCTGCTCCTCGACTCGCCCGCTGTTGCCAAGCTGGGTGACAATCTGGCAGAGGTGGGTAGGTTTCTTGCCAGGTAATGTCTCTGCAACCCACCCCTCATGGGATACCCTCTGTCCAGTCGCACAGTCTCCCTGCTGCACCTCCTGAGTGGGCTTCCTCTCCACCACCCCTGGCTGCCGCCACAGCTGCCATAGGACTGGGGTTTCTGGATTCAAAGCTTTCTTGAGCGTATGCTGCTAAGCATATTTTTAAACTGCTTTTCCCCCAAATCCATATTTTCTTTTTGTGTATCTTCATCTCATTTCCCTCCTCAGCATCACCCCTTTTGCTAGGTGTTAGGGGAGTGGGAACTTTGGAGAGACAAACGTTTTCTCCTGTTGTTTCTAAAGAAAACTAAATTTCTTTGGCCCATAGCATCCCAGCTCCTTGCCAACTTCCTTCTTTTGCTCTGTAAAAAACCACACTGCCCTTTCTTTGCTGCTGTCCCCTCCTCTTCTTCCTGCAAAGTTTTTTTCTTCCATTTACAGAACACAGCAGCTATGTACTCCGAGGGAAAAAGTATTACATTACCGTTGAAGTCTCTTGATCAGAAAAAAAGTACATTGAAAGGTCTTTTCATTAGGCCAAGTAGACTTAAAATAAAAAAATGAGAAAGGTAATGGACAAAGGGTGTTTATGCATGTGAATAAGTCTTTCTTTTCTTTTGTACTGGGTATTGAACCCAGTGGCGCTTTCCCACTGAGCTACATCTCCAGTACCTTTTATTTTTTAAGACAAAGTTTCACTCAGTTGCTAAGACTGGCCTCCAACTTGTGACCCTTCTGCCTCCGCTTCCTAATTCACTGGGATTGTGTGAATGTATCACCACACCTGGCATAAATTTCTTTTCACAAGTATCATAATCCTTCTCTCTTTTCCTGTTTTCAAAGAAAACAAAACCCTCACACAATTCCATTGCTCCATGGGCATGGGCAATCGCCCGTGGTTGGGTGATGAGAAGAAATGAGGCCAAAACCTTCAGGACAGAGACCACAAGGCCCCCGTGTTTGCCTGACTCAAGCACAGGCTGTGCCACTTGCTGACAGGACAAGAGGCCTACCCTCCATGCGGAGGCTCATGGCAGAGGTGGAGAAGGGGATTCCTCTACACCACCCACTCCAAGAGATCACTTGTCAGTTATTCCAGCCTACATTTAAAGTGTCACCTGCCAGGACTTAGCACTTTAGCAATACTTACAATGATCTCCTTTTGAGGCCTGGGCCAAGGTATGTGCTCATCAGGTGGGGCCTCTTTAAACCTGCACAGTCACTAAAGGCAACCCAGACAAGGCCATGACCAGCATGTTTTTATACTAACCTCAAAAATAAGATACCTGAAAACTTACATGTGGTAAACTGTCCTTGAGGGTTTCCAGCACAGTCTTCAAACTCACACCTTCTTGAACAGCCTTCCGGAGTCTTGACTCAGTGGTGGAGTTGTCTCATTTATTTCCTATTTTAGAGATTTTCTTTTCCCATGAATTGTCCTTGTATGCACTGAGTGACTCAGGCTTACTTTGCCAGCCAGGGAAAAGCCATTGTTGCCTTCAGGAAATAAGCACTGGAAGGAAGTAGAAATGAAAGCTGGACTCCAGTTGATGTTTTGTAGGTAACTCCCAGACATCTCAAATACTCCAGAATGACAGCCCCCCAACATTGGGGTCAGCCCAAGGGCTCAGGTCTTAGCTTGCTTTCTGTTCCCTTCTTTTAGCTGCACAACTTACCCATCTGTGATGTTGGATCTGGCTACTTGAATTCCAAAATCCCCTCTTTCCTGTCAGAAATTATTGCCACAACCTCTCAAGTCCTCCTGTTTAAATTCCTGAATGTGAAAATATAATACTACTGGGTTATCAGTTCTAAGATGGTTTTATATTATTTTATATCCCAAATGAATGGCTGAGTGACTTTTGGAGGTAACGGACTTCTACACGCTCCCCACCCTCCTTTTTCAGTCCCACTGCTGTACTAATGAACTACATCCTAAGCCCTTTTTTATTTTATTTTGAGACAGGATCTCCTTTAGTTGCTGAGGCTGGCCTTGAACTTGTGATCCTTCTGCTGCAGCCTCCCAAGTTGCTGGGATTACAAGTGTGCAACTATGTTGGCATACATCCTTTTATATTTAAAGTACAGTTATGAGACTAAAAAGGCAAAACTTTTTTTTAAAAAGTCTGAAAGCGAAGAAGGAAACTTAATTCTTTTAATTGCCTACCTGTTGTCTGCACTTGCATGCACACTTGAATGTATCATCTTACAAAAGCCTACCCTTAAATCTATGATAGGAAGTACTAATGGTAGTTTCATTTTAGAGACAAGAAAAGCAAAGCTCCGAGAGGCTAAATAACTTTTCCCAGACACCCAGCTTTTAGAGACAAAGCTGGGATTTAAATTCCTATCTGATGAGGCCAGAGCACATGTTTGCTCAATAGCATCACATTGTCATATAATGAGGAAAGTCATGCTACACCAGAAAATAAAATAATCACTGAATCTCCAGCATTTAAAATGAGATGGTGATGCTGTAAGAATGGGATAGCATAACTATCCCAGGCATGAGCACTATTTTATATATTAAATAAATAAATAAGTCATCAAATAACAGTGGGGAAGAGATGAATTGTTTAATAAATTAGGTTAGTGCAACTCAAAGCAATTTGGAAAGAAGTTTAAATCTTTCCATTGCGTGCTAAAATGAATCACCTGCCAATTCGAGTTAAATATAAAAGTTTAAACTGAAAAGTTTAAATGATTTGAATTTTTATCAAACTACTAAATTAGGGAGAATTTCCTAAATTGGGAAGTACTTTAAAAAATTACAAAAGTAATGTTGACTAGATTTGACTATTTTTTTTTAGGAAAAAAATGGTTTGTGTCAAAAAATAGGAAGGCAAATAATAGACTAGGGAAAACTTTTGCAGTGAAAATGATAGGCTTAGATAATACTAAATCAATGATGGTGTGCTTAATGTGCACCCAATGAATATATCATGTCAAGAACTCAGCAATTAATAGAAAAAGGATATAATTTATAGACACACCCGGAGAAACCAGATGCAGATAGTCATAGGAAATTTTTTTTGTTTCTGTGTTTTTTTTTTTTTTGGGGGGGGGGTGCTGGGGATCGAACCCAGGGCCTTGTGCTTGCAAGGCAAGCACTCTACCGACTGAGCTATCTCCGCAGCCCCTTGTTTCTGTTTTTAACTTTTGTTTTTCAATTCAGTCATGCATCCCTTCACTACTAGAATATGTTATGAGAAAAACATCATTGTGCAATTTCTCATGTGAACACTATGGAGTGCATGTATACAAACCCAGATGGGACAGCCTTCTACATGCCAAGGTTATATGCTATTACCTATTTTAGAAATGTTTCATGGTTTTTTATTTACTTTTTATGCTTTCTTGCTAAAAACTAAGACACAAGCACCCATTAGCAAAGGCCTACACAGAATCAGAATCACCAACCTCACCATCTTCTACCTCCACATCTTGCCACTGGAAGGTCTTCAGGGACAGCAGTACATGTGGTGCTGTCATCTCCTGTGATATCAGTACTTCTGGAACCTCCTGAGGACCTGCCTGTGGCTATTTCACAGTTGACTTTTTAATTTTTTTCTTTTTTCTCACACACACACACACACACACACACACACACACATACACATGCACACACGTGGGAGGAATACACTCAAAAGTTAAAAGTGTCATAAATACATAAGCCAATAATATAGTTATCTTATCATTATCAAGCTCTATATACTGTACCTAACTGTTTGTCCTGAACTTTTATACAACTAGCAGCCTAGCAGGTTTATTTCCATTAGCAGCATGACAAACACAAGTCATGCCTAGCCCTGTTGTTCCAGCAGTTCATCATGTGACGTCACTAGGGAACAGGAAGTTTCCAGCTCTATTATAATCCCGTGGGACCTTTGACAGAAATGTTATCCTGTGGCACATGGTTGTCCCTATAAACTCACAGGAAGGTACAGAGAAATGCAGAGGGAGGGCCCACACACCACTTACCCTGTCTTTTCCATCTAAATTCTTTTAACATTTCTTTTAACTCTTTTAAACATCTAAACTCTACAGCTTCTTTTTTAAAAAGAAAAAAGATATTCAGTCTATTGAAAATTAAAACAACTAACAGCATAGAAGTTTTTCTAAGTTATTATTTTTACTGCCTTATTAAGGATGTAAATAGGAGTTTTCTTACTTGTTAATGTAGCATATATCCTTAAACATTTTTAATAATTCTATTTCTAAAAATTGAATCTAAGAAATAATGAGATATGAGCAAAGACATATTTATAAAATGCTCACCATCTTGTAAATCTGGAAACATCCTTAATTTCCTAGACAAGGAATGGTTACTCTGTGACACATATATATTATAAAATATTTAAGTTCATCATCTCAGAGAATTTTTAATGATCTGAGAACAGTTTGCAGTATAATGTTAAGTGAATGCAGCAGACGATACATGATAATGTACAATTTGATCCCAATTTTTCAAAATAAAAAGCTGTATAAAAATATTTTAATTAAAAGTATATATATCAGTAAGCTAGTAAGCACTGCATCTGGGTGACAACTTGATGTGATATTTATTTTCATTTTTCTGTATTTTATAATGTAAATATGTTATTTTTTTTATCCTTGAAACGTCCATATCAATATTGAAAAATTTATTTTGGTACGATGGGAAAAGTTTATAAAATATATATATATATATATATATTATGTGTGTGTATGTGTATATATATATATGATGTATATATATATATACATATATACATATTATGATAAGTTATTTCAAAACAGAGCAAAGATACACATATTAAAAAGATTAGAGAGAGCTCGGTGTGGTGGCCATGCCTGTAGTCTCAGCAATTTGGGAGGCTAAGGTGGGAGGATCACTTGATTCCACCAATTCAAGATCAGTAACATGCTGAGACCTATTCTATCTCAAAAGAAAAAAAAAAAGGTTGGGGAGAAATGTGTCCATAGTAGCTGTTTTAGCATGATAGGATTATGAGTGTTTTTCTTTCTTTATATATTTATTTAATTTTTATAAATGTAAATAATAGATTAAAAACCACTCCTGTGTACAAATGGGAAACTATTGAATTGAACTGACTTATTATTTTAATAAATGAGACCCTGAGTTGTTCAGGAAAATTATGTTAGGGATTGGTGGCTGATGCTCTCAGGGTGAGTTTTTTAATGCATTCATAAGAACTTGCCAGAGTAGGGGGCACAGGAAAGGGTTAGGGGTTAAGAATATTGGTTGAGTACTCCTAGTCCAAAAATCTAAAATCTGGAATGCTTCAAAATCCAAAACCTTTTGAGCATCAACATGATGCCACAAGTGGAAAATTCCTGACCTCCTGTGACAGGTCTCATTTTAAATGCAAGTTCACTAAAATATTAAATAAGATGACCTTCAGGCTATATGTATAAGATGAATATGAAACATAAATGAATTTCATGTCTAGATTTGGGTTTCATCTATAGAATACCTCCTCAGTGTATATGCAGATATTCCATAATTGAAAAATCAGAAACCTAAAACACATCTGTTCCCAAGCATATCGTATAAGGGATACTTAACCTGTATTATTTCCAGTGTTGATCAGCTAGGAAATCCCAATGACCCATAAGTCAATGAGGAGGAAGAGACAGCGGGAGTGTGTAGTAATAAATTAATAAATAGCACCACGTAAATAAATCATTAGCATCTCACATGGCAGGGCACGCTGGAGACACAGGAAGATTCCATTGTTTAAGGGAGCATTAAGGAACTTTACTGTTCACTACAGTGTCTTCAAACTCGGTAATGCTGTGCCTGACTTTTTTGAGGAGAAAGACTGTTCCCTTAAGACGATAACTGTGATAATTACTTGTAGATTCTACAATGAACTCTGTCAGGGTAGCTTTTCTGAAGGCTACATGGATATTTAAATGGGTAAAATCTTTGAAGTAATACCTTGGGCAGATGTCTTATTTATGAAGAATCCAAAAGAAAGAGATAGATATTTCCATATGTTCTAAAATGAACACTTCATAAAGGGACCCTGTGCCTTTTATTTATTATGAACTCTGCTGAGACCCTCATGCATCCTCTCCTTGGGCATAGTTTATGTTTATGAGACAGAGCAAAGTATCCAGAATTCATAAAACCTCTGGGCAAGACATCTGTCTGCCTTGTGTTCCCCAGATTGTTCTGGAACTTGTTTAACAAATACACCATGATATAGGAGCATCTCTTTTATCTCTGCAGTGAAAAATATCAGCTGTCCAGAAGCCCAGGGGAATGATCTCTGAATCCAAGGAATTAGATCATCTTATTCTAAATCTGTTTTTTCCCCTCAAGGTCTAGGTCAGATATCACCTCTGTGAAGCTATCCCCTAACCTAGTTCCCCTAATCAGAGCCAATCTCACCTTCCTCTCTGCTTCTGTAGCCCTTGATTTCTTCATGGTCTTGTCTACTATGTATTGGGTATATTCTCCACACCAGCTTTTCAAGCCAGAAACCTTCTATTAGTCTTCATTTTCCTCCATGGCCAGCTAAGACTGCATATAAATCAGTTGCTTAATGTGTTGGATTGAATTGAATTTTTACTTCCAACAAGAGTAGAAATCACACTCCCAAGGACAAGTCTAGACCCAGAGGAGTGCAGGATGGGAGGCTTTGTGCTCTACTGAGTGTGTGTATAGAGGCTTTTACCAAGGATCTGGGGTTTCCTTCCCTTGAAGAGTTATGGTGGGTGAAGAAAAAGGATGAGAATTCATCTCACTTATCCATAAATAATGAATGATCTGCCACCAGGGGCACTTCTGGACCAAAGCACACTGCTTATTTGTCGAGGGATGCCTCAAAAGCAGCATATTGGCCTCTGAGAGTGCACAGGGGCAGGTGAAAGCTGTGTTGCCATGGCCCAGCCATGCAAGGACAGCCATTCAGCATCATTCAGAGGACTGCGTCCTGCGGTGGGAGAGAATAAGAGGATATGATTCAGAGAGCATAGGAATTTTCCCCCTCTGTAACAGAACAAAGAACGGCCTGGACAGCCTTTTTTTACTTTGAGATTTGTGGCATGTGTCTGAGCATCGATGATGCCTTAAGTGAAGTTAAGGAAGAACTTCATTTTCATTTTGTTTGGCGTGAGGCTTAACACTCCTCCACTTTGAAGTGGACCTCTGCTTTGAGTTGCCTGTTTGCATGGACCTGTGACCTTGTGTACTATGCAATTCATTCGTTTGTTTATTTAGATTCTCTTGAGACTGTTTCTAAATATATTCATTTTTTGTTGTTTGTTCTTCAAATAGGAAAACTCCAGAGATGAAAATCGAGCTCTGGTTCACCAGCTTTCCAACGAAAGCAGGCTCTCCATCACAGACTCCCTTTCGGAGTTTTTTGATGCACAGGAAGTTCTCTTGTCACCAAGCTCTTCAGAAAATGAGGTTTGAGCATTATTTTCAGATAGCTGTTTTGAAAATTTCTTTTGTGGCTTTGTTGATTAACCTACTTGGTAACGATCTTCATGTTGTAATACTAAGCTCAGGGGCCCCATTTGCTCCTTTATGTTTTGAAGGTCCTCTCATAAGTCATATCCAAAATGCATAAAATGAAACAATATGCTAAAAGAAAAATGTTGTAGAATAAAGGGTGTTGGACATCTTTTGTTTCTTTTTACTTAATTTCATTTTTTAAAATTGTAGGTTAATAATTCTGACTTTTACTTATTTAATGAAATAGTTCCACTAGAGGGAAAGAAATTAGCATTCTGTATGTTTTTTAATCATGTAAATTGGTAATTTATAACATAATACTGCTTTAAATTGATATATAAAAATCATACTTTCTTGAATATTAAATATAATATTTAACATTACTATGCATATGTGCTAGTGATATCACCCCTTAAGTATAGAAGCAGTAGTCTTGTTTATCTTGTTTGAATATTAATTCCCATAGAAGATCTTTTTTTCACAAATACTTCAAAAACAAATTGTAACTCCTTCTACCCAAACACTGCAAAAAAAATTTTTTTCTTTTTTTCTTTTTTCTTTTTGTTTTTTGTACCAGGGATTGATTTTTTTTTTTTTTTTAAGTACCAGGGTGCTTAACCACTCAGCCACATCCCCAGCCCTTTTTTCAATTTTTATTTTGAGACAGGTTCTTGCTAAGTTGCTTAGGGCCTCTAAGTTGCTGAAGCAGGCTTTGAACGTGTGATTCTTCTGCCTCAGCCTTCCAAGCCACTAGGATTACAGGCATGCACCACCACATCGGGCTCTCAAACACAAATTCTGAAAATGCAGTCTGAATTAATAAGAGTTTTCATAATAACAGAAATTTTGTGTTCGCTTGCTATTTTCCTTGTGAGAACTAATCAAGAATATCTAAGAATTTTAATAACAAGTATTTTCCTGTGAACACTGTCTACGCAGATGGGTATATTGGCCTCTATGAAAATAGTATCCAAAATTATTTCTACTGATTTGTAATGTAGGGTGCAGTATGTTTGATCATTTGGAATAAGGGGATTATGAAAATCTGGCTTTTGTTTATTTTCATTTCTAATGTATATTATTTCTTCTTTCCCACAGATCTCTGATGATGATTCATATGTCAGTGACATAAGTGATAATCTTTCCTTAGACAATCTCAGTAATGATTTAGACAATGAAAGACAGACCTTGGGTAAGATTTGCATTATTTAATCTCTGAAAGTTTGCATCTTCATGCAATCCTAACAAGTATATATAGAATGGGTGTCACCAACAGAACTTTAGCAACATGACATAAGAAAATTAGCACATGACCCCCCTCATGATTTTATAATCTAGGTGAGGAGATAGCACACACACACTTGAAAGAGAAATTCATTTAAATAGTTTCGTCTGCTTTTGTGAATTTTTATTTTATAAAGTGAGAGTATACCAGTTTCCATGTATCTAAATATAATATAACAGATATTCTTTAGGCAGAGAAATATTCTCTGTGCAAATGTATTAGAATACAGCCTCTTGCCTTTAGGTATCTAAGGGTTTTTAATAATTTAAGAATAAAAAATAGTGTGTATAATAAAAGATCTAGTCCAAGTGGTAATTTAGTCAGATTTTTTAAGATAATTCACTTGAAAATAGCAAACTCCCCTCAAGGTATCCTAAGATTTCCCTTTATTACTGCTTGATTGCAAGAGGAAAAAATGATGGCCAGGAAAGGTATTTCCTAATGCTAGTTTGAACTGTGGGGTATCAGGAGAGTCTGTATATTCCCAAACAGCTCCGACTGAGGACTTTTCCTGAGCACACTGAAGCCTGTTTAGGAAGGTGCCCTTGAAAGAATCTACCAAGTGAGCAGTTCTCTGTACATGTCCTTGTGCCTCAGAACTCTCAGTCTCGGTACTCAGAGTGCCCTGAGGTCTCTAGGGTTGTCTGCATTATGTGTTGGGTACTCAAAGCACCCACCTGTTCTTACACCCACATAGAGAACAGGGACCATTCAGGTTCCTTTTAACTACTTAAGTGTTTCCCAGCTCAGTAAGTATGATGATGAATTGAAAGCCTAAGAGTCACTTCTTTGGGGACCACATATAGGAAAAACAGGCGGGTGGGTAGGTCATTTTCCCATGATCTAGAGGAGGACCCTTTCAGCATTGCACTTCCTAGAAGTGAGATGCTTGTTATGTCCCATCTTCTGTTTGAAATGTTTCTGGAGAGATGAACCCCTTGGTTAAGAAGTCTAAGAACCAGCAGTTTAACAGAGAAGGCCAATAACATAGATGTGAGTTTTTCTAAGAAATGAAGACACATCACCTACTCCCTTGGCAAACAGCACACACGCTAAAATGTGCTGTCCATTGTGGGTGAGGAAGAAGACAGATGCTGAAGTCCTCCATCTCTGGGAGGCCTTAGGGAGGCCACTGAAGGGAATGGAGTGAATGGAGAGTTCAGAGGTCAAAGTGTGGAATAAAGAACATGGTCTAAAACCTAAGACCAGAACTGTGCTGACTTGACAAGGGCCAGGAAAGTCTCAGAATAGGTCAGAGCTGGTTCTTTCTGACTTACTTGTGTTTTACTAGCTTACTCACCAGTGTTGCCTTCACCAAAACAAACAGTGGGCAGAACCGAACTTTCTTCTTTGTATTTGAATGCCAGAAAGTTTGTCCCCCCTGTTCTTTACAGACATTCTCTAGGAAGAATTAAATCTCTACATGTCTTCAAAGGTGGATGTGGAAGTGAAATAACCTTTCTGTCCTACAACCCAGCTTAGCCGACAGGAGAAAACAGGATTGAATCAAGGTCTTTGTCCACATTACACTTGAATTCCCCAGAGCTCATGTAAACACTAGGTATTTAGAATGTTTCCTGTTAATTTCTTTCTCAAAAAATTACCTGGCACATGTGAGGATCGGTCACTATCTGGGTGCTATGAGGAGGTTAAGTGGCTAAGAATATGGATTCAAGGACTTGAGTGCTTAGCCAGCTCAAGCTCTGCTGCTCACCACCTGTGTGTGGTAGGGCAGGTTTCTTAGCTTCTCTATGCCTCATTTTCTTCATCTATAAAATGGGAACAATATTGCTGTTTACCTCAAGAGGTAGTCCTAAAGAATAAATGAGAATAATACATGTCAAATACTTACAAGACTGCTTGTCACAGAGTAAAAAGCAAGATATGTGTTAGCCATTAGTAGTGGTGATTACGGTGGTGGAGAAGAATTATTTCAAAATTTAGATTAGTATAATCAAAGGATATATTTTGAGACTACATGTAAAGCTGTTTTTAAAAACTATTATCAATTATAGCTACCTCCTTGTATCCTATTTTGCCCATATAAGCAAGTAAAACAATTTTTAAATTTAATTTAATTTTATTAGTAAAACAAATTTAACAATTAATTGCTTGCTTAGATTTACAAGAGACTGCACATTAGGGCTCCAATTTTGTATTTTTCTGTTCATCAAAGCAACTTTCTTTGTATTCAGGGTTATTTGCTTTATAATGAGTAAATGTTAAATAAATAAATATCTACCAAAAGAGTTATATTGGTGTGATGCAAAAGATGTCATTTGAAAATAGGCACCATCAGCATGGGAGAGGAGTTTCAGAGTATGAGGCAAAGAAAGAGATTGATAAACTTATAATCTGAAATGTAACTATTTCATTCACCAACTTCATGTACCAAATTTAAAGGTAAATGCCAAAAGGGAATCTAGTTGTAAAACAAAAAGTTGAAAGATTAGGGTTTAAATCTGTACATAGGAAGGCAAACAACTTAGCAAAAAAGCAATGTTCCTGAAAATATTTCAGACCACACTAGAAAGTTCTCAAATGTAAATTAAAGCAAGAAGATAGAATTGTCTATCTAACAATGTGACAAAAGTTAAAAATGGACAGTGACAAACCAGAAAGGTCTTGGGAGATGAATATTCACATGTGCTGCCAAAGGATGAGAACATTGGAAGACTTTTTGAAGAGCTTTCTGATTGAATCAATCAACAGTCTAAAAACTTCCACAGTCTCTGACATAGTCATCAGACTTCTCTCTATGCTAAGGAAATAATCAGATAAATGGCTAAGTATGTGAATGTTCACTACTGATATATTTGTTTGCTGTTCTCATTTTGTTTGCATCATAAGAAAATACTGAAATGAATCTAATAGTCCATCAGTATATGAAAAACTCAGTAAATTATGGCATATCTACAATGGGAAATACTTTTATGGTCATTTGAAATGATGTTTTAGAAGAATTTTAAATAACATGGGGAAAATACTTCTAGTTAGTTGAATAGGAAGAACATAAAACTATTCGTTTGGATGGAGAAAACACTAAATGAAGGCATTCCAAAATGTAATGGCTGCTGTTGAGGGTGGGGGTTTGAATAATGGATGATTGTTATTTCCTTTATTGCTTCTCTGTAATAAACACAATGGGTTTTATCAGAATTTGAAGTGATTTTTT
The DNA here is from genome assembly GCF_902686445.1 of Sciurus carolinensis. Classification (NCBI taxonomy): domain Eukaryota; kingdom Metazoa; phylum Chordata; class Mammalia; order Rodentia; family Sciuridae; genus Sciurus; species Sciurus carolinensis. The sequence goes on along the minus strand of NC_062220.1, from coordinate 84,320,001 downwards.
TTAAAAAGTTTTTATAAATATAACCTGCTGTAGTCATAGAAATCCAATTTCCAGTTTTATTCCAAGTGTATATAAGCAACAAAGAACTAGCTTTTGAGTAGGAACTTAAGGACTTCCCTATAAATAAAGTCCATGAGTTTTTCCATGTGGTAATTTTTGGTAGGTAAGTAGGTAGGTGGATAGAGGGACTGGGAACTGAACTCAGGGTCTTGTAGATAATAAGCACATGCTCCTGCTAGCCCTAATTTTTGATATATAATTGTTCAAAATTCTTTTGCTTATTTTTGGCTTTTAATCATACTCTGGTTTACTGACCTTAATAGTAAAAATGAATTCTTGATAGCTAAGTTTTTATTCATGGACTTAAAAAAATAAATAAAAGACTGAGAGACAACCAGGCTGCTTTCCCTTTCAGGGCCTATTCTTGAAAGTGGTAGGGGAGCAAAGTCCAAAAGAAGAACTTGCCTGCCGGCACCAGGTCCCAACACCAGTAACATCAGCTTGTGGAACATCCTGCGAAACAATATCGGGAAGGACCTGTCCAAAGTGGCCATGCCCGTGGAGCTGAATGAGCCCCTGAACACGCTGCAGAGGCTCTGTGAGGAACTGGAGTACAGTGAGCTGTTGGACAAGGCTGCACAAATCCCCAGTCCCCTGGAAAGGATGGTGAGGATCAACCTTCCCAGGTCACCTTGCAGCCTCTGTCCCAAGGCACACAGCCACTCACCAGGCCCATCAAGATGGTGGAACTGAGAGATGCTCTTCCCTGCTGGCTCTCGTGTTGCTCCCAAGTTTCTCTTCTCTGAGATACCTGCTGCCCTCCCCCTGGCTGTCCAGGCACCTAGTCAGGATCTGGGTTGGGAGGAAGCCACTCTGAGACAGCTGGTGCCTGGAGTGTTTCTGCTTCGTGGTTTGTGCTTCTGCTTTCACGAGAAGCTTCATCTGATGGTTCTGATCAGCTTGGCTGCAAAACATGGCCTTAAGGATGTTGGCATATTTATTTTTTACTGCTTTGGGTGGACAGAATTTAATTCTTGAGCTGTTTTTCTCATTCAGAGTAAATTCCCTGGAGACCATTTTTATTTCTGGTATTGTCTAATCAATTCCTAGGTTTTGGGAAAATATCATTTATGGAAGAGGTTTTTACATCAGAAAGAGTCCCTTTTTCCTCCCTCTTATAGAGGGAATTTAAACAACAACTTTGTTCTTGAAACCACTGAAAAGTTTTTCTGACTGTTCTTTCGGCTCCCGCACATGTGACCTGGTCAGCAACGAGGACCTCACCTGCCTGGGGTGCTGTGACTGCAGCGTCCTCCAAGTGCAGACTTCCTCTCCCGGGCCCGCCTGGCCAGCACCTTCCCTTGGCGGAGGATGAAGTCTTTTCTAAATGCTAAGCATGCTCATGCTGCAGTTTTAACCCTCATGAAAACTTCATTACTTCAGAGATTTGAAGATTAAAGGGAATCTCATGCTGACCAAAAGAGACATCCCATTCTCATTCCATTCAGGCTTCAGGCCTCCTCCCCATCAAAGACTTTTTGGACACTAATGATGATAAGGATGGAAGGAAAAACAAGCTGTGTGTGGGGTTGTCTTTTTTTTTTTTCTTAACTTCTTTATTACTTTTCCCTAGAGAATTTCTGCTGTAAAAAGGGAAGTAAATAGTTGTTAAGGCAAATATTCAAAGTCAACATTATGGACAGTTTTTTCCTTTAAAGAAAACAATTGACTTTGATGGTGAAAGTATTCTTAAAGGTATTTCATTCTTATGGCAATTTAGAGACCCTTAGAATGTTCAGCTGATGGATCCATGAACTTAACCTTGAGCAGAAGTCTGAGGAAAGGCTTCACAGCCTCCCCAGCACAACCACTGAACAGAAACCTTATGGCGGGCCTTGTCTTCTGTTCTGTGGGTCACCACATTCTCCTGTGCACATTCTCTGTTGTGAGGCCAACCCACACAGAGATGCTTCATTTTGCCTGCCGTGTGCTCCCTCCCCACACCCCACATCATGAATGTCTCATTTAACAGTTTCGTCACATTTTAAATTGTGAAGGTAATTCAGAATCATTCAGCATTCCACAAAGACAGTGTGATTTTATTGTTTCACAGGTTAGAAACACGTAGCAGAGAAAGGAACAGATACCAGGTTTCAAGAACACAGGGAGTCACAGATGGGACTGATATGAGCGTAGAGAATTGATTTTTTTTCCCCAGTGCTAAGAATTGAACCCAGGGCCTCATGCAAGCTAAGCAAGTACTCTCCCACATCCCCCGCCCATGAGTTGATTTGTATAACTGTCCAGCAATTCTAGAGCAATCTATAGCGTGAGGTGGCAAGGTGGGTCCTGTTACAGTCAACACCCAAACATTTTACAAAAGGATAATAAGGAAGTTATAGGACTAGCGAACATTTATGAAAAGCACTCAGCTTTTCTTCAATATGAGAAATTTCATCAACTGGGCACAGTGATGCACACCTCTACACCTCTAATCTGGGTGACTCAGCCAGACCCTGTCTCAGGAAAAAAAAAGAAAAAGAAAAAGACCTGGGGATGTCACTTAGTGGTAAAGCACCCCTGGTTTCAGTCCCTCGTACTGCAAAACAGAAAACAAAAAAGAAAGACACTTCATGAATTGTGCTAAGAATAAGGAGTATGGAGATCATTACAACTCAATACTAGGAAGAAAAATAAGCTATCACTTTAACTTTTTTTGGCACAAAAGAGAGAGAGAGACAAGAAAGATAATATCTCTTTGAAGCCCTTAAAGAGGGCTGATAATGCCGAGGTCCTCACAGTGAAGGCCATGAAAGGATTTGCTCATTTCATGTTCACATATAGTCACACTGCCCCCTCCCCCCGCCTTTTTACAAATGTTTTACTTTTCCTCCCAGAAAAGCAGAACTTCAAAGCCACTGTACCTTATGGTTGTTTCTCAAAGTCAGGAAATGATTTCCTTTGGTTTGAATGAGTTTTTAAGTTTCTACTGTATCGAGTGGTGATTGGTCAAATTTATGATGCTACTCCTGAATTTTGGGGGAAGTTTGGCTTTTTTTAATACTCTTCCTCCCTCCTACCTGAAACTGTGACACCAGGATTCCCAAGTACTGTTGGATTTGAAGGTCAAGACTCTACTGAATAGCATAGTTTGTTTTGCAAATGACGTCCTCTTCATCACATCTCCTAGATTTTAGGCATCAAAATAAGTGGACAGTTTTAAATATTTGGTTAATTTATTTCTTGGCCAAAATGAATATTATTTCTTCAGCTCCAAACACTTCTGTTGCTTTTTTTTTTGTTCCCCGCCCGGGGGAGGGGCTGGGGATTCCAACTGAGGTCCTTGCGCATGCTAGGTGAGCGCTCTCTAAAAGGAGCTATTTCTTCAGCTCCATGAATATTGTTTAAACCAACAAGTTTAAACCTATGTTAGTTTAGTTGTCTTTAAATCAAGGACAAATCTTTGGCTTTCTGAAGTAAAACCACCAAGAGAGAAATCAAGGTTTTATTTTATTACTTTGTGAAAAAAATGTCTTAGTGATGCAGAAATAACCAAGTTCTCTCCTTCCTCTCCTAGGTATATGTGGCCGCCTTTGCCATATCAGCGTATGCATCTAGCTATTTCCGGGCTGGGAGCAAGCCATTTAACCCCGTCCTTGGAGAAACGTATGAGTGCATTCGAGAGGACAAGGGCTTCAGTTTTTTTTCAGAACAGGTGGATATGCATGCTTTTTGTTTATTGGGAGAAGTTGCTTATGCCTGCCATTAGATGTGCTTCTGAAATATTTATTTTCCACCTTTCACTAGTTTCAAAGTAACTAAGGTAATTATAGTGCTTTGAAACAGAGCTGGGGATCCATTTCCCTTCCACTGAAACCAAGCTACCACCTGTGGGCACAAAGGTCCTAGTAATTCTAAGTGCTAGCTTGTCTGCATGCATTAACAGTGTCCTTTCTCTTGAGAATCATTAGTGAAAGGAATATTCAAAGCATGAAGCATTTGCCCCAGTTGTAACTTAGAGGTGGAAAGGGTGCCCTCTAACTGTCGACATGGCCATTCAGGTTGATGGTAACACCAAGTAAATTGCATTGCTGTCAGTTTTGATTCAAGAGGAATTATTTATTCATGTATTCATTCATTCAACCAGAAAGTTATTTACTGGATATATGCCATATGCCTGGCACTATTCCAGGTGCCGAGATATCACTGTGGATTGGGGAGCTCAGGGGACCAAACAAGAATCCCCACCCATATCAAATGGGAGGACAAACACTATATACTTACTTGGCATGGGGTTCCATTAGGCTCTTCGCACATAAGTATTAGTGCAGAGTAATGCACAAGAGGCATACCACTAGGTTCAAATTCCAGCTCTACCTGAGACTAACTGTACAACCCAGGGATACTTAGCTTCACTGTGCCTTACTTTCCTCTTTAAAGTGGAGGTGAAGATGTTTGTATGTGATGCATGACTCTGTAGTGATTAAATGAGATACTGTCTCCAAAACACCTAGAGCAGGGTCTGATAAGTGACATGTAAATATTCTGTGCACATTTGATGTCATTGTTGATTCATGATGGTGTCGTGTGCAGTGGCGGCATACTGCGAAGATTTGAAGTATCTGTTGATAAGGAAGTTGTTTAATTAAAATAGAGTACATACATTCAGAAAATAAAGTCACTCTCACTCCCATCATTCATCAGCAATTGAGCATGTTCACTGGAAATATTATCCCTAAAGGGTCATCTGAGGGACACTAAACATCATTGCTTTGATACATTTGTCTCTTCCCAATTCTTAGAAAACTGAGGGAAGAGGGGAAAAGTAGATTGCCAAAATACTGCTTTCCTTCACTTACCTTGCTGCCCTCTTTATCAATAGATTGTCTTTATTGGGGGGAGGTCAGAAGGGAAGGCTGGTGTAGCCACCAGATTTATGAAGATGGTACTTGTCTTATCTGAAAATGACAAGCAGTTGTCTCTGGGAACACAAAGGAAAATGAATTATAATAATCCCAAAGAATATTATCAGTGTCTTCCTAGTTAGGAGCCAAAATGAGAAACTGAATACTGATCCTGGGGAGGTAGGGGGTTAAATCAGTAGTTAAGGGATCAGATAGTCTGTCTGATTCAGATTCAACTGGGTTATTTAAATACCTAAAATGGAATGAGAATAAATGAAAATATAATTTGGTTACTATGGCATTATATGCCCTCTTGAAAAAAAAAAAAAGAAGGAGGAGACCCAGAATAGTCCAACTGCAGCAGATAATCAGGGCAGGATGAGGATGAAGAGCTGTAAGAAAAAGAGTAGTAACATGAACTTGTGTAAAGTTTAGCGTCATTCCTCTGAGCGTTGATGGGGTGGGGCCACGCTCAGGATTTGCTCTGGCATATTTATTATGGTGAGCTGGGATCAGAGCCCCCACCCTAGCATATGCACACATCTATGGAGAAACTGTTACACAATGAGGTCCATGAACTGCACTCCAAAGAAATAAGCAAGAAAGACCCATCTGGTCATTGTTAGCAGCGTAGGGTATTCTGGGTCTATTGTAGACCTTGCTTCAAATCCTAGCCACTCTGTGTACTGTGTGGCCTCATGCCAGCTACTTAAACTTTCTGAGCCTCAGTTCTTTCTGTGATCTATACGACAGTCATAATGTTTGGTTCAAAACTGTGGCAAGGCCTTAAATGAAATGATATACTGATAATAAATGTTTAGGGCTAGGGTTGTAGCTCAGGGGTAGAGTGCTTACCTAGCAGGTGTGAGGCATGGGTTTGACTCTCGACACCACATATAAATAAGTAAAATAAAGGTCCATTGACAACTAAAAATATTTTAAAAAATAAATGTTCAATAAATGGTTATTGCTCTATATTTAAAGGAAACACTTAAAATGCCTTTAGAGTGTTGAGAATAGTAAGAGGAATGTTGAAAAAGCAGAAGACAAAATAAGACATGCTATATCTGCTCCTCTAGTAAGCGTGGTTGAGTGTCACTGGTAAGACAGAAAGCCAGTCACTAGGCAGCCAGGGATCCTCATGGCTGGTCAGCCTCACCATGGTAATCAACACCCGTCCTGATCATGATTGAGCTGATGTGTGGAGTTCACCCTTATAGTCTCAGATAGTTGGTTCTTTTACTACACTCAAGAATGGATGAGTTTCTGGGATAGATTCTCACTAGCTAAACTTACAAGAGACTGATGTATATAGAAGAATGCTGCTGCTGTGTGTGCATTTACTGTGAAAAACAGACCTGTCTTGGGAACCAGAAAGCTATGGCCAGTGTAAGCATTCATGATTTCCCCATAAGCAGGTTACATAGGAAGCTAAATGAATCATAGGTGAGTATCCAATATAAAGAATATATGACTGCCTTCTGCCCCCAAAGTGGGAAGGGCTTGGGGCCATGGCCTCCTCCTCCTGACCAGCCAAAGACACCAATTCAACACAAACATACACACACACACCACTTTCTCCCAACCTTGCGTGTCTGTGCTAACCAGCCAACTCATCCCACATGAATGCCTTCGAATTGAACCCATCTGAGGAGAATGAAGGAGAATGCCAGGGTGTGTGAAGGTTTCATGCTGATACCTGCCAGTGTGGCTGTTCCTGTCTTGTGGAGACAGTGTCCTTCCTCTTGGGCATGTTCATCCTTCTGGAGTTTGGGACTTTCTTTGCTTCCCTGTGCCTCCCTACAATGAGTACAGGCTTCTGAATTACTAATGTTATAAACTGAGTAGGACCCCCAAATCACTATTTTTCGTGAAATCTTATCCTAGGAAAGAACTGATGGACAACTTATCCCTAAACTAAGGGACCTGGGAGTAAACAAGTAGGCTTTTTGACTGGGTTTTCTAGATCACAGAGTCTGTGATTTGAAAAGTGATATCCATCTCTTTGCTACCAACCCGGGATTGTGTTGCTTTGTGATTTGGGTGGATGTGTGAATGTCTGAGGTGGCCAGTGTGCCCAGATGGTTGAAGTAACTGCTACTTCAGAGTTTGGCCACATGGATGCTTGCTTCTCTGTGTTGTTTCTCATCTAAAGAACTAACAACACAATATCACAGTCACTCCTGGTCAGAAACCAGAGAAAGGCACTTCTTGTTCAGATTTTCTTATCACAGTGAAGTATTAGGTTTGTAGAGTGCTTTAGCATTTCAAACAAATACCTGATCTTATTTGAGGCCCAGAATCACCCTGTGTGGCAAGGTACAGATTGGCCACCTGAGAGGCCCCCATGGCCTGAGGATCGAGGTTTCCAATATCTGAGCTAATACTGGGTCCCAGGCCCCTCTTTCTATCCAATGTCCTTTCTCCCTAACTCTTTTTGGGGTCTCTTCTGTAGGTTTGGTTTTTGAGCTCAATAGTCGTGGGTGTGAAAATAGCTTTTTTATACACTGTTCAGTCGTGAGATTTGCCGTCTTTGTGATGCTGGTCTTGAAAATCAGGATCAGGTCCTTGTTGCCCCAAGTTGAAGATTAAAAACCAGAGAAATGCTGAGGCAAGAGTAAAAAGTAAAATTTATTTAAGAAACAGAGCAGAGAGAGAGAGATACAGAGGCAGAGGAGAGGAAAAGAGAGAGAGAGAGAGAGAGAGAGAGAGAGAGAGAGACACCTCCAAAGAGAAGGGGACCCACAAAGCCCCGAGTGAGTGGGGCGTTTTTAGATTTCAGGTTTCCTTTCTTCTCATGCTATGAAACCAAATGTGACCAAAAGGCCAGAAGAGAGTCACAGGGGGTGTTGTTTGTGTTAGAAAGTGGGACCCTTCCCCTCCCCTAGAGGCTTTAGCAAACAGGTAATGGGGAGTGTTTATTGCCCATTTCCTTCTCTTTGATCATCACCTATCTGTCCTTAGCCCTGGTTTCATTCCCCCCTCAGTTTAAGGGAAATGGGCAATGACTGCTCTGACTGCTTCAGACTGAGAGGGAGCAACATGGAGCAAGCAGTTGGGTTTCCCTTTTAGGAATGTTTTGGGTCACTCAAGGGGTCTGTGGCAAAAGACAGCTTGTGGCTCCAGTGCAAAGGCTCCAGTGGGCAAGGCAGAGGCCTCACTGCCTCTTTTCACCCAACCTTGGTGGTCACATAGTATCACCTCCATCATATTTTATTGTTTGAAGTAGTTGCCAGTCTATCCAGGTTTCCAGGCTGGAGATGTAAACCTGACACCTTGACAGGAAGCATGTAAAGAGTTCACAGCCATTTCTAAAACCCCTCACCACTAAGTGTTGGAACCAAAGCCTAGAATCCCTATGGAAGGCAGTGTTATCTTATTTCATCACCCTTTGGGCCTCATTTTCATGGATGTGTATCTTTCACTTTTGTGAGAAATCAGATCTCTGGCCTCCCTGTCATGCCTGGAATGTGCTTGCAACATGGTAGCAGAAAGCTCTGCCTCCTTTCCTGAATTCAGTGTTTATCATGGATTATGCCAGTTTGAGAAAGGAACTTGGCAGTGGTCAGACCAGTGGCAGGGAACCTTCCTAATGTTCTGAACATTGACAGAACCCATGTTCTGTTCAGGGCAAAGCAGTTGGGCACAGAATAACAGGCCACAACTGGGCTCGCATGCCCAAAGCCGTGACCCGCACCAAACTTCCACCTATCCCATGGCACTTCTTCTCCTTAGGATCTCATCCGCTGGCCTTAATGCTTATTCCAGAGTATAACAGTTTTCTGGAAAGACTCAGAGCCAGGGAAAAGCAGCAGGTACCTGTGGATGCAGATTGAAACATGTTTTTTGGACTGAAGGACTCCTGTGAGAAACTCCTGGACCTCATCAGGGGTCTTTAGAAAATTAGGTGGGTGGGTGCCAGGACCTTAGCTCAGGGCCCAGAGATATTGGGACTTGAGATTCACTGGCACTGGGAAGTTGAAGTGGTCACAATGTGGAATGCCAGGACTCTGATGTCACCCTACACACCCTACATCCTATCCAGCAGGACATCAAAGCAATTCAGAGTGACCCATGAGTATCAGAGGTGTGTCCTGTTTTGGCTGGTGTACACACCTGGGACTGAGTGCCAGAGGTGGTGCATCCTGCCCACCCCAGCAGAAACCAATGTGCCCCAGTGTCCTGTAGGTTGTCAGCTGTGCCCAGTAAACCTGTGCTTACCTGGAGTCACATCATCTCATCCTGTGACCCCAAATGAATTACACGTAAGAGAAAAAGAATGTGATGACCATATCCACTCCCATAGTGTCACCCAGGAGCAGCTGGCAGATCCCGTTGTAGTCTACTTTTGTGTGCATTGCCCAGGATGCAGCAGGACCTTTAGCTAAGCTTGATAATAATCACTCTACCTTTATTGAGCCCTGATTATGTTTTACACATTAGAAACTATGTGCATTCTCTGTTTTAATCAACATGCCAATCCTGAACTTAAATATCAAGTATCCCAAACATGAGTACTGCTAATTATGCATTGTTTATTCATGGGTGACTGATAAGTCTGGAAAATGCTGATAGTCTAAACAGTGAGATAAATGGTAATTCTCCAAGAAAGGAATCTACGTAGAATTTTCCAACCATACTTACCCATAGAACAATTTGGAGTAACTGGGTATTTTAAGGAACACAGATTTGAAGATTAAGCAGGTGGTATAGAAGTGAATCAACAGAAAATATGGTATCCTATGAGGAGTGGTCTAAGAAGCATTTTGGAAATAGGTAAAGTTTAAGCCACCGTGGTGGAACTCATGCCACTGTGTTTGAAAATGGACACTCATGATATGCACGGATGACCAGTGACTCCTGAAGGTAGCTATGGTTTATCCTTAGAAGTGTGGCATCTACTTTAAAACTCTCCAAAGAAGGCTACGATAATATCACAGAGTAAGGAGCTTCATCTGCTTCTCACTCCCAGCCACTGCACAAGGTAGAAAGATGCTGAGCCACTGAGATGTCCCAGGCTGCCCTTCTGCTGAGTCCACCTTCTCCAAGGATGTGGAGGCTCTTCCTGAGTGCAGCACTACATGGAGCCCAGGACCAAAGCTACTAGGTATATTGACACACCAGGACCCATATAGGCTGCACTCTAACCCTCACTGTTTTTCTAAATATGCATCCTAAACACACCCTTCTTTCCTTTCTCCTTCTGATATCAAAATATTTCAGTCTGCTTTTGTAGCATTTATACATCTGTTATACAACTTCATATTTATTCCACCAAATGCCTTTGAAGAACTCCCATTTGTGATTAAAATATTTCACATCTTCTTAACTCTAATGATTCTGGTCAGATGAAAATGACCATATGCTTAGGAATTGTGACAGGTCAGGAAGGAAATTTCGTTTTACACCACGTGGAGCAAAGGTGGCCTTAGTTAAACTCAATACTTTCTAAAACCAGGCCTTATTTGAAAATGGTGTAATCACAAAAGTTAGCATACTCATTAATTATATATTCATGAAATTTGTGGGATGTGGCAAGCATGGGTCTAGAGCAATCTTGAACTTATAATGTAAATTGAACCTTTAGTTCGCTCTGAGGAACCTACTGCTGCCCACATTTCACATTTGTGAAAACAAGGCAGAAGGAATTTTGGCTCAGATGGCCTGGTGTCCAGAGTCGTCTGTGTTAGTAAGAAATTCTCAACAAACAAAACCTTTTGCCATTTTTAGAGTTTAATTGCCATTTCTATGACCATGGACTTGATAAGCACAGAGCATTTTCAACCAAAACAGCACATGGCCCATTATAGGGCTGCCTTCTTACCAACTCTCCAGGAGATCCTTGGAAACATTTTGCTAGGGACAAAATTTTTTTAATGGAACCATGTTGTTATAAGACTAAGTTTAAAAAATCGAACTATAAAACTTAGAGTTTTTAAAAATGCTTCCAACTAAAATCATTATCAAAATGCTGCGAAACTAAAATTCTCACAGCTATTTTACATATTCAGAGCGATTTTCTGGATAGATTTAATTGGGGAAAATCTGTATATGAACATGATAATACTCTATTATCTCTTGATCCTTACCAGTAATATATATGATTAAAACAGCATGATAGTATGTTTAGTTTAATACTTTTTTCTGACTCAAGGTGAAAAAGAGCTGTTAAAATGACACATGGGACCTCTTCTTTGTAAAGGTGTCAATTTCTGAGCAGTACAGGGAAGGACAGGAAGAAGCTGCCAGAGCAGCTCTGGGAGTTTTAGGGCTGCAGAGATGCCAGGACTGGAAGGTGCATGAAGCCTCCTTTCCTAACCTGAGCATTTCTTATTTGTGTGCACTTCACTTACAAAATTCACTGTCAACAGAACCCAAATATAAGAGCAATTCCATGTCCGAGCACTATGCTTTTATGTATGTAGCTTGCCTGAGAGTTCACATCTCTGCTCCCCAAATCCCATGTGTGGACTCTCCACAACCTTTAGCTGTGACCAGGAGGAGCTTTAGGGTGAGCAGGCTGCATGGCATGAGGTGAAGCACCCAGTCACTGCTGCAGGCAGGCCTGCCCCTGGCCATGTGCCCACCTCTTACTTCCTGCATTTGGGTTTATGAAGATAAAGAACATTGTGGAGTCTCCAATGCCTTGCCAGAGGTGTCTTCAACAGCTGCAACCCACCCACCCGCACACTTCATGGAGGCACCTGAAGACCAGGAAAAGGATTCCTTCTGGCTAAAGTGACCAACTCAAAGTGAATCTAGGGGAGAACCTCCATCTACAATAGGTCAAGGGGAGCTAGTCTTCATCTACATTGGCTCAAGGCTTGTGAGTCCCCATCTACAATGGCTCAAGGTGAGCGAGTTATCTACACTGAGCAGGAGAGGAGGGAATCGTCCTAGAAAGGAAGGTTGCTGGACTCTGGCCTTTGCCCTGAGAATGCCTTCTATTAAAAAAAGAAAGAAAAAAGAAAACTTGGCATTTTAAAAATTTTTGAAACATCAATTTATTATACAATCTGTGAAGAAAAGAAATAAAAATAAATTTCTCCCTAAGCACGGGAGAAAGGACCAAGAGCAGGCAGGGAAGTGTCCCAGGGAAAAGTCTCTACGAGGCGTCTTCGCAGGTGGGGGCAGAGGAGACTCCTGGTGGATCCAGATGCGCTCCTGGGCAGAGTCCTGAGCCGGTTGGCACACCTCAGGGTCTCCTGGCTGTCCGCTGGTTTCCGCTGGTCTTGGCTGGGCATTTCCTCTGGAGCCACTCTGTTCTTGAGCACTGACGGACCGAAGCACGGTACACAGAACAGCTGTCTGAAGCAGCTGGAGATCCTCCTCCTCACCCTCTTCCAACGCCCGATGCGATCCTGTGACTGTTCCGTGGAGGTGCCTGGGGAGGTTGAGCTGCCCTCTTCTGCGACCCCGCTCCTGAAGCTCAGGGACGGGTCGGGGCTGCTGGGCACAGGGTCGGGCTGGGAGGCCAGGCTGGGAGGGGGTGGGTCCACGTGGAAAAGCGGAGGGGAATGGCAGGCACGCTGGCACTGCCACCCCCTCCTGCCAGGTCCCCCTGGCCTCGTCCGGCTGCTTGCTGCTCCCGGGGCGAGGGAAGGGCAGGCTCGCTGGAAACACCTCTGGGGAGGAGGGTGCGGGGAGGCCCAGGGCCTGGGCGAGGCCCGAGCCCCCGACGCTGCACGGGCTTCACCTGGCACTGGCAGCCCGCGCCCTGGCTGCGCTGGTGCTTGAGCAGGATATACGTGGCCATGGCGTTTGTCATACCTCTTAGTTGACAGGACACCCAGATGTCGTAGGGGTCGTAACCCAGGTCGAACATGGTGGTGACGATGGCGGGGTCTGGGAGGAGTGGGGGGCGCCTCGCCAGGACCGGGTGACGCTTCTGCGCCCTGGCTCAGCCACGGTGCCCCAGCACCTGCTCCAGGGTGGGCCTCTGTGCAGGGTCCACCGTCAGCATCTCCCGGATGAGACTCTGAGCGCCCTGGGAAAGGTGCGGGGGCACGTCGTAGCGCCCTCGGTGACCCGCTGCCTCACCTCGCGGGGCCGTGTTGGCCAGAAAGGCGCGGCTCCCGGTCAGCATGAAATAGAGGACGACGCCCAGGCTCCAGACGTCGGCCGGGGGGCCCTCGTAGTCCTCCCGCAGGGCCACCTCTGGGCGGAGTAGAGGAGCGTGCCCCAGAACCTGCTCAGCTTCTGCCCGGGGCTGACGCGGGTACTCAGGCCGAAGTCGATGAGCTTCGCCTGGCCCCTGGCGTCCAGCACCACGTTCTCCGGCTTGAGGTCCAGGTGCACGATGCCCTTCTCGTGGCAGTGCCGCACGGCTCCCGCGATCTCTCGGAACAGCCTGCGGGCCTCCTCCTCCGCCAGGCCTCCGGGTTCCGGGACGAGGCTCCGGAGATGTCCCCCACCTGCATGTTCCATGACAATGTACATGTACCTGTTGGTCTCAATGACCTGGAAGAGCTGGATCACGTTGGGGTGGTCCAAGCTCGCCATCAGCTCAGGTTCACATAGGAAGGGGAGGGTCCAGACTCTCTTTGCCATGACCTTCAACCACAACCTCTGTCCCCGTGAGGCGATGGCGGGCGAGCTTCACCTTGGCGAAGCCGCCTTCCCCAATGTCCTGCAGAACTTCATAATGGTCCGTGAGGGCCGGCTCGTAGGAGCCCGGCCCCTGGGGCTCTACACTGCTCTCACTACTCTCGCTGCTTATCCTAAAACGGAACACCATCTTAGGATGCTAGCTAAAAAAAAAAATAATAAACTAAAACAAATAACCAAAATAAAAAACCAAAAATGAAAGCAAGCAAAAAAACAAAGGGAAAAAAAACCCAAATCAAAAAACCAATCTCCAAAGACCACAACCACCAGCCACCAACCACCAACCGCCAACCACCACCAAACGCACTATCTATCTGGGAGTCCGACAGGTCACCACCAAGAGCTTCCTGTACTTATGGACAAAAACCCACCTGCGGCCACTCTCTTATATACCTGCTGTTTGAAATTCCCTCACAATGACCCCTTATGAGGTCAGAGCAAGCAATGACCCAGTCACACCTGGACATAACCTCCAGTGGTCATCTCACTTTGGGACCTCCAGGACCTTTTCCACTTTCATAATGCAAGTAAAAAAGGACTCTGGAAGGTTTTTTGCTTTAGTGTGTTATGAAGATTGATACTTAGTTGTTTAGAAATTAAAATTTCATTTCGAGTCTGAAAATCTGTACTAACTTTGTGACTTTGGAAGACCTCATCATATCCACACTCAAGGATTCTGCTGCTTTGCTGCCCTGATCTGAGCAGCTTTCCTCCCTTGGCCCTTCCTCCATGATGACTACCTCACCTCTGGCCAAGCAATGAAGTCAGCTGTCTATGAAGTGAGAGCCCTGAAAGTGATAGCCCCAGAGAAGCTTTTCTTCCTCCAAGCTGTTCTTGTTGGGTGTTTTAGTCACAGTGACCAAAAAACTAATTAAAACACAGATACATCGTTGTACCCAGCTTGACAAACGTACTGTGTGTGTGTGTGTGTGTGTGTTGCTGGGAACTGAACCAGGTCCTTGCACGTACTGGAGACACTCTCTTAATGTGCATATCCCATATGTGGGAATAGAGCTTCCTGTCCTAACTAGCTCTCAGTACTGTTATAAGTGAGGCTGAACCCGTCAACAGGAATTTGGAGGGAGACACACATTCAAACCACTGCACCCAATAAACAAGAGACTATGAAGTTGGTCCCTGAGGTGCCCTGTATGTGCCCCTTAGATAGATCCCTGGTAAAGCAATTCATGACAATTACAAAAGCTAGTGCTACTTTTGTTTCCACAAGATGTAAGAGAATAATGTATCAAAACACCCCAATTTTATTCTTCGGTATTGAATAAATTTATAATACTGCAACATCAATAACTGAAGGGAAAGGGTTGGAGAGGTATAGAAGCCACACGTGCACTACAGAAGTCATGTTGCTGTAGATTCACATCAGAGCAGCATCTCTTTCTCATGTTAATGGAACCCCCATGGGAAGCACAAAGAAATACTGGTGGAACATATCCAAAGGAGATAAGGGAATTCAATGTTTTACTATAATATCTATGGAGGGAAGATTATTGTATAATGAAGTAAGTCATATTGAATCAAAGCTTGTGCTGCTCTTCTTGTAAGGACACTAGCCAAGCCAAACCAGGGCCCCGCCCTGATCCTCCTATAAATACACAACTACTCTGGACCAAGGGCCATGATAAACATTGAAAGTCTCTCACATGTCAAAACAACTATGCTATAAGCTCTTCTCCTAACTCTAACTATCTTGAGTGAGAACAGGACTGGATCTTGTATAATTTTGGATGCCCAGCACCTAGTACAGAACTAAAACCCTAGGAGATTTTCACTTAATGTTGGAATTGTTTTTTTGTTTTTTGGGTTTGTTTTTTGTTTTGTTTGTTTTGTTTTTGATTTTGTTTTGCTGGATGTTGGACAGTTAGGCAGATGGACAGATAAATGATTAGGTGGAGGCATGAATAAATGGAAGGCATGAAGGTGAATAGGTAGATTATGATTTTAATAACAGTCTTGAAAGTCAGGATCTGGTCCTTGTTCCCCTGTTCAATACTAGAGAAACACCAAGACAAGAGTGAAAAGTAAATTTTATTTAAGAGACAGACCAGAGAGAGAGAGAGAGAGAGAGAGAGAGAGAGAGAGAATCAGTCCTCCAGGAGGAGGGAATCTAGAGCTGGTACCTGTGAGTGTGGGAGTGTCTTGCTCCGTTTAGATTTAGGGTTTCCTTCTCCTCACTATGTGACCAAAAGGCAGGAAAAGAGCTATCCAGGGGTGATTGCTTGTGTTGGAAAGTGAGGTCCTTCCCTTCCCCTAGAGATGTTAGCAACAGGGGATGGGGAAGTGCTATCTAGTTATTCCTTTTTTTTTTTTTTTTTTAATATCAGCTATTTGTCTTTTTCCCCTTGTCAATTGACACTTAAAACCTTTCCTGTCCAAACTAACATAGGTCTTTATTCTCTCCTGCTGCGGGTGGGGTGTGGCCTTTGTGAATGAGAGACTGTCAGTAATAAGTCATAAACATTCTGTCCTATGTTCCACCCCTGGGGCTATTCCAGCTTGTCAGGGCTTTTCTTTGTGCCCAGAAACCTGAATCAGCTTCAGCTTTCTAAATAAACCCAGAATAGGGGGACTGGGAAAAGAATCCTTTTCCCTTTGCCCGTCAGGGTTGTTCCTTGCGGGCTAGCATGCTGACTTTGACGTTGCTAAGGGAATAGATGGCACAAAACTTGCAGTTAGCCATGCTGCTTTTCTCCTGCCTTTGAGAGGGTTTGGAGTTGAAAAGACACACAAGCTGTGATCTTGTAAGTACCCACTAACCAATGATGCCCCTGGAGCTGTGATCTAAAAGTAGCTTTTCCTCTGTGTACATGAGACTTGAGTTATCCAAATCCTTATCCAAACAATTGTAAACCATTTATATACCCAACTGACTACTGTTGAGAGTTTGTGTCGAAATGCTGAATGTGGTTATTAAAAGTTACTAAAATGCAGGGGAAGAAGTCACTGAACTGTGGGACTCAGGTGAGGTCTTTTCCCCTTTGTTCTCTGGGCTCAATTCTTCCTTTCCTTTTGCTCATTTGCAGAACTCTTAGCATACTTTTTTGGCCAGATGTATAAGTGCCTCTATCTCTTCTGTACATGCATGTGACCTATGTGGATAGTTCTTTTCCCTATTAGTGACAATTATTTACTACTGATCAAAGTTGCACTGACTTTAGAGATACCATCACAGGGGAAATTAAAGCAGTTCAAATAAAACTAGTATAACCAAATAGAAGGTAATGAAGCCATTGCTTTGCTCTCTTTTTTTTTTTTTATACTGGGATTGAACTCAGGGGTGCTTGACCGTTGAGCCACATCTCCAGCCCTATTTTGTATTTTATTTAGAGACAGGGTCTCACTGAGTTGCTTAGCACCTAGCTTTGCTAAGGCTGACTTTGAACTCGTGACCCTCCTGCCTTGGCTTCCGCCGCTGGGATTATAGGCCTGCGCCACCGTCGCCCGGCTTGGTTTGCTACATTTCTAAGTGATCCTTTGTATTTGGGGATTTTTGCAAGAAGTTGTATGTTTATAAGTGATTAACTCGGAACACAGGAATAGGGAATATAATTGGCAGTTGCATTCACACCCACATCAGCAGTCTCCTTGGCATCATCTTTAGTAGCTGTTTGATTTATAATCCACATCCATCCATCAGCAAACACCAGGGGCCTCCCTTCCGAAGCCAGCCATTCCCACTGCTGTGCCCCATGGTGCTGGCCACCAGCCCATGCCTCCACCATCAGTGACTGAGGCTTTTGCACTGGACCCACAAACTGCTCCCTTTCCACAGAAGCCAAACAGAAGCAAATCTGCTTTACACTCTCCACCCACTTCTCAAATAACTTGAAATCAAATCCAGAATCCGGGCCATGCCCACCAAGCCCTCCGAGGCCAGCCCAGCCACCTGCTTCTTTGCATTCTCCCTTCTCTCAGCTGCAGCCACGCTGGCCTTTTTGCTGCTTCGGATTCATTCACACCATTTTCCAGCCCTTGGCATCGGCAGTGTCCTCTGCCTAGGATGCACTTCTCCCAGATACCCACGTGGTGAGCTTCCTCGTTTCCCTGAGCCTCAGAGGTTTCTACTGTTAGACAGCCCTGCCCTGCTGTCTGGAATAGCCCTCATGCCCCACCCCCGCACCTCCCTCACCCCCTGCTTTGTCTTCCCTAACACCTGTCTCTACTGACAGACTAGGTGCTTATTGTCTTGTCTGTCTGTCCTCTTCTGCCCTAAAATATAAACTATAAAGGTGAGGGATTGGGTTTTGTTTATCATTTTATCCCCAGAGACTAGGACAGTGCCTGACACCTCAAGGTCAGACAGTAAATGTTTGATGAATGACATGGAAAGAATGGACCCTTAGTCCCCTCCCTAGGTGATTGTTTTACCTGGTATGTGTTCTCTTTTCACACTCTGCCCTATGCTGTTGTAGGGTGTCAGGAACAAGAGGGCTTTTGTAACTCTTTCTCTGGTCAGTCACAGAAGAAAAGTGATATATATGATTTTTTTTTAAACTAAAATAGAAAAACTTACAAAATCAGTACATATTTTCTCATCTGCTTCTCCTTTGACCACCTAACTCTTACATAAAGTACATTCAAAGCATTAATCAAAATGATTAGAGCAGGGTAAAGAAAGCCTCATATATACAAATAAATAATAAATTATAAAGTTCTTTAGAATCAGAGGAATTGCAGTGAGCCTCCTAGGAAGAAAGATACATGTCTTGCCATGTGCAGAGGCTATAAACCCAGCGGCTCAGGAAGCTGAGGCAGGAGGATCACAAGTTCAAAGCCAACATCAGCAACTTTGTGAGACTCTAAACAACTTAGTGAGACCCTGCCTCTAAATAAAATGTAAGAAGGACTGAGGATGTAGCTCAGTGGTTAAATGCCCCTGGGTTCAATCCCTGGAGAGGGAGAAGAGAGGAGAGGGAGGGAGGGAGGGAAAGAAAGAAGGAAGTAAGGAAGGAAGGAAGGAAGGAAGGAAGGAAGGAAGGGAAGGAAGGAAGGAAGGAAGAAAGGAAGAGAAATAAGTCATATAAATATTTGCACAGTGAAACCATATACTAATTGAGTCCTTAGGAATCCTTATAAATTAGAATTTGCTTTTCTTTAGAGAGGAAGCAATGAAGAAGGAAAATAGCTAGAAGGCCTGCCTGTTGGCTTATAGACTGAGTGTCTCCTTCTGGGACTGAAACAATTCAGACTCAAATGCATCTTTTTTTTTTTTTGTCTGAATTAAGATATAATAAGAATAGAGACCAAACCAAATCCCATACAAAGACAGGTTAGATTGTGTTCATTATTCTCTACTCCAGCAGAAAGACTGCCATCACCAAAGATTAAATGATTAACTCTGAATTATCCTTTTCCATGGGCATTCAAGCTCTTCAGAGCCTTAGAATTCTATTTTCAAATTGGCTGGCATCCCCTGCCACCTGTGGTGCTAGGAGTCGAAGAGAACGATGAGAACAGATGTTAGAATCACAGCATTTTGCAGCCAAGAGAGATCCTCGGACCTCATTTACAGAGAGATCAATGAGATTCAGAGAGGTGGGAAAAGTCAGATTCAAAAAACTCTAAATGTTCACGGAAAGGGACCATAATGATGTGCGGTGTCTTTGAGAGGGCAAGAGCTCAGCTTCAAGAGGAGGCACAGAAAGGTGCTGGGACAATGAGAAAAGAGCACTGGATTTGGGAGTACATGCTGCTCTGTCACTCATTAATGGTGTAGCATGGAGCAAGTCTTTGCTGAGGAGACCCTCACTTCCTATTTATAAAATAAAGTGAATGAAGGCGCAGGGTCACCACAAGAACCAAGTGGAAATACCTTCACGCACTCAGAAAAATTAAAATCTAGCCTCTGCTTAATCCTGGTCAGTGTGCAGTTCTGTACACATTTTAAATGTGTGGTCTCTCTGTGTTGCCTGTTGGTGGCATTAGCCCTGTTTTACAGATGAGGTAACCGAGGCCAAGAGGGATTTAGAAATTTTCCCAAGAGCACAGAGATGATATTGCACAGTTAGGACCTGGATTGGTGGGACAACAGAAGCTCTCCCAACTTCCTGACCCTAGTGCAGCCCATGGTGCATGATCCAGAAACGTTTCACAAATAAGTGCTGTTGGAGGAAATGTATTCAAGCAAAGAAGGCATCCTTTGTAAATTTCCCAGAAAGCTTTATTAACTTCTTAAAAAGAAAGGTGATGTGTGTAAAACCATTATCAAAGACCCATTTAACCTGAAGGGAAATGAGCAAAATCACTGATACGTGAATGTTGGTAGTCATTTAGGAAACATCTATTGGGCCCATCTAAGGCCACTCTGCTAAACATTGGTTTATTAATCTGACACAATAGTTTTTTTTTTTTTTTAAATCAAAGTTGTATTTTATAGGATGTATATTTAACAGCATAATAGTTTTTTTTTTTTTAAATTGGAGCAATATAGTTATACATAGTAGTCAGGTTCATTCTAAACACAATAATACAGCATGCAATTCAATTTCAGTTCATGTTTCCTACATTTTCCCTCCCCTGATTCTCCTGCTATACTACTGGTTTTCCTTTCACTTATCTATTTATTTTGATTGGTTCTTTCTACTTATACAAAAAGGTGAAATTCCCTGTCATATATATATATTATATAAATTTATATATATATTTATATACATAATAATATATATATACACAATATATATATATGCGCACATAGCATGATTTTTAAAAATTCATTCTGCATTTCTTCCCCTTTTAATCCCTCCCTCTCCCTAGCTCTCCTCCTATTCTATGACCTCCCCTATAGCTCTATGATACCTGATCCTGCCCTCCTCCTTTCTTTATTTTGCTTTAGCTTCCACATAGGAGAGAAAACATTCAACCCTTGATTTTCTAAGCTGACAGGTCATCTTTTATGACTCATGTGAATAGTACATCTATCCTGTTTTATGGAATTTATTGTATTACAGAATACGTGCCTAGTTTTTATATACTCTGTTTGCTTTGATGTTTAAATTTGGCTAAACCTATAACAGATGCCAAGTTCTTGATCCAGGCTATAATGCTCTCCTCCCCCATTATTATATTGTTTCTATGGGATGAATATAATCTACTTTATAATAATCCACTTAAAATATGTCTCCATTATGGGGTGAGGAGAACATTCCCTAACTTCCCTCCCACTCCACAGTGGGGTAGTGAAGTTGTGGGGGGGCAGATAAGGACTGTCTGACCTGGATTTATTTTTATATAATCCCATGGTTAAAAGTTAACTCTGCTTGTTTTCATTGAGAGCTTTCCGAGTGAGAGAAAGGAGCAAGGAGATGCATCATTTTGTAATATGAAGTACTTCCAAGTGTTTGGATTAAAAAACTCAAACAAAAATCAAAGGCAAACACAGATTTGCTTTATAGGATGTAGATTTCTAAGTCAATGTTTAAAATTGCCCTGGAAAATCCCACAGGACAGTGAGGGACTGTCATTCTTAGGCATGTGGGAACTAAGGGAAACATACCCACACCTGTCCATCCCAGGCTGGCTTCAGTATTCTGAGTGCTTTATGTGTTTGATAACGTGTGCAGCTACTTAAAACTTTTGTTTTGAGGTGGGGGGGGGGGGTTGAAAACAATTGAGATAATCCAGAAACACTGAGTTTCCCCTCTTCTTCTTCACTAACTACCAGTGTTTGAGGAAATGTTTCTTAATCTTTCTGACTTCAGTTCTTATGTTTACAATATGAAGACTTTGGGCTAGATACACTTAAGATACTACTGCTAAGAACTAGCTAAATCAGAGAAATTTCTGGAAACCCAACAACTACCAGTATGGTTTCACCCAGTGCTGAATGATGGTAACAGAACATGTTCCTTGAATATTACTAAGATAACAGGAAAATGGAAGGAGAGCCATTTTCTCTTTAGCTTCTTAATTAGTGGGTAACACAAATAGGAACCTCACATCAAAAGGTAGTCTCTGTTATAGGAATTGCCTTTTCTGCGACATAATTACTTTTTATTCAAGATATTTTTTATTTTGACAAAAACCCCCACAATTCTTAGCAGTTAATGAACCTTTCTATAATTGTTTAGCTCTTTTATTATAGAATTTTTTTTTTGAAAGTTATCTTGGATCAGTCTTCTTGTAGGTGATTTGAAGAGGCTGAGCCCAACGGAGAGTGTTTTTGTGTTGCTTAGAAGTTTCATGTTAAATGCCTACTTCTTTGAAGTTAAAGCCAATGTCAGATCATTGGGTTTATGAATGGGCAGTCCTCAAATGACTCTGTTTTTATTTTTACACCTTTCAAATACCTCTCTATCCTCATCATTTGCTACTGGGATATGCTCCCAGGGAGGCTTCTAGAGGTTTCCGGACAGCTTCCATTAACAACTTTCTGCACCCTGATCAAGCTGATCGAGTCAGAGCTGTCTGTATCAGGAGCGCCCTCTTGAGGACAGTCTTGTTGAAGGAAACTACAGAGGTTTTCTTTCAGTGAAACCCTGTACTGTGTCACATCTCAGAGCAAGGAGAAAGGAATAGATTTCATGAGATACAACATTTGTTAATTTTTGGCTTTTCTGTCTCCATTAGGTTAGCCACCATCCACCTATCTCTGCATGTCACGCCGAATCTGGAAATTTTGTTTTCTGGCAAGGTAATGTGCTAATGTATTTGACTTTCATTTTATGTAATGGTTATAGATTTATTTGATTCAGGAATTTCTATGAATGCTTGCTAAGGTCAAAATAGCCCCAAGACTTAGGTCTCATTAGAGGACCTGGTCCATTTGACATTCTCACCTCTCATCTCTGAATAGTAGTTGATATGTCAATTGTTAATTGATATTGAGTAATTTATTTTAATTGATATTAGTTTGATATTTTCAAGGAGATCATTTAGTTTTTCCCTTTAAAAAAAATCCTCCATCTTTATCTGGGTCACCACTATTTATTCCTGTAACTTTTTCTGTATTTTATTCCATGGCCACTTATTATGCTTCACTTACCTCAAGAGACACTAAATATTTCCAGCTGTTTATCAGAGTACAGACAGCAAAGGAAGTTTTGCTTTCAAAACATTTAAATTTTATTTCTGAAATCATTCTTTATATTGCTGACTTCTTTTTCATTTTAAGATTGTTATCCCTAAAATTTTGTTCGGTTTATATTTTGGATGGGAAAGCATAGTAAATTATTGTCAAGAATAAACAAGACTATAAATATTTCTTAGATGGGTGAATTAATTTTGCTAACATCTTCATTCGTGAAAAAAATTGGATTCTACTGTAGGAGTAAAGTGCATATGAGCAGGCTGGGTTTTCAAACAGTGAGCACATATCAGTTTTTAAGGCATTTTTCTCTACTCACAATGATGTCACCTGATTTCCCACATTGCCTATAGATCTTTGTAAAACTCAGAAAGTACAAAAAAGTTGACTGTGACTCCATTGCCACCCCCTTCCCCAGCCACCCAGTCTCTCTGTCTGGAGATAATTAATACCACTAGTTTAAGCTATTGTGACTTTCTTTCTCAGACTTTGCTATTAAAGTTTAAAATTGATTATATAATGGGGGAGGGAGGGGGGTGAGAGAAGAATGGAGGAACTTTATGTAGAGGGAAATGAGAGGGAGGAAGGGTATGAAAAATGGTGGAATGAGACAGACATCACTGCCCTATATACATGTATGATTACACGAATGGTGTGACTCTACATGATGTACAACCAGAGAAACGAAATTATGTACCCCATTTGTGTACAATGAATCAAAGTGCAATCTGTAAAAATTTTTTAAAAAGTTTAAAATTGAAACTCGATTTGAAATCTCTCTACCTTTCATCAAAACTCTCTGGAAACAATTCTCCTAAGGTCCTTAATGTCCTGATTGCTAAATCTCATAGGTAACTCTTCTTTGTTATTTTAAAGTTATGTTTTTTGTTTGTTTGCTTTTTTGTTTGGTTAGTGGAAGGGGTCCTCTCAAGGTGGGTCACAGTTTTCTCCTCACCTCCTTTCCTAATCATTCTTTTCCTGGCAGTCCTTCCTCCAACCTTTTTTCTGGATAATTCCATGTCTTTTCATAGGCCAGTGACTCTTAAATTACTTTTTTAATCATTAAAAAAAAATTTCTCTGTCTTTTAATTATGTTGTGTAGATCTTTACACTTATTGTGATTATAGATGTAGTTGTATTTAAATCTGCCCTCTTTTTATTTTTTTCTATTTGTCACATCTGTTCTTTGTTTCCCCTTTCCTTCTTTTTCTGCCTTCTTTTGTAATAATTAAATACTTTCTGTAACTCTTGTTTTATTCCCTCTGTGGGCTTATTAGCTATAGCTCTTTGTTTCGTGTCTTAGTTGTTACTTTAGGATTCATATTAAATATTACATATTACAATCTATCAATTAACATCATTTCACATATAGAATAAAAAGCTTAAAATATGCTTCCATTTTCCCTCTTCCTACCTTTGTGCTTTGTGTGTGTGTGTGTGTGTGTGTGTGTATGTATATGTATGTACTATTTTTGACATTTTACTTATGTATGTTGTAAACCATATCATACATTGTTAGTTTTTATTCAACAACCAGTTATCTTTTATCCTTTAGGTTACAATTTTATTGAGATGTAATCCACAGACATAATAGACAATTCACTCCTTTAAAGTGCACAATTCAGTGGGTTTTATTATACTCACGAATTTGTGTGGTCGTTAGCACAATTAATTCTAGAACATTTCCATAACTCCAAAAATAAACATCTTTAGCAAATACTACCCCTTCCAATTTCCCTCAACATCCCCTAGCCTTAGCCAACTGCTCATTTACTTTCTGTTTGTGTAAATTTGCTTATTTGGGGGCATTTCATATAAATAGAATGCTATAGGATGCAGTCGGCCCTCCTGGTCTCAGCCTCAGCTCTCAGCTGGGCCACAGCCAGGGCTCACCCTGGCTTCCCTGCTTCCATCTTGCCTGCTACTGCAATCTGTCCATCCTAGGTGAATCAGACAGGACCTTCTCTATGGTCTTTGTTCTAATCATGTAACCTGGGTTGGACGTTAGAAAAACGTTGCAAGTTAGAAAAACCTGACATCATTCACAAATTCTCCTTTTCTTTCTTAATAAGGATCTAATTTTCCACTAAGCCTCTCTATTTCCATTCCTGTCGTATCTGTGGGATTACTGCTTCCCCGTGGCTATTGATGATTCACTTCATTCCTGTTTATGCCCTGGGCAACTACAATAACCTCTTGTTGTTGACTTGTTTTTAATTTCTTCTGACCTTTTCCCATTCTCCATGTTGCTTTGGTTTGCCTTTGCAAGGTTTGTATCCAGTCTCATCGGTTTTGTGTTTACTTTCCCTCAGTGTACACAAACCAGCTTTCCCAGCCAGACTTATGGAGCCCGGGCTGGGTTTTTTGTTGTTGTTTTGTTTCATTTTGTTTTATTCTCCCCGCCCCTTCCACCTGACTTTTTACTCTTCTCTCTAGACAATCGCAGATCCATAGGACAAAACCGCATTCTATTTTCTTATACCTCTGTCTGCTTGAATAAGATATTTCTTCTGCCTTTAAGCTGCTTTTTCTCTGCCTGATGAACTCCTGAATGTTCTTCAGAGCTCCATTTAGATGCCCCCTCTGATGAACCTCTTCTGATGTCCCCTCAGCATCTTGGCCATTCCTTCCTCTATCGTTCCCTTTCAGTTATAACACACTCACTGAATACCTGGCCTCTCTGCATGATCACTAATTTCTTCACTTCTGTCTACCTTTCACGCTATTAACTCTTCCAAAGGAAGGATTTCATCTTATGGTTTTAGTTTCCCTGATCCTGTTCTAGGTACCCATGAAATAATTTCCTGTATAATAACTGATTGTGAAGAAATTGTTCTATATAGTTGTTGATCATTTATCTAGCCTAAGAACTTTTTGATCTACCTCAATCTCCTACTAAATACATATTATTTGGTATTTCATTTCAGACGTGAGATGGAAAAACAAATTCTGGGGTAAATCCATGGAAATTGTTCCGATTGGCACAACTCATGTGACTCTGCCAGCGTAAGTTGTTCTTTTGTGATCAGGAACTTTACAGAATTTAGGACCAAGAACCCACTTGAGGGACAGGAAGCCCACCATCCCCCATAGCAATGAGAGTATGATTTTTCTTTCACTCTGTTTGACAGTGAGTTCAGATATTTCTCATTTGGGCAATCTCATTTTTTCTTTCCCTCAAGTAGAAATGCCTCCTGCAGAACAAGGTTCTCTGAATAGATGCTTTTTAAAAATTCACTTCTACTTTCTAACAAGGTTAAGAATGATAGTGTTTCTTTAATGTTGTTATCTTGCCTCACTGTCAAAATTCCTTTTGAAAAAGACATGATCTTAAAAAAATAAAAAAGACATGGTCTTGATCTTGCAGAGATTATTATTTTTTTCTTTTTTTATTGTAAACAAATGGGATACATGTTGTTTCTCTGTAACAACATGGAGTAAAGGCATACCATTGTGTAATCATAAATTTACATAGGGTAATGTTGTTTGATTCATTCTGTTATTTTTTCCCTTCCCCCCCACCCCTCCCACCCCTCTTTTCCCTCTATACAGTTATTCCTTCCTCCATTCTTGCCCCCCTCCCTAACCCTAACTCTAACCCTAACACTAACCCCTCCCACCCCCATTATGTGTCATCATCCACTTATCAGTGAGATCATTCGTCCTTTGGTTTTTTGAGATTGGCTTATCTCACTTAGCATGATATTCTTCAATTTCATCTATTTGCCTGCAAATGCCATAATTTTATCATTCTTTATGGCTGAGTAATATTCCATTGTATATATATACCACAGTTTCTTTATCCATTCATCAGTTGAAGGGCATCTAGGTTGGTTCCACAATCTGGCTATTGTGAACTGAGCAGCTATGAACATTGATGTGGCTGTATCTCTGTAGTATGCTGATTTTAAGTCCTTTGGGTATAGGCCAAGGAGTGGGATAGCTGGGTCAAATGGTGGTTTCATTCCAAGTTTTCTAAGGAGTCTCCACACTGCTTTCCAGAGTGGCTGCACTAATTTGCAGTTCCACCAGCAATGTATGAGTGTACCTTTCTCCCTACATCCTTGCCAACACCTGTTGTTTGCAGGGATTATTGATACTTATTTATAAGAAAAATGGATATGACCAGGGATTATGGAACCAGCCTGCCTCAGTTCCCATGCCCTCTCTGCCACTTGCTCATGGTGATACTCAGGCAGGCTGCTTGCCTTTCTTTGCCATCACCTGCTCCCTCACTTGTACCATGGGGACAACAAATCACCTTCTTCATAGGGCAGTTGTGAAGATTCAACAGATAATACATGTAAAGCACTTAAAATAGTACTTGGCACATGGCATGTGCTACCTAACCATTTTTTCTTATTACCATCTCTTTATAGGTATTGTTTAATTCCATAAGTAAAATCTGAGTGTTTTCTCATTGTATATGTAATGGATGAGTAGCAAACTGTATCAGACCCCCGAACTTCCTCCTGCCTTCTTCCCTCTCCTGGATCAACAACTTCACACAGGCTGCTTCTGGCTTGTAGTTGACTCTTCCATCAGAGGAGGGAACAGAAGGCTCCAGGAAACCACAGCTTCTAGCAAAGCCCCTGGTGGCTTCCAGAAGCACCTCCTCAAGAGCAGACGCTCAGAGTGCCCAGCTTGGCACAGTTGGTGCGATGTCCCTGAGTGGAGGGATGAGTGACACCCTGCCTGACTTATTTTGTAATGCAGCCAGTGTTCGTATCCACCTCTGCCTCCTCTGGGAATCACTACTACTTCTCTTCCCTCCTTTCTAGTTTTGGAGATCATTTTGAGTGGAACAAAGTGACTTCTTGCATCCACAACATCCTAAGTGGACAGAGGTGGATCGAGCACTATGGAGAGATTGTCATCAAGAACCTGAATGATGATTCCTGCCACTGCAAAGTGAATTTCATAAAGGTAATTAGGGGGTGGGGGGCTCTCTGAACTCTGATCCTGGAAGGGCTATGATCCGGGGCCTCAGGACACAGGGCAGCAGAGGATTCTTCCCCTTCCCCTTGGTGCCAACGTACAAGCAGAGCCAGCGGCTTCCCAACCCCAGCCCCACCTTTGTCACCTGAACAAGAGCCACCGCCTGTCCTGGCCTCTCTCCTTCCACCCTTACTCTCCTGTGATCTATCCTCAGTGCAAAGCCAGAGAAAGCCTTTTAAAATATGTCATCACTCCACAACTTGGGTGCACCTTGAAGACTTCATGCTAAATGAAGTAAGCCAGACACAAAAGGACTCATGCTGCAGGGGTCTGATCCTATGAGGTCCCTCAAGGAGTCAGACGCAAAATAAAGTGTGTCTGCCCCGGACTGGTGGGGGGAGGAATAGGGAGTCACTTAATAGGGATGAAACGTGCTGGAAATAGTGGTGACGCCTGTACCACATTGCGAGTGTCTCATACCACTGAGGTGTACACTTGGAAATGGTTAAATGGTGAGTTTCATGTTTGTATGTTTTACCATGAGAAAAGTCATGCCATGTTAGTCTTTTGAGCAAAATCCTCCAGCTCTTTCCCTCTTTTTCTGAATAAAACCCTGCGTCCTTACCAGGGCCCAAGGGTGCTGCACAGTCTGTACCCACTCCCCCCACCCCTTAGCACACTCGCATGCACAACACACACACACACACTCATGCGTACACACTGCCCTCATTCCTTTCCAACCTCAGCTCTACCACTATCTCATCCTTCCTCGCCACCTTTGGACCACTCTGCCCTCTCTCCTTCCTCACTTCCTTCTGCCTGGGCTGCTCCACCCATGTCCTACATTCCACCCCAACCTGTCTGTCACTCTTGTTCATCCCATTTCCTTCACTGTTTTTTGTTGCCATCTGATATTAGTTCACTAAGTCTTCTTTTTTGTTTTGTTTTGTTTTTCTGCCCTGTACACCTTTCTCACCATCCCTGACTCCACAAGAGAAAAAAACTGGGTCCATCTTAATCAGCCCCGCTGTCTGGGGCTAGTGGGTGCCTGGCACACAGCAGAGGCCCATAATACTCGGAGAATAAGTGGGAAGATTGGTCAGATTTTTTTTTTAAGTGTAGAAGTCTCTATCTTTCAACAGCCTAGATTTGAGGTTTCCCCTACATTCTCTCCCTCCTAGAATCCTTCTTGCCCTTGAAAATCTTTTGTACTTAAAATGGCCTTAAAGCATTGTCCTCCTCAGTGAATATTTGCATTTAACTAAGATCAAAATCATGAGCTGAGTGATGAGGTTCCAGTTGTGGAATTTCATGCAGTACCTCTCTGCTCTACCTGTAACCCATAGGGGACACTTACGATAAGATTGATTGGAGTCTTTATTATATCCTGTAAGTCAAATTGGGTTATAGAAAGATATAAAGCTAGTAATGACCTTATATTCAGGGAGAAATAAAAAGGACCCTACTTTGAAAACTTCACCTAAGCTCTCTGCAAAAAGAATCAAAAGACAACGCGGAGCAGGAATCTATTACCTCTGATCCATGCAAGATTTGGATCACCCAATTCTGAATATTTTCCCCAAGGAAATGTGCTCAACTCCCACGTCTACCACCCACCTCATTCTCATCCGCTTTGGTAGTTATGAGAAATGAGCGCTGGACATGCCTGTGATGCTGAAAGAATCTGACAGCAGACGCTGGTTACCCATGGAGTCTGTCTGTGCCCCTCTGAGGCTTCCCATTGAATTGTTGGCATTGAATTTGTTGGCAAATATCTCTAGAAGAAAATCTGACCTCTGCTTCAGAATTAACTTAAGAACCTGGACCGTTTCCCGCCATTTCCATTTTCTCATGACTGAAGAACTCAGTTTTAAATTTCAGCTTTGCCTCTGAGGTGCTGTCATACCCTGCCCTTCCTTCCCATTTTTACCACGGCCTTGGAGTGGAGAGACTGAACCACCAGAATATGACCTGGAAATGCCACTCAACTTTATTGGTTTCCAAATGTGGATTCTGTTTCAGCTGAAAATAGTGCTTGGATTTTTGATTTATGGAGAAATGCCTTCTTTCTTTCATGGAGATTTTCAAGGGCAGCCAGGTAGTTGGGAAGAATTGGGGGGGGAAAAAAATCAACTCTAGGGAGTTGGAGCTCCCTCTTCTGGCTGGAGTGTGGTACTGTACAAAACCCACCAGAGGGAGCTGAACTATGCTGGGACTGAGCTGGAATGGAATATGAGGCAAGGCTGCGTCACTGAGGGCAACCGATACACAGTGAAAACGTGGGTTGTGTGCGGTTCCTGTGGTCTGAATGAGTAGTGCTAATTTGGGGGAAAAGATAATAAAAATGTAAGCAACATCATCCTTGATTGGTTTGCAAATCACTATCCACTTCCTTTAGAGAAAAAATTATGAGTTACATTTATTTCTTCTAATGGTAGTATGCAGAGCCATAGTACTGCTGCATAGGAAGGGACTTATGAACCAAAAATAGAACTGAGCCTTTCGTTCCTACATTGCACGTAGCCAGTGGCAAGGGGAAGTACATCTTGTGCAAATGTTAGTAATCTAGTTACAAACCAAATAGAAAGTTAACCACTGGTTTTTACTAAATAACTAAAGTTACTGTTAAAAAAAAAAAAAAGCCATAACCCAGGCACAAAGGCAGCCATATAGACCAATGGTAACATAATAGAAAACCCAGAAGTAAATCCACACATTCATAATTGAGTTTTTGACAGATATCAAGAATACACAATGAAAAAGAACAGTTTCTTTAACAGTGTTGGGAAAATTGGATATCCACAAGCAAAAGAATGAAATCCGACCTTTCACTCACCCCATATACAAAACTCAAAATGAATTAAATAGTTAAACATAAGATCCCAAACTGTAAACTGCTTGGATAAATCATAGGGAAAAGTGCTATGACATTCTGAGGAATGATTTTTTTTAACTAGGACCCCAAAAGCAACAAGCAACAAGAGAAAAAAATAAATAAATGGGTTTCATCAAACTAAAATGTTTCTGCACAGCACAGGAAACCATAGAGCGAAGAGTCAGCCTATGACCTGGGGGAAGTATTAGCAATCTGTGCATCCGATAAGGTGTTGATATACAAAATATATATACAAAATATATAAAGAACTGAACATCAAGAAAACAAATAATCTAATATAAAAATTGGCAAAGAGGCTAGGGATGTAGCTCAGTGGTAGAGCACTTACCTAGAATGTACAAGACCATGGGTTAAATTCTCAAGGGGGGAAAAACAAACCTGAATAAACATTTCTCAAAATAAGCTACAAAAATTGCCAACAGATACATGAAAACTGCTCAATATCACTAATCATCAAAAATGTAAATTACAGCCGGGTGCTGTGGCACATGCCTGTAATCCTAGCAACTCAGGAGGCTGAGGCAGGAGGATCTTGAGTTCAAAGCCAGCCTTAGTAAAAGCAAGGCACTTAAGCAACTCAGTGACACCCTGTCTCTAAATAAAATATAAAAAGGGCTGGGCGTGTGGCTCCCATGCCCAGTGGTTAAGCACCCCTGGTTCAATCCCTGGTACCAAAATAGAAAAAAAATTCAAAATTATATCTCACAATGAGATATCACATCATTCCTCTTGGAATGGCTATTATCAAAAAGATGAAAATGTTGGCACACCAATGGTGGGAACGTAAATTAGTACAGTCAACGGGGAACACAGAATTAAGGTTCCTCAGAAAATTAAAAATTGAACTCCCATATGATCTAGCAATCCCAATACTGGGCAGATATCCAAGAGAAATGAAATCTGTATGTCCAAAAGACATCTGCAGTCCCAAGTTCATTGCTGCATTATTCACCATAACG
Organism: Sciurus carolinensis; assembly: GCF_902686445.1. Lineage (NCBI taxonomy): Eukaryota > Metazoa > Chordata > Mammalia > Rodentia > Sciuridae > Sciurus > Sciurus carolinensis. The sequence continues at coordinate 84,288,657 of NC_062220.1, read as the reverse complement.
AAGACACCCGATCAGCCTAAGTGTCCATGAACAGATGAATGGATAAAGAAAATGTGCTGTGTACAAACAATGGAATATTATTCAGTCATTACAAAGGAAATCCTATCATTTGCAACAGCAAGGATAAACCTGGCAGACATGAAAGTGAAATAAAGCAGGCACAGAAAAACAAATACCACATGATCTTACTTACTTACATGCTCACTCTAAAAAAGTGGGACTCAAAGAATCAGAGTGGTTACCAGGGGATGAAGGATTAGGGAAACATCAAAGGACACAAAATTTCAGTGAGAGGAATAAGTTCAAGAGATCTATTGTGCAACAAAGTGAGGACAGTTGATGATGTACCATGTACTTGAGAGTAGTTTCAAGTGTCCTCACCAAAATAAATATATGAGGTAAAATATGTTAATTAGTTTGATTCAACCATTCCAGGGTGTATCCGTATTTTATAATACTGCATTGTACCATTTACTGTCAGTCAAAACAACCAACCAACCCAGAACTGGCAAGTCATATGTAATATGCAGTCTAGAATCTCTTTAAGGGTTCTTTATCTTGCTTTGCTTTTTATTTTCTTTACTTAATATCTGTAATAATACTTTTCTATAATGGAACACACAGAAAAATTAGGAAGAGAGTATATTGAAATACAATATATCAAAAATAACATGGTCAAACACCACAATTGAAAAGCAGATTTGTCAGATTATATTAAGACAAAAATCAGTTATATACTCTCCTACAAGATACCCACTTTAATTGTTAATACATAGTAGGATAGGAGTAAAGTATAGAAAAGATGCATGTAATGTAAAAATCAATCAACAGAAAACAAAAACAAAATCATTGGTTCTTTTATTATTAAGAATGTGGACTTCAGAGCAACAAAATAACAACAAATCAATGACTATTTTTCATAAACAATTAGAAGTTGAAGTAAAACTGTACCATAAATGTACTATATATAATATTACTCCAAAATGTACTATTAAAAAGAGAAGTGAGATTTTCAGAATGGTATACTAAGGGACTTACAGACCATTTCCAGAACAATCTGGTGCAAATTATTTAAAAACCATTTAGAGCATAGGAAAAATTTTCTAAGGTGATACAATAAATCAAAACATGTATTCAGAGAACCTGAGCAAGAGCAAGTGAAAGTCTCTTGAGTTTGAAGCAGGACTCACTGGATTCCATCCTCACAAACAAAACATCAGAGCAGCAATAAGTCTGGCAGAGGGAAAGAGGGAAATAATTACGAAGAAGTTTCCTTGAATCACTATCAGACCTGGAGGACAGTAAAACCATTAAATGGACTCATCTCCCTTTATTCAGATGCAGTCAGACATAGGCTTAAAACTTCCTAAATTTGATGAAAAATATGAATTTACAAATGTTATATTTTGAGGTGATATTATAAGTGGTATGATATTTTGATACATTTTTCTTTTTCCAATTTCACTAAGATCAAGTAATTTTTTTATTATGTAAAATATAAGGGAATAACTTCTAATGAAATATGTAATCATCTGAACTAAAATAAAAGTGACAATGAATAATTAAAAAAATAATAATAATACTTTTCTTTACTTACTATCTGTAATAAGCTGACACCAAAGTACTACACAGACAACTCCCATTTGTATTCTAGGCAAAATACTGGAGCACTAATGCCCACGAGATCGAAGGCACGGTGTTCGACAGGAGCGGGAAAGCGGTGCACCGGCTCTTTGGGAAATGGCACGAGAGCATCTACTGCGGGGGCTCCTCCTCATCCTCATGCCTCTGGAGAGCAAGTGAGTTTGGGGGCTGATGGATGGGGCAAGAGAAACCGCCATCCCACAGCGATCCGTTCCCTTCAGGGCCTCCATTCTCTCCCTGTGTTGAACCAGGTTGGAGGTATTTGCTCTTCTTTCATTCACCCAACCGTTCCCCCAGGTCCTTACAACAGCACCTCAGTTGCTGCAGGTCCTGGGTTCTCAGCCCCAGAATAGGCCACTGCCAGTCAATGGGCAGTCAGTCTGAGGGGATCTTGGGATCCACACATGGGACTGTACTGGGCACTACCAAAGAAGGTCAGCGAAGTATAAGAAGTCCCTAGAGTAAGAACCAAGAGGAAGGTGTTACTGGAAAAACAGTGCCTTGGGGACTCTACAGGAGTGGGAATCCCTGGTTCGACCTAACCCTATGGGCCATCCTGATCTCCTCTGTGATTCCAGAAGGTCTCTGAGCCCTTGAAGCAGTCGTCTTCCTCAGCATGTCCCCACAACGTTTAATCACGTTTCATGTCTGAAAAATAGTTTGTTTCCAAGTAGGCTCGTGTTTTAAAAGCTCTTAGGATGCTTTAGGCTGATAAAAACCAAAAAGAAAACCACTCATTAGTGGCCTAAACCATATGCCATCGCTTACCTGTGAGTGAGGGGTGGTGGCCCCAGCTTGTTACATGGGCAGCCTCACCTGTGTCAAAAGACTTCAGTGGAAGCACTTTCTGCCTCTCCAAGTGTGCCACCATGTTTCTCCTTGTGGATTTAAAAAGATTGTCAGTATCTTATTACCACATGACTGTGCTCCAAGCAGGGAAGAAGGGGAGGATAAGGAGCTTAGTTTCCAGTGCTTCCCTCTTCTAAAGAATGCAGTATTTTCTAGGATCGCCCAGAAAATATGGCTTTTCATCAGGTCAGCAGGAAATGGGTCCAAACCTGTTCCTGAAGCAATGGTGGGCAGGAAGGTAGGCAGGAGAGATTCAGATGGACTTGGGTTCATCCCCTGGGGAGGGTACAAGCCACTGGAACAGAATCAGTGTTCCTCTGGCAAGTAAGAGAAATAAATATAAAGAAGGCAGCCACAATGAATGCCTCTTTCAACAAGTGACAGCCACACCTTTCACCATGGCAGAGGTCACAGTGAGGCTGGGATGACTTGTCCCTGTGGTTAGCTTCAGAGGCATGCATGAGATTTTGCAAGTGGAATAGTCTCTCTCTTTTGCATAAAGTACCACAGATGAGAACTACCATCCTCTCTGGATGTTCAAGTAGAGTCTTGCCCAAGTAACACAGTTGAAACTGTTGTTGCTATTCCTTAATTTCTTGTCTTGGCATTGGCTATGAGCATCCCTGGGCCATTTTTAAGAACTGCTCTCTTTCCTCTCTGGTGGTTGGGGGCTGAGGTGGAAGACACAATAGGAAGCTTCACTATTATTTTCATACTTAGGATACACAGAAAATTAGACTAGTTACAAAGAGAACTTTCTGAAGCTTCAAAAAGTGAATCTGCAGAAAAGTTCATGGAAAGCATTTTTATATGTGTGAATAGTGAGAGCTGATATGATGAAGGTTTTATCAGTCTACATTTGGTTTACTTGATACAAAAACTTGGGTGTGTTTAGCATGGTTTTTAGTTGGAATTTACATTGGCAATATTCTTAATGGTTTCTAAAGTTAAAGGTGTAAGATTTTAGGGGACAAGAGTTGGTATAAAGAAAAGCAGGAATGGAAGAAAAGAAGACATTTACTGGCCATTCAGCGCTGTTCCAGGTACTGGACAGTTTGGGGAGAGTTTGATATCACTTAAAGGAAAAATTAATTCTCAAGAGGGGAACTCTAATCCATCAGGAAAAATAGACCAGAGTCCTTTTAGGCATGTTTATTTTAATAGCAAATTATTTTATAACTCAAACAATATGACAACTTCATAGCATTGTTTAAATTCACTATATGACCAACAGAGTTCATATTCCTGTAGATAGACTACAGAGAAGAATATGTATAGAGAAATATGCAGCACCTATTTGTTAGTCGGAATATTGTAATAGAAATGGAATGGGTTAGAGCTGAGAAAGAAAAATTGTAGCTGGTCTGAGGTGAAAAAGGTGAAGGATTTAAAATATAACCTAAATGAACTGCAAGTTAGGAATGAATGATTTATTTTTTTAGATCCCATGCCAAAAGGATATGAGCAATATTATGGCTTCACACAGTTTGCATTGGAGTTAAATGAAATGGACCCATTGTCAAAGTCTTTATTACCACCGACTGACACTCGGTTTAGACCAGATCAAAGGTAAGGATTTTTAAAAGATCTTTCTCTCTGGAGGTGTAAAATTTTTTAAAAAAATTCTATAGAAAGTCATATTGAACAACTTCCAGGTCACCAGAGGAATCGGAGCAAGGTAGATAATGTGATAGGGGGCAGGGAAGGGGGTGCTAAACAATTGTGTCATGGAGCAAATGGAGACCAACTTATATGTGTGGCATCGTCTTTATCAGTAGAGTCCCATTTCTATTGAAATACAAAAGAACAGGTTAATTTGAAGAGTTTTACTGCATGCAGTAATGAAGAATTTATTGTGTTTGAGGGGTCAGGGGACCTGTTTTGAGAACTAAATTATGATATTAGGTTTGCAGTTAATGAGCCATGTGATGTATAATAAGTCTTTTGATTCTTCTCAGCCTCAGGTTTCTACTCTATAAAATGGAATAATAATCTTGCCCTTAAACCATTCTAATTAAGGCTCAAAATTCCAGAAGCCAAAAGAAAGAAAAGATTGCTTCATTTGACTTAATTAAAAAAAAAAAACTTTGTGACAAAATAAAAACATATAAACAAGATTATACTTGATAGATGACTGATAAAATCTGTATTTATATCTCATATCATGAAGAGTATCAATATTTTAGAGAGTAATGGGCATAGGAAAATGAATAGTTCACAAAATACAAAATGCAATGCAGTTTCCTTAAACATATGAAAAGAAGATAAGCCTTGGTCATAATATGAAAATGCTAATTTTTAAAACCATCTAGATATATCATTTCTTATCAGATTGGTAAAAATTCTAAAATCTGATATACTCTGAGTAGAGAAAAGGGTGCTCATAGCATGCAGATGGGAAGGTGAATTGCTGTAATTCCTATAAAGGTCAGGTTGATAATATATACATTACAGATTCACCCTTTAACCCAGCAGTTCCACTTCTAGAAATTTCTCTTCCAGATATGCTTTCCCATGTGTAAAATGTCAGATGCACAAAGTCATTCATTGCAGCATTAATTGTAAATTAAAAAATGAGGAACAACTAAAATGTCTACCAACAGGGAATTGTTTAAATAAATTAAATTATAGCCATGCAATTGAATATTGCACAGCTATTAAAAATGAAGATGTCTAAGTACTACCATAAAAAGATTGCCAAGATATTAAGTAAAAAGGAAAGCAAAAGAAAAATTCAAGGTTATAGAACATATTGCAGTATGCTACCATTTGTGTTTTTAAAAGGGAGGGATGGACAAGAATATATATTTATGTTTGCATAAATATGCGTAAAAAATCTCCAGAAAGATACCCAAGATACTAATAATAGAGGATTGCCTGTAGTGAGGTTGGGGAGACAGGTGGAATTGGAGATGAAACAGAAGACTAACCCCAAATTCCTTTTTATAGATACAAGTTTTTGATCCATGTAAATATCACCAATTCACAAAATAACCCTCTCCACCTCAAGATAGGGGGTGGGAGAGGAGGCTTAGAAGTAGGAGAGGATTCTGAGGATCTAGTCTTGAACATGTGGAAGTTCATGTGGAAATAGTAGTGATTGTCCCATTTTCTTGGATATAAAACCCTTCCCTTTTTCCCTCGATGCCTCAGGTTTCTAGAAGAAGGGAATATAGAAGAAGCTGAAATACAGAAGCAGAGGATTGAACAGCTGCAGAGAGAAAGGCGGAGGGTCTTAGAAGAAAATAACGTGGAACACCAGCCTCGGTTTTTCAGGTTTGTGCCTAGATCCGCCGTGGGTTGGGAGGTCCAGCTGCTGGGCTGGAGAAAGAGAGCAAGAGGGTCCCCTCCCCAGACTGCAGCTCCTGGAGGATTTTCCTTCTCCAGAATGGCACAGCCCTCCTGGGCCAGGGCCTGACTTCTGTGACGCTCCTCATGGCTGTCCTTGGGCAGGACTGGCGTCCTCCTTTGCACGTCCTTTGCACTTTCCCAGCAGCTCTGCGGGGCCTCGCCCAGTGACTGGAGTGCCTCAGTAGATGCTGTGGGAGGAGCCAGGGAAGCGGTCAGAGCTGGTCCCAGTACCGGCACAGCTTATGAAACTCATAGCTAGGGTTGGTCACCCCCACACATGTATTTTATACAATGATAGAGATAACGAATGATCACCCCACTGGTTACCAGACTGGAATTCCAAGTGGTCTCACTCTTGAATGGCAGAAGTTCCAATACACTTGGGCTTGGATTTGGAACATTCACTGTTATTTTTAAAATAATATGCTAAGAAAATCTTGTTTGAAATATTTATTTATTTATTTATTTTGGTACTAGGGATTGAAACCAGGGGTGTTTAACCACTGAGTCACACCCCCAGCCCTTTCTGTTTTTTATTTTGAGACAGGGTCTTACTAAGTTGCATAGGTCCTCACTTACTTGCTGAGGCTGGACTTGAACTTACAATCCTTCTGCCTCAGCCTCCCAAATCACTGGAATTACAGGTAGGGGCCACCACACCTGGGCTAGACTTAAATTTTTCAAAGGTGTGTGAAAGGCTGTAGCCCTTTACTGTCCCCATTCCCTCTTTTATTTTTAACTGAGAAGAAACAAAGGCCCAGGGCATGTAGGTGTTTGTTGAAGGACCCAGTGGAACATCCCATTTGGGGACCAGGTTCTCCTGACAGTGTGACTGGAGCTCTGTGTGGTTTAAGGGTTTTTGTTGTTGTTGGTGGTGGTGGTGATTTGTTTTGGTTTTGTTTTATTTTAATTAAAGTTAAATAGGCATCTGTACAGGAGCACCCGGCTCCTGCTCTCCTTCCACTATATCCTGCTCTCAGGGACCCAGACTAGTGGGCCCTGTTGTTTGAGGGTATTTTGTTTGTTTGTCTGCTTTTAATGGACAAATGAGGTAACTTTTAGAAGGATGTAGCTACTAATGTCTCAGTAGCAGCAGTAAGGTATGTACCCCAAAATATCAAAACAGCAACAGATAACATTTCCATCTCCACAATATAATGCACTTTTCCCTTTAGCTGCTGTTCCTCACTTTCAGGATATTAGCAATTTAAGATCACATCACCAGAGTTTCATCCTGAAATATTCATAACTCCTTTTAAGCATTTTAGAGAGACACCTTAAGTTCCTTATTGAAAAGAAAAACAGCATATAGAAAAGTGGATAAATTAAGTTTAATCAGTTGATTTACTGACAAGTTAATAAGATATACATGCACCCTTAACTAGAGTGGTTCTTTTCTTTTTTTCCTTCTTTCTTCTTTCTTAAATCATCTAGCTCATCTTTGAACAAAAAAAGGAAAACCTGTATTTATAAAGACAATCATTACAGTATATTTTGGGATCACTTAAAATTGTGGGTAGGCAGACTGTCTCAAAAACTAGCTAAAGAAATTCATCAGGTGGACCTGATATGAAAGCATTAAGAATGGCCTCACCAAGTCTGTGGAGCTCTGTGGGAAACAACTTAACATTCAAATGCAAAGTTTCCATGTGAGGCCAGGTCGGTCACGGCAGCCCTCTAAGAAAGATGTCTGGGGTGGAAAAGGATTGGAAACCCTGGCAGTTGGGGCTGCCGTCTCTCATTTACTTTTTGGTTGTTTGTAAAATTACTTATAAAAATTGTTATAAAAGGATTATTATTACAGTATAGTACTGGCTGAGGAAGATTTTTTTAAATCCTTGAGACTGTTCAAAGTAGAAGCCTGGCTAAGGGCTTTTAGGGAGGAACATGGGGACTTGGATGTTACTGTCAGCATCTGTCAAAAACAGTGAAAATATCATTGGAAATTCCAAATGGAAACTGCAGCTCAGGCCAAATCAGTCCTCTTGGTTCTACAGTGAACTATCTGAGACACAGACTGGCTCATTTGAAACATATCCCTCTATTGGAGTAGGGAAGCAAGTGTGATAAAAATCTATGTTCCCAAGAATGTGGGAAAACTGGCAGGCTCCACTTTTGCTCCTAAACACATGATAATATCAGTGAAAACTATGAATACACATGCTCTTTGACCTAGCAATGCTACTTACAGGAATTTTTTTAGTGTAATTATATTTGCACAAGGGTAAAATAACATATGCTTTATATATAATGGTCCGAGTTTGAAAACAACCTAACTGCCCACCAGTAGGGCATCTCTCAGAGAAAGTGTGGTCTATCCATACCATGCAGCATCTTGCAACTCTTTAAAAGGAAAAGGAGGAATCCCTTATTCCTGGAGTCACCAAATTTTCCTATAAAGAGCAAATGGTAAATATTGCTGACTTTGCAGGCCATAAGGTAGCAATTACTCAACCCAGCTTTTACATAACAGCAACCACAGACAATATTAAACAAATAGGCATGGCTGTGTTAGAGTAAAACATTATTGCAAAGACAATCAGGGCTTGGAATGTAGCTCAGTGGTAAGGTGCTTGCCTGGCATGCATGAAGCCCTAAAAATATGTATATAGGAGGGAAGGCTGTATTGGATCCTTGGACTGTAGTTTGCAGACCTCTATGCTAATGAGAAATGATCTCCAATATATATTATGTCAAATACTGCAGGTGCTGACTACTGTCTAGTACTACCATTGTGTGAAACCAGCAGAGGGTGGAGTGTGCATGTGCATTTGTGTGCATGTGCATGGAATTTTTCTGATAGAATGAAGCTGATAACATCACCGCCCCCAGTAGAATAACTGGGAAGCTGGGAGATAGGACTAGAAGGAGAACTTTTAAAAGCTATGTTTTCTCTCATGTCTTTTGTATTTCAATCTACGTAGTATATTATCTTTTCAAAGAATAGTAAACCAAGACCATTCTCTCCAGACTCTTATGGCTTCCAATCCTTTCTGGTTTTATTTTGTTTTAATGTTAACTTATCCCATGAACATTCTTGTTGATGCGTGGATGTCACACAGTCATTCCCAGGGTGGCGGCTGTCATTCCAGACATGTTTTATATACCACACATCCTCCCTTCACCCGTCTTTCTCTCAGAAACACCACTTTTCACAACCTCCAAGTTTCAGAAGTTAAGGTCAGAAATTGCAAAGTGGTTTCCAGGCTCCCAGTCTCCACAAGGTTCCAGTCCTGGACTGTCAGGGACACTGAATGCACGTGAGAATGATCGTTGGGAGGAGGGGATGGAGTTGGGGGAGAGAGGGAGAAAATATGAGAATGCTTCCAAGAGTCTGTAAGTCTTTCATCTTCCACAGGAAATCCAGTGACGACTCTTGGGTGAGCAACGGCACCTATTTGGAACTTAGGAGAGATCTTGGTTTTTCCAAGCTGGACCATCCTGTCTTGTGGTAAAAACAGTAAAGAAGAGGAAAGATTTGTTAGGGTACTTCTCCTGTGTTTGCTTCTGGAAGCAGCACAAACTTGTGTCTATCTATTTAAAAGATATTATCTAGAATAATCACTTGTGCTTAGTTTAGCATTATAAGTATTTAAGTATATATTTTCTTCTGTGGGTTTCTTTACGATTTCAAATGTTATGATTGTTTATATGAATGCAGAACACCTCGATATTTCCTTTTATATATAAACTATTTAATAAAAATGAAAGATTGAATGTTAATGTGTGGGTTAAAAAAGAAGCTTTAACACTAATTTTCCAAAGGTTAGAGAAAATTCAAATTAAATTTATGCCTTATAAAATTATGTCGGAGAAAAATAAATCAACCTCTCCCAGGTGCATTAAGAAATAAGATCACCCAGGGTTACTCACCCATGCGTAAGCTACCCAAGTTTAATTTGGTAGCTGAGATATCTTTTTGCCTCAGACAGCTCTTGAATTGCTCAGATGAGCAATTCTGCTGGTGCTGAAGTCCGAAGAATATTTTCATTTGCATTTTAGTGGTTAAAGGGATGGTATAAGATTAGTGGAATGTATGTTTTTACATAAGATGCATCTGGAACCTTCTTGAAGGGGAGGTATTTGAGTTTGTCCTTCCCTCTAGTTTTATTGCCTTACATGCAAAATTGTACCCTCTCGCTCAGAGAAATTTTCATTAATTAGAGAAATCCCCATTAATTTAATGTCCTAATGAAAGGTAGTAGGAATTTTTTTCCTTAGCGAGAGAGCTCAATCCTTAATAAATTAAAAAGTGATCTCCTGCTTCCCATCCAGTCCCTGGCTTTGTGGCCCTCCTGTTTGACCACAGCTCCGTTGAGTATGGAATGTCCCAGTTTAGTATAAAATATACAGTGCATTACACACCACAGTTGGACTTTGTAAAAAATTAGCAAAATAACTGATTGTTTTAAATAACTCGACATATCTTTCTTAAATACTGTTCTGCTATTTTCTACCTCTTAATAAGCATCATATTTTCGATCGTATAGCAAGTTTGACCATCTGCCTTATAGACAAATGTAGAGAGTCGATGTTCTCCTTTTGTGTTGTCTTCCGAGAAAGCTTTAAGTGTCTTACCCCCTTCCCAACTTTCTTCTCATTTGTATCACTCTGTGAGTTCTGCAGCAGTCTCAGATAATTGACTGTAACTACTGAAAGGCAAAACTTTGTTCTTTTAAGTGTGTTATTTCAAATTACAATATAATTTGTGCAGTGGTTGAATTGTGTTGTCAGAGCAATTCTAACTTCTGTGCAGATTACATTAAAACCAAAGTCTAATTTTGAAGCCTTTTACTCAAATGATCATAACAATCCTATGAAATATCAAATGTCATCATGTGCTAAAGAGATTTCTCCAGAAAACATCTTTAGATGTTTAAAGAATTGCAGAACGTGTAGAATGATTGGAATGAAGAGTAAAATAAATAACAGGAAAAGTATGCATGATTTTCTAATGTCACATCAAACAACCAATTGGACAGCATCACATTTTCAAAATGGAGAGTTATATAAAATGGATCAGTAGCCTTTTGGAGTCTGCAAGTGACTGGCATTTTAAAACAACTCATTAAATATTGGATTCATTTATTCCATTTTATGGTGATGTTAAAATGAACACAGTGTGAATATCATTTCCATTTCTAAGCAGTCGAATGACACCATCCAATTCTTTGGTATGTCCTTTGTTCTTTTTCTTTTCAAGCATTTATCCAAATTCTGCTCACAGACAGGAGGAAGCAGGCTGTAGATTTAAGGGTCCTCAGGGGGAAAACAAATCTAGTTTCCACAATGTGAGGATAAATGTAGAATTTTAGTAACACTGGCTGTTAAATAGGCCTGCTCCACAGGCTGAATCAAAAACAAAACAAAACAAAAAACTCAACAAACAGAATGTACAGCCTGAATAAATGTAGCTTTGTCATGCAGTATTTGGAAAATTTTTTAATTGTCCCAATATTGTTATTTCAAATGATTTTATGCTTTATTTTGGAATCACAAGGACAAGCAAACCAAACATCACCTCTGTAGTCATCTTATTTGAATTGGGAGTGGGATGAACAAAATATGGTTAGAACAATATGCAAATTTTAAAAATCTAATTAGTAGCAGGATCTTTCTAAAGGGCCTTCCTGAAATTTAAACAGCTTATGATGCAACCTCATATTCAGATCTTAAAACTTCCTTAAGGGGGGAAATGGCATCTTCTTTTTTTTTTTTTTTTTTTTTTTTTTCCTTTCTTTCTGTTCTTTCCTTCAGAAGCACCTTTCCCCCAAATTTGTATCTCCCTCTCCCTCTGTTATCCCACCTGGCATTCCACGCCGGCTGAGAGAGGAGGATGTCAAGTTCGATGTCAGTATGAGCAATTGTCTGAAAATAAATAACAAATGAAGATGTAACTTAGTGGTCAGGCACCCCTGAACTAGATCCCCAGCCTAAAATAGAAACAAACAAATGTCTCGGACCCTTACATTTTTAAGATGGATTAATAGAAACACAGCATTGTTTGGGAAGAACTTAGGTAGAATTTAATGTCCTGGACTCTAAATCTCTCAGCTAAATAATGCTCATCTGCACCATTCAAGGTATTTCTACCCTGATTTTATTCATAAAATCTTACCACCTCGAATTTATGGTAAATTACACAGTATTCTTGGAAATGGGACTTTGCTCAAGCAATCATCCTGCACTTCACTGTTCCTATTGTAAGTATTGACTCCTTCAAACTGCAGGGAATCCATTCAGGAACCAGCATCACCAGTGTAGCAGGGAAGCAGATTGATTCCCACCCAGGCCCCAAAGCATCCCTAAGGTTGCCATTTCCAAGAGCCTCAATGTAGTTCCTCCCTGCAGTTCACATTCCATGAGCTAGGTGGGTTCTGGAACTAACTGAACAGGTGGGGGTTTGCTTTAGGACATCAGTGCAGTTACCTACCGAGGACACCCAATGTCCCAATAGCCTTTCTGGTCTTCATGGGTTTCCTTGGAGACTTGAGAAGAAAAGTATACAAACCTTTAAAAAAAAATGTTTACTTCTTTTGGGCCATTGCTTTTCTTATATAATGCTTTTAATTGCTTCCAATAAATCACTTGCCTGGGCCTCAAGCACTGTTCTTCGTCTGCGTTTTCCAGATTGATGAGTGATCTTGTTCTACTGTTCATCTTAAAAGAAAAATAATAAAATGTTCACTGGGCAGTTGAACTCTGATGCAGGCCTACCATATATCCTAACAGGTTACGTTATGGCCTCCAGCTGTCATAGAATTCCTCAGACCATTTAGTCTTGAGTAGGAGCAATAAGAAGTCGTTCTTATGATCTTATATTAGTTGCATTAGTTACAATGTTTCGGCATAATTTATTTGAATGTCTTTAATTTTTATATTAAACATCAGCATAAATCTATTTTTGCTAGCAGATGACAGCTATTTTCCTTCTGCATTGTATTAATCTGTCACTCAATGTTAGTCTTTCTGTGTAGGAAATCTGCATCATCTAAGTATCTACAAATTGTGACAGCCTAAAATGGAAACCAGTTTTGGAGACTATGGTTTTGGGGAATGCAATGATCAGAAGTGACTCATTTATTTTATTAATGATGATTTTTATCTTCCTCTGTTACCCTCAGAGGACAATTTTTTAACATGGATATTTGTAAATCTTCCATTTAACTATTTGTAAAATTATGTTCTGTCTAAATTCCATTCTCCCGTTCCCCTATGACTCCCCAAAAAGCTCAATAAATTTGTTTACTCTCCTCATGTAGCTAGTTGACTGAATAAATAACATGAAAAAAATACCACCTTTGTCTTTGTTTTTCTGGGTTATGGGCATTTGTGGTTGATGGAAGGAGACAGAGCAAGACCCTGGCCTAGGCTCTTTCCAGAAGAAACACACCAACTTACTTAAAGCAATGAGGGTTGGAGATAGGAACATCCTGGGACACACACTCAGAAACCATAGAGTTGCCAGAGTCTTGGCCCCAACATTTCTCAGTAATATCACAAAAATAGATCTTGAGACACCTGGAGCCCTAGGGAGGTCACCTTCAGTGCCAAGGAACCCCATCTGCTTACCTTACTGTGCCATGGAAATTTTGTTTTCTCTGTGTGTCCTAAATGAAACAGGAAAAGGCTGACTACTTACACCAACTTAATAGCCTTTACCAATGACTAACTCATCTCTTCCCATACCCAACTTGTGTCCTTTACAAAGCAGGAATTGTAGGGGTGTGTGCCAGGCTAGCTCAGGCACAGGTAAGAGCCGACGGAGCCATAACCCAGGCCCCGGGAGTTGGGTAAATGGAGGCTTGTGGTGAGCAACCTGCAAACTCATTTATTGCAGGAGAAAGCATACATTTTATAGACTTTTAACCCAATCACAATGTGCCACGGGAGATCAGACCACCAGGCCCCTATACAGGTTCCCTTGGTAATACTAGGTAAATTTGGAGACAGTTGTTTACCTTCCTAAATGACCAGAGTGGAATGCTCCTTTCTGTAGGTATTCCTGATGGGCGTGAATGTGTGAAGGTTTTCCTTACACACTTGAAACATTCACAGCTGCTAGCCAAGACTTAGGATTTCTCCCAACAAGGAATACCCTTAGCACCCTTACTAAGAAGTTCCATTTGATTCTGTTAGTATATGATGTTACATCGCGTGCCAGATTGCAGAGTAACACACATAAGTCACATCTCTACATCCCTAAAGACATTTAAAGAGACTCAAATGCAATCTATGAATCTTGATTGGATCAACCGAAAAAGGAAAGAAAAGGCAAACAAGCTATAAAAGACATTTTGTGAACTGTAGTTAGTGAAGTTAGTGAAATTTGCATTGAAATTGCTATAGTTTGGATCTTGAATGTTCACAAAGGCCATGTGGTCACCAGTCTGTGGTACTGTTAGGAATTATGAAACCTAAAAGGTGGGACCTAGCCAAAGACATTAGCACACTGGGGGCATGTCCTTCAAGGGGATAGTGAAACCTTACCTCCTTCCTCCTCTTTTTTGCTTTCCAGCCACCATAAGGTGAGCAGCCTTCCTCCACCATATGTTCCCCATGATGAAATTCTGCCTTACCACAAGCCCAAAAGCAATGGAGTGAGCTGATTATGGACCGAAACCTCTGAAAACATGACCCTTGATAAATCTTGGATATTTTGTCACAGCAATGAAAAATTGATTAACCTAGAAAATTGCTACTTGGAAGTGGGATCATTGCTGTGACTATACCTGAACATGTGATTCAGAAATCTTTGGAATTGGTTTGTTAGAGGAGTTTGGAAAATTTTGGAGAAGCAGGCTAGAGCAACCCCAAAATGCTATAAGCAGAGCTCAATGGGTAATTCCGGTGAGAATTACCAGAATGCTGATAAAAATTCAGACTTTAAAGGCTGATGAGGTTTCAGATGGGAATGAGGACTCACTTGGGAATTAGACTCTTTACAATGTGGCAAAGAACTTGAATCCATTTTGCCCATGCCCTGAGACTTTGTGTGAAGCTGAGTTAAAAGGATGGACTAGTTAATCTGTAGAGAAAATTTCTAGGTAGCACAGCATGCAGGTGATGGTATAGATATAAGTGACTGTGTTTAATCAGATGTACAGTGAGAATCAGGAGCAAAGAGTGGAATGAAAAGATTTTTAAAAATCAGTTTAGCCAAAAAGGAGCACATTAAAAGTGGCAACTAAGGAGGGTGTAGTTGCTAAAGAGATTAACACCATTAGAAAGGAGCCAAGTACTTTGCATGAGGACAACAGGAAAGATGTCTTCAGGGCATCTTGGGAATCAGCAAGACTACACCCATCAGAGGCTAAAAGACTGTTTGAGAAGAAAGTCCAGGATGCCCTGCTGACACAGAACTGAGTAGGGAATTATTTCCTCAGGATTTTTATTTCTCATGTTCAACCACTCAGGCACTCCAAAGCCACTGCAGCTGTGGTCCAGGTGGACCTGGCTACCTCTCAAACCTGTGGCAAACTATGGCATTGTCCATGTGATGTTGGTTTTGCAGACATGCACAATGTAAGAGTCATCGGGTCATGGTAGCTTCCACCCAGATTTCAAAGGAAAGCCTGGAAGGCCAGGCAATGTGTGGAAGGGTCAGAGACTGTTCGGGTAGCCACTGAGAGGGTGATGCATGATGTTATGTCAGTAAAGCTGAAGCCACAGTGAAAATCCCAGGAAGTTAGAGATGCCAAGAATGTGGAGTGCCATTCATGAGAAACTAAAGACAGTGTTCAAAGCTAGCCCAAGAGAGAGGCACGTGGGCAACAGCTGGTAATGTCATAGGGATGTTTTGTCCAAGCTCCTTGGGGCTCACTTCACACCTTCATGTACCACAGGTGCTGGACATGGGGCTACAGAATTTAAATTTTACCTATGGGTCTTGCTTTGATGCGGTTTCTCTTTCAATGTTCCTGTTCTTCCTTTTTGGAATGGGAATGTTTAAAATGTATCATTGTATCTTGGAAGCATGTAACTTATTTTTTATTTTTTTCAGGGGTTCACACTTAAGAGTTTGTCTTGAATCTCAGAGGAGACTTTGGACTTGGACTTTTAAGCAGTGCTGAACAGTTAAGACTTTGGGGACTCTTCGAGATGGATTGAATGCACTTTGAATTCAGAGATGGACATGAGCCTTAGGGGACCAGAGGTGGAATGTTGTAAGTTGGATCTTAAATGTCCCCCAAAAGTCGTGAGTTATGAGCTTGGTTGCCAGACCTGAGGCACTATTGGAAGCTGGTGGAACTTTTAAGGGATGCGAGCTAAAGGAAGAAAATTAGGCACTAAGGATGTGCCCTTGAATGGGATATTGGGATCCCAGCCCTTTGTTCTTTCCCTTTGCCACCAAGTTAACTTGAGGGGAGCAGCTTTGCTTCACCAAATGTTCCCTGCCATGATGTTTTACCTTGTCACAGGGCCAAAAGCAGCAGAGTGAACTGACCATGAACTAAAACCTCTGAAACTGTGAGTCTAAATAAATCCTTCTCTAGATAAGTTGTTTATCTCAGGTATTTTGTCAAAGCAATGGAAAGATGATATAATCATGAAATTATTGCCAATTTTCTTATATGTATTAGAACATTTCCTATTGAATGAAATCTGTCATTAAAGGAGAACAATTTTCTAGCAGTATTCAAAATAATGTTATGAGCAATGAATGAAATCTCTTTTTTTTGGTACCAAGAATTGAACTGGGTTCAATTCCCTGGGGACACTTAACCACTGAGCCACATCCCCAGCCCTTTTTAAATATTTTATTTAAAGACAGGGTCTCGCTTAATTGTTTAGGGCTTCACTAAGTTGCTGAGGCTGGCTTTGAACTTGGAATCCTCTTGCCTCATCCTCCCAAGCTGTTGGGATTACAGGCATGAGTCACTGTACCTGGCTAGTATAATGTTTTTCAGTGAGCTAAGAGCAGGCTCTCTTTTTAACTTCCATAATTACAACTAACATCAGACTGGCAAAGATACATTAATGTGCGCAATGATTCTCCAATTTAGGTTAATCTCCAGGGGGTAATTCACACAAATTCCCCACAAATTTGCCCCAGGTAGTTCAGAGCCAGCCATCTCCACACAGTTTGTTGATCAGCATTTAATCACCATGTAGCTAGAACCCTGCCTTCTAATTTCATGATTATTCTAGGACTTCAAAAAAGGCACACTAGTAACAGCTAAATGTTTCTTTTCACTAAATGTTGTACATTGCTTTTCTACTGTCTTTGAAATTTAAAAGTAGGAGCCATATCACCTCCTTCCTCTGTATATCTCTTAGATACTTTAAACAGGGCTTGCTGACAGGGGCACCCTGCAGCTGCTGTGATGGAGTCTTTTAAAACATTTATTGAACCAGGAATGGTCCTAGACACAGACAGCTCTCTGCCTTCCGAAGCTTCCAGTCTGGTAGAAAGCTGGTGGGCCAGAAAAGAATCAGTGTGGTCAGAGGCTCTGTCACTCAAGTCATGAGGGAAGAGGTGGCAAGGTCTTCAATACTGGAATGAGAAGAGTGATGGGCCTCAGAGACAGGGAAGAGAGCCAAGAGGACTTAGCAGCCAGGGAAGAGGGTGGGGACTCATGGATGACTCAGGGTTCCTCTCCATGCTCATGAAGCCATAGCACTGCTTCCCAACCAAGGTCACAATGTAAGTTTTGATATGTCACAATATCTGGCGTTTCCTCAGCCCAGAGGCATGAGACAAAGGGTGAGGAGCAGAAGTGGGCAGCACTTAGGTGGTCAAGGGGACCAGAAAAGCCAAAGAAGTCATTTCCAAGAACTCCAGCTCTTCCTGCTCTGCCACAGATCAGATTGCCATGGCCTTCAATGTCCCCCCACCTCCCACACACACCCTTCCTCTTTGGGAGGAAGAAAAGCGAGGAACCTAAGAGATAGATTCCCTGTCCAAAAGTGACTGAGCATTATCAGAATAGACTGCTTAAATAACAAATTAGACAACTATTATTATTATTTTTTGTACCAGGTATCAAACCCAGGGTGCTTAACCACTGAGTCATAACCCTAGTTTTTTTTTTTTTTTTTTTTTTTTTTTTTGAGACAGATTCTCATTAAGTTACTTAGACTGGCCTCAAACTTGTGATTCTTCTGCCTCAGACTCCTAAATTGCTTGGATTACAGGCCTACACCACCATGCCCAGCTTAGACTATATTTTTTAATCAAAAATTTTATTGTAGTAAAATATACATACATTTTTACCAATGAAAATTTTTTTTATAAGTCCTGGGTCTTGAACCCAGGGCTTTGTACATGTTAGGCAAGCTGTCTACCCCTGAGCTATATCCCTAGCCCCATTTTACCCATTTTTAAGTATACAGTTCAGTGGCATTGAATCCATCTGCCAAACTTTTTTTTTTTTAATCCCATACAGAAACTCTGTACCCATATAGTCTATTTTAAACAAAATTGGACTGTAAGTTAATTTTTTTCTTGCTAACAAATAAATGACAGGCTCTTAAGGACTAGATTAGTTATTTACAAGATGACAATTAAATTTTTTCACTTCTCAGTTATAGTGTGAGCTACAGTTTTGCAACTCCATTTTAGAAACCTACAACAGTCCCATTTAGGCAATCCTTATTTATCAGAAACTTGCACCAGACCAGAAATTAAGCAACTTTGACCAAACTCTTACAACTCACTCACATCAATGGGGATGAGCATGTGTCTGTCTTATTTCCAAATCTAGCCCCTTAGGCTGTGGAATGAGATGCAACTGGTGTGATCCCAACATCCTTTTCTCTTCCAAGTACAAGTACTTGTTCTTTAATCTTAGTACCAAAGGTTTCCTTAGGTCTTAGAAGCAGACACAGACTTAAGAAAATCTCATGTGCCCCAACAGCCAATGGATAGGTTATCATTAAAGTTCTCTCTATGCTATTACTCTGCGATCTTAAGAACAGGTAGAAATGTTCTTTGGTCAATCAGCCAACATTCATGAGCACCAAACATGTGACAGACACAATCTCTACAACTTACCTACAGAATGCAGAATCTGCATTAAAGTATCTATTTTTTTTTTAAGTTTTTAATTGTAGATGGACACAGTACCCTTATTTTATTTATTTATTTTTATGTGGTGCTGAGGATCAAACCCAGTGCCTCACACATGCTGTACCGCTTGAGCCACATCCCAAGCTAAAGTAGTCTATATTTTAAAAATCTTCAAAGTGGAAAATTACTTGGCTATCTGCATATGTACAGCAAAGGACTATGAGAGATTAGAATCAATAGTTTGTAAACAGCAGTGGAGTTGAAGAATTGTTGGGGACTGAACACTAGAAGGAATAAGCTGGAAAGATAGGAAGTGTTACATAATCCAAGACTGGGAAGCTCACAACATTTTAAATGAAGTGGGCGAGGGGATAAATAAATCTTGAAAAGCCTTTATTTAAGGAAAAGATGTGTT
This sequence comes from Sciurus carolinensis, assembly GCF_902686445.1. NCBI lineage: Eukaryota > Metazoa > Chordata > Mammalia > Rodentia > Sciuridae > Sciurus > Sciurus carolinensis. The sequence goes on along the minus strand of NC_062220.1, from coordinate 84,269,386 downwards.
CATTATTTAATTGATGTTTCTTCAGTATTTTCTGTCAGGAGCTATGCTAAAAAACACTATTTTAGTCAGTTTTTTTGCTGCTGTCACTAAAAGTCCCAACAAGAACAAGTGTAGAAGAGGAACGGTTTATTTGGGGGCACAGTTTCAAGGTCTCAGTCCATAGACAGCAGACTCCATTCCTCAGGGCTCGAGGTGGGACTGAACATCATAGCAGAAGAATGTGGCAGAGGGAAGCAGCTCACATGGTGATCAGAAAGCAGAGAGAGACTCAACTCACCAGAAACACAGCATATACCCAAAGGCACACTCCCAATGAACCACCTCCTCTAGCCACACCCTACCAGCCTTCAGTTACCACTCAGCTAATCCCATAAGGGGATTAATTCACTGGTTGGGTTAAGGCTCTCATAACCCAATTATTTCTCCTAAACCTTCTTGAATTGTCTCACACATGAGCTTTTGGGGTCATAACACATCCAAACCATAATAAGCAGGATGTAGCGATACTACAATTCAAGGTACTGCGCTCTGTTCCAGCCACCTGCAAGCTCTCTTTGGGAAAGGCCCAAGACTAAAATCTCAGGCTCTGGGACCAGCTGTTGTTGCCTAAAAATGACCAGAAACAAGGATATGAATGAGTGTGTGTTCCAAAAAAAGTTTGTTTACAAAAAAGGGGTAGCAGGCAAGACTTGAACTGCAGGCTGCAGTTTGCTGACACCTACCTGACCTTAAAGTGTGGTCCCTAGATATCATGGATAAGTGTGGGGAATCTTCTCTCTCAAGGTCCCCAGAAAGGAATTTCTAAAGTTTAGCCAAAGGAAGGAAAGGTAAACTACTCTTAAGATCCAAGTATCACATACTGTTAGCCATGACAGTCTTGGGATGACAAGCACCTTGGCCAATCTTGTCTAGAATCATAACTTACTTCCTTCACAGAGGATGCATACTAGCAAGTCCTGCAGTCCTCCATGCCTGACCTCTCCTGACCTTGATATCCCTATTTCTGCTGCCCATGGAAATTCCCACTTGGAATCCCTGGGGCATCCCAAACCCAGTACATCCAAGGAAATCATCTTCTTCCCTGTGTAGTCCATTCCTCTGTTCTCTGTCTAAAGAACTTACACACACAAAAATACTGGGTGTAATTTTAGACCCCTGCCTGTCCCTCATCCTCATGGCAACTAAGCCCTGCCCCACCTCCCTGTGAAGCTCCCTTCCCACAGCCCCACAGCGCACAGCTGCCCTCGTCAGTTCCTGCCTGGTAGAAAGGAACTGTCCTCTGAAGTCCCAGCTCCTTCCCATCTGAACACTAAGCTGCCACCAGTGAGTTTTCTAAAATCCAGTCATAATTAATCTACTTATCATCCTCCTTTACCCAAAACAGCTCGGCATGATTTATGTGTCCCACAGCAGTCACAAGCTCAGCCTTTAGGCAGAAAGATCAGATTTGAATCCTGGCTCTGCAGGGCTGAGCCTGCAAAGCCAAGCAAACCCCTGAGGGTGGTTGTGAGGGTCACAGGAGTCATGCAAGAGATATGCAAGGTCTAAACTATTTTCATAAAAATATTGATGCTATTTACCTTTTTTATTCTATTGCAAGTATAGAATATTCCAGAAGCCACATAGCTACATGACATGTGAGAGTGCAACAGATGAATGCAGAAGCAAATATGAGAATTCTGCCATCTTCTTTAAAGGCAGATGTTAATGAGATTCAAGACTATAAAGCAGTGCTATTCCTCACTCTAATTTGCTGGTTTTTTTTTTTTTTTAACTGTGGCTGTATTTTATTGAAAGTTTTTGGGTTTTTATTTTATCTTTTATTGTTGTTTATTTGTTTTGGGGTTTTTGTGGGGTTTTTTTGTGTGTGTTTGTTTGTTTGTGTTTTTTTGATACTGGGGATTTAACCCAGGAGTGCTTTACCCCTGAGCCACATCCCCAGTCCTTTTTATGTTTTATTTTGAGATAAGGTCTCACTAAGTTGCTTAGGATCTCATTAAGTTGCTGAGGCTGGCTTTGAACTCACATCCTCCTGCCTCAGCCTCTGGAGCAGTTGGGACTACAGGCACACACCACTGTGTCCAACCAAACTGTGTTTTTGTGTTAACATATAATAGGCTTATTATTGATATTTAAAATGAATTAATAATCTTAAACTTCTTAGTTTGAATTTCTAGTGATATAAATTGGTAGATATAACCCACATAAACAGAAGCTCTTTGGAGTTCTTAATAGTTTTTAAGAACATAAAGGTGTCTTGGGATTAAACAGTTTGATAAACACAGACCAAAGCTATACACAATATATGTAATGTATAGCCCTAAGCTGCACACTATGTATGTAAATTGCTTATCATAGTGCCTAATGGAGAATGGTGACTCAATAAATGGTATTTCTAAGGGGCTGTCTAATGAGTATCAATTTCCTATTCATGACTGCTATTACTTCTCATCCCTTTTTGTACTCTTCCCTTCTATTATACTAACTTCCTGTGGTCTCAGATCTCCATGCCTTTGTGCACTATTCCTGTGTGAGAAATGGCTCCATCCATATCTACCTAACACAACCCTCCTTCCCCTTAGGGCTCAGCTCAAGCATCTACACCTTCTAGACTTTGGGAGTTTGGCACTCCTCCTTTATTTATAGTCTGTGTGGTAGGTCTCCCTGCTTGAACATAAAGTCATGGAGACTTCGTTGAACTTTTTGGAAAGGGAATAGAGGGTTTGATTTTGTCACTTCCCATTCAGCACATCACAGCAAGAGGCCTTCCTCCTGGTTCTAGAACAATGTAGCAAGAGTGGAAGAAAGATGATGGGCCAGGTCAGTGTTACAGATTGGATATGAGGTATCCCTCTACTGTCCCTGTGTTAATGCAGGAGTTGAAATGATTAGGAAGTTAGGTCACTGGGCGTGTGTGCTTGAAGATTATATTTTGTGTCTCTGGCTCCTCCCTCTCTTTCTCTGCTTTCTTTGCCACCATAAAGTGAGCAACTTTCCTCTACTGCACCCGTCCACCATGACGTTCTGCCTTACCTCAGGCCAGAGCGATGGAGCCAGTGGCCTACTGTGGACTGAACCTCTCAAAAAATGAACTCAGAATAAACATTTCCTCCTCTAAGTTTTTCTGGTCAGTTATTTTGGTCATGGCAATGGAAACTTAACTAAACACAGTGTTTCCCAAAATGTGGTCTAAAACCCCTCAAGGTCACCCAAGATGTTTGTTTTATTTTTCTGCAGTACTGGGGATTGAACTGGGGTGTTTTACCATTGAGTTACATCCCCAGCCTTTTATTTTTATTTTTTATTTTTTGAGACAGGGCCTTACTAAATCCCAAGGATGACCTCAAACTTTGATTTCTCCTCCTGCCAAGTGAATACAGACTGGGCACAATTCTGACTATGAGAGGAGGAGAAATCTGCCAGTTTTGGAAATATTTTCTATTGTCTCCAAAAAGAGAAATATCTCCTTTCCAACCTTGGAATGTTGCTTGTGGACTGTTTGTGCTGTCAACCTTAGACCAGGAAGGGGCAGGTCTCAGGACAATACCAGAGTGACATGAATGGTAGCAAGGGCTAACGGAAAGAGTCCAGACCACAGATGACATTGCTGAGCCCCTGAAATGCCAAACTTGGAACTGCTAGGTCTCTGCATGTGTTGATGTGTGAGGTGATAGATGTCCTTGTTCATTGGGTCATTTTTCTTTGGGGTTTCTGGGGTTTGTTTTTTAGCTGAAAGAACACTAATGGCTCCCCAACTACACAAAAACAAACAACACATCATATACCACTGACCGTAAAATGTAACCTGGGAACTGAAATGAGATTGACAGGGGTAGAAGTCTTACCTCTGAGTCTCCAGAAACTGGAATACATTCACAGAACTAGAAGATTACTCTGGATCGCACCCACTTCTACCAATAGGATTATTTTTCCTATTCAGTCTTCTCCATAGCACCTCTCCGCCTCAGCATCTACAATCCTGCACTAACAACTTGACCTAAATATCTTGTCTCTGCCTGATACTTTCTGCTTATTCATTGTTTGTGCTGCTTACTTTCTCTCTGGATATCTTTCAGCCTTTGCAACTAAGTACTTTAGTATGCCTGCGTTTCCATTCTTTTGGAAAAGGGTTACATCCAAGGGGTAAGGCTGTTGTGTCAGGTCACCTCCTCCGCTGCTGACAACACTATTAAGTTGGGCAGTTGGAGCAAAAGACCATCCCTGACCCACAGCTGAGGCTCAGGTGGAGGGTCACATGTTACCAGCATGACAATTTATGCAAAGTGAACCACTTAGATTTCTTATGACAGGAATTGTGAAGCGTTATCTGTTAAGTACAAGTCTGGCACATTGCTAGATGCCCCCAGCCCCATTTGGCTGGACACATGGTTATCAAACTGAGGATACATTTCCTGACACTTGCAGTGTCTGGCATTGTAACTACATTCTGATTAGGAAGTTGTGAGATGTGGTATCTGGGTTGTGCCTTTAAGAGGAAGGGAACGTGCCTTCTCTGTCCCCTTCTCCCGTTCTGGGTGGATGGACTTGGGCATAATGATGGAAGCTGGAATGGCTACTTCACATGCCAACTTCACATTGGCAAACCAGAAAGGCAAATGGACCCTAGGACCCAACAATGAGGGCAACCAGCTTGTTCTGGGTGCCCAGGACTTTCCCATTTCTAGCAAATCCAGCAGGGACCTCTTTCATCTTGGACAAACTGGGACAGTTGATCACATGTACTATTGAGCCACTACACCAGCTCTGGATCACCTACTAGAATTCTGTTAAAGAGCCAAAAAACAAAGCAAAACCAACCCATCTTCCATCTTAATTAAACCTCCACATTGGGAGATTTTTTTGTTGTTGTGTGCATTATCCTATCCTGTCTCCTGACTAATAAATACACTTGGTTTAAGGATCCTTTTGGACCACTTTATTGTTTTTGCTCAGCCTGAGGTATGATGCTCAGGTCTGCAGTTTGACATCTAGGCCCCATTTTCTGGTCTACCCATAGCTGGGCTCCAACCCTTATTACTAAGTTCTCCTGGGGAGACTGAGGCCTGATTGACTGCTGGCTCTAGCCTGGATCTTCAGTTCAGATGTCTTCTTCCCCTTCTGAATAGTGACTTTTTGAAACCTATCGATTAGTCCCCTCCTTCCCTCTCTCCCCAACTCTACTCCCTTTTTTCACACCAAGCCTTTTAAAAGGGGAACAGATGGAAACCTGGAATGGATTCAAGGTGCAATAGATTTGTGCAATAAATTTGCTTTTTTAAACCACACAATATAGTGTATGTTCTTAGCAGAAAAATCAGAAAATGGAGTTTACTTTTATAAACTTTTTAAAAGGCAACGTAAATTGGAACAATATAGCTCATTAGGATTTGATTTGTCCTTTGGTTACACCAAGAGACACTCTCACAAGCCTAAAGGACACTTGAGCTGAGCTGGTCATCTAGTGTGGGGTGTGTCAGGGATGCTTCTTGGAAACAGAAGCTCAGGTTAGCAGATCAGGAGTGGCCTTGCTGTTCAATGAATTTGATGACCCAACATGGGCTGATGGTGCTCTGTATGCCTAGATTTTTCCAGGAGGGCTCTCATTTAAAATAACCTAATTTTTTTCATCTGAGAGCCATCTTAAAAAACCCAAAACTTCCTATTCTGCTTCTTCCTCTCTGAAGTAACCCTAAACTCCTTGGTCAGTCTATTAGTATGGTGTTTGGTCCAGATACTATGCAGGGCCAGGCTCTGCACAGGCACGCATGAGGACTACCTAGGCAGCCAATTTCAGGGCATTCACATTTTGTTATCTGATTAAAATACTTTTCACATTTTACATTTATTCTAAAAAGTTTAACCTGTTTCAGGAAACCAATGTCTTATAGGCCATAAAGCTTTTTGGAATTTGTAAATTTTTCATGGTAGACATTTTCTGCTCATTTACTTAATCATAAAAATAATTCACTACTTTTATTGTTTGAAGCTTAAATGTCCCCCAAAGACCCACGTAGTAAAGGCTTGGTCCCTAGCCTTTGGAGATGGTAGAACCTTTAAGAGGTAGAGCCTAGTGGAGAGAAATTAGGTCACTGGGAGTTTGCCCTTGAAGATGATATCAGGATCCCAGCACCTCCTCCCCACCCCCTCTCTCTTTCTCCCTTTTCTTCTCAACCACCATGAGGTGAACAGGTTTCTTTTGCTATGTGCCTTTTACAGGCCCCAAAGCAACAAAGCCAACAATCATTGAGTGAAACCTCTGAAACCATGAACTAAAATAAATTTTTCCTCACTTTAAGTTGTTTATCTCAAGTATTTTGTCACAGTAATGGAAATCCGACTAACACAATTACTTTTAGAAATGGAGAAAATTTAAGTAATTATAAAATAGTGTAATATATAAATGAATATAATTATATCATTACTTTTACAAATAGAAAAAAAAATTAATAACTATAAACTAAAAGGAAAGCATAAACTGGAAATTTCCTGAGTTAATACCATCCCAAGGAAACAATGTTAATAGTTTGGCACATGGTTTTACACATTTTAGTGCTATTTTTATGACTATAGGTGCACACACATATAAATGAATGTCTAGCCTTTTAAGAAATAAAAGGACATATTTGCATCAGTTGGTACAGAAACTAAATTACTCTGGAGCAGGAGGTGGGAATAATGACCTAACAGTGAGACTGAATGAATACCATTTTGTTTGTCATGTTACTAGTCTCCTGTGCTTAATAGAGTTTGTATGTGCTGCAGGAAGTTTTAATTAAGACATTAATTTTGATTGAGTTTTTCAATGACATAAAAGCAAATCCTGCAGGCCTATAATCCTAGCTACTTGGGAGACTGAGGCAGGAGGATTACAAGTTTGATGACATCCTGGGCAACTTAGACCCTATCTCTAAATTAAAAATTTTGAAAAGGGCTGGGGATATAACTCAGTGGTAGAGCACACTGGGTTCAATCCCCAGTACCACACAGACATGCACACAAATAATAATAATAATAATAATAATAATAATAATAATAATAATAATCCTGGTGAGGTGTGGAAAACCTGGTTATAAAATAGAACATAGAATTTGCTTCAGAATAAAATAGTGGTTGTAACAGGGGCTGGTTATAGATGAAATAAATCAGCAATATGTTGATAATTACTGAAGCGAGATGATGGATACAGGGGAGCTAATTATACTAGTCTATTTTCTTTGGTATAGATTTGACATTGTTTGTAATAGCAAGTTAAGCCCAGGAACTAGCTCATGATGATAAATAAAATCTGAGTCTGCCTGCTCCCCGTTCATCGTCTCATTTCTGAGACTTCTCTTTTCTCAGAAGTACACCCACCACATTCACCATTGCCAGGCTCTGAGAGCTCATCCTTACCACAACTCAATCTTGACAAAGACTGTAAGAGGCTAGCTGGGGCAGAAGGATGGGAGGGAGGCCACAAGGTCAGGGAGTTCCTAGCAGCCCTGGGTGATCTTCAAGTATCAAATTCTACTCATTTCATGAAACATTTGTGTTGATTTTGTGTTTTAGCCTTTTTCACTACTGTGATCAAAAGGCCTGACAAGAAAAATTTTAGAGAGGAAAAGTTTATTTGGGAGCTTACAGTTTCAGAGGTCTCAGTCCATAGATAGCAGACTCCATTCTTTGGGGCTTGAGGTGAGGCAGAATATGAGGGTGGAAGAGGAAAAGTGGATCAGGACATGATCAGGAAGCAGAGTGAGACTCCACTCTCCCCAGATACAAAATATATACCACAAAGACATACCCCCGCAAGGACCCACCTCCTCCAGCCATACCCTACCCACCTTCAGTTACTATCACTTCAGTTATTAATCCCTGAGGGATTAATACACTGATTGGGTTGAAGCTCTCATAACCCATTCATTTTTACCTTTAAACCTCTTGCATTGTCACCCACATGAGCTTCTAGGGGGCACCTAACATTTAAACCATAACATTTTGCTTTTTTTTTTTTTTTTCCAGTACTGGTAATTGAACCTGTGGGTACCCTATCACTGAACTACATCCCCAACCCTGTATTATTATTATTTTTTATTTTGAGACAGGGGATCTTGTTAAATTGCAAAGGTTGACCTCAAACTTAGGATTCTCCTGCGTCAACCTTCCAAAGTCACTGGGATTATATATGTGTACTACCCTACCCAACTGATGTTTCGTTGTTTTGTTGTTGTTGTTCTTTTTAGATATACATGACAGTAGAGTGTATTTTGTCAACTGATGTTGCATTCTTGATAACATGATTGCTACACAAATTATTTTATCTCTCTGTTTCCAAATTAATTAAATAGGGATAACTACCCAGATTTCATAGTACAAATAAGATATGTCAAAAAAATTATGTAGTTGTGTGCTGGATGCATAGCAGATGATCAAAATTCAATCCCTTCCCATCTCCTGAGTTATTAAGAAACAAGAAAGAAGGTCTCTGCCTTCTTAGTCTTAAAATAGAGATAGGAACATAATGTGTCTACTAACATTTTGTAACATGATGATAAAAAGATTACCATAAAACCTGGTACTGGAATTCCTTTTAGGAAGGGAGCTATCTTCACTGGGATAATTAATTTGTGGATGAAATGTGACAGTCTGAATATGGATCAATAGAAACCAGGGAGATGGCAAAATCCCAGGGCCACCTATTGTGCAACATTTACTTGCTTGTTTTGCTTTTGCTTTCTTGTAAACTCTGCTTCCCCAAGCATTCAACATCTTCCACGCACATATGCCTTGTGTGGGTGGTATTTATGTAAATGAAAGCCAGGGGCTACATTTCACGTCTGGATCATCTCCAAAGAAACTGGATAAGCGTGGATGAGATTGCAGACCCAGTGTCTTAATGAGGGAAGTAAGCATGAGATTGAAGTATTGGGGAAAGCAATGACATCTTTCAGGAGATCTTGGTTCTAGTTCAAGAGTTCAAGGTGAAAAATGAATTGTAAAAAAAAAAAAAAAAATTCTTTCCTTAATAGTAAAGGAGGGTTTGTGTATGACTAAGATCTCACATACTTTCAAAAGAAATTTGTGGCTAAGTGTATTGGTGGCACATGCCTCTAATCCACTTACTTGACCAACAAAGGCAAGTTCAAAGCCAGTCTGGGTAACTTAGTGAGATCCTGTGTCAAAATAAAATAAAAATGGTGGAGGATGCAGCTCAATGGTAGGATACTTGCATTGCATGTGCTAGGCCCTGGGTTCAATTCCTAGTACTAAAACAAACAAACAAACAAACAAACAAACAAAAAAGGGGGGGGGAGATTTGTGCATCTCAGAGACACATCTAGAAAGCCTGGGGGAAATTAAAGATAAAAAGAGATCAGATACTGTGAAGAAAAAGCAAAGAGATGATTATTCTGGGAACAAAGGAATATGTGGTTATGGCATTTGAGCTTTCTGGTAACCTCTGGAAGTAATAGTCACAGAACTTTCCATTGCTGATAGAGTCATACCAACTCAGAAGAGCAGTGGGTTCTAGGAAGTACTCATCTGGGGAATGTATTCCTTCAAATATAATTTCTCCTCAGTATCTATAGGGGTTGGTTCCAGAACTCCCACAGATACCAAAATCTGTGGATACTCAAGTCCCTTTTACAAAAATAGCATAGTATTTGCATATAACATATGAACATCCTCCCAAATACTTTCCACCATCTCTAGATTACTTGTAATACCTGGTACAACATAAGTGCTATGTAAATTGTTGCTTTACTGTATTGTTTAGGAAATAATAATAAGAAAAAGTTTGTACATGTTCAGTATGGACACAATTTCCCTCCCCAATATTTTCAATCCTTCGTTGGTTAAACCCACAAATGCAGAACCTGCAAATACAGGGGTCCAGCTGTATACTGTCAATCCCCTGGCTCAGTCAAAGCCAAAGCACAAAGCCATCACTACTTTAGAAGAAACAGAGGGCTCTTATAACACTGGAGGAGACAGGGAGCTCTACTGAAAAATTCCAATGTGATTAAGACTGTCAATTAGCCTTAAAAGTTCTTTAGATCTGCATAATATATCTGAAATTAAGAGTCTCCATAAAACATACCAAAAAAAAACACCCCAATTCCAAATTAGTAAATGGAAGAACAATGTGAAGAATTGCCATCAATATGAATAAAATTAAAATAAATTAGTTATAAGCCTTATTAAAATGAAGGTCAGAGATTTGTGGATTTATGATTTGGACTAAAATGTGAAAGAGTAATAGCTCTTTATTTTAAGCTATTCAACTTTACTTTTTTAAAGTGTGCTTCAGGTACCAGCTATTTAACTTGAGATATCTTAATCATAAAGCATAGTGATAACCCAAATGATTCAAACAACGTTGTAAGATGATAAATACTGAGTTCACTTACACCCAAAGGCTCATAAGCCTGAATAGAACTGAATTTCTTATAAAATTTTTTTTATTATCATTGATGAATTTCCAGGATACTAAAGATGGACTTTTCAGGGATGAAGGTGGGAAAAGGAGCAGCTTTTTCTGTGGTTGAGTTCTGGCTTGAACATTCCCTTGGGCCTGGGGCCTCCCAAAGCAGGAAGCTGACTTGGGTTCAAGAGCATGGTGTTCCCTAACAATGCAATTCCCATCATCTGTATGCAGCACCTAGGAAGTAGCCTCACCTCACACCTATAGGTCTTTGAATGCTATTGGATATTCATTGCTGGGAATAATCTTTTTTTTTTTTTTGGCATTGAATTAAGCAATTTATTACTTAATGCTTCAAATGTAGATTCTCCATTTTTTAAAATCAAGTCTCATCTCATAGCCCTTTTTTTTTCCTTTGGTACCAGGGATGGATTGAACCCAGAAACACTTAACAACTGAGCCACATCCCCAGCCCCGTTTATTTTTTATTTTGAGACAGGGTCTCACTAAGTTGCTGAAGCTGGTCTCAAACTTGCCATCCTCCCACCTCTTCCTCCTGAGTCACTGGGATTATAGGCATGCACCATCGCGCCCGGCCTGATAGCTTTTTATAAATCAAAGATGTTAACCAAAAAAAAAAAAAGAAATCTAAACATCAAAAAAAAAAAAAAAAAAGATGTTAACCAGAAAGAGAGGCAGGCAGTCAGGAAAAAACCACCTAAGTTGTAGCAACTAAGTTCTAGCAACTAGAATGTCTACAAAATTACTGAACTATGCAGAAATCCATTCCTACAATTCCAACAACCTTTGCAAAGATTTAAAGCCAAGTTAGTCATGGAAACTACTAGAATCTAATGACACATGTGTCCAAGAAATGAACAGATATCATTTATTAGGCGCCAACTGTATGCTAAGCACTGTGCCAATTATCAAACCTAGAATTATCTCAAATCCACAGCCACAGGGAGTTGTTCATTCACTCATTTATGCATTCAACAAATATTTGTGGAGTGCTGAATCTGTGATAGACATTGTATGGGATACTGGGATAGAACAAAGCCCCCTTATGGTGCTTACATAAAACAGACATTAAACAAAGAGTAACATACAATTAATTACAATTTAGGAAATTATTGAACAGGAGACAGGGGACAGAAGAGTCCCTGCTGAGCAAATCCCTGTTGGGAGGAAAGCAGCTCTTCTGAGGAACTGAGAGAAGACCAGTGAACTTCCTCTGCCTCAGAGTGAAGGCAGAGATGGGCAGGAGTCAGATGACGCAGGGATGGGGATCCTGTATTTAGGAGCATGGGGAGGTTATTGAAGGGTTTCCAACATGCCAGCTCTTCCCAAGGTTTCCCATGGTGAATGTAACATACCCCTGGGGTCCATCAGAAACATACTTTTGTCAGCTTATGAAAGCTGGGACAGATGTATGTTAGTCAAACTTCTTAATCAGTGATGATAATTTTTTTTCACATTAAACAAAAATGCCAACTAATTATTAATGAAGAATTTCCATCACAGGCATGGATACCCAAACCCAGCTCTTTTCTTTCAGCAGCCCTCGTAACTAAGGGGCTGCTGCACATGAGCACAGGGAAAGGGTACAATAATAACTGGTTCTAGTTGTTGCTCACAGGCAGGTTTGCAGCCACCTGGGACCTTTGCATATCAAGTGAAGCTGCAGCCTCCATATGAGCCCTCCTAAGACAGTCTTCATGCTGTTTCCTCCGCTCTTTGAAGAGGCACCTTCTGGTAACCTTCAAGTATTGACTAGGAGTATAATTTTAGATGTGGAATTGTTACTGATGGAGGGTCCAGTTGGGGTGCAGGTTCTTGGCATCTCCAACAAAGAATTGGGCAAGACACACAGAAGCAGCCAGAGTGTTGCTTTGTTGAAAGTTACGTACACTACACAAAGCAGAGTGGGCAGAGCAGGAGAGAATGGCTCCAGGCCCAGATGTCTGGGAGTCTTCTCTTATACCCTCCCTGCACACCTGACTGGGCATCCTGCCCCATTTGTTCCTATTAGTTATTGTATTTTCACCTAATTAGAATACAGAACTTCTGGGGGAGTTGCTATAGTGATAAGCCCTCCACAGAATTTGTGGTCAGAGTTGCCACAGCAATGTGGGTAGCAAGGAGATACATTGTCCTGTGACCTGGTTGACACCTTGGTATATTCCACCATCCTGTCATCCCTCACCTCCTCGGAATGGAGGACCAGAGAATCTAGAAGCTTGCCCAAGGTCACACAGCCAGTAAGTGGCAGGACCTGGATGCAGGCCCAGTTACACTCCTAGTGCATCAAAGGGCCTGTTACAGACTCCTTAACTATACGTCTACTATGTGTCTACTGTGAATCCAAGAGCTCATAATAACTCCAATAAAAGGTCACCTTTCCAGGGAGTCTTCACTTGGCTACTCTATCAAAAATTCCAAAGCTCCCCTGATACCCCCTATATGACTCTTTGGCCCCTTCTCTATTTTTTTCCCTTCACATTTACCGCTACCTAATATACCTTACATTTTATTGAAAAGATCTTTATCTCTGGTTCTGTGTAGTTTGAACATGATATGCATAGGTGTAGTATTTGTGTGTTTTGTTGTTATTGTTGTTGCTTTGTTTTCTTTTTATTTATCTTGTTAGGCATTCTCTGAAATTTCTAGATCTGTGGTTTGGTATCTGACGTTGGTTTGGGAAATTCTCAGTCATCATTGCTCTCAGTCATTATGGCTCTTCTGGTCTTCTCGCTCTCTCTCATCTTTCTGGCAGTTCCATTATACCTATGTTACATCTTTTGTAATTTTCCTACCAACTTTTGAAATTCCATTCTATTTTTTTGAGTCTTTTTTCTTCTTGCTTTTTAGTTTTGGAAGTTTTTATTGACATATCCTCAAGCTCAGAGGATTTCTTCTTTGCTTACTGTGTCCAGTCTATTAATGAGTCTACTAATCAAAGGCAGTCTTCATTTCTGTTTCTGTTTTTATTCTCCAGAGTTTTTGTTGTTGTTGTTGTTGTTGTTGTTGTTGTTATTGTTCTTAGAGTTCTTATCTTTCGGCCCATGTTACTCTCAGGTCCTTCTGGAGTACTTTCTGACACCAGCCAATACTGCTGGTCTCTAGCACAGATGCCAGCTGGGCATCAACAGTTCAATTCAATTTTGATACCAACTCCCAGAGTCGGTGCAGACCCTCACAGGTGAAGGGCTTGGTCCTGCAAGATTGTCCCCACTTTGGACACCACTTATAAGTACCAAGTCCCACATTAACCCCACCCTTCTGTCTAATTTGGCTATAAATTTTGGAGTCCTTTCAGCTCTCTTCTCAGGTTCCATAATTTGCTAGAATGACTCATACAGAACTTGAGAAAATGTTTTGCTTACTAGTAACAGTTTATTATGAAGATACAATTCAGGAATAGCCAAAGGAATAGATGCATAGGGCAAAGAACAGGGGAGGGACACAAAGCTTCCATGCCTTCTCCCAGCACAGTCAGCACCTCAGTGTATTCTCCAACTGGAAAGCTCTTTGAACCTATTAGAAGTGATTTTTTCCCCCACATTTTTTTTTTTGATGCATTATAGTTGTACATACTGATGGGATTTATTGTACATATTCATACATGCACATCATACACAGTATAACAATTTAATTTGGCTAATATCACTTCTCAGACTTTCCCTCACTGTTAGGAATTTTTATAGCATGATTGAGTAAATCATTGGCCATTGGGGATTCAATGCAATCTCCAGCCCTGTCTCGCTCCCTGGGAGTTGAGGATGGAGCTGAAAGTTCCAACCCTCTAATCACTTAGTTTGGTCTTTTTGGTGACTAGTCCCCATCCTGAAGTTACAGGAAGTCCCTTATCCCAGAGTTATTTCATTAGCATACCAAAGACAGTCTTATCATTCAGGAGTTCCAAGAGTTTTAGGAGTTCTGTACCAGGAAAAAGGAATATAAATCAAATCATTTTCTATTATAGAGTATCTGTTCCTGAATGTTCTTTATTTTTTCCATCACAACCTTTAGCATATTATCATAGTTACTTTAAATTCTTGATCTGATAATTCCAACATCCCTGCCATATTTGTGTGTGGTTTTGATGCTTGCTCTGTCTTTTCAAACTTTTATTTTTACATTTCAGTATGCCTTCTGATTTTCTTTTTCTATTCTTTTCCAAGCTGGATAGAATATGCTGAGCAAAGGATCTGTGGTAAATACCTGTAGGGTGAGGTGTTGAAGTGTGGAAAGAGGGGTGAGCCCTATGGTCCTATTGCTATTAAGGGCGACACCAATACCAGCCCTAGGAAGAAGCTAGGCTAAATCACTCACTGTTCCAGAAAAAATATGTGGAGACAGATTGACTGAGAAGAAGGTTTTATTAAAAGCCAGCATTGAAGGAAGATGGTAGAAACTTGATGGTTTCAAAGTTCTATCTTGGAAGTCTCTAATGGTGAGCAGAGCTTTTAAAGGATGTTAGAGGTATCCTGGTGCCACAAGGAATCTAACACATGCTTGGAAGAAGCTCGGCAAGGCAAACTTTACTTTCTGCCGAAGGACGTGCTACCCACTGAGTCTAGCAAGCAAGCACACTTGGGCCAGCAGTACACCTGCTTTTATCCCTAAGGCAGCACTGCCCCTTGCTCTGATAGGTGGAGCTCAGGGTTACAATCCAGGTGATTGGCTAACTTTAAAATAGGGCTGGGCAAAGGGGAGGGCTATAGTTAAAATGGCTATACTTGGATACAGGTTGGGAAACTCAAAATGGCTACCACGGGATACATTCAGGCTACTCTCTGGAGATTGGATTCAGGAAGTTAGGTAGGGTACAGTTTGCCTTTCTTTCTTTATATATATATATATACATACACACACACATATATATATATATACACATATATACACACATACATATATATGTATATACATATATATATATATATTTTAGTTGTCAATGGAATTTAATTAATTTATTTATATGCGGTGCTGAGGATCAAATTCAGGGCCTCACACACGCCAGGCAAGTGCTCTACCACTGAGCCACAAACCCAGCCCCCAGTTTGCCTTTCTTATATCTGAATTTTACATTTAAGGCTAAATACTATATTCTGAAAATGGACTGGACTTTCTGTTTCTCACAAGGAAAAGAGAGAAGTAAGACAAAAGGCAGGAAACCGTGTATTTAGTTAGCAGGTGTTAAACAGGTTTGGGGAGGGGACACTCTCCATTCTTAGTATCCGTAGAGTTTGTTAGACCCTGACAGGGGGAATCCCTCAGGTTACTCGCCAACACGATGAAGTTGCTACCAATTTCAGGACACCCCTCCAACCCCCAATCAGTAGGTTTCATTACTCAGTCTTAGCTGTGGATCTGTGAAATTCACAAGTGCTTCTCTGTCCCCTGCCCCACTTAAGAGGTGCAGAATGGCTGCAGAGGACTGGAGTTGAATTGGGATCTGATAAAACTGCAATCATTTAGGTTTCAGTAAAATAGTTTCTCTTGAAGACAGACCTTCTTAAGAAGAACTGAATGTTCTGGAATATTTCAAAATGGCTACTTTTCCCTCCCCCTGCTGGAAGGAAGAGGGATTTTTTTCCTCTGATATTCATGGTAAGAAATTGTTTGAGCTCTCCCAGAGGTAGAACTCACAGTGTGGAAGGTTTTTAACTCAAACTTGTCCATTCTGAGCCTCTACCAGCTGTCAATGAGTTGAAGCTTTCCTGCTCCAACATTGGTTCCTACTAGTTTCAGCTCTGTTCAGGTGTGATGCTCTGTGTTTCTGTCTCCCCAAGGCAGTCGTTTGCACTGTGACCTCACTTTTCCACAGATCTAAGTAGAGTTGCAGATTTTTAGCTTCATTCAGTTTTTTTTCCTTGTTTTAAAGTACTTTTAAGCTTCACAGAACACACCAGGAACCAAAAGTGTTCTCTTTATTTGTCCTGCTGATTGTCATTTCACCCATTAGAGGAAGAGCTCTACCAAAGGAATTAAGTCTGTTGTCTACAACTATTCCTCCAGTGCCTAGGACAGTGCCTGGTGCCTACTAGGGGTCTTGTCTCTGTCTTCATTCATTCACTGAACTAACATATAAGATATAATACAATTTAATATAATACAATTCAATACAAATGCTGTTCATGTTTGAATTGTTGATGAAAATCATTTGATAAGCAAGTTAATTTGGTGAGCTAGATTGCTTTAGGGCAATACTCCCAATTTTTTGTCATATCATGGCACACATAGGAAATAAAACTATTCACATAATAACTGGCCAAAGGCTCACATCTCAAGGGTGCAAGACTTCAATTCTAGGCTCACTTCAATTCTAGGCTCTAGTCACCTGTGTGCTGCGCTGATTGGGAAACTGCTTTAAGGGTAATGTTTAACCTACTAGACTAGATGGACCTACTGGACTAGGTCCATCTGAATGGGTCCCAAGGACTAAAGAGAGCTAAGGTCAAGAAAGGGGTAAAGAAGTATATAGAGAGGATCTAAATGACATTGCCCCATTGCCATGCAAAACCTTCCCCAATCTAGTCTCAGTTTACTTTCCAGTCTTAGTTAGCCACTTCTTCAAATCTTACATAATGCTCCCCATCTGTCTTACCTACTCCCCGCCCAACCTAAAACTTAAATCTTACCAGTTCTTTTTTTTTTTCTTTCTTTCTTTTTTCCAATATTAGGGATTGAACACTTAACTACATCCCCAGTCCTTTTTAAGTTTTTTTTTTTTTTTTTTTTTTTTTTTTTTAATTTTGAGAGAGGATCTCACTAACTTGTCCAGGCTGGCTTCAAACTTGTGATCCTCCCACCTCAGGCTCCTGAGTCACTAGGATTATCCACCACGCCCAGCCTAAATTTTACCAGTTCTTTGTCCATCATTTTCCAGGTATAGCCCAATAGCTGTGTTCTAGACTTTTCCAGCAGAATCCTCTTCCCTGAGGTCTTTAGTGAACAGCAATGCATTTGAATTTCTCCAGAATTTTAAAGACTGAAGTAACCACCTGGGAGACTGAGTTTAACCTTTAATTTTCAGATGAAACATATGGTACTCAGAGAAGTAGAGGGGCTGTGCTAGCCACAGGGCCAGCTGGGGGTGGTCTTGGGACATGGGCATCTTGGCCTTCTGCTTTTTTTGACTACTAAGTTCATTTTTTTTCCTAATAATGACACATGATAATTTATTGATGGGTGAGAACAGACTCATTGGGAACTCTATATGATCTGTAGCAACAACCAGATGGTCCCTAATAAAACATTAATAAGGCCAAAGCAGATGGTATTTAATAAAGTATTATATAAACATGCCTGAAAGCCATCAAAAGCATTTTTTCGGGACTTCTTAATAATGGAGAATTATCATACAAGACATAAAAGGGAAATCAGCCTCTACATTGTGATGTAAAGAAATGTTTTAGGTTCTTGAAGATATTTGAGATAATAAAAGATTTTAAATTGAACTTTATCACAGATTTCTTAACCCTAGAATGTCTACGTTTTCTTGGTGACAAGGGAGAAATAGAACTTCAGAAGCTTTCAAACATAATCACTGACCTTATCTGGATCCTTCTATGCAAGGTCCTGACCAAAGGCTGGTCTTTGAGAGAGACATTTACCCACAACTTCCCCTCCCAGGTGAAATTGTTGGGTTCTTTTTTAGCTTTTTCAGCAAGTCACTCCTCTAGTCATTGTAAACTTCATAAGGACTGTGACCTGGCTTTCTTCAGGCATACAGTAAGTATCCAATGATGTTTGCAAAATGGAATGAAAATCCACGGAATCAGAAAGTAACAATCATACCTACTATTCATCACGAATTTACTGGGTTCCCGGCAACTAATACCAGCAGCCCTGTGAGTTGGATGTTATTACTTCACTTAAAAGATGAGGAAACCAAGGTTGGGAGGTCTGACAACAGCAAGTAGGAGGCAGATATGGGACTTCCTAAATCATGATACAGGTAAGTGATCATCAGATACTGGCAGTGACACTGGGGTGTGTTTGGAATTTGGTGGCATTGATTCTTTTCTAGTTTGTCATGGAGAAGATACCAAAAGAAGATGGATTTGCAGAAAACAACCTCGCCTGAGATCAGAAGTTCCTGGGAGCCCATTTCCTGTTGACTGCTTACATTCTTCAGAGAAACCAGCCTTTTGGTGAGATGACAGGCAGAGTTCTTTGGGGAGAAAAAAAGAAAAAGAGAGAGAAGAAACTTGGAGATTTCAAAATATAGTATTAGAAAAAAGAATCTACCTGTACTAATAGTTTGAAGCAAAATAAACCCTTTATAGTGTCAAGATGCCCAGGTGAAAGGGATACAACCTCCAGAGTCATTTTCTATTCCATTGTTCAGATGAAGAAATGAATTGTCCTGATGCTTTAGCAATCAGTCAGATGCCAACATAATTTCTCCTTGCCAAATTGCTTCCTCCATTGCAATTAGCCTCTTTAAGGACCTTACCAAACAGCAAGTGTGTGTACAATTCCCACTTTCCCCCTCCAATTATAACTCAGCTAAGAAGTTTTATTGGTAATAAATTGTTATAGATGAAACACTGCTATTGCCATCTCTCTCCAGTTTTCCCGTGTATTCTTAGATACTTTTAAAACAGGTGGAGGGTTAAGAAGAGCTCAATTATCAAAATGCAGTCTGTAAAAATAAAAAAAAAGTTAAAAAAAGATGGGCTCAATTTTTTTCCACATTTTTTATTGGTGCATTATAGTTGTACGTATTCATGGGATTTGCTGTTATATATTTGTGCATACACACAATAAAATGTGGCCAATATCACTTCCCATCAGTTTTTTTTAGAAATAGAATGTTTACACAATCTGAAAATCTATTATTTAACATTAATCAGTTTAAATGTCTGGGGCTGCCCTGGTCAAGATTCTTTATGAAATCTCTGAGTTGACCAATACCTAGTCATCCTTTCAGAAGCATTTTGGGCTGAGTGTACTCTTGACTCTGGGAACCCAGTTTTTCTTTCCTTGGACCCAAAGACTACATTTTCTATCCTTCCTTACAGTCAGGAGGGACCATATGACTGACTTCTGTTCTGTGCCCAAGTCGCATACAAGGATACAAATCTCCCATAAGCAGGGAGTCTCCAGGTCTTTTCTCATCTGCCAAATACCTGTGCCAAGAACCCTGGCAGCCTGGAGTGAAAAATGGTAGAACTTCTACCGGCTTGATTCCCAAAGGAACAGAGACTGACCTCCTGCACCCCTACCTCCTACAGCCTGGAACACCTTAGGTAGTTTACTGAGTAAAACAAGAGTACTCTCTGACTCATACTCTGGGTGTTTTCTCAGTCAGTTTACCCTAATTTCTTAATTAGCCACCTTTGCTCCTCTATCGTGTTACAGGTCCGATCCAGGTATTCCCCTGACACTTTGTGCTTCTCACCCTTTATCCTACAGACTCTCTGTCTGCCTTCCCAAGTAGACTGCAAAGGTTTGTGGACACAGAGAACCTGGACCACATTTCCTGTGCTCATTTGTATGTTCTCAGTAGTTAATATAATGCTTGGCATGGAATAAAACCAGAATGTCACCCCAGAATATGCCTTTTTGGCATAAAAATTATTTTTGAGTTAAAAGCAATTAAGAACCAGCAAACAGAGGAAAAGCTCTCCTACCCTCCCACTTTTCTGCCTGTAGACACGATATAAATTCTCCTTTCCTAGAGACTGATCCAGACCCCTATCAGTCCAAAGAAGACTTGGGAAGAATCTGAAAGTAAACCTTCCTCCACATATTTAGTTTCCTCCTGTGTAATTACCTTCTCACAGTTTCCCACCTTTGGATGCTGGAGTCTCTTTCTTTGATTCTGTCATTTCTCTACAAAATCATTGTTCTTTGTTGAAGATGCTATGTAAGCCAGAGTTCTAAGCCATTGTTTGGAGTTATTTTACACTGAGTTCTCTCCTCTGCAGTGTGACGTGCACACATTAGTAAACTTCTTTGTTTTTCTCTTGTTAATCTGACTTTTGTTGCAGGGGCCCCAAAAGAATTAAGATGGGGAGGTGATCTTTAAGTTTCCATATAGCACATGGTAGATCCTTAAGAAATATTTGTTGAATTAACAAGATGTTGAATGCATCAACAATAGTTAAGAATAATAATAATGGGGAAAAAAGCTTGCATAGCTTTGTATTGTATTTGAATATTTCTTAAATCTGACATCTGGTGGATATCTTCTTGTCTTCTGCAAGTCTCCTTAATACTGACAATGACACTTGTTTCTACATGAACAATGGATAAAAAATAGAAGCTTTTACTAACTTTGTTTATTTAATGTCATTTTCTATCATAAAAACAAGTGTGATTATGAAAAAAGTATGATAGATTGGAGAGGCCTACAAATGCAGAATAGAATTCCTTTGAATCTGGGCTTAATTCAGCAATAAAATGCTCTGGAAGTTACATTCTGGGTTTTCAGGGGCTAAGTCACAGGCCTCGAAGCTGCTTTCTTATTTCTTGGAACACCAACTTCTGGAGTTTCTGAAGCTCTGAGCCTCTGTATAAGAAGTTTAACTGCCCTAATATCACCACAATGAAGAGGCACATGCAGGGGTTCTAACTGATAATTACCCAATTGAGACCTGACTTCCAGTCATTCCTACCAGGGCACCAAACATGAGTTATTATGGTCTGAGTGTTGTGTTCCCCCAAATTCATATACTGAAACTTAATCACCAATGTGATGGCATTAGGAGGTGGTCCTTTGGAGAGTTGATTAAATCATGAGGGTACATCTTCTACCACGTGAGGACTCAGCGAGAATCGCCATCTATTAACCAGAAAAGACTGAATCTGCCAGGATCTTGATCTTAAGACTATTATCCTCCAGAACTGTGAGATCCAAATTTCTGTTGTTTCTAAGCTGCCTGGCCTATGATATTTTGTTATAGCAGCCTGAATGGACAAAGACATTGATGAAGCCATCTAGACCCTTTGGACCAGGTCATTTATTTTCACTAGCTAAATTGTTCTGAGTGACCCCAGCTAAAGCCAAATGAAACTGAAAAAAAAAAAAAAAAATCACTCAACTGAGTCCTGCAGCCCTGCATGAAGTCCCAACCTGCAAATTTAGGAGATGTAATAATAAAATGGTGGTGGTTTCAAGCTACTAAGTTTTGGGGATAGTTTATTATGCAGTAGTTGATAATCAGCACAGCAAATTACTTCATTTTTTTCCTGATTTGCTCAGTAATATTTGAGTTGAGACTTTTAATATTGACAATTTTGGCTGATCATTTGTTGATTGAATTTCAGTTTTTCTCACGTTAGTGTCTCTTGCAATTGAACAAGAGATGGTTGGGAAACTGAAAGAAAAAGACTTAATTCTGGACTATATTTAATCCTCTATAAACTTTTTTTTTTTTTTTTTTTTCCCTGAAGTGCTGGGGATTGAACCAAGGGCCTTAGTGCTTTCAAGGCAAGCACTCTGCCTACTGAGCTACATCACCAGCCCTAAACTTTTAATTTTATTTCTTGCATGTGTGGTACTGGAGATTAAACCCAGGATCTAATGCATGCTAGGGAAGTGCTCTACCAGTGAGCTGCACCTCTAACCCCTTTCATTTTTTAAATATTTGAGACAATCTTGCTAAATTGCCCAGGCTAACATTGATTTTAACGATCCTTCTGCCTGAGACTCCCATGTACCCAGGATTACAGGTATGTGCCACCATGCCTAGCTAAGCTTTTATTTTAAAACTGTAATTGGTAAGTAATATGCGTTGGCAATACAATCTCCAGTTTCGAAAGTACTTTTGAGATTTAGGGGGAGTAAATGAGATCAGTTTAAAAATATATATCAACATATGCCAGATTTTATTTTAATTTATGTTAGTATTATGTTCCTCTGGGAAACAGTTAATATGGTAAGAGGCACACTTATGCAAAGGTGAACATTTTTTGCCTTAACTTAAAGGCAACATTAACTGTAAAGTAATTAATTGAGGAAATAAAACTAAATTTTATTGAGTTCTACTATGTGCTGAGTACTTTACATAATCTCATGACAATGCAAGTATTGTATAAGTGTGCCTCCAAAAAATTTAAGTGGAAAGTCATACAGTTTTCCTAAGGTCACTCAGCTAGTGAGTGATGGCTGGATTTGACCCAAATCCGACTCTTTCAAAGACTATGATTTGTCTTTTCATAGAGGCTATTCCTTGGAAAGAGACCAGGTCTCTAAGAGTAACTTGCATAGAATTAGGAAGCAGTTACAGCAGCAAGGCAGAGCTGGTTTATTTATGTGTTCATTTATTAAATATACCCATGAGTGAATTTTACCAATTTTTGCTGCCATTTACATATCATTTCCTATGTAAGAACCTGGGGCTATCTGGGTACAGTGGCACACACCTGTAATCCCAGCAGCTCAGGAGGCTGAGGTAGGAGGATCACAAGTTCAAAGCCAGCCTCAGCAATTTAGGGAGATCCTAAGCAACTTGGCAAGACCAGAAGGATTTCTGATATGTTTCAGAAATTCTTCCCCAAACCCCTTCAGTACTGGGGGTTGAAGATAGAGGTACTCTACCACTGATCTACATCTCCAGCCCTTATTATTTTTATTTTTTATTTTGACACAGGATCTCACTAAATTGCTGAGGTTGTTCTCGGATTTGCAAGCCTCTTACCTCAGCCTCCTGAGTTGCTGGAATCACAGGCATGCACCACCCCTGCATGTTTCAGAAGTTCTGCAAGAAACATAGTTTATATATAATGAATCTTTTGAAAAGCAAATATGACCACCCCAATTTATCTCTTTGGAAATTGTATGCAGCGCTTTTGCTAAGAGAATATACCTATGATAGAGTGATATACCTATGATAGAGAGAATATACCTATGATAGAGTGATGTTTGGTTTGACTCACTTTTTTTTTTTTTCCCTAATTGGGTCAAAACTTCCCACCTTGTATTGGTCCATCTAAAATCTACAAATATAACAACAACAACAACAATAATAATAATAGGGAGAAGAAGAAGAGGAGGAGGAAGATGAGGAGGAAGAAGAAGAAGTATAACTTTTAAAATTATGGGTTTACCATATTCCTCCACCTTGGACAGGGAGTATGCCCAGTGGGGTTGGGGGAGTGCTCCTTAAGCACAATCCTTCCCTCCCTCCAAACACTCAGGGCAGGTTCAAACACTGCTGTGCTTCCTATTTTCTGTTCTGGGAAGTCTGTACCCTATGGTGGGTTAAAAACAGGTGGTGTCAAGACACCTGGGTTAAGTCATGGCTATTTCTCCTACGTACTTCCGAGTTTGTGCCTCAATTCTCTCAGTTAACTTGAACTTCTAATTGGCTGTGAGGATTAAATGAGTCAAGTGTTGCATGCAAAGAAAGTGCCACATGTATATTAGCTGCTAATACCATTACTATCTTCCCCAGGTTGTTTATTAAAAGGCACTGAATAGGACAAAAAGAGGGAATGAATTTTAAGTCACTAGGTAGTCATTTGCACCAAAAAGTTCATGCAGCCCCAATTACAAGTGGTAACCACACTAGATGGAGGACTAGGGCCTTTTGTGGTGGAAACTGCATGAACATGCTGTTTCTGAGGATGTTCTTAAGGTTAATGCCCTAGGTCAGGAGGCAATAAACCCTGAGGATGAGCTGAAGTCATCACTTGTCTTAGTTTATTTTGTGCTGCTAGAACAGAATTCCTGAGACTGGGTAATTTACGAAGAACAGAGTTATTTCTTACAGTTCTGGAGACTGAGGAGTCCAGGGTCGAGTGGTGTTGGAGAGGGTCTTCTTGATGCATCATTATCCCATGGCAGGAAGATGGAAGGTCAGGGGAAAGGAGAAAAGGGAGGGAGGGAGAGAGGGAGAGAGGGAGAGAGAAAGAGAGAGGAGGAGGGAGAGGAGGGAAAACAGAAGAGAACAGGGGAGGGAAGAGGAGGAGAGCACACCTGTAATCTCAGTGATTTGGGAGGCTATGGCAGGAGGATTGTCTCAGCAATTTAGTGAGACCAGTCTCAAAATAAAAAAATAAAAAAGGATTGGGGATGTAGCTCAGTGGTAAAGTGCCCTTGGGTTCAAGGCCCAGTACCAAAAAACCCCGAACAAACAAACAAAACCATCAAACAAATTAACAACTAAAAACCAACCAAAGAAACAAAAACCCTGATTCCCATGGTAACTAATTTAATCCCTTGATAATGGCATTAATCCATTTATGAGGGCACAGCCCTCATGATGTAATCATACCTTAAAAGTTCCACCTCTCACCACTGTACACTGGGGACTAAACTTCCAACACATAAACTTTGGGGGGACACAATCACACTGTAATATCACTATATGATTCTATTAAGACAGAGAACCAATAACACAGATGAAGTCTCTTGACCAGTCTCTGGGATAGTGATTCTTCTTTCTTTCCATACCTAATCACATTGGCAAGGTCAGGAACCCAAAGGATCCATACTTCTGGATTATTTCTACTTACTCATTCATCCAACAAGCTGTGATTGTAATTGTACACCTGCCACTGCAAAGATGCATAAGACTGCACAATGTAGGTGGAGAAACAAGTAAAAAGATTCATTTCTTAATCCAACAACTATTTACTAAATACATACTGTGCAAATAAGTTCTAAGTTTAGAACTGGTGTTGGCACAAAAAGACTAGGACAGTTGCAAACTTCATGAATCAGCTTAGCTGTTTATTCGGGAATGAAGTTTCACATAGGAACAGGGGATGCAGGGTTGAAATGGCATTGGTGAATCCACTTCCCAAAGGAAAATGAGCCATTGAACAAAGAAAGGGATTGTGTTTACTCTGAGGGGTGGTCTAGTTAACATATCAGTTTCCTTGGGTGCTCAGGAGTTTGAACTTTTTTGGGTTGGGGGGCCTGTGGGCAGCCTCTCCTTTGGAGGAGATTAACCCTCCTAGAGACTGTTACTTTAAGGGTGTTAAGACACCTCCTTCGCATCAGCAGCCAGCATCTGGAAAGATGGGAGATGAAGACTATCGGTGCATGACGTCCTTCTTTTTTACTCCCTTTTCTCAGGCCACATTATCTTGGGGATTTTTTCATTTTCCAAATCTATTACTGGGTACAGTGAACAAAGCAGACAAAAGTCCCTGATGGAAGAGAAAAATAATACATGAAATAAGTATTATGCACACAGTCCAGCTGAAGGTTGTAAGTGCAGAGGAGAAACATAAAGCAGGAGAGGAACTAGGAGCATTCCTGCCCGGGGGTTGAGCACTTTTCACTGTCCAGAGCCAGAGAAGGCTTTACGGGTGGCTAACAGGGGGGCACAAGGCATAGCCGTGCCAGGTCTCTATCAGCCCTGCCTCCTGCTTTCTCGCTGCTTGAAGGCAGCCACAAAACTTCATTTTCTTTGAATGTAAGTTTTCTGAGTGCTGAAGTATTATTTTCTCTTGTTTATTGCACAAGAGAACATGATTTATGAACGCTGACTCAAAGCTTATAATATTCAAGTCAGTTAAGCAGCAAACAATTATTACAGCTATGTTGGAATTTCCTCCTTCAGGATTTACTGAGTACCTGGTATGTGAGTGAGGCTTGGTTTTGCCCTCAAGGAACTTTGAGTCTAGTTTATTGCGGACACAGTCAAATCACAAATCCCACAGGGGTTCCCACAGGCCAAGGTGGCCTGGGACTTTTCTGGTGGAACTGCGAAGCCACAGTTGTAATTATTCACACTCTAATGTTCATGGCAGGACTGGTCCCACGACGTGGCGCAGCCCTCCAACCCCAGAGGTGAGGCCTCTTTGGACAGCAGGCCGCTGAGCTCTCTTCTCCCCTGATGTGCCCATGCCTCGACCAAAGTCGAGGCCCAGGCGACCCGGCTTCGGGTGTTCTGCGAAGGAAGGGAACCAGTTCTCGCTGGGCCTGCTGGGTGTCTCGGGCGGTCCCGAAGCCCAGCACCGTGGCCAGGCTTGCCCGCTCTGGGAGGCGGCGGGCCGGGCCGCGCCCCTCTGCCAGCGCTGGGGCACGCTCCTCCGGCTCCTCCCGCTGCTTCCCTGCGGGTCCCGCGACTCCAAGGGGCGGGGACCGAGCAAAGGTCCCAGCGGGCCCTGCCTCTTTGCTCCTTGAACGTCGCTGCCGGCCGGCGCGCGCCGGGCTCCTCTGACTCTGCAGGCGCGGGCGGGAGCGCGCAGCGGCGGGGGACCGAGCGGCGGCGCGCGGTAAGTGTGCGGCGGGCGCGTGCTGAGGACTCCGCCGCGGCTCCTTTTTTTATCTGCGGGGGTGTCTCGGCCGACCGGAGCCGAGGCTGCGAGGCTCACTCCCTCCCGACACCCCTCTTCTCTTTCCCTCCTAAGGCAGACGAGCCCACTGGCCGGCCCCATCCTCGCGCCCCATCCTCCGGGTTCCCGGGCCCAGGCTCCATCCCCTCACATCGCCCTGTCCCCCTCTCGCACCCACCGGCCGTTCTCATCCCCGCTCCTCTTGCCCGCTGCCTCTTCCTTCCCCGGGCGTCGCTAGCGCAGCGGGCACCTTCTTTCTCCCGCATCCCTTCACCACCCCGACCCCTCTCGCTCATTCCTTGTCTTCCGGTTTCTCCTCTGGGTGCTGCGAAGGCTTCCCCTGCATGGGGGCGTGTGCGCATGTGGGTGGGGTGGGGACCGCGGCCAGGAGCAGACGCGGGATTCAGTTTCTCTGGTCCCCACCTCTTTGGCCCGGGTTATAGTGGGCCACAGCTTGGGGCGGAGGCCAAGTCCAACCCCCACCCTCCTTGGTGTTCCTAGAAGGACCAGGATGACTGTACAGTTGCCTCGGTGCCTCCTTTGGCCTTGGCTGGACGACCCCGGACCCTTTCGGGGGCCGCTTCCCATTTGCACCTAAGAGGGAAAGGCCAGAGTGCAGTCCTTACACGTTTGCTGTACGCTGTTGGTACGCTGTACCAACCCACCTACCCAGGACCCACCCCTGGATCTGAATGGGACAGTGAGAGGGATGGATAAGTCTTGAGGTGGATGCTCTCAGGATGCAGGCAGACAGACCAACAGACTAAAGATCAAGTTAGAGTGGAATGAAAGAAGTACTGTGAGGTGGGAGAAGCAGACAAGTGAAGGTAGAATACAATTAATAATCTTAAAAATCCACTACCAACGATCTGCCATAAAGGAAAACCCCGAGGAACCCGGCGCGTGGCATAAACCAGTAATCCCAGCTACTTGGGAGGCTCAAGTAGGAGGATCACCAGTTAGAGTTCAACCTGGACAACTTAGTGAGGTCATGTCTCAAAATAAAAAATGAAAAGGGCTGGGAATCTAACTCAGTGGTAGAGCACACCTGGGTTCAATCTCCAGTACTCAATAAATAAATACATGATTTCATACATACATACATAAAAGGAAAACTGCTGTGAGAAGTTGAGGCCAGACATCTAGATAGATCTGAGAAATCTCCTTGGGTCCCTAAAATTGTTTTTCTTTCCTTTCCACCCACTTTACTTTCTTTCTTCTCCTTTTTTTTTTTTTTTTTTTAGGCAGGGTCTTGCTAAATTGCCCAGGCTGGCCTTAAACTTGCCTTCAGAGTAACCAGAATTACAGGCATGAATCACCATGCTCAGGGACAAGCTTTACATTTTCACAAGTGCATTTTTTTTCTTTTCTTTCTTCCTACCTTCCTTCTTTTCTTTCTCTCTTTCTTTCTTTTTTAGTATCAGAACTCAGAGGCACTTAACCAATGAGCTACATCCCAGCCCTATTTTATTTTTTATTTTTGAAGCAGGGTTGTGCTAAATTGCTGAGGCTGGTCTTGAACCTGCAATCTTCCCTGCCTCATGAGCCACTGGGATTACAGGTGTGTGCCACCATACCTGGCTCTCTTCATTCTTTCTGAACTCTGCAGGTGCTCAGAAGAGTTGCTCTTGCTCTCTCTCTTTATTTTTTATTTTTATTTATTTATTTATTTGTGCCATGGATTGAACTCAGGGGCAATTAACCACTGAGCCACATCTCCAGCCCTTTTTTATTTTTTATTCAGAGACAGGGTTGCTTAGAGCCTGGCTAAGTTGATGAGACTGGCTTTGAATTTGTGTTCCTCCTGCCTTATCCTCCAGAGTTGCTGGGATTACAGGTGTCCTCACCATACCCCACTCTCTGTATTTTTTAGATTATTTGTTTTATTTTTTTGTGGTGCTGGAGATGGAACCCAGGATCTCCTGCATACTAGGTAAGCTTTCTACCGCTGAGCTACACCCCCAGCCCTCCTCTCTATTCCTAATCAGGCCTTGTCTTCTGTTTGTTATCCACTCCCCAAAAACCTTTGCTGCCTCACCCCTAATCCTTGTTCAAGTTTATGCCTGTCTTGTGACCATTATGTCTTTGTTTCACATGTGTGAAACAAAATTATTTTTGGAAGAGATGATAGAGTATCTTTAATTTGTGTTTTCATTAAAAATGCACTCAGGTACTGGACTGTAAACACCAGAAGTTATAGCAATTTAACACCTCTGTTTTAATTCAGTAGACTCAATTTCACTTTGTGATTCAGAAAACTAAAAGTAATTCAAAATGTGTTGAAGCTGTTAACAATGAGACAAGCACACAAATACAGCCACGTCTCCTTTCCCCAGACAGCGGGGAAAGAGCAGGAGTTCCTCGGCACTTATTTCTGGTTCCACCATAACTGTACTCTTTACAAAATGAGTCATATGTAGCCCAAAATGAAAAAGAAAGAGCTGAACAGAAGTCAGCAGAGCAAGGCGGGCCAGGGCACTGATTCTGGACTTAGACAGACTCCGGTAGGATTGTGTCCCTCATTCTCTAGGTGACATCCAAGGCCCTCCAGCTGAAGACCAGGTGCTGGACATGTTGGGCTTATTGTACCTGGAGCAAGGAAGACCCTGGGTAGGTAGCAGGTGATTTTGGAGGAGGGGTTTAAGGAAGTGGGTCAGACGCTGTCAGGATGCGTTAGGAAATTCTATGGTTATTATCTTCCTAAATTTGTCTAGAAGGAGAAGCTCATAGAGAGGAACTGCTGTGGTTGGTCAGGAAGCAGCAGTTGCTCATTAACCAGGACCATGTGGGAGGTGGTGTTTGGTCGTTTTGTGGTTTGGACCATGTTCGTGTTTGGTCTGTGGTCAGATGTGATTACAGGGTGGTCTGGTGTTGGTCTTGATTTATGATCACAGAGTGGCTTTGCCTGATGTTGATGCCCTGTGACATTGCTCACAGTCAGTTGGAGAATGCCAGGCCAGCTCTTTACCATACCGGTGCCTGGCTGAAGGTCCCACACCAGCTCCCTGATGTCAGCGCTACTTCTCTACTTCTAGTGATCTTGGGAAGTTATATAATGTCTTTGAACTTCAGTTTCCACTTCTGTAAAATGTGAACCATGCCTGCCATGAAGAGGAAATGAGGAAACACGTACAAAGCTTTAAGCCCATGCCTGGAAGGAAGCCGCAACTCAACACATGCTTGCCCAGCTTTATCTAGTGTATTTGATGCTGAGGTTTCTTCCCTGAAACTGTTCTAGCAGAGGCCCAGGGCTGCTCTGCGGAAGAATCCTGAATGGGATGTGAGGGTCAGGTCCCTTTCAATTTTTAGGTCAGGGATGTCTGTGACTCTGTCCGTCCATCTCTACTAGTGCTAGTGGTTGTAGTGTCTTCTGCTGTCATGACGGTAGAGCCTACTTTTAAGATTCCTTGTTCCCATAAGCCAGAGACCCCTGTTGGCTGTGTGTTTTGCTTTGGTGAGGGCTTGATTCCTTGGTCTCCTGTCTCCCGGTCTCTTGTCCAGGAGTCTGACTCTAGCTAGGATGTCCTTACCACATGTACTTTGGCTCTCTGAGTTATAATCTGCTTTGAGCTATGAAACCAGAGAGGCAGGTGAATAGACTTTGCTAACATAATTCTTAAGGCTCCAGGTGAAAGCTCAGGTGATGTGTAACAACTATGAACTGCAGCACTTCTTTTAAAGCCTTAAGCTACTTGAGCTTTGTCTTCCCTGAGACCATTTCCATCTACTTCCAAGTTTCAGCAGTGGGAAATTTCAATTCAAATCAGATTTCTGGTTAGTTGAGATGTTAACCACCGAGCCACACCCCCAGTCTTTTTTTTTTTTTTAAATCTTTATTTAATTAATTTATTATTTTTCAGGTGGTGCTGAGGATTGAACCCAGTGCCTCACACTTGCTAGGCATGTTCTCTTACCACTAAGCTACAGCTCCAGCCCCGACAGTCCTTTTTTATATTTTATTTAGAGACAGGGTCTCTCTGAGTTGCTTAAGGCCCTCCTGAGTTGCTGCGACTGACTTGGAACTCACGATCCTCCTGCCTCAGCCTCCCAAGCTGCTGGGATTACAGGTGTGCACCACCATACCTGGCTGGCAGTATGGGTTCTAGGTCCTTCATTCATCTGAACCTGAGCATGAATTTTATCTTCCTTGGCTACACAAGTTGCTCAAAATATTTGAGAATTATGGTGGCAGTATATTACCTCTTAATGCCACGTGGCAAATGCTATTGTATTGTTTCAATCCTATATTTTTGGTTGATATATTTTATCAAAAGTTTTTAGAAATAACACAGAAAATGGGCCAAAGACATCAACAGTTTAAAAGAAGAAATTTAAAAAAGGCTTTAAACAAACTAAAAGATGTTTGATTTTTTTTGTATTAAAATAAAATAACCTAAATCTATATTGAGATTCAATTTCTCACCATTAGACTGGCAAAGATTCAAATGTTTGATAACACGCTGTTGCTAAGACTGATTTTCACACATTTTTGATGAGACTGCAGAATGGTACAACCCTTAAAATTACAGATGCATTTACTCATTGATCTAGCATTCCTTTTCTAGGAATCCACTCTTCAGATATACTTGCTTATGTATGAAAAACATGTACATACAGGAATACATAGCAAAATTTAGAAATAATTTTAAGTGGTGAGCATTATAGGACAAGTTAAATAAACAATAAAAAAAATCCATGGGGAAGGAGTACTATGCAACAGTAAAGAAGGTACTAATATGGAATGGTCTCTAGGATGTCTTGTTACATGACAAAAAGCAAGGTGCAAAACTGTGTAGACTCCTTTTAATTTGTATTTGTGTAAAGAAACATGAAGGTAATAATATAACTGAATAGAAGAGGAGTAAAATGGTAGTAAGATAAGGATGTGGGCAGGAATGAGATTTCTCAGCATATAGCTTCTTACATAGTTTACTTTTTAGATTTTTTTGTGGTAGTGGGGATTGAACCCAGGGCAGTCTACCTTGAACTACATCCTCAGCTCTCTATTTTTGTTTTTATTTTTGAGACAGGGTCTTGCTAAGTTGCCCAGGCTGACCTCAAACTTTGGATCCTCCTGCCTCAGCCTCCCAAGTCTCTGGGATTTCAGGTGTCACCATACCTGGCCATGGTTTACGTTTTTGCACCATGGAAGTGTAGCATGTGTACAAACAACGACAAAAGAGAAATCTCTAACTTTAACTTCACCAGGAGATTATTTTCTAAGAATTTCATTATTGAATAAGCCTGATTCTAATGAAAACCTACTGAGCAATAGCCATTTCCACTAATTCTCCCTAAGGCAACCCACCCTGTCAAGAAGGCAAATTGGCCATGTTTGATGTTAGATAAAGAAAAAAAAATCATTACAGATTAATTTAGAAGTTCCCTTTTTTTACTCTCTAATCCCTCTAGGGAGGATTGGTATCATTACCAAGACTTTGCCACCCACAACAGATGGATCTTATTTTGCTTTTTAACAGCAAGCCTAATTTTGCTTCTATAGAAACCTGTTCAATTGGAAGGCAAGTTAGTGAACCCCCTTTCAGCTTGTCCCAGAAAAGAATATAGAAACCATAAAAATAGAGATCCTGACACCAAAGGTAAACTGAGACAGGCCCTGCTGGGCCTCTTCTCTTGAAATAGCAGAATAAATTCCTACAGGTCATTGGGGAGGCCCTATTTCATTAAAAGTTCTCCCCTTGTGTTTGGAAAAATAAACCCTGCACCTTATCCCGAGGACAACTGCCGAAGGTACTCCCCTGTTGTTCCTTCAGTCTGCTGCCTATCTGATTCCTCCCTGGTGACTGGCTTTTTTTTTTTTTTTTTTTTTTTTTTGCAGTGCTGGGGATTGAACCCAGGGCCTTGTGCTTGTGAGGCAAGCACTCTACCAACTGAGCTATCTCCCCAGCCCAAGTGGCTTCTTATTATCCCCCCACACTTGAGGTCCTTGGAGGACATCCTCAGGGTCTCCTCTCTCTCCTCCTCACCCCTCGTCCAACCAGAGTTCCGTCATTGGGCCACTGAGAGAGTTCGGAGCTTCATTGTTTCTTTTTCATTTCACATCTGTTTCCCTCCTGTGCGTTTCTTTTTTTGCTTTCGGAGATCTTTCTAGGTGACCATTCTGATCACCCGGCTCTGTAGTCATGCCCTCCAGTGGCTCCTGCTGCCCTGGCTCCCCTTTGAGGGAGGCATGGGCCTTCAAGTCCTGGTGGAGAGCCCTCCTCAGCCTTGTCCCTGGCCCTTCCCCACTCTGAGGCCCTGCGCTGCAATGCAGGAGTCAACCCCAGTGCTTGAGAAACCATCCTAGGCCTGCCCATGAAATGATCTGGGCATGGCAACACAACCCATTGTCCTCTGGGCTGTCACCTGCTTGCCCATGGCCCCCCCATCACCACCTCCAGCAGCTCCCTGCTGCTCCTCTGCGACAGCAGCCTCACAGCGTACTTTCCTTGACTTTCTTCTTGGCCTACAGAAGTTGATTCATGGGTGCGTCAACTTCCAGAGGACTGCTGTGACTGTGTATCTCTCTCCAGTTTGCTTTATGTGCCTTTTTCTTGTTTTATTGCATGTAGCTATTTATGCCAATAACTAACAAAATCTAGCTATTTCTCCCCTGGCCACCAAACTAGTAGCTCAATTAGTAGCGATTATTATATTAAAAACAAAAAACAAAAAACTCTGTATCCTAAATGCTTAAACACAGTTCCTGGGTTTAGTGTATAGTCGAGAATAATCAATGAAGTATTCAATAAAAGATTTTGGTGAATGAAAACATGAGTCTTCCATGGAATGCAAGATACTTGTACACTTTGTGAGAGACAAAATTGAGTGGGAGCCACAGTATACTTAGTGGTCCTTCTTTCATGTTCATTGATTCAGAAAGGAACTTTCTTAGCCAGGTGCAGTGATACATGCCTGTAATCCAAGTGACTTTGGAGGCTAGGGCAAGAGGATCACAAGTTTGAGGCCAGCATGGGCAACTTTGTGAGACCCTATCTCAAAATAAAAAATCAAAAGGACACTTGGTGGTACAGTGCCCCATGTTCAATCTGCAGTAGCCCCCCCCAACCCCATCCCACAAAAAAACAGAACCTCCTTGCATATTTCAGAATTTCTTCCTTAAATGTTCATTTTTACTGTTATTTATTATTATTATTTATTATTTATTAATTATTATGTTATTTGTTATTTATTAAGAATAGGGTCAGGTAGCAACTGCTTTATAATGATCCAAGTAAAAGTACTTTAAAGAAGAACTTGATTAAGGCAGATGTTTTCTGAGGCCCTAGAGGAGATTCATGTTGAACAAAGCAAAATGGCTAAGAGTCGGCTCTTAAATTTTATGAAACTATCTGACTAGGTGACCAAGCCAAGCACCAGGTACAAACCCCTATAAAACATAGTCTTGTCTATTAGATATTTCAACTTAACCATGGATATTTTTTTAAAATGTTATTTCAATTTGTGTTTTTTTGTGTGTGTGTCATTTTTTTGTGTAATATTTTTGTGTGAGTATGTGTGTGCATTGTTTTGTGTGATATTTTTAATTGTACGTGTGTGTGTGTGTGTGTGTGTGTGTGTGCAGTTTGTGCATGGCGAATTGTTTATCGTCTTTGCTCCTGTTTTTACTGGGATATTTTAAAGCTTGATCTGCAAAGCTTTTTTCTAATAAGCACTCTCACACGTCATTATAAATATTCTTAGCACTTTCTCAGTTTGCCCCTTGTCTTTCTAAAGGCTTCTTATGCTACAATTGTACAAACGTTTCTCTGTATTTTCTCCTACTACTTTTATGGTTTTATTTTTCCTCAAAGAAACCTCTCATCCATTGAGAATGTCCTCGTGTGTGGTAGATGAGAGGAAGCAGACTTTAGTTTTTCCAGAATGTTAGCCCGTTTCCCCAGCACTGTTTGTCAAGAGCACTGTTCTTGTCCCACTAAAGGAGTACTTTTCTTTTCTATCTTCCAGTATGTCCTTTTCTTTTCTATTTTCCAGTATGTCTCTTCTTTTCCCTGCAGCTCAAACGTGACTGTGCCATTATTTCCAGGTTAAGAAGTAATAGCTAGTCACTTTTCATTTCTGAATCGGAAGGGTCACAATGTAGAGAATAGATGCTTTTGACCTTACAGAAAACAGTTATCGCTAGGCTAGTCTGCTGAGGGACTGATTCCAGGATGCCCCACCCCCTACCCATCATAGATAGCAAAATCCTCAAATGCTCAAGTTCCTTATGTAAAATGGTGATTTTTTTTTTTAAAACTGGAAATTGAAACCCAGGGTACTTAACCACTGGCCACATCCCCAGCACTTTTTGTTTTTATTTTGAGACCGGGTCTCCCTGAATTGCCAAGTCTGGCCCTGAACTTACCATCCTTCTGTCTCAGCCTCCCAAGTCAACTGGGATTAAAGGCATGTGCCACCACACTCAAGTGCCTTCCAGATTCTTGGTAGGATTGTATTTCTTCACCCTCATGGTTGGATGAGACCATGTAACTAGTTCTGATTGAGTTGTAAGTGACCATGCCGTGAGTCCGGTTGGGCCAGAGCATTTAATTGCAGGGGTGAGACCACCCACAATTCTCCTTTCTGTTAAATAATGACTGATGATGTTTAAAGCTGTGGCTTTTCCTTTGGTCTGGATCCCTTAATGACTATAATATATAGAGCTCTCAGCCCACCCTGGATTGTAAGCAACAAATAAATCTATTGTTACAAGCCACTAAGGTGTGAGTATTGTTTGTTCCAGAAGCATAACCTAGTCTGTCCTGACCAATTCACATATTTTCTTTCAATATCTCAATTTAATTTCTTTGTCATCAACTGAACTCAAATTAGAGGGTTTCCTAGGGAGAAAATATTATTTCATGTGAACTGTTGAGATTAGGGAGAAATATAATTTTAGGAAAAAAGACACAAAATAATAACTTCATTTGATTTTAGGATAACCTTATTTTTTTTTTTTTTTTCAGATAATCTGGAACCCTCAAAATGTTTGCCAAAGCAACAAGGAATTTTCTTAAAGAGGTTGATGCTGATGGTAACCTGATTTCTGTATCAAACTTGAATGACTCTGATAAGTTACACCTTCTAAGTCTGGTAACCAAAAAGAAGAGATACTGGTGCTGGCAGAGACCCAAGTACCAGTTTTTATCTGTCGCCCTTGGAGATGTACTCACGGAAGACCAATTTCTAAGTCCAGGTATGTTTCTTTGGATATTCTATATTTATTCCCAGACATAAGATGAATCTTCTTTGAGACATGTATTCCGTGGAATTGAGGTGATACCTTCTAATGAATTCTCATTCCTTGCCTACTATTGTAAAAACATACCCTTACTTAAAATGAACAAAATTCTGCATATATAACATGAAAAGTTATAGCTTAACTTTTTAAAAATATTATTTCAATTTTGGCATAAAAGTCATTTATGGCCATTGTGAATGTTGTGGGCACTCAGTGTGAATGGAATGTATCTCCTACTCAAAATTTTGTTTGGTGTTGAGATTGCTGATGCCACATACCTATCAAGAGGGTGTGAAGACTCTCAGGCTGGTCCAAAAATGGCTACGGAGATTGGAAGGAGTAAGGAGATGGGCTCAGTTTTTATCGTGATTACTGGGTGGAGATGGGGTACAGATTGGAGCTTGTGTGGTGTAACTTTCACTAGCACCAATGAAGGCAGCAACTGGACTTTCTTACCAGTTTGTCCAAATGTGCAACAGAAAAACAAAAGGCAGAAGAGGGGGGGCTTGATAGCTGTCAGCAGCCAGATTGCACAAAAAAATCGGGCACATTATTATAGCACAGTCAAGTGCAGCATTTCAGTCAGTGAGAGGCTAAATATAAGATGGTGGTCCCTGTATTACAATCATATTGCTTAGTGACATCTTAGCTGCCTTAGTTTGTGTAAGGGCACTCTATGCTGTTTTCACAATGATGAAATTGCCTAACGATGCATTCCCCAGAAATTGTCCCTGTCATAAAGTGACGCATGACTATGCTTATGAAATACAGACAGATGAAGAAGGGAAAAGAGCAACAAAAATTCCACCATTGCCTGTTAATTTCCAAAGACTGCATGGTGGTCTTTTTCTTTCTGTATCTAATTTTTTTTAAATGTATTTTACATTTTTAGATGTGGGGGTCTTGCTATGTTGCCCAGGCTGGCCTTGAGCTAGGATCAAGCAATCCTCTTACCTCAGCCTCCTCAGTAGCTGGGACTGCAGGAGTGCACCACTGTTCCTGGCCTTGTCATCCCACTTTTAAAAAAACAGAATTAGAGTGACTGGGCATGGTGGCACATGCCTGGAATCCCAGCAACTCCGGAGGCTAAGACAGGAGGGTTGCAAGTTCAAAGCCAGCCTCAGCAACTTAGTGAGTCTCTA
Organism: Sciurus carolinensis; assembly: GCF_902686445.1. Classification (NCBI taxonomy): domain Eukaryota; kingdom Metazoa; phylum Chordata; class Mammalia; order Rodentia; family Sciuridae; genus Sciurus; species Sciurus carolinensis. The sequence continues at coordinate 84,232,347 of NC_062220.1, read as the reverse complement.
AGCAACTCAGTGAGACCCTGTCTCTAAATAAAATATAAAAAGGGGCTGGGGATGTGGCTCAGTGGTTGAATATCCCCGAGTTCAATCCCGGGTACCAAAAAAACAAAAACCAGAATTGGAATCATACTACCTATAACTTTTTCCTTTTTAAAAAATTTAACTTTATATACGTTTTCTCCACAGGTTTAAATATTTTAATGATATTTTCAACAAACACCTTATTCCTTTGTGTGTATGCACCATAATTTGCTTAACCATTCCAATTTAGTGCTTAATAAAGAAGGCTGCAGTGAACATTTTTGTTTGTGTTTTTATGGTTGCTTTTTAAGCAATTGCTTTAGCATGGATTCTTAGAAATAGAATACTGGATCGGAGGTTGGAAACTTTTTGAAGACTTGCTACTTTGCTATTTTACTTCTTAGCATATGGTGATATGTGACAGTAGCATCAGGTTTGTTTGTTTGTTTGTTTTGTTTGGGGTTTTTTTTTGTAGTGGGTCAGGATTCACCTTGAACTTTCAATCCTCCTGCTTCAGCCTCCAAGTCGCTGGAATGACAGGCATGTACCCCTGTGCCCAGCTTCATCAGTTCTTCACTAGGGATGAAGTGTGTCTGAGTCCTTCTTCAGCTCTAAAATTCTCTAGTTTTGTGATTGTATCTCTATTAAAAGGGGGAAAGAGAGGAGAATATTTGATTATATAAATAGTCTCCAAACTTTCTTCCCAACAAGTACTCCAGCCAGTATTCTCTTTAGCCAGCCCACTGGAGCTACCAAGCAAGGGGAGAATGAATTGATATTAATTTTGCATCATGCCCCAGCTTGGATTTGTGTACTTTCTAGTAAAATTTCTATTGAATTGTGAAATAACTAAATATAAGCAGGAACAAGAGAGAAAAAAAAAAATACCTAAAATAGACCAGGGGCCCCTGAGTAATTGGAGTTTCTCTGCTTTGCAATATAAAATGACTTCCTGTGGTCCTGAAAGATTATGAAAACCACATTGAGTTGGTGAGGCCAGTCACTGTCACTGCAGGATTATAGTTTAAAATAAATACTGTATCCTTTATGTTCTTTCATCCTAAAGGAATATACCAAAGTAGATGCCGAATTTAAGAAATGAGGAACTGAGTCTCAGGGCTTTTGTGAGTTCAGGTGTTCCCAGAAGTTAATCCTTAGACCAGTCAGTGTCTTGGGATGTCCAACAAGATATCTTTCATGGGGTCATTTTCTAAAATACAGACTCATTCAAATCAGAGATAAAGTGATAAACTTATTTTTTAGCACACATTTTCCAAAGCATTGGACTTTGTTATAAAGTAAATTTGACCTAACTTATTTTTTATTTAATGATTTCTGATTATTAGTTATTATTGTTATTTTGTTTTGCATCCAAGACAATTTCTCCTTTTTTTTTTTTTTTTAAAAAAGATCTGAGGTCAGATCTCATCTGGATTCTGTCATGTTGGTTTTAGGGCTGTAATGAGAAGTGCCCTCTACTTTATCTACCACATAGACTTAGGATGCTTTGCCTTTGGGTGTTTTTTTTTGTTTTTTTCTGCTCCCAGCAGCCCTGGCACGAGTGTTGCTCAGGGGTGTGTATGTGGAAGGGACAGTGATTTGGTTGTTGGCAGTTCCGTGACAGCCTTGATGGTTCCCTCCGTTTTTCCACCAGTAGCAGTTGATAATTGATTTAGAAGTGTGGGCAAATGACATCTTTTCAGAAGGTGTGTCTAGGGTAGTGTTCCAGAGTACAAAAAGTCTTGATTGTCCTCACTTTGTGACTAGTTTTGGGGACAGAGTTTCCAACAGTGGTAACAAGCCCGAATCCAGAACTGTGTACTAAAGATAGAATTTCTGTCTGCATCGCACTTTGTAGAACCTAAGACTAGCCTGTTTACAAGAAAAGAATGCTGCTCTGGTCTAAACCCAGTAGACAGATAGAGCCTTCCTGTATGCCACACTCTGAATTTCATCCTTCTTATACATCAACTAGCAACAGCATCATGTAGGTATCATTGGTTATCTCCAAATTACATATGAAAATCTGGGGTGCAGGTAAATGAATGTTGCCCAGTCTTCCAGGGCTGGCGATGTAGCTCTGTGGTGGAGTACTTGCCTAGAATACTTGAGTCCCTGCACCAAAAGAAGTTCTCACCCAAGGTCTCCCAGTTAGCAGTATTAGATCAAAGACATGATCTTAAACTCTTACTATCTGCCCCACCCTGTTTCCCAGAGCATTTCCTAAAGTGTTTGTATTCCACAAGATGTTAACTAGGAGAGGTTTCGAGATGAGGGCATTTTCATAGACTTCTTATTTTTGGTGGTGGTGGTGGAAAATGATGCTCTTTTTTGTAAATTGCAAAGATAATGAATGGTGAAGACTTATCGATGCTGGGTAAGGAGTGGGTTTTCTTGACTAATGTGAAAGAAATACAGCTGCTGAGTCAGTGTGTGGATGGATTCTAGGTGGGTTTGAATCCCTTGTGAAGGGTACCCAGGAGCCCAGTAGAACCCTGGATCAGAGAAATGGAAAACAACAAGTGTGAAGTTCCTAGCAGTTTCTCTCTCTCTCCCTCCCCCCCCCCTCTCTCTCTCTCTCTCTCTCTCTCTCTCTCTCTTTCTCTCTTTCTCTTTTCACTGAAAATTGAACCTAGGGGTTCTTAACCACTGATCCACATCCTCAGGCCTTTTTATTTTTTATTTTGAGACAGTATTTCACTAAGTTGCTTAGGGTCTCACTAAGTTGCTGAGGCTGACTTTGAACTTGCAATCCTCCTGCCTCAACCTTCCAAGCCATGGGATAATATGCGTGCACCACCATGCCTAGCTCCTAGCGGGGTCTTAATGTATCCTTAACTATGTGTTGATGGAGACTGTTTATGGCTGTATCTGTTTGGATTAAAAATGGAAACCGAAGGCTGCAGTGTATGTCAGTGTTCAGTAGTAGAGTGTTGTGATTAGAATACCCAGGGCTCTTCGTTCAACTCCAGAGCATGCATGCGCACACACACACATACACACACAAAGGAGGACAGTAGAAGCCTGGAGACAGGAGAAAGCTCACAGTTCACATATGAGATCATCAGATATTTATCTTTAGGGTTCAGATAAGAAAGCCAGATCTTGAAGAAGCTCTGGTAGCAATCACTGGATATGGTCAGATGAGGAACATGGCAGTTCCAGTTGATGTGATTGAAGGTGGGACACCAGGTGGTGGTGGTAAATTCCTTAGCATCTGGGAAGACAGGAAAGAAGAAGGAAGAGAATTTGGAGCTTCTACATGGTGACTGAGGGTGTGGGCATGCCCAGCTGACTTTATAAGGAGGAGACTGATAAGGAATTGCATGATAAAGAATTAAATGACAGACTAGAGAACAGATGGGAAAATGTAAACATGGGAAGGGAATTATCTGATTGGGGAAGATAATGAGGGACAGGGAATGTTCTCCAAGACTGGTGGATGGGAAGGCAAGATGACCAAGGACAGGTTCAGATGGCTGACCTGCCAGATGCTGAGGCATTCCTCTAGGGGGTGGGGTGCAATTATGATGAGGGCTTAGGTGTCTTCCACCTGCCGATCCTTTTCAGTCTTCACTTGCAAAGCACACATTTAAAATGTTCTGTTTCTTTATTGGATAGTGCTTTTTAGTGTTGCTGTGATCAAACTACCTGACAAGAGGAACTTGGAGGAAAAATTTTTTGGGGGCTTATGGTTTCAGATGTCTCAGTCCATAACAGCTGATTGCATTGCTCTGGGCCAAGGTGAGGCAGCACATCAGGACAGAAGTGTGTGGCAGAGGGAAGCAGAGAGAGGGAGGGGGGAAGAGGCTATAGGGAAGATGAACCCTTTTAGGGCACACCCCCAATGACCCACTGCCTCTAGCTACTGGCCTACAGTTACCATCCAGTCCATTCTAACTAGGATAGACTGTTTAGGTTATAGCTCTCACAATTCAGTCATTTCACCTATGGGCATAGGAGCTTTTGGGGGATATCTTATATCCAAATCATAAATTCCACCTGATCCCCAAAAGCTCATGTCCATCTCACAATACAAAATGCATTCAGTCCATCTCTAGGAGTCCCATAGTCTTAAGAGTTCTAGCATGCCCAAAAGTCCCAGTCCAAAGTCTCATCTGAGACTCAAGGCAAACTCTTGGTTGTGGGCCACTGTTAAAATAAAAAACGAGTTACCTATCCAATATACAGTGGCACAGAAACTTTCTTATTCTTAAAGGAATAGGAGCATAGAAAGAAGGGATAGGGACAAAGCAAGACCAAAACCCAGATGGGCAAACAGGTCCCTTAACCCTGTGTACAACATCAAGGACACACTGCAGAGAGATGTGCTCTCCAAAGGGCATGAGCAGTGAGCCCCTTTGGCCTTGCTGGTTGCAGTGCACGGGCCTCTCTTTTAGCCTGGTTCTCTTTGCAGCCAGAAAATTTGGTATACAGTCCATGTTGCTGGCATCTCTTAATTCTTGGGGTCTCCATATTAGCTTTGGCTTCACTTTCAGAGCTCCATGCATCACTGTCTCAGGGGCAGCCTGCTACATTTGGCCTGGCTGCCTACGCCTTCCCTTGAAATTTTAGTGACCATGACCTCCACAACCCCTGAACTTGAGTATCCTGCATTCCTGCAGAACCAGCACCATGTGGATGACACCAAGGTCTTCTGCCAGCTTGCACAATATCTGGAATCATGGCTGCAGCAGCCTCTGAATACCTGGGTAGCTGAGTCTGGTGAAATACTTCCTAGGCCCTGCTATCCAATCTGGGTGTCCCCATGATCTTTTCTTGGAGGAATTTTCCTTTTTACCTCCTTGAACTGGAAGTGGATATGATCTTGCAAATTCCTGAGATGCCCTTGGGACATCTTCCCAGTTCTTCCCAGTTGTCTCTATGCAAAGTACTTAGCCTTTCTTTTGGAGATGTAATTTCTTCAATAAGCACAACTTTCTTGGCCCCAGTTATACAAGCACTTTTCTGGTCAAAATGCAAGTTTTAAAAAATCCTTTAACTCTCCTTATAGCTCCCAATCCTCACAGTAAACCTGGATAAAAGTTTCCAGCAAAATTCATGCCACTGACTAAATGCTGTGCTGTCTTCAGCTTTCCTCTATCAGATTAATCAGTCCATCGTCTTTAAATTCAGTCTCACCAAAAATCTCAGGACATGGGCAACATGTAGACAACTTCTTTGCCAGAATGTAACATGAATGGCCTCTAATCCAATTACCAATAGAGTCCTCATTTCCCCCTGAAACCTCATGAATGCAGTCTGCTTTCCTGTCAGCATTCAGGTCTTCTGACCTCTCACCAGAATTGCCCATTAATCTCCGCTTACAAAATTCTAAGGCTTCTCTAGCTTGCATTTTTGAACTTTTTTGGATTTCTCCTGTAAACCATTTCCAAAGCCTTCTGAACCACATGGTCAGGTTAGTCACAGTAATGACCCCACTCTTAGTACCAATTTCTGTTTTAGTAAGGTTACAGCTCTCACAATCCCATCATTTCACCTCTGAACACCCTGCATTAACAAGGTTTGGGTGACACCAAAAACAACTGACAACAGTGACTGAAGAGATTTTCACTTGGAAATGATTTACTAAACTGTACGGGTACTTTTGTGTACTTTTCTTACTTACACTGGAATTGAAAAAACAGAAAAAAAACCAAAAAGCACCCAGGGAGCCTTGGCAATTCCAGGCATGCTCCTGGACACACACAGTTATGCTGGCTGTTTCTTTTGCTCTTATACAAAACATAGCTGCTGGCTTTCAATGTGGATGCCAGTAGCATGTTTCCCAAGCATCTGTGCAGGGTTGGAAGCTAGGTGACCTGAGACACAAGTGGCTTTTTCATCTTCAGATTTTTCTGCTCCATCCATTGCAGTGGTTGTGGAGTCAGACTTTGTGAAATACGAGGGCAAGTTTGAAAACCACGTGAGTGGGACCATTGAGACGATTCTGGGGAAGGTCAAGCTGAACATTGGAGGCAAAGGCCTGGTGGAGAGTCAGTCTTCATTTGGAACCCTGAGGAAGCAGGAGGTGGACTTGCAGCAGCTCATCAGAGACTCCGCCGAAAGGTAATGAGAAATCTGTTTGGCATTTTGGGTTTTGACACATCTCACATTTAAAGGTTGTTCAGTTAAAAGGGTGAGAGATGTGAACTTTGCCAACCAACAAATGTTTATTGGATGCCCGTTGTACTAAAACTTCATAACGAGCACATTCTTCATTTTAGAATTTCTTGACTGTTCTTAGCCTGAGGGTAGAGATCTGGAAAGCACTTTAAAAGGATGTTATTTCAGCAAATATGTACTTTCCCCCCATCATATGATTTATAAAATGCTAACAGTGAAAAAGCTCTGTCCTGTATTTTGAATATTAATATCAGAAGCAGAAAAACAATGAGCCTTCTCTTGTTCTTTTTCAGTCTCCTAATAAGGAAAAGATGAGAGCAAGTAAGGAGCTACAGGGATGAACTATTTTTCAACTTTTCTTAAAGAAAACCTTGGATTTATTCATTTATCTTTCAGTAAATACCCCTCACCCTATGATAGCTCATCATTATTTTTACCTTATGTTTATTCAACATTTAATAATTTTATTGAGTGCATACTATGTGCCACATGCTGTTCTTCATGCTGAGGTTGCTGTAGTGAACAAGATGCCATCATTTCTACCCTGCATTCTCATGGGGAGAGATGCAAAATATATAACACAAAATACGTGGCTAAATAACACATGCATCTCATCCTTTGATGAGATCAGTGGCCTGGAGGAAAATATAGCAGAGAGCACGGCCAGAATGGTGGCCAGAGAAGGCATTCAGAGAAGTTGGCAGGAGACAAAGCCCTGAAGGAGGGGACGGAATGAGCATGGAATGTCCTGGGCAAGGATGTCATGGGCAGTAGCCAGGGTCACTAAAGCCGAGGAAGCCAGGGAAGAGCGAGGAATGCTAGAGGAGAGCCATGTCCCACAGGACCCCACAGGCCATTGGAAAGACGTTGACTGTCTCACAGAGTGAGACAGAAAACCCCTGGAGGATTCTGAACAAGGAAGTGACATGACCTGACTCATTTTTTAGAAGGTCATTCTTTCTACTAGTTTGAGAAGAGACTGGATAGGTAGAATCCAGGAGTCCAATTGAGAAGTTATTGCAGTAATCCAATTGAGATGATATTTCAGTTTACACAATACCATATGTGCATTTTCATGTGTAATTTTATCACCTTCTTTCCCTCTTCAGATAGAAAATTCAAATCCAAATGAATTAAGAGAAAGTTCACTTGTATCTAACTATGGCTGCCTTATCTCCTCTTTTCCAATGTTCTTAGGATTGTATGAAATATAAAATATGTGTTCATTGAACAAAATTATGTTTAAACATTAATGAATTAAAAGATACCATAGAACATACATATCAAGCATTTGGTGGGTGGATTTTGTACAGACTGGACAGCTGAAGTCTTCAAAACCTACATATCTGTCCAGTAACCACCCATGTTCAATGCTGCTTCTGGGACTCCAGGACTCCATGGAGTTGGGACTCCACTGGACGATCCCTTTTGGTGTAATAACTTTAAGCTTTCTGGTGGCACCAGTTGGAAGGCATGGTCTCCTCCGTCAGTTGTGATCTTTTATTTTCCTTTCTCAGTTTCTTTTTCTTTGTCGGAGAGGCATTTTTCTTCTCTAATGCAATACTAGGACATACTAGGAAGTCATTTGTTTATCTGAAATTAAAATGTAACTGGGTACTTTATATTTTCTTTTGCTAAATCTGGTGACACTGTTGACTGCAGAAGGAGAAGAGAAAGACTGGGGGAGTCCAGGGCTTCTCTTGGCTCCCTCGATCTTCACACAGCCTCTCTTAAGCTAGATTTTGCAGTCTTGTTATTTCTATTTCAAGAACTACAGTTGGGCAATGTTCGCTAGTCACATTTCCTGACATATGTTTTAAAACACTCTTCAGGATTCAGGTGTAGAAGCTATTGCCAACAGGAAGCACATGGGGATGGGGGTCTCTGATATGGATGCCAGAAAACATTCTGGAGAGAAAGAAACTGGAGCCAACAGTTGTGGGTGGGGGAACAGGGAGTCAGGGAAGGAAAGGAGCACCTACTCTATGCCAGGCAGTTACACATCTTTTCTTTTTCTCTGCACTGTCTCCTTTAATACATTAGTGAACTGAGGCCCAAAAGGGCGAAATTTGTTCCTAGGCACAGAGTTCAATTTGGGTGCTGGAGTGAGGTTTCCACCCAGGATTTCCTGGCTTCAAATCTTCTGTTCTTTCCTCTAAAACATGCTTGAAGTGACTGAAGAAAAGAAATTGGCAGAGATAAAAGTAGTTAAATTGAGAGCATGAATGTAAAGGCAGAGGCGTGAATCTGAGTCCCCTGTGAGGCTGCCTGGTGGGAGACGTGGATTATGTCCCATCCTGAACAGACACATGGGAATAGGTAGGCTTGCTTGCTTGGAGGGGCTTGGACGCTGGGATGAGATCACCTGGGGAGACTCTTTGAGAATCCTATTAATTGTAGAGGTAATAGGGAAAGGGATGACCTGGAGAGTCGAGGCCTTGGAAGCACGATAAAGAATAAATGTCATGGGCTGGGTGTTGCTCAGTGGTAGAGCACATGCTTAGCATGCACAAGACCCTGGGTTAAATCCCCAGTACCACAAAATAAAAAAATATATATAAAACGTAAAATAAATGTAAGGCCTACACACAAGAGGTGTCTTATCGCAGAGTCATCTATGTTATGTTGCTAAGAGCTAAAGGTGAGCTACTAGGGAAGGGAGGGGTTGAAAGGGAGGAAAGAGAGGGAAGGTACAACTCTCCCGACCCTGGGATGGTCATCTGTAAAGCTAGCATTCTTGTTATTTCACACCGGAGTAATAAATTCTTATTCATGTCATCTCCTTGTCTTTGGACTCTTATAACATCATCAGCATAGATAAGGTGCTGTTGACACACATGTGGCCTTGGGAGTGGTGATTAGTGATGCCTGGGTACTGTGTGTTCCTGAGGGCTTATTTGCAGTCCGTCATTTTTATTTCAGGTCATTTAGATAAGTTGTCATCTGTATGCAGGTTATTTTAGTCCTCAGAAATCAGAGTAATAGATTTATCACCTGTGAAATGTATGTGCACCTCAAAAATAAACTTAATATAGCCTAGAAAAAACAATCATGTGTATAAATGGCATTTATCTAGCATTGTTGGGCACAAAGGCATTCCGTTGGAGTTAACCTTCTGATATTTGGAGACTCTGAATGGCTCACTAGGTTTATCTTAAACATTCTCAAAGAATTCTAAGATGTATACATACTTTCCTTCTTTTGTAATGGAGAATAACCAATTTTTTGAGACTTCTGATAATGACTCAGATTGATTTTTAGTCTTAATATCAATATTACTGTGTAATAAACTCTGTTTTTTCTGCCTGTCTTCCACCCTGAGCTGCCATTTGTCATAGTCTAAAGTATAACAGCCACACCCCACCCCACCTTTTGCTATGGGTTCGTTGCTTCTCATCTCCTGGGGTCTGGAGAAGTTTATTCCTGGTCAATAGCTTTTGTGGACTTGCTAAGTCAATCCGCCCTTGTCCTCAGCTTCTCCAGCTGTAGGTGAGACAGTTGGACCAGACAGTATGTGACGGTTTCCTCCTGGCTAAGGATCTAGAAGCAAGTGGAGCCTGGAATGAACACACCAGCTCCTTCCCCTTGAGTTCTGGGCTTTGGTTCCAGCTGTTTTCCAGCAAAGTCACCATTTTGTGCTTGCCTGGCTACTTGGGGATTAGGTGTTACCTAAAGGCACATCCCACTTCTATTCTTTATCACATTGGAAAGCACATTTTGGTAAAGCAGATTACATTTGTCTGTGTATACTTGGTAATTAGAAGTTTGGTTCTTCATGAGGAATTCCAAATTGATTGTGTGAAACTGATACATTGCAAAGCAATGGTGTGACAATGATAAATCTTTACAACTATTTAAAATATTTAAAATTTACTCAAAGTCCTATTATATTTAAATTCCTCCATATTCCATAAATTTTACACAAATTTTTAAAAAAATAATGCTACTCTTGAACTGGGGATGTAGCTCAATGGCAGAGGGCTTGCCTAGCATGCAAGAAGCAGCCCTGGGTGCAATCCCAGCACTGAAAGAAAAAATTGCTACTCTTGATTATAGCTATTTGACCTTTTTAAAAGGATTTGCAGTAGCTCTCATGAGTACTGTTTCCATATGCCAGTAGCTCTTATTTTATTTAGGATATTTTCAAGGGGAGGGGTGTGAGAGCCCATGTCTTTCTCGAAAAACAAATGTGCAGCGAAGTTTGAACTGGCCTCCTTTTCTACTGAGTTAGTTTCCCTGTGGTCAGTGGAGGGTTTGGAAATCATCCCATTTGTCCTTGCGCTTTAACCAGGCCTGGCGTCATTATTTTTCTTAGAGAGTTTGTGCCCAACAATTTAAAGACTTCTGTCCACATGCACTTGCAGAATGAGTTTCCTGAATCCGCTCCCTTTGTTTATTCGTTTTTTGCTCCATTTGTCCTGGCGGGGCAGCCTGTAAATGAGAATGAAGCAGGTGAGGGCACCCCAAGGTGTAGGGGCTGGTGAGGCTGGAAATGCCACCCTGTGCTCTCCGTGTTGGTGAGTGGGAGGATTTTTCGACCGATTGTAGAGTGGTAAACTTCAGGCTAATTTTTTGTGATTAAAAAAAAAAAAAGGTTGTGGAAACAAAATCTAAAGAATAGTATCATGAATAATGTAATATGGCGCCTCCCATCCAGCTTAACAAAAGATCTTTTTCTTTAAACCCATACCTCGGAGCCATCTTTTTCTGCCTTCGTGGCCCAGGACTTCATTAGCAAATTGGGATTTGTGTCTCTGTGAGAATTAGATGAGAGAATCTAAACAGTGTGCGGAGTGGTGCCTGGCGCATAGCATGTTCTCCTAATTGTGGTTGAGTGGTAGCGGTGCTGTCGGAATAGAGCCTGCTTACCAGCCCAGGGAGGAGACCGGGCAGGGAGGGGCAGAGCCTCAGAAATGAGATGACGTGAGGGCCTCGGAGTTTCTGACTTGTGGCATTTCTGATGTCCCTCTCTTCCAGCTCTTGTTTCCTTCCTTCATGCAGGACACAGGCTACTTCATAGCCTCTGTTCTGAATTCTATCGCGGAGTGACTAATGACCTTCAGTGCCCTTTGAAGGGGGTCTGTCCTTGCTGTGCTCTCCCCCAAATGAAGGCTGACCCAGCTACATAGCTGTGTCATCGAACCTTTTGGAAAACACATGGAGAATTTTTGGTCTAGGTTTCATTTGTAGCAGATGCTTATCCAATTCTTAAGATGTAGGGAGCCCTTGACCAATATCTGTATGCTCTTCAGGATCCTTGTCTTGGTCACCACATTCCTTATGGGAAGCACAACTATGGAGCACTCAAGACCCCACCAAATCTACTCTTTAAAAGAGGTCTTTCCTGGGCTGGGGATATAGCTCAGTTGGTAGAGTGCTTGCCTTGCAAGCACAAGGCCCTGGGTTCAATCCCCAGCACCAAAAAATGAGACCTGCTGGCCACACCCATCCCTGTGCTTTCTGAAATTCAGTCAAATTATTACCATTTTTCCCCTCCATTATTTTATCTCCTTCCCTTGGTCTTAACTATTGGGACTGTGAGCTCCTGGAAACCTGTCTGGCCCTCTATTGTTCCTTCTGCCCTATAAACAGGATCAACTGGCAACCCCCTTGGTGGAGGGATGAACGTGCTGGTGACAATTTCTAGTGTTTGTTCCCAGGTTTATGTCTTTGTACAGAAATTGTCTTGTCCTATGAGGCTTACTTATAAAGGTTATTCAAATCTTCAGGAGAACTTAAGTCCTAAGGAGAGACATTGAGGTCCTATTTTCTTCGAAGACTGATAAACATCATCACCATTGATTCATGTACCACTAAGAAAGAACACTGTCTGTTAAACCATGTCATCCATCAGTGTAAAACAATCTTGATGTTAAAATGTGGGAAAAAAACATGTCTTAGAATTGATAAGCTCCAGGGTCTCTGGCTGGGTTGGTTGGAACAAGTCAGGAGTTAGACTTTAGGCGAGCAGATGCGTGCATGCCACCTGGGCTGTTCCTAGTGTCAGACACAGGGACTCCACCCATCTCTAAACTTCTCACGTCACTAAATGCCCCGTCTGCAAAACTCCTGCTGAGGAAATGGTTGGTGGGGCTTAAGTCCATTTAAAAACCTGGAGATCCTACATGGCTCCCTTCTTGCCCTCTTTCCTATGCCTAGGTTCTTACCAGCTGATTCAAGTTTGTTTTTGTCGTTTTTTTTTGGGGGGTGGGGCTGGGGATTGAACCCAGGGCCTTAGTGCTTGCAAGGCAAGTACTCTACCAACTGAGCTATCTCCTCAGCCCCTCTGATTCAAGTTCTTCAAGATTGGTTTTACCTTTTCTCATTGCCCCAGCCTCATGACCATTTCTTTTACCAGTCAGTTCTTATCTGTAGCCTTTTGCCTCTTCCTGATTCTCCACAGGTCCACCTGTAGGATCAGGTCCCTTCCTAGCTAACACCGCCTGTGCTCTCCCCAGCCTAGGATGGCATCTGCGCCTTCCTCTGTTTCACAAAGCCCCACTTTCACTCTCCAGCCTCAACTCTCACCCCCTCAGTTTCTCCAGGGCAGTGCCCAGAACCTACTTCAGTTCCTGGGAATAATACTCCACTTCTTCAGGAGCCACGTTCCCCATTTCTCTTGGGGTGCTAACATGGTGCTAACGCCGTGGGGTACCATCTGTTGCAGCTGCCTGATTCTCTGCCATGTCCCTCCTGGCACATGCCTCTCTTATTTGCCATGGGCTCTGGCACAGTGCCTGTAGCATACTAAGTACTGCTTAGTTGAAAGAATAATTGGTTTATCTTCATTTTACATCCAAGGAGCCTGAAATTCAGAAATTAATTAGTTTGCCTGGACTCAGGATTTAAGGCCAGGTCCACAAAACACATGATTTTTCCATTCCATCTGCTATGCACAGAGTTTGGAGAGAAGCCCCCTCCCCCCCAAAGACTGCTGCATGAATTCTCCTCTCTGCATCAGCTTCATTTAGTTTATCATCTTTCAGGCTTGCTGAATCTCATCACCTGGTGGCAGTTAATTAATTACCCCACCTAAAAGGTTGAACATCTGTAATTGCTTAGTCATTTTTTCCTGTCTCTCCTTGGATTGTTGTATGTGATTAAGGTGTTAAAAACTAACGTGGCTGGAGATGGAGCAGTTGCAATGAGCAGGTGGCCAAGTCACTGTGGTACTTATGTGTGTTATGCCCCAGTTTTAATTTTTCCTGTAGTTTGCAATCCTGAAGTCATCTTCAGCTTCATCACAGCAGAAAGAGGGGGGTGGGTGGGGGAAGCTTTTCTTACTATAGTGGTTCCCTCTTAACTGCAGGGGATGTGGTCCAAGACGCCCAATGGGTGCCTGAAGCCAAGGATAGTCCTCAATCTGTGTATACTGTTTTATCCTGTACATACCTATGATAAAGTTTAATTTATAAATTAGGCACAGGAAAAGATTAATAACAACTAATAATAAAATACAACACTTATAACAATATACTATGATTAAAATTATGTGAATGGGGTGTCTTAGAATAGCTTACTGTACTGTGCTTACCCCTCTTATGATGATGTGAGATAATACGTATGTGATGAGATGAAGTAAGATGATCAATAAAGGACTTATATGTACTATGGCCATTACTTTTGCAGGCTGAGATTTGACAGCAAAATTAGCATGAGTTTTTTTTTTTTCCTTCTTCACAATTCCACGTACAATTTCATAGATTAATCTTAGCAATCTCAGCACATGATCTTTTGCTTTCCTTATTAAGTTGAGAACTTTTCACTTAAAGGAAGCACTTAAGGGCTTCTTATTGGCATATCTGAATTTCTAGCATCACTCTTCTGTGCTTTGGGGTCATTATAAAGTAAAATAGGTGTTATTCGAACATAAACCCTGTGATACTGACCATCAGTCTGATCTGAGCTGGCTGCTAAGTGCTAATGAGCAGGTAGCATATACACTCAGGATACATTGGACAAAGAATGATTCATATCCCAGGCAGGTTGGCACAAGATTTCATCACACTGTTTATTTCTAGAATTTTCCTTTTAATATTTTAGGACTGTAGTTGGTTTCAGGTGACTGTGGAAAGCAAAACTACAGATAAGGAAGGGTACTGTGTATTGGGAAAGGAGATCTCAGTACATAGTAGTTGAGGTTTCTAGAGATTTCCTGTCCCTGGTTCCAGATGGAGCATCTCTGATATGTGGTACTGTAGATCTGAAGTGTCCCCCCAAGGGCTCATGTATTAGAGACTTGGTCCCCAGCCTGTGGCACTATTGGGAGGTGGCAGAACCTTTAGGAGGTGGGGTCTAGTGTAAGGAAGTTAGGTCATTGGGGGTGTACCCTGGAAGGGGATATTGGGACCCCGGCCCCTTCCTCTCTTTCTTCTTGGCTGCTGGAAGTGGTGAGGAGGTGAGTAGTTCCTCTGCCACATATTCCCACAATACTGTATGGTGCCACGACAGGCCCAAAGCAAAAGGGCCAAGCAAACATAGACTGAAACCTCTAAAACTGGGAGCCAAAATAAACCTTCCCTCCATTATGTTGATTGAACTGGGTAATTTTCACAGTGACAGGAAGCTAAACAGGTGGGGAAGTCTCTTTTATTGTTGAAATGGAGACTGTTGGTTGGTACTGAGGAGTCAGTTGGCAGCTGCTTCAGTTTCAAAGAGCCCTCATAGGGGAATTAGGCAGAAACACTGCCTAGTACATTTGCATGCAGTATGTGCTGTCTGCAGGTAGGGCTCAGGGGGAGAGCCAGGAGGGAGAGGGAAGATGAGTTCAGAGCTTCAGGTTGAACAGTGCCAGGCTGCTGAATGGCGTTCTCATTCCACCCTTGTTAGCTGTGTCCTTTGGGTTATTGGCTTGTGAATTTTGTTCTTCTTGTTCCTCTGAAATAAGGGTGACAGTTTCTTCACATACCAGTTAGGGTATCTAGTTGCAAAGGACATCTCTAACCTCACATAGGAAAGCAAAGATTAATGGCAGATGGTCAGTTCGGTGGCGGCGAGGACCCTTGTGTCAGCCTCCACCTGATTCTGTTCCAATAGCTCTAGTTCTCTTGGTTCCCATATGGTGGCCACATTGCAGACAAGGTCCAAAGGCAGACAAATGGTCTGTTCCTTGTGACCCTTTTTTAAAAGGGAGAAGAATCTCCCAGAAACTCCTAAGAAATTGTTCCTCAGGTCTCAGTGGCCAGAATTGCTCCTCAATTCTTGATAAGAAAAATGGAGTAACCAGAATCGCAGAGCCAGGAGGGCTCAGGGGGGGCCACGTGGTGCAGAAGGTGGGGCGCCTTCCCAGCAGAGCACTCAGGGTGCTGCCTATAGGGCCTGGGGGCTGAGTGCCGGTCCCCTCCCCTTCCTTGTCGAGGAGCTGATGAATTTTAAAAGAGTGAAAGCAGCACCCCCTTGGAGGGGCAAGCCAGTGGGTGAGAGGCAACAACCTCTGCATTCCAGGACTTACAGAGACAGTTCCCGAGTCTGGGCTAGTGGGGCAGCCTGGAGGAGGTCGTTCATCGAAAGAAGAGGATGTTCCAACTTCATGGAAGGTTAGGAGGACAGCGCCAGGGAGTTTGCAGGCAATGTCTATGGAATTAATTTTTCTATTCTACAGCTGGTCTGGGAACACACATTTGTTTCTCTTTTAACTGCAGCTATTGTCGATAAATCAAAACCCTTTGGGAGAAATCCTTCAACTACTAAAGACTTCCTCGTCAATACCTATCAACGTTTCTGTGGGTTAGTAATTCTTGCTTAACATTCTTGCAATGGCAGGCTGGCCATCTTCTTTTGGCTTTTTAACACCCCAATCTCAGTTTCTGGACAGATGTTGGATCCAGTCTGGCAGTGTTGCAGCATTTCCCAGAATGCATTTGTACCTTTCCTTCTTGTTGGTTTTTAAAGCAGCGTAGTGGGGAAAGCACTGATGTAGGAGTTAGAAGAGACATGTCCCAATTTTGGCCCTCCCATGAATGTGCCATGAGGTTCAGGGGAGTCTGTAACCTCTGTGCATATTCTCCATTTGTGAGCAGAGACATTGGATTAGAGCCAGGTGCTTAGGACCACCTCCTCCATCCCATGCAGACATGGCCAGTCAGTCACAGCTGTCTTGCACCTCCCTGCCCCAAGCCCAGGCTCAGTCTCAGAATGGGCATCCCTGCAGCTGGGCAGCCGTCACTGCTGGATGGTTCACAGGTGGTTCCTAAGAACAACCAGAACGAGATCATCACCTGTGTCCCTTGGAGTTGTGTAAGTTCCCCTCAGCGGACGCCATCAAAGCTGATTCCTCCTGTGTTGTAACAGACCCCTTTTGTTTTTTTGAAGAGCCTGATCAGAAATCTGTTAAAAACTCCTGGAGGACATGTTATAATCAATAGTAATTTGGAGGAGGAGGTTGACAACAGTAGCTACCTGGGACTTGTTTGTTGGCCTGGTGTCTGGAGCATAACAGGTCTCAGTTTTTCCTGGAGTTGAGTGAGTGAGAAGGGAAGGTGGCCTGCAGCAGAAGATATACCTTGCAAAAACTCCATTCATTTTCCTTAATGATTAATTTCCCTCCTTGTGCCTGCAGGAGGGACCCTGCAGGATGCATTCATGCTTTGAAAAACAAAGCTGCTTCCCTCCTTTTGGGTATGTTTGGAGTTTTAGAAGTCTTCTCTGGGTTTCTTTTTGTTGACTGTACCTTTTGGCTTTTGAAAGCTTTGGAAGTAGAGAAAATGGAAATGCAAACCTCAGCCTAGGAGAGGAGGCAGCTTTGTTAGGATTGAGCCTGAGGAGCTGATGGATGCCTTAGAAGTCCAAGCCCCCTTCCTGCTCAGCTGCTCTGGCCTGAGGCATGGGCCCCAGCAACCACATGTGGAAATACACACAGCAGTACAAGAGTTAATAGAGATGAAGGTCAAACTCCTACCACAGCCAGAGGGTGCCCTCATTCAGAGGAAGGAGACAGTGATTGTGGGGCTGCAGTGGCCAACTGGGGCTTTGCAAAACCTGGGCTTCTTAGCAGTGTGACTTTTGTTACTGTCTTCAATCTCTTTGAGCTTCTTTTATCCTCATCTCAGAAACCCTGAATCCAGGGTTTTTACTTCTTGATCTCTGTTAGGGAGTGCAAACAAGATATGTAAGATTATAAAATAAACAAGTTGTATTGAAATATATATGGGTTGCCTTCCCAACTTAGTGATTCCGGTTCTGAGAGAGGTTTGAGCCAGGGGCCAATCCTTTGAACTGTTCTGGGTCTGTACCTGAGACACTGTTCTCAGGGGAGCACCTGAACTTCTGGGGCTGCTTCAGACCTGATGGTATTGTAGAGGAGAAGAGATGGGGAAGAATTCCCTCCACAGATTGTTTTGCAAAAACTCAATTCGTTTTCCCTGATAATTATCTTTCCCTCTGTTCCCAAGAGGTCTCTTTTCCTAACTGAAGATGGTTAGATTTGTCCAGCATTTGGCTTCCAAAAGGTGGCAGCACTGACCTGGGAAACAGAATCCCAGGGACGTGACCTCTTTACTGCCAGCTAGACAGCAGGGGAAAGGTCTGCCTGTGCTGGGCCCTGCCTTTAGAGCCCAGTGAGAATTTCCCTGGGGCTGCATGAGTTGGGGTGTGTGGCTCCTCCCTGTTTTCCTGAGCCTATGTGATGGCCCTGTCCCTGGGTGAACTGCTTTCTGCTCCCAGGTGGGACTGTCCCTCAGGAACCTACCAGGTGCTCCTCAGTGCCCAGCAAGCCTTCCAGGACTGTCCTGTCAGATGCAGAAGGAAGTTGTATTCTTGCCAGGGACATTTCCCTCCCCCTCTTTTGGTGTTTGGGGTGGAGTTCTGGAGGGAGGTGGGAATTTTAAGCAATGGAATTTGGGGTGGTCTAGGCTGGTTTTTTTTTTTTTTTTTCTGTTTTAGTGGATTTTGTTGAGGTCACTTAGCAGCGCAGTGATTTCCAACCTGGTAGTCACATCTGACTCCTAACAACCCACCTCAGTGGTTCCTCTGCCTTGATGAAGGGGTTGTAGCCAGTGATGCTGCTTCTGATGTGTGTGTTCAAGTGGGCCGTGAGCCGGCACCTTAACTGCACTCAACAGAATTGATTTCCAATGATCTGCTGGAAGATGGAACTTTGTACACTAGCAGGAAAAGAACATTAGAAATGACAGGTTTGAATGTACATCTGTCTGCTATGTAGCTTTTATCTTTAAAGTCTCTGCCAGTAGGACCAGAACACAGTCTCTAAGGAAGATTTTCACCTAAATACCATTCATTTTTTTTAGCCTTTTTTAAAAAAATTGAGGCATGACATTTGTATATCTTTATGGGGTACGTTATGATAGTTCAATACAAGTGAACAATGTGTGGTAGTCAAATCAGGATAGCAGGCATTCTAGTCTCTTCAGATGCTTTATGCGTTGGAAATTCTGTAATTTTCTAGTCATTTTGAAATATATCATAGATGTTATAACCATTGTCAGAGGATGGAGCTGAGATGACACATTTAAACAAACTCATTCACAAATGTCATAGAAAATTTACATAATTAAATGATATATATTTCTGGATAATTATTTTTAAAAACCCAAAGTAATTATTTTTTAAATTCCCAAAATGGAGTGGATGAACTTGTAAGATGTAATAAATTTGGTACAGATCAGGACATGAGGCTTGGTTTTATTCAGTTTGCCTAGAGTCCTCCTTTTGAATTTCCACCCTGAGCTCCACCTTCTAGACCCATTATTAGCTACAGTAGCATAGGAGATCAGAATGTGCCTTTCTCATGTACTAGTATGTAGGGATTATCATTTTTTGTTTTTGTTGAGACTTAATTTGTACCTCATTATGGGATTCATTATGGTAAGTCATTGTACGTATACAGTGTGTAATAATCAAATCAGGGTAACAGGCATTTTTGTCTCTTCAAATATTAATCATTTTGACATGTTGGGAAATTTGTACTCTTCTAGTCATTCTGAAATATAGATCGCTTTAACCAATAGTTACCTTACTTTGCTAAAGAAGAACTAGAAGTAATTCCTCTGCTCAGCGTTTTGGTTCCCCTTAGTGAACTTCTTTCTGTTCCTCTTCCCCTCACCCTTCACTAGTCCAATCCATTCTTCAATGTATTGGTTACCACAAATGAGTGAGAACACGTAGTTGTCTTTCTGTGTCTGGCTTACTTCACTTAGCACAATGACATCCAGTTCCATTCATGTTGCTGTGAAACAGATTCGCATTCTGTTTTATGGCTGGATAATATTCTGTTATGTATGTAGACCACATTTTCTTTTTCCTTCCATCTACTGTAGGGCATCTGGGTTGATTCCATATTTTAGTTTTTGTGAACAGTGCTACAATAAACAAGGGAATGCAAGTATTTTTTTCATATAATGATTTCATCTCCTTTGCATATGTGCCAGTAGTGGAATTGCTGGATCATATGGTAGTTCTATTTTAGATTTTTGAGGACTCTCTATACCATTTTCCATAATGGCCGTACTGATGTATATTCCCACCAACAGTGCATGGTTCCCTTTTCTCTGTATCCTTGTCTGAATTTTTTGTGTTTTCTCATTTTGACAATAGCCTTTGTAACTAGGGCGAGATGATGTCTCATTGTGGTTTGATTTGCATTTCCCTGATGATTAGTGAAACTGGGAAATTTTTTATGTACTTGTTGTAGGTCTTCTTTTGAGAAGTGTCTGTTTAATTCTTTAATGTTTGACTTTATGATGCTCAGCTTTTTGAGTTCCTTGTGTATTTCGGATATCTGACCTTTGTCAGGTAAATAGTTTGCAAGTATTTTCTCCCACTTGTAGGTCATCTCTTGGTTCTGTTGGTTATTTCTTTGCTTTGTAGATGTAATCTCATGTGTCTCTTTTAACTATTGTTGCCTGTGCCTTTGAGGTTCTATGTAAAAAATCATGGCCTACACCAGTGTCCTGAAGTGAGAGGAAGGGATTTAGTGTCATTCTTCTGCATATGCATAAGCAATTTTGCCAGCACCATTTATACAAGAGACTGTTTTTTCTCTATGTTCTTGGTGCCTTTGCCAACAATCATTTGACTGTATGAATGTGGGTTAAGTTCTGTGTACTCAATTCCATAGGTCTGTGTATGTCTTTATGCCAGCACCGTGCTATTTTAGATACTGTAGCTTTGTAGTGTGTTTTGAAGTTAGCTGTTATGATGCTTCCATCATCATTATTTATTTTGCTCAGGATTGCATTGGCCAATCTGTGGTTTCATATGAATTTTAGGATTCTTTTTTCTATTTCTGTAAAGAGAATCATTGACCTTTTGATGGGAATGGCTTTGAGGCTGTACATCACTTTGGGCAGTATGATATTTTAATAATATAGATTCTTTGGGTCCACAACTAGTGTACATTTTTCCATTTTTCTATGTCCTTTATCGTTTCTTTCATCAATATTTTATGGTTTTCATTGTAGAGATCTTTCACTTTATTGCTTAATTTTTTTTGTAACTGTTATGAGTGGGTTTGCTTTCTTAATTTCTTTTTAAGCAATTTCATTGTTGCATTTTAAAAATGGTACTGTTTTTGTGTGTTGATTTTTGTATCCTAAAACTTAACTGAATGTATCAGTCCTACTGCTTCTTTTGGATGTTTAGTTTTTTTATGTATAAAATCATGTCATTCACACACTTGGATAGTTTTTTTTTTTTTAAGTCACTTTATTGAGCTACAAAACATATAAGAAACTGTAGAGGGTTGAAGGTGTAGCTCAATGGTAGAGCCCTTGACTAACGTGTGAGACCCCGGATTTAATCCCTAGCACCACAAACAAAACAAAACAAAACCAAAAAAGCTATACATTTAATGTTTACAACTTAATGAGTTTGGAGTCACATACCTGTGAAATCATCAGCATATTCCATGCATAAACACATCCCACCTCCAAAAGTTTCCTCCTAAAAGGGGTTACACCCCTTTTTATAGGTGAATTCATGTAGGCTAAGGAAGGTAAAGTAACTTGAACAAAATTCTCTGAGATTCCTGTGCTCACATTTCTCCCTTCACTTCACCTGCTAGATCCTCTTGGGTCTTATCACATGCACACAGGACCCATGATACCATTCTTTTGGTTTTTTTTTTTTTTTTTTTTGGTATTGGGCATTGAACTCAGGGGTACTTAACCACTGAGTCACATCCCCAGCCCTATTTTGTATTTTATTTAATGACAGGGTCTCACTGAGTTGCTTAGTGCCTCACCAAGTTGCTGAGGCTGGCTTTGAACTTGTGATCCTCCTGCCTCAGCCCCCAAGCTGCTGAGATTCCGGGTATGTGCCACTGTGCCCAGCATGGTACCATTCTTGAGACTGATTATGTCTCAGTCATGATGTTTTGAGCAGAGGAATGCCCTTGGAATCAAAGAACCTCAACATCTGGCCCATCTCTGCTATTAAATAAATAGTGACTCAGTTTCTTATCTATAAAGTGAGGGGGTTGAATTAACTGACATAATGGATCTTTATTGCTATAAAAATGCCACATCTCTGATTTCAAAGCCCTATTAGAGATTGCTTCTGTATTAGAGATCTTGAATTTGGCTTGTGTATATGTGTCATATTAATGTCACATTTGGTTAGCCTCTGAAAAAATTATGCCAATAGCCTTGACATTCTTCTTTACTCTTTTGCTATTTTCCCCCCATATAGCATATGATTGAATGAGGCAGTATTATGTGCTCACAGCTTCATCTGACATTCCTGAGGAAGCTTGAACTTACCCATACCATTTCCTCAGGTAAAATTTGGTGTATTATCTCTTTTACTTCCCTGGTCTATAAAAGTTATTTTAAAATGTCTCCTCCTACTGGTTGGGTGGTGCATGCCTGTAATCCCAGCAACTCAGGAGGCCGAGATAGGAGGATTGCAAATTAGAGACTAGTCTCAGCAATTTAACCAGACCCTCAGCAACTCAGAGACCCTGTTCCAATAGAAAATAGAGAAAGTGCTGGGGATGTAATTCAGTGGTAAAGCACCCCTGAGTTTAATTATCAGTACCAACCAACAAACAAACTCCTTCTCCTCCCATATTTGGTAATGGAAACTTTTTTTTTTTTAAATGAAGAATCTATACAGAATTCCCAAATGCAAACCAAAAGTAAATGAGTATGAAAAAGAGTTATCATATCAACAGCTAAGAAAAAAATTCTGTTTGAAAAAAAGGTTTTTGTATTGGAAAAGACTTTCATGGTTAAAAAATGACACCAGTTTAGTGCACTATAAGTTAACATAAATTTGGAGGTAGAGGAATTGCATAGAAGGGTTCAGCAATATATTGGCAAGTTGGAGTTCAAGGCTCCTGAAATTGGTGAAAAGACCTTTTTAAGAGTAAATGTATCTAGGACTGGGGCTGTAGCTCAGTGGCAGAGCACTTGCCTAACATGTGTGAGGCACTGAGTTCAATCCTTAGCACCACATAAAAATAAACAAAATAAAGGCATTCTGTCCATCCACAACTTAAAAAAAGAAAAGAGAGAGAGTAGATGTGTCTAATGTTCAATTTTGAAGTGTTAGGTTTCTGTGATGCATATTCTATGCATTTCCCCAACTTTGTCTACTGTACACATACACACTCTTATTGTGAGAGTGGTTCTTTGCTGGTATGGAGTGGGTAGTGGGGGAGAAAACTAAGGAAAAGGACTGAAGTCCCCCATAAGTGAAATTGATTCATTGAGAGCAGAAAGTATCATTTTGTCAAGTTCTTCTGGGCTCCTGGCAACATACTTGGTGCATTTACTCTTCTAAACAGCTCTAGGAAGTGGATGCTATTAAGCCCAGAGAAAATAAATTGTATGAAGTTTTTTTTTTTCCAGTGCTGGGAATTGAACCCAGGGCTTTGTTCATGCTAGGCAAATGCTCTACCACTGAGTTATACCCAACTCTGCAATACACATTTCTTATCTAGTCACTGCCCTAAATGGCTGTTCATGTTGGTTAGGGATTTAATCATTGGAATTTGGGGCTAGTAGCAGATTATGCTTCCTTTTTTTTTTTTTTTTTTTTTTTTTGAATTCTTCCTCCTGAGTTTGTTTTTTAATCAAAATATTTTGTATTTCACAAGCCAAAGGAATTTACTAGTTAAATGTAAACATGGAATCAAATTTTCTTAGTAATAATACATAACATTGATTAATTTGAAATCTGTTCAGCATTATAATTTATAAGGTAGAGAGTCACATCATAGAAGGCAGTGTAACCACAGTTAAGAGTGCAGGTCTGGGCTGGGGTGCAGCTCAGTGGTAAAGCACTTGTCTAGCATGTGTAAGGCCCTGGATTTGGTCCCCAGTATCACTCCGCCTGTTGGAAAAGAAAAAAAAAAAAAAAAAAAAAAGGGAAAGAAAGAAAGAAAGAAAAGAAAATCCAAAATCAGAATGCAGGTCTGAATTCTTTGCTCAGACATTTCTTTTTTTTTTTTTTTTTAATGGAAAGAAGCATCATAAGCAAACTTTAAAAAAAAAGACAACTAAGGAAGATATTTACAGCTCATATCACAGAGAGCTATCCTTCCAAACACGTAAATTGACAAAATCATAACCCTTTCAAAACATAGAAAAGGAAATAAAATTTGCTATTAATAAGCAACAAAATAGTTAACTTCACTCATTAAAAAAGAGAAATATAAATTAAAACTGTGGAAGAAAGACCATTTTCTCTCTCTCCATTGGCAAAAATCCAAAGTAAGCTAACATACTCTATTGATAGGACTCTGGAGGGGAAAGCATTTTCTTATGCATTCTGATGGCAGAGTGTTAAAGTTAGCCAGAATTATTGTGTTGTGGTCTATTTGATTCCTGGAATTGAGAAGAATTTGTTTAATGTACATGGATATGTTGTTGTTTGGGGCATAAATATTTATGATCATTATGTCTTCCTGATTTATGGTCCCCTCAAGCAGTATGAAATGTCCTTCTTTATCCCTTCTGACTAACTTTGACTTGAAGTCCACTTTATCTGATATAAGGATGGAAATCCCTGCTTTTTTACTGAGTCCATGTGTATGGTATTTTTTTTCCCCATCCTTTCACATTTAGTCTGTGAATGTCGTTTTCTATGAGATGAGTCTCTTGAAGGTCACATATTGTTGGGTCTTTCTTTTTAATCCAATCTGCCAGTCTGTCTTGCAATTGATGAGTTTAGACCATTCAGGATGATTACTGAGATATGATTTGTATTTCCAGTCATTTTGGCTTATTTTTGGTTTTTAACTTGACTTGGTTTCTCCTTTGATTGGCTTTTCCTTTAGGGTAGTTCCTCCCTTTGCTGACCTACATTGTTGTTTTCCATTTCCTCCTCATGGAATATTTTGCTGAGAATGTTCTGTAGCGCAGGCTTTCTATTTGTAAATTCTTTGTTTATCATTGAAGGATTTCATTTCATCTTCAAATCTGAAGGTTAGTTTTGCTGGGCAACCATGTTCTTTCAGAGCTTGAAATATGTTGTTTCAGGCCCTTCTATCTTTTATGGTCTGGGCTGAGAAATCTGCTGATACCCATATTAGTTTCCCCTATATGCAATCTGATGCTTTTCTCTCACAGCCTTTAAAATCCTATCTTTATTTTGTATGTTAGGTATTTTCATTATAATGTGCCTTGGTGTGAATCTGTTGTGATTTTGTGCATTTGGTGTTCTGTAAGCCTCTTGTAGTTGATTTTTCATTTCATTCTTCAGGTTTGGGAAATTTTCTGATATTATTTCATTGAATAGGTTGTTCATTCCTTTGGTTTGTATTTCTGGGCCTTCCTCAATCCCAATAATTCTTAAATTTGGTCTTTTAATGATGTCCCATAGTTCTTGGAGGTTCTCTTCATGATTTCTTACGATCTTCTCTGGTCAACTTTATTTTCAAGATTAAATATTTTGTCTTCATTGTCTGAGGTTCTGTCTTCCATGTGATCTAATCTGTTGGTGATGCTTTCCATTGAATTTTTTATTTGGTTTATTGTTTCCTTCATTTCAAGGATTTATGTTTGTTTGTTTTTTCAGAATCTCTGTCTCTTTGTTGAAATGATCTTTTGCTTCCTGCAATTGCTCTTTTAACTGCTTATTGGAGTGATCGTTCAGTGCTTGCACTTGCTCTCTTATCTCATCCTTTGCTTTGCGAATCATTTTAATTAACTATGTTCTGAACTCCTTTTCTGACATTTCTTTTACTATGCTGTCATTGGATTCTATTAATATAGAATCTTGGTTTGTTTGGAACACTTTCTTCCCTTGTTTTTCATGTTTTCACGTATCTTCCCCTATAGCAGTGTAGATCTAGGGTATTGCAGTTTCCCCCCATAGGCTTATAGTAACCCTGCAGGTTTCCAAAACCTCTTCTTTATGGGGGAGATCAATATTAGCAGCACCCAGTACAGACAATATGCAGCCCTAAACCAAATAGCTCCTATGAAGATGTTAACAACATTGTCATAATAAACAGAGAGGATGAGTTCACTTATTATCTACAGTATAACAAATAGATTTGCAATGAGGTCTAAATTTTCTAATGGTAGACAAAGAGGATGGGGAGGGGTATAGGATGTAACTGTTAATGGAATTAGAAAAGAGTATATAGAAGTTCTAGATCATAGGAAGAGTGAAAGCGGAATCAAAAGAAGTTGCTTATTAGTATGAGAAAAGGGAGAAAGAAACTCTGAAGAAACAGGTAAACAAAAGGAAAACAGAGTGAGAAAAATAAAGAAATAAAAACTTAAAAATTTTCAAAAAGGTGAAAAAAATTTCTATACTATAACCGTCATATACTATTCAAACCTCCCAGTCTCTAGTAGGCTGATGCATCAAAGGTACCTGACAATGAGCTTCCAGTCTCCAGCAGGCATCTCAGGATGGGATTGGTCCCACCTGAAGATGGCTGCTTCCACTTCCAGGATAATGCAAGATGGCTACACTGGCTTCCCAAAGTGTTGGTAAATGGGAAGCTGCAGTGTGGGGCATGGGCACAGAGTTTGTGTGGGGTGCTGTTGATCAGGCTGAGGGTCCTGCAGGTCCTGGCTGTTGTACCAGAATGGCGGCAGCCACGTGTAAACAAACCTGCTGGTACTGTGACAGTGGACTTCCAGGCAACAGCAGGCAGCTGGTGATTCCCTGGTGGTCTGCGGGTGAACTGCCGGTGGTCTGCGGGTAGTGGGCAGGCTACTGGCGGACAATCCGCAGGTGGACCTCAGGCGGTGAGTGATGGGTAGGTGAAAGGCAGGCAATGGACAGGCAAGAGGCAGGTTAATGGCGGATGATAGGCGACAGTCAGTGAGCAGTCTGCACTCAAAAAGTAGTCAATAGGCTGGCAGACTGCAGGTGATCAAAATGGACAAATGGGAAAAACAGCAGGGGATCGATAAGCAGCAAAGACTGCCTCACAGAGAAACAGATTTTCTTCTGCTTGAAACTTGAGTTACAGAGCAACAAGGAATGCAACCTCCCTCTAGTCCGCCATCTTGGATCTCCACACATGGATAGTTTTAACTTCTTTCTGTCCAATTTGGAGACCCTTTATTCCTTTCTCTTGCCTAATTGCTCTTCTAGTATTTTATTAAATACTTTCCCCCTCATACTGGGAATCCAGCTCAGGGCCTTTCACTTGCTAGGCTCTAGCCAGCATCCTAGCCCACCATCCTTATCTTTTTCCCCATCTTGGAGGAATCACTTCCAGCTTTTCCCCATTTGGTATGATATTGACTGTGGGTTTTTTATATATTGCCTTTTGTATTTTGAGGAATGTTCCTTTCAAACCTTATTTGTTGAGATTTTCATCATGAAGGGATGTTGAATCCTATCAACTGCTTTTTTGCCCCTTTTGAAATGATCACATGGTTTTTGTCATTTATTGTGCTGATGTGTGGTATCATGCTTATTGACTTACCTATGTTAAACCATCCTTGTCTTGTATTCCTGGGATGAATTACTTGGTCATGGTGTGTGATTTTTTTTGATGTGTTGAATTCAGTTGGCTGATATTCTACTGAGAATTTTTGTATGTGTGTCCATCAGGATATGGGTCTGTAGTTTTTATTTTTGTTGTTATTTGGTTTTGGTATCAGCATAACATTGGCCTGGAAAGGGTTTGGCAGAGTTTCTTCCATTTTGGTTTTTGGGGATAGATTAAGAATAATTAGAATTTATTTTTTCCAGAATTCAGTAGTAAGGCCATCAGGTCTGGGACTTTGTTTAGATGGGAGACTTTAATGACAGCTTTAATCTCATTACTCATTATCGGTCTATTTAGATTTTCTATTTCCTTTTGATTCAATTTTGGTAGGTTATATAAGTTCAGGAATTTATTCTTTTAGGCATTTTGGTTTTTTAGCATAATTGTTCATAGTAGTTTCTTTTGATCCTTTCTATGTCTGCGATACATTTGAAATGTCTTCTTTTTTTGTTTCTGATTTTATTTATTTGGGTCGTTTTTCCTTTTTGGTTAGTCTAGCTGAAGGCTTGTCAGTTTTATTTTTTCAAATACTAACTTTTCGTTTCATCTTTGGTTTTACTTTTTAGTTTTAATTTATTTATACTCTGACATTTACTATTTATTTCCTTTAGCTAACTTTAAGTTTGATTTATTCTTGCTCTTCCAGGTCTTAAAAGTACATTATTATGTTATTAGAACTCTTCTGTTTTGTGGCTGTTTATTACTATAAATCTCCTTCTTAGTATTGTTTCTCTGTATCCTACAGATTTTGACATGTTGTGCTATTGTCATTTTCATTTATTTCTAGGAATTTTTTAATTTCCCTTTTAATTTAATCAATTTACCCATTGGAATTTACGAGAATGTTTTTCAGTTGCCACGTATTTACAAACACTCCATTCTTTTTGTTGTTGTTGTTTTGTTTTGGTACAGGGGACTGAACCCAGGGTCACTCAATCACCGAATCACATCCCCAGCCCTTTTTACATTTTATTTAGAGGCAGGGTCTCACTGAGTTGCTTAAGGTCTTGCTAAGTTGCTGAGACTGACTTTGAACTCACCATCCTCCTGCCGCAGAGCTGCTGGAATTACAGGTGTGTGCCACCATGCCCAGCCTTTTTGTTGTTTATTTTTTGTTTTATTCTGTTGTGGTCTGAGAAGATACATGATATGATTTTAGGTTTTTTTTTTTTTCAAGTTTATTAAGTCTTGACTTGTGGTCTAACATATGATCTATTATGGAGAATGTTCTGTGAGCTGATGAGAAGAATGTGTACTGTGCTGCTGTTGGATGAAACATTCTATAAATTTCTTTAGGTCCATTTGCCTTGTGGTATGGCTTAACTCAGAAGTTTTTTGATTGATGTTTTTGTCTGGATGAGCTACCATTGAGAAAAATGGGTCTTGAACTTTTATTGTATTAGAGAGTCTCTCTCAGTCTCTTTAGATCTATTACTATTTACTTTACATATTTGGGTGGTTCCATGTAAAGAGCATATGTATTTACAATTTTCTTCTTGCTGAATTGATATTTTCATCAATATATACTGTGACCTTCTTTGTTTCTTTTATAGTTCTTTTTTTTTTTTTTTTTTTTTTTTTTTTTTTTGTGGTGCTGGGGATCGAACCCAGGGACTTGTGCTTGCAATGCAAGCACTTTACCAACTGAGCTATCTCCCCAGCCCTTATAGTTCTTTTGATTTCAGTCCTGCTCAATGATGTGAGCATGAGTGCTTCTCACTTTGGTTTACATTTGCATGATAAATCTTTTTCTAATCCTTCACATTTAGTCTATGTGTCTTGTAAAAAGCATATAGTTGGTTTGCTTTCTCTCTCTCTCTCTCTCTCTCTCTCTCAACTCACCAACCAGTCTATTTTCTCTGTCCCCCTCTCCCTGCTTTTTTGGTGGTACTGGCGACTAAACCCAGGGTCTTGCACATTTAGGCAGTGCTATATCACTGAGCTGCATCCCCAGCCTGGTTTATGTCTTTTGATTGATGAATTCAATCCACCTACATTCAGTGTTATTATTAAAAGGTATGAGCCTCCTCCTATCATTTTGTTAATTATATTCTACTTGTTTTTTTTTTTTTCTTTTCAAATAATTTTGTTGTTAAAGCATAAATATGGTCAAAGGAAATGTGAAACCAAACACCCATGGTAAATAAAGAGAACACTACCAGTACTTTGGTATCCTCCACATGCCTATTTCAAGCTTACAAATCCCCACTTGTTTTGTGTTTGTTCTTTTTCACCTTTCTTATTTATTTTTGTGATTTTATAGTTTTCTATCCTGCCAAGGTGTGATTCTTTCCTCTTGTGTATGTGTTCTTATACTGATTTCTTATATTCATGTGTTTTTATAATGGTAGTTATTCTTTCATTTATAGTGTAGAACTTCCTTAAGTATTTCTTGTAGGATTGTTCTGGGAATGATGAATTCCCTCAGTTTCTGCTTAACTGGGAAAGACTATTTCTTCTACAGTTTTGTAGGATAATTTTGCTGGGTATAGTATTAATGTTGGCAATGTTTTCCTTTCAGTATTTTAAATGCATCATCCCATTCTCTTTGGACATCAAGATTTCTGCTGATGATAAGCGGATGATGAGACATAATGGGGGGTGGGAGGGGGGCAAGAATGGAGGAAGGAGGGACTGTATAGAGCAAAAAGAGGGGTGGGAGGGGTGGGGGAAAGGAAAAAATAACAGAATGAATCAAACACCATTGCCCTATGTAAATGTATGATTACACAAATGGTATGCCTTTACTCCATGTACAGAGAAACAACATGTATCCCATTTGTTTACAATAAAAATAAATTTAAAAAAAAAGATTTCTGCTGAGATAGTTGCTATAAGTCATATGTGATGCAGTGCTTTTCTCTTGCTGTTGTTACAATTTTCTTTGTCTTGTACTTTTTTTTTTTTTTTTTCTTTTGGTACCAGGGATTAAACCCAGGGCATTTAACTGCTGTACCACATCCCCATTCCTTTTTTATATATTATTTAGAGACAGAATCTCGATGAGTTGCTTAGGGCCTCTCTAAGTTACTGAGGCTGGCTTTGAATTCGCAATCCTCCTGCCTTAGCCTCCGTAGCCACTGGGATTACAGATGTGAGCTACTGTGCCTGGTGTCTTGTACTTTTGATGTTTTGATTGTGATATGCTTTGGTGAAGGTTTATTTTGGTTTAATTTAATTGGGGTCCTTTGAACTTCTTGTATCTGGATGTACATATGTCTTTGAAGACTTGAGAAATTTGGGGGTTCCTATCTTATGAAATTGGTTTTAAATGCCTTTTACCTTTTCTTCATCTTCTGGAACTCCCCTGATGTGAACATGTATTCACTTAATGTGTCCATAAGTCTTGTAGGCTTTCTTCATTCTTTTAAATTCTTTCTTCTTCTCTTCTTCTCTTCCTCCTCCCCCTCTTCATCCACCTGTCCCTCCCCCCATTGTTTTTTTTTTTTTTTTTATTTGAATGGGTGAATTCTAAAGACTTATCCTCAAGTTCAGAAATTTTTTGTTCTGTTTTTTTCTAGTCTGGTATGTACATTGTGGGAGTGGGTATCAGGGATTAAACCCAGGAGCACTTTCTCATTGAACTATATCCTCAACCCTTTTTACTTTTTGTTTTGAGAAGGGTGTTTAAGTTGCTGAGGCTGGTCTTGAATTTGTAATCCTCCTGCCTCAGCCTTCCAAGTTGCTGGGATTATGATGGTGTGCACCACTGTACCCAGTGTGTACATTCTTTGTTATGTTTTTTTTAATTTTATTGATTAAAAATTTTAGCTCTAATACTTTCAATTAGTTCTTTTTACTGTGTTTGTTTTTGTTTTTCTGTACTGGGGATTGAACCTAGGATCACTCTACCACTAACTATATCCCCAATCCTTTATAATTTTTTTTTTTATTTTGAGACAATGTCTCACTAAGTTACCTAGTTCCTGACTAGGTTGCTGAGTCTGGCCTTGAACTTGAGATCCTCCTGCCTAAGCCTAAGTTGCTAGGTACCACCATGTCTGGCTTCTTTTTACTATTTCTATTTGTTTGGTGATTTTTCTCATTCATATCCGGAATGTCTTTTTCTTTTCTTTGTATTTTTTATCTGTAGTCTCTTGCATCTCACTGAGTTTCCTTCAGATCCTTATTTTAAATTCTTTTTCAGGCATACCATAGATTTCCTTCAAATTGAGATCTGATTCTGGAGAATCATTGTTCTTCTTTGGTGAAGTCATGTTTCATTTCATGTTTCTCATGTCCTTGTGTTGTGTCTGCAAATCTGGTGCAATGTTTGCCCCTTCCAATTTTATGAAGTAGCTTAAGTAGGAAATTATTTTTGCATTTAGATGGGATATAGGATTCAGTTGGATAGGTGCTTTGTGTTTGGTCACAGGGTAACTCACAAGTATCTGTGTGATTCACATCTGCAGTGTCTATGAAGGCATCAATCATCCAGACTAAAGCAGTTTGTGAAGTTAGCAGTGTGGCTTTGTAGTGGACACAGACTTCCAAAAGTATGTGTCCTCAGGTTACACAAATCAAGAACTGATGGCATTGGGGCTTGTGGTGGCAGCTGCCAGTCTTGGTGATGTGGGATGTGGAGAGGACTGTCCCCAGGTCCCTCAGGGGCATGAGTGATGCCAAGTGTTGTGGCAACCAGCAGCCACATTCCCCCAGTCAGAGGATATGAAGGAAACTTTCTCTAGGAGTCCTATGAGTGTGGGAGATGCCTGGCCATGTGATTCCAGAAGCCTCAGGATGGAGCTTCCCCAAGTTTTTCTAGATGAGCACTGTGATGCTGGGGTTAGTCTCATGAATAAGTGTTAATTCATGATTTGGGAACACAAAGGGGACCTTCCCCTATGTTCCTTGGGGTTACTACAGTTGAAGCTTTTAGCACTGTTACCCACATTCCTGGAATTATGGGACCCAGATGATGTCTTCTCCAGGGTCTCAGAGGACAAGCATGGGTGGTACCTGGACTTGTGGCACCATTGACTGCGGTTTGAAGTTCATGAACTGTGTTGGAGACATTTCCTATGTCTTCTCGGGCATGTGCAGATAATTTTGGGGCTTGTGATGTTGATGTCTACATTTCTGGAGATGTAGCATGTGGGGGAGACCTTTCCTAGGTCCTGTTTATTGAGCTGAGAGGTACTGGGACTTGCATCTTTGGTATCTGTGGTTCTAGAGCTGCAGAATATGGATAGGAATATCCCTAGGTCACACAGGTCAGTCTTCGGTGGGGACAAGTCACATGGTATTAGTAGTTACTGTCCTGTAGTACAGATTGGGACATTTGGTTTTTGGGGATAAGCTTACCTGATGCTGAGCTCTCTCAGCAGCTATGTTCCCAGGGCTCTGGGCTAGGGAAGAGATCATCCTTAGTTCTTATGGGGAAGTGTGAATGGGAATCATGCTTATGGTATGGCAGCCACTGGTCCTAAGGCTGCAGGATGCTGAGGCTGCTGCCCATTGCCCAGCAAGATGCACCCTGGCCCACAGCTTCTGATGGGGTTGGGTAACTGGCTGCAAACCTGTAGAACAAGATGGCATCAGCAGTGGCTATTGTGGTAGGTTGAGTTCTAGGGGTTGGGGGAAACTCAAAGTAAGTTCCTTCTTTGGAGCAGAGCAATTACTTTATTTATTTATTTTCTAGTACTGCAGATTGAACCTGGGTTCCCCTTGCCACTGAGTGACATCCCCACTTTCCCACTCCTCCCCTTTATTATTTTTATATTGAGACAGGATCTTGCTAACTTGCTAGGCTGGCCTTGAACTTGGAATTCTTCTGCCAAGTAGCTGGTCTTACAGGCATGCACCACCACATTCACCCCAGAGAAGTTTACTTTAGACCAGGCAGCTCTACAGAAAGAATTTAAAGCTTGTAAAGACTGTGGAATTCTCCTGCAGGTCTGATGCTGTGATCCAGTTGCTGACACTTCCCTGCAACCCCCGTAGTGTTGGCTCCCTGCACCAGTGTGGAAGTTGGTGTTGAAATTATGAATTTGCTTTGCTTTTTTCTCTAGGTTGTCTTCTAGCTCTCTCTGCTGTTTAGGGTTGCTATCACTTTTATGCTGATTTCCAGAGTTCCCCCTCACTGTCCTTGAAATAGTGTTTCCTTTGCCATTTACCAGTTTGAAGTGAACATTGTATGTAAGACCGCTCTGTTCCTTATCTTCTCAATTGTTCTTACATTTGCCATTTTCCTACTTGGCAAAACGTGACTTTCTCTTTAAGGATCTTTCTGTACCTTGGTCCAGCCCAGGATAATCACCTTGCTGGGGTGAAAGCCCTCAGGCACAGTTGTGCCACTGGCCTTTTCCCCCTGCACCTGTTCAATATAGATGACACATTTCTTCCCGTGAACCTGGACCACTCTGCCAATTTGCTGACCTTTCCAGTGTCCTCAAACAACCCGAAGTTCATCACCCTTTTGGACGGGTACTTTTGTCTCAGCTCTGTGGAAAGAGGGGAAGACGCGATCCTCCTGTAGGTGAGGGAAGGAGTTTAAAAATGCCTTCTATGGTTTTTGCTTCTGTCAGAAGTCACAAAGGATTGAACTTCATGTTGGCACTGCTGCTTCAGCAGTGGCTGCAAAAGGGAAGAAATCCACCTGCCTACCAAAGTACTAATCCTCCTTCTCCTCCATCTTCCATGTATTGTCTCCTTCACTCATGGATGCACACATGTACTTGTGTACCTGTTCCTTAGAGCAAAAAGAAGAAAAAACCCACATGCTTTCTTTATTCATTTGTGCTAAAAATATTTATTGAGCCCTTCCTGTGCACTGAGTGCTGATCCAGCCCTGAGGAAAGCAGGACACAGGTGGCATGGTACCATCTCTGTGGAGTTGACACTGTGGACTGAAGGGACAGACCATGAGCAAATAAAGGAGTGAACTAGAAAAATAATTGTATGGAAATTTACTCTCTAGAGAAGTGGCATTAGGCTGTGATCACATGAGTGGGGTGCTTCTGTAGGCTGAGTGCACTGGGAATACCTCCCCAAGGAGGTGACAATGCGTCAGTGAGATGCGGCAGCAGGGGGACGTGGCGCCAAACCATGGCTGGGCACGTGCCTGGTGTGTTTAAGGCACAAGGAGGAGGCTGCAGGGTGAGGTCTGCCCAGGGCAGGGGGCGGGGGCCAGATCAATGAGGCCTCCTAGCCTGGGTGAGAACAGGGACAGAGTGTAGCATTGAAGGCTTTTAAGCAAGAGGGTGACGTGGAAATATCCCCTGACCTAGTTAAAGGGCCGACAGTTTCACACGGTGGCTTTGTTCTGGGGTCCTCATAGTGAACACAAGAAGGTGGCCTCAGGAGAGGCTGGTTGATGCCTTTCTGGGTGACCTGCTTCCTCTTTCTTCACTGGGAAATCAACGAAGCTGGTCATCACCTGTCTGCTCCTTAGCCGCCATCTGTGTGAGAGGAGGAGATTCACGCTGCATCCACCTCCCCGAGGCTCCAGGCCACTCACTGCTATTTTTCTTTTTCAGAGTGATAAATCTGAAAAATCCAGTGCTCCAACAGGTGCTGGAGAGGAGGAACGAGGTCCTGTGTGTCCTGATACAGAAGATCGTGACGACGCAGAAGTGTGTGATATCTGAGCATGTTCAGATCGAGGAGAAGTGCGGCGGCATGGTGGGGATCCAGACCAAGACGGTGCAGGTGTGCAAGGCCAAGGGCTGATGGGACCAAGGCCGGGGCAGCTGCGTTGGTTCTAGCCATGGAGACCATGGTCAGGGGCCTCTTTGGGTGGAGACTTCGTCAGTCAGAATTTTCTGTAGTAAGTTCATCGAGATACAACTCAACTCAAGTGAACAAGAATTTATTGGCTTGTATAGCTGCAATCTTTGGGGTGATCTAGCTTCAGTCACTGCTGGACCCAGGACTTGAGGATTTGTCTCCTGTGGGCTGGCAGCTCCAGGCTTTCATCAGATTTGCTACAGTCCCAGGGGCAGAAGTGCTTCCAGGCTGGATCTCACCATGATGGTCAGATCTATTCTTGATGCAGACCCAAGCCATGACAATTCTGACCCTCTGGCAAGGTGGACCTGGGTCAGGTGCTTTCCCTGATGGAAGTGGGATCCTTCCCCAAAGAAAAATAGTCAATGGTCACTGGCCAGGCCCAGGTCCAGGAGAGTCCTTGGAGCACCTTGGAGCCAGGGAGCTCAAAATGATTACTTTCAGATTAGGCATCCCAAATCCTTTGTGGATTAAGTTAGAGTAGGTGGAGACCTGTCCATGTGTGCATCCATGGATTCTTCCGCACTAAGACAGTCCTGCCAAGCTGACCCCTGAATGTCAAGCAGGCAGTCGTGAACCCCAAACTGCTTTCCCTCCAGCTGGTCAAGGCACCTCATATTCTCTTAGAGGTTTTCTTCTTGGGTAACTTGGATTTTTCTAGAGAAGCCAGGAAGGCTGACTTTGGAAGGAGGTGCAGGGTAGATCTGGAGCTGGAACTCTGGGGTGGGAAAGCTAGGTGGGCTGTACAGCATTGAGGAGAGAGGAACCTGATGGGAGGTGGCTTAGGCCGATCCTGCCTATTGTCACCACCCACCAAAGTCCCAGAACCTGGGAGTCACGAGCCCAGCTGCCATTTCTTGACCCAAACCAACATACTCTGACCATGATCAAATTGCTAAAAACAGTTCTTTTGTCTCCAGTGTTTGTCCAGAAAATAGGTTCTCAGCTTGCTCTCTCTCGGGACACTGTAGAAAGGACTCTCATTTCTGAGCATTGCAGGACAGCCTGGCTCCCCAGTTGCCCGCCCCCCACATCCTTTTCTCAGCCCTACTTCCCCGCTCCCCGCCACCTCTCTCACTGCCCCCTCTCTTCCTGGTTCTGTTTATCAGCACAGGGGACCATCCACTGAGTCTGAGCAACTCAGCTGGCTCTCCTAGTCAGGCTATGATACTGTTAGAAATTCATAGGGGTTTCAAAGTTGTTTCCATAACCCTTGGTAGAGGGAATTGAGAAGTGACCTTATTTATTTACAGTCATGCATCACTTACGTACGCCCTGAGAAATGAGTCACTAGGTGATTTTGTTGTGGGAACATTCTAGAGTGCATTTATGCAGACCCAGGTGGCAGAGGTCAGCCATTCCATAAGCTCCACATGCATGAGGCCACTGCTGGTGTATTATTTGCTATAAACTTTGTTTCCTAAGTACAAGGAGTATACTCTAAAATAACAATAAAACGTGTAGTATAAAAAAACCACAAACCAGTAACAGTCTCTTATTATTACCAAGTATTCTTTCCATATCAGTATTGCTATACTTTTGTATATTGGCAGTGTAGTGGGTGTGTTTATACCAGTATCGCCATAAACACAAGTGGTGCCTTACACTGTGATGTTACTACACCTATGATGTCACTCAGTGATAGGAATTTTGAAGTACCATTGATTATAATGTTATGGAACCATCGAGATGTATGTGGTCTGTTGTTGATCTGAACGTGGTTATGTGGTACGTGGCTTATCTTTATTCAGCACCATCGACCAAACCTCACTGTATCCTGTACTCTGGAATCTTGCTTTGGTACCGCCCGGTTAGCCTCTGACTTGGGAATGTGTGTGAAACAGCCTGATGCCCACAACGATTAAATCCTTATCCGTGCCAGCCAGCCCTGTTCCCATTCCTACTAAGTGCCATGGGTCTTGTCTTAGCACCCCATGTAGAAGAGGATACACACAGTGGGGAGGCAGAAAGGAGTCAGGGAGTGTCAGAGGATGTGCTCTTGCCCACAGGTGTCAGCAATGGAGGATGGGAATGTCATCAAGGACACCAACGTGGTGCTGGAGATCCCAGCTGCCACCACCATCGCCTATGGAATCATTGAATTATATGTGAAGCTGGATGGCCAGTTTGGTGAGTGCTGCCTCTGGAGGGTGCTGGATGTCAACCCCCACCATGTTTCTTTGGGGTACATTCTTGTAGAGGATCCCTTTCTGCTTTGGGCATCATAGTGAGAGAGGGAAGAGACAGCAGAAGAGTTTGGGAGTGCCCCATATCTGGGTCCTGGTGAAATGGGTAACACGGGGGGTTTTGGTGAGGGAGGTCCAGAAGCAGGGTCACCTCCTCCTCCAAGTGTCGGCATGGGGCCAGGTCCCGCCAACAATGCAGAGGGATAGGAACATGGGCTCTGCAGGCAGATAGACTGGGTGTCGACCCAGCGCCATGACCCCTGCTGAGGTCTCTGGCAGGCTGCGCGTCTTACTGGACTCTGGCTTCCCCACCCCTGGAAGGGGAAAGCTTCCCTCTTGGGGCCTCGGTGAGGGTTAAACCAGTGTGCCTGGTGCAGGGGTCACCTGTTAACCATTCCAGCTTAGCTATTACTGTCTTCCTCACTGTTGCTATTCCACCTTCTCTACCCTAGTACAAAGCCAGAAAGACTAAACTTGACCTTCCTCTGCTGTTCACAAGTGTGTCATTATTGTTCAAAGAAAATAAGGTTTCAGTTTCACTAATGTCTGCTTATCTTAATGGTCCTCCCCTCTTGGTCCCAAGGAGAAGAGCTTGTGTTGAACCCAAGAAACCTCTTACAGCTTCTTGGGGGACACAAATAAGCAAATGATTACCACATTGTCCATATTTTTAGGTCTGATGATGACGTTAGGAGTTATGTTTTTAAAAACTTTTTAAAGTTATCCTGAAATTTCACAGATGAAATGGTAAAATGTTGGTAATTTGCTTCCACAATGATATGGTGGACAGCAAGGTGTATGTGGCTGGTGGAAGGGAAGAAGAGTGGCCGGGAGCGACCAACCTTGAAGCTGGTGGCTGCAGGTCCAGCATCCTCTTCCTCCTTTCTCGTGCAGCTTGACATTTTCCACAGAACAGTTTTGAACTGCGAGCCTTATCAGACCCTCCATGTGCCCTTTGCTGCCTCTGGCTCTTCCCCTCCATTTGCTTGGGTGAAGTGGGTCGAGGTGAGGGGCTTCCCTCCAGCTTTTGTAGTCACTAAGCCCACCCAAGTTACCACACCACTCAGCTACAAGGACAGGGAACACAGAACACAGTGCTGAGCATCTTGATGTGACCCCGTCCATAAGCCAGGGGCTTCTGAGCATCTGCAGGGGACAGAATGAAACCACTGAGCCTCCCTCTCTTCGTTTTGAAGATGATGCAGACTGCATTTCAGGGAATTTTAGGGAACAGAAATCATTTGCTTTAGGAGACATGAAGAGGTGTCAGTTTTGAGAAATTGGTCCAGAGAAGCAGGCGAGGGTCATCGGAAACCCCAAGAACACCAGTAACTGGCACCCACATCCCTGAGGTGCCTACCTCCTAATGTGTGGCATCCCAGGCATTTTTATTTTTATCTCATTCTTTCTCTTTGAAGACTTTTCTTCCAAACAAACTGCATCATGATGGTGAATCATCCTGGTATAAACACATGATGGGTACTGTCACCATGTGCACTGTGGCATTTTGTACCTTGGTGGTCCTGTCTGGCTTCATGGTTCATGTGTCACTTTCCCCCACTTTACTGAGGTACAATTGACAAAAAATTGTAAATATGCAAGGCATATTACCTGACGATTTATCTTATGCATTGTGAAGTGATCAACACAATCAAGCTAATTAACACATCTGTCACTTCACGTAGTAACATTTTTGGGATGTGTGCACCAAGACATTCAAGGTCTGTGCTCTTAACAAATTTCAAGTAAGCAGTACAGTATTTTTTTTAGCTGAAATTCTTAAATTTTGCCTGTGTAAGGGGTGCAATTTGATGTTCCAGTATCACTATACATTGTGTACTGCTCAAATCTAGCATATCCGTCACCTCATGCATTTATCATTTCTTTATGGTGATAACACTTGACACCTCTCTTCTAGCTCGTTTGAAATATACAGCACCTCATTGTGAAATGTGGCCATCTTGTATACCATTGAAAGCCAGGACTTATTCTTGCTATTAATAGTAACTAGGGGACTGGCATCGTGGCTCAGTAGTGGAGTGCTTGCTTCGCATGTGTGAGGCACCAGGATTGATCCTCAGCACCACATAAAATAAAATAAAAAGTATTTTTTCCATCTGTGACAAAAACACAAACAAACAAACAAACAAAAAAAACCAGTAACTAGGATAACTTGGTCCCTACTAACCACTCTGTCCCCATCTCCTTCCTGGTCTCTGGGAGCCACTGTACTGCTCCCTACTTCTATAACATGATTCCACATGGGTAAGGCCATGTAGTATTTGTCTTTCTGTCTGGCTTATTTCATTCAGCATAATGTCCTTCAGGTTCATCTACCCTGTCCCAAATGACAGGGTTTCATTCTTTTTAATGGCTGAGCAGTATTCCATTGTGTGGTTGTACCACATTTTCTTTATCCATTCTTCTGTTATTGAGTATTTAAGTTGATTCCAGGTCTTGGCTAACAAAACAGTGTTCTTCACTGTTATTGCTGTTCTGTGTGTTAGATCCCCAGATCTTATCTGTAATTAAACTGGACACCGTTCTACCAACATCTCTCCATTTGTTCCACCTCCAAGCCCCTAACAACCACTTTTATCTTCTCTGCTTCAGTGAGGTTGATTATTTTGGATTCCACATATGAGCGTGTCATATGGTGTTTGTTTTTGTGTCTGGAACGTTCATGTTGTCATAAATGGCAGGATTTCATTTTCTTTTAGGACTGAATACTGTTCCACTGTGTTTCTGTACCACATTTTCTTTATCCATTTATTTATCAACAGATGTATTATTTCCTTATCTTGATGATTATGAATAATGTGTCATTTCTGTAACGCCTTTTAAAATCTTGGTCCATGCTAGAAGATGCTCATGAGCATGCTGGGGACCCAGGTACCCCTGCAGACCCAGGTGCCTGCAGCTCTTTTGGGGTGGCCTGTTGCTTCCAGGGGGTCTTCTTTCTTCTTGGACTCTGTGTGTGTGTGTGTGTGTGTGTGTGTGTGTTGTGTATGTGCGCACGTGTGCATGTGCCATGCAGCCTTGTCTGTTTTGGCTCTTGTTTTCAGTTGCTTCAAGCTTTGTATCTTTGCTGGCTTCTGGTCTTTGAAAATAAACTCCTCTTTGTACTACTGGGAGAGGTACCCTGGGGACACTTTGGGCCCTTCCTTTGGCTCCTTTCCCACACCTGCGCTGGGCGGGTAGCTCCAGGGACCTTTTCCCTCTGCCTTTGGTGACCCGGCTTAGGTGATGTTCTGGTGACTCACTGCCTGACTGTGAACCAGTTCTGCTTCTCTCTCTCTCTCTCTCTCACCTGTGTTTTCTGTCACCCCTGCCACATTGTTCTGATTCAGCCTTATCAACCAGAGAGGCTGGAGGGACCATAAGAGGTGCCTCTCACCTGCCACCTCTGGTGAGTTGACGCTGGGCTGGGACTCCGGTTGTCCTTTAAAACAGCGAGAAGTCTGACCCCTTCGTGTCCCAGCCACACCACCTGCTGTGCCACTCTTCCCTAACTGGCTTCTCTGAATCTAGCCCCAACTGTTTCATCCTAGCAGTCTAGCTCATGTGATTATTTCAAAATAAAAATCTGATCACTTCACTCACCTGCTCAAACACCCTCTGTGGCTCCCTTTGTCCCAAGCATGAAGTCGGCCACAGCGTGTGTTCTCAGCTTTCCCTCTCATCACCAGCACCACCTGCCTAGTGATGTCCCCAGTGTTAGTCCACTGTCCTGGAAGGATCCCGAGCTATGCTGGCTGCCCCTCCCATCTGGAGCGTGTCTACCCCCTTGTCTGCTGAGCTCCTTCTAAGATGCTTGGGCACCGCTTCTGGTTCTCTTTCACTACAATGGGGTTTAGGATACAAAGACCCCAAAATATCTTAAAGTGAAGGAGTTTGAGGAAATGTCAGAAGCAAGAAGGCCACTGTGACTTCCGCACCTGTCTCCTGGGAAGGAGGGGATAAAGCGAGGAAGGGTCTCCTGAGCCTCTCCTGAAGCAGGGAGGAGCAGCTGCCCGAAGACAGGAGCGTCCGAGCTCCCCTCAGCTTCCTTGTCCTGTCCTGCTTCTCCGTGACTCTCCCTCTGTGTCACAGGAACACAGAAACACTCAGGTGCAACTCTTTGGGTCTTCATCTCCTCGTGTCATGTAAAATCTGTATTAAGTGAATCTGTTCCTCTGCTGAGGTTAATCTGTCTTTTCTTGTAGAACCTAAGATGTTTGTTAGGTTCTCAGCCAAGAACCTAAGATGTTTGTTTCTAGCTCAGCCACATTTTCAGTCCACCACCTCTAAGTACCCCGATTATGAAGTAGAAGCATAGAGGGAACCCGGATTCGTGAGTGCATGTACCGCTTTTGCTTAGCAAAAACGTAACAACATAATACCTGCTATTTTTACCCACAGCTTAGATGCTTTAGTTGAGTTCTCAATATGGAAGTGTTTCAGGAAACATTTCTTTTATTATTAAAAAAGCTTTTTATTATGGAAATTTCACATATGTTCCAAAGTAGAGCTAATAATAGAGTGAGACATGAGTACCCCCCATCCCAGCTTCAGTAACCAGGACGATCCATGTTTCGCCCAAAACTTTATCACCTCCCTACTTTCCCACTGGATTTTTTTGAAGCAAATTATAGGCATTATACTGTTTCATTTATAAATATTCTAGGACCTTTAAGCAATAGGCTTTTAAAAAAAGACTTGTATAGATTCGTTCTTTTATGTGAGTAGTTTCTTTTTCATGCCATAGATCCTTCCCTTCAATAATAAAGAGAAATTAGGACTCCTTTCAAGACATAGGCATATAATTGCTTGTGTATCTAAATATATTCATAATAATTCTTTAATATTATGAGTATTTGAATTTCTTCAGTTGTTTCATACATGGTGGGTTGCATTTGTTCAGAGGTTGTTGAAACCAAGATAAGAAAGCATTCCAGCCTGTGGGAGATCGCTGCCTGCCTTTTGGAGAGTCCCCTCTGGAGGGCTTTGTCAGGAACAGCCATTGCTCCTGTGTTTGTAGGGAATGCCAAGTTCTGGGTCAAGCAGTGTAAGGTGTAAGAAGTGGGTTTTGTGGGGAAGAAGGTGGATGTGTTTTCTGCCCCAGCCTGAGCTGGGTAAAGGGAGGTCTAAGATGTGTGACGCCTGGGCTGACCCGGTGTCTGGTTTGTCCCGTTCTCCTGCACTGTAGAGTTCTGCCTCCTCCAAGGGAAGCATGGTGGCTTCGAGCACGAGAGGAGAGTTGACTCCGTCTACCTGGACCCCATGGCCTTTCGAGAGTTTGCATTCGTGGACATGCCAGATGCCGGGCATGGGACATCTTCCCAGGATGGACCATTAAGTGTTTTAAAACAAGGTATTTGCAGTAGGGTGGGTCTTGCCTTGTGGCTAGTTGATGGCTAAGCAAGTTCTGTACCCCAGGGTACAGGCTGTGGCCTTGAGGATCAGTGACTCCTCAGTGACTCTTAAAAACTATTTGAAAAGGGAGCAGCTCTGCCTCTGAACCCTCTGAACCCACCTTGGCTGGATCTTAGGGAATGCCAGCGCTTGGGCGCCATGTTTTGAAGAAACCATGGGGAGAATGACCCTAAGTGGTAAGGGCAGGAGGAGGTTGAGGTCTGAAGCATTCAGGGGCCAGCGTTTTCCTTTCATTGTGATGATGGAAGCCTGCTGACGACGAAGAATAGCTAGAGAAACCCAAGTGTTTCATCTGTTTCATTATGTGTCAGCCTTCATTGCCAAGCAATGCTTTGTCAGCGCTGCAAAATGCTCCCCTGGAGGCTCTTTATCCACATGGCACGAGCCACATGGTGCCAGAGGAAGAGGGGCAGTACTCAGGAGGCGCCTGCCGCTGTTCCTTTTCCTCTCCACCATGCTGTTTTAAAAAGCTGGTGTCTTTTGGGTGGGAGCACCATGTGCAGTAGGAGGAGGAGATGGGCAAGGAAAAGGAAAAACAACTAGGGGAGAGCTGACGGCAAAGCTCGGAGTGGCTCAGAACACACTCTGACTTGGTGGAGAAGAAGAGAGACTCCTCAGTGGGTTTTGGTGTGTCCTCTTGATTCTGTCACAAAAGGTCAGTGTTGGAAGAATGGCAATATGGGCCCAGTCCTGTAGGTCTTTCCCTCTGGATAGGTAATGAGTGGGATTTGGGGCTATTAAAGGATGTTGTGGGTTCCCTGCACTGCAGGGAAATGAAAGGCAGTCCAGGGCTGGGGTGAGTTGGCCATTCTAGTGAGCTGGTGGGCAGCGGGCAGCAGGGCATGCTGGGCAGGAGTAGGGTAGAGGCCAGCCTGGTCATTGTGTCTCAGATCCTAATGAGGACAGTCCGTGTTTCTCTTCAGGCTGGGGCTGGCAAAAGTCTAGTTCTGTCAACAGGAAAGTTTTTGAATGTCTGTTACTAGTTCTGAGGCTGTGGGGCTGCTACTCTTGTTTGCTGGAATTCATCAGCAGAGGTGATACAGTTATGTAATTAGTATGTGGTCCTGTGTATCAATGCATTGTTTTATGAAATCTTTATTTTTAAATCTCTATTGGGTTTAATTCACTAGAAACTTTTGATAACCTTAAAGAGGATTATAAGGGAGGGGTTCCCAAGCATCCTGCAGAGGATGTGAGTAACTCATCTTCAGCACCCATGGAGGAGGAAAGGAAGGAGACCATGGCATAGCTGTTTGCTGTGCCAGCCTCTTTGAAAATCATGCATTAAATATGAAAGGATACAAAATATGCATAGAAAGGACACAAAAAGAATGTATTTTAGAAATCTTATGGCTCTGAAGTATTTTGTAAAAGCAATGACTTATGTTTAGTATTTCAGCCTTGAGAATTTATGCTACAGAAATTATGCTAAAGGGAAGTCAAAATAACTTCCAGAAAATAACTGATTAGACTTAATTAATATTTAGTGAGTCATCAGAGAAAGCTAAAGCCTGAAATACAAAAATGGGCTTCCTTTCTTTCCTTTCCCTCCCTCCCTTCCTGTTGGAGTTTGCCCTGTGCTAGAAAGACATGGCGTGGTGTTTAACTCAGTTCTTTATTTCTGAATTCCATGACTGACTGCAGCTGGAAATATCTATGAAAGAATGGGTACCAATTAGCTGTAAGCAGCAGGCCTTTCCATCCAGTGCTGAGCTGTGCACAGCAGTCTGACCCTGGGTTTGCTCTGTTTTCACAGCCTCTCTGCTCCTGGAGAGGAACTTCCGCCCCTTTGTGGAACTGCCAGAGCAGCAACAGACAGCTCTGCACAACCTCCTCCTGGCGGTCCTGTTTGATGAGGAACTCCTCATGGTCCTGGAGCAAGTGGTGAGACTGGACATCTCCAGGCAGGGTTCTACCTGGCTGTCCTGGAATGTGCGTGGGCTAGACTTCTTAGGCATTCTACCTTGGGGTAGAATGAAATCGTTGCGTTTCCCCATCTCCTTTTAAGCCTCCTAAACCTTGTCTTATTTGCTTTCTTAGTTCCTTAGTTTTATTACATTTTTAATATTTTAAAGGCAGAAAGGCAGCTGACACCAGGCAGAGGGATATATGAGTTTTCTAAGACTGCCACAGCAAATGGCCAGACTTGGGGCTCAAAACAGAAATTTATTCTCTTACAGTTTTGGAGGCCACAAGTGAGAAATCAGGGGATTGGGAGGGCCCCCTGCAAGGAACAGGGGAGAATCCTTCCTTCTCTCCTGTAGCTTCTGGTGGCTCCTAGCATTTTTATGGCTGACCATGTTGTTAAGTGTCTCAATGAGCACCTTCACCATGAATTGTGTGAATGGTGAGGGACACATCAGCTGTCCACCCTCCAAATGCCCAGACCTTTTGCACTTAAAAAG
Source organism: Sciurus carolinensis (assembly GCF_902686445.1). Classification (NCBI taxonomy): domain Eukaryota; kingdom Metazoa; phylum Chordata; class Mammalia; order Rodentia; family Sciuridae; genus Sciurus; species Sciurus carolinensis. The sequence goes on along the minus strand of NC_062220.1, from coordinate 84,187,549 downwards.
GCTGGTGCTAGGCTGTGGCTGTGGCTCAGTGGTGAAGTGTCTGCCTGGCACATGTGCCCTGGGTTTGATTCCCCAGCACGCCACACACAACACACACACACACACACACACACACACACACACACAGTTGTGGCTTTAGAAATCCTTTTATTATAGTGTTGTTTTTTTGGTCTTTTTTCTCTTTCTGCAGGGAGTTGGAATGAACTGATTTAATGCTTTATGGTTCCAGCAAAGCATTCATGGCATTTTTCCTTCTTGAAATTAGATTGTGCTGAAAGAGTTTAGTTACCGATGAAATGGCTCAATGTCGCGGCACACCTTTGCATTCTAGAGGGTACAGAGCTTAGCCCAGGGAGAACACAAATGTTTTTAAAAGCCTGTTGCTTTTTACTTCCTAAAATAGCTCTTCCAAGAGGAAAATGTCAGGCTAGCCCCCTGCGGACAGAGCATCAGCTGTCCTGTCTGATGCTGGAGGAGTGAGTCTGGGCAGGAGCAGCCTCTGCACGACTGAGTCTGGACATGGGGGTCACAGGTGGAGAAGGGACTGGGTAGTTGGAACTGGCTTGCCTTACAGAGCCACCCTACCACTGCCAGCCGCTAGGGCTGGCTGCAAACATGCCAAGGTGAGAGGGCTACACTTTGTAGAGGTTAAACTGCCACGAGGGAATGGTGCTTTTAGGATCCCCTCATCTGTTTTGTGCGTAATGACTTGTTTTTGGTCTCTGCTCTGACTCAACAAGTCCTGGCCTGGTCTGGAAGGTTCTATCCAATAGTTCTCACACGCCTCCTCTCTTGAAAGGATAGTACTTGGGCCAGGCTCAGCTTACTCCCTCCTTAAGGAACTTTAACACTGTGGATGAGTAACTTCAAAATGTGGAAAGGGATCAGCCTCTCACTTTACTTGGGAGGAAGTAGAGGGCGTGTGGCTTGTGTGTGAGTCCATGTGAGGCTGCCCTGGCTTGGCCATGGCTTCACAGCATCCTCTTTTCTTCTTCCCCTTCCCTGCAGTGTGATGACATGGCTGGCAGCGTCTGCTCCCTGCAGGCAGCGCAGGCGATGGGGGAGCTGAAGCCCCCTCAGCAGCAGGACCTCACAGCCTTCCTGCGGCTGGTGGGGTGCAGGATACAGGGCAAGTGTCCCGGCCCTGAGGATAAGGTCAGCAACCGGAAGCTGTTTGCCACAGCCTACTTCTTGGTCAGTGCACTGGCAGGTATGGAAACAGACCAAAGAAAGTAAGAGAAATGGCTGCTGTTGCTTTGAAACTGTGTTGCTTACTGTACCTACTTTGGGGCACATGGAATGCTAACTGGAAGGTTTGGTACATACAGGTCCCTCTTCTCCATTACAGGGCAGGTAAGAAGTGTAAGGACATGGAGTGGCTTAGACAGCATGGGGTAGGCCTTTCTGTCCACCTGGAGCTTCCTTCACTCTTGGACAGGCTTTTCTTCCCTCCCTGAACCAGGGTTTTCCTCAGATTCTGGAAATCATCTCCCAAAACACCACCTGTGACAGGCACCAGAAACCTGGCAGTGCTACGGAGCAGGGACTTTCATTTGGCACCTGCTCCTCCCTTTCCCCTTTGCAAACTTAAATCACTCCACTCCACAGCAACCCTGTGTCCCTGTGGGCCAGGCAGGGGGCAGGGCTTGTTGGGAATAGCAGCCCCGGCCTGCCCCACCTCTTTGCCTCTGCCATTCAAAACTCAGCAGGCTAGGGGCCTGTGGTCACCCTTTGTGAAGAAGCTGGGTTTTCAGTTCCCTCTTTGGCAAGATGGGACTAACCAGAACCACAGCGACTTTGCTTCAAGAGCTACTAGATGAGTTCCTGATGCATTCGGGGTCCCCCCCCACCCCCCGGCACTACACAAAAATGGAGGCCCAAGAATCAAGTTTACAAAAACAATTAGCAGAGAGGCTGTCTCCCAGCTCTAGGTGCTGATGAATGTGGGCTCCATGTCTTGTTGCAAGTCATGGATGGAAATGTTAACTGGTTGACTGGAACAGGTCATAAGACAGAGAGCCCTGTGGCTCTCCACCAGAGACTTTTGCTCAATGTTAACACTATTATTAGACTCTCTGAGTACAGGCATTCTATCAGGGCCTGGTCTACAGGCCAGAGTTCAACTTGTGAGAGGCCTTTTCTTCACATACCCTGTTACTTCTTGAAACATCTCTATTTATAGGCTGCCAAATATGTAGCACATGTATTTATAGTGATGTCAAATATGTAGCACATGGCTGACAGGGAGAGTGTACCATGTTCCCCTTCTTCTGATCTAGACACAGCTTCCCCTTTGCAGCCTTGCACACAGGTGGCCGCTCAGTTGACCCATGAGTTAGTTGCTGTTTTTGAGCTGGAGGCTCAGGGGTAGTGAAATCTTGCAGTGCAGCCAATTTTTAAACCAGCGCTGCTCTGCTGCCCTTTTTCATCTCTCTGGACTGGGATCTCACTTACAGATGGGTCTGTCACAGCAGAGGGCAGGCTGGTTTAAACTCTTTTGTTAGTGCTCCTGTGAACCCCGAGTCCTTCTGAGTTGAACTTTTTCTCCTAGACAACAGACTTCTAAGAATAGGGATGCTGCTGGAGCAGAAAATGGGCTCCTCCTGAGTCCTAACACCTTATTTTTGCTTTTTAGTACTTTTAACTGTTATCAGTGCTTCGGTCCCACAATCTGACCTATCTCCTAGAAAGCTCCCTCGACTACTTTGTGACCATAAGCAAGTCACATGCTCTGGACTCTTCAGACCTCATTTGTAAAATGGAATTGGTACATGGAAGAGCAATCAACATAATTCACTCAGTTCAAGACACACTGGGTGAACTTAGGCACTGCTGGGTGTGGAGGTAGGGGAACATATCTAGTACAGGACATCATAGTCGAGTAGCAGTGGTAGGCTCCATAATGCAGATACTGTTCTCTTATCCTGTGTCCCAGCACCTAATGCCATATTATCCTGAGTAATATGAAATGAAAATATTTCCAGAAATAAGGGGTGAGGATAATGATTACATGACACTCAGGAGCTACCTGGAAAGTAAGGGAAACATGGACTGGTGAGATGGCTATGATACTGGCTCAACCAGGTATCATATTGCTAGGCTGCACTCGCATTCCATCTTCATCTTCTTGGTTTGGGGCAAGAGATTCCTTGAGAATGTGGGGGAAGCTGCCCACTTGGCACCATCCACTCAATCAACAATGACAGAGTATCACCCCTGCCTGGCTGGTGGGAAAGTACAGAAGTACCCAGGGACTGGCTGTGTTTTCATGAACGTATTTTGGACAGTGACTTCTCTTTTTTCCTCCTGTAGAAATGCCAGATAATGCTGCATCTCTACTGGGCACTTGCTGTAACCTCCAGATTATTCCTGCACTGTGCTACTTGGTAAGGAACCTCCCAGATGGGACCTCAAGATGGACAGGAATGGGGAACTAAGGTGGGGTAGACTCCCAGCAGCTGGTAAACACCTATAGCTCTCAGGCTAGTTTAAGCAGTTATTGTCTGTAAACTCAATTTTATGTACACCATACATACCCATCTCATGGGAAAAGAGAGGTCTGGAGGGAAAAGATTTATTCAAAGAACTAGCCAGCAGAGTTGGGGCTACCATCTTCCCAATTGTGTGCTTTCCCCATTGTCTGGAGAGGTTTTTGGCTGCAACATTCTGCATTGGTGGTATATTGCAAGAAAGGGTCTGACCCCATATTGTTTGCAAATAAGCAGTTTTGCACTCAGACTGGTTTGATTCAGCTCTGCATTAGATTCTCAGGGAGACAAAGTCATCTTCCTCCATCTTCTTATAGGAGTATCATTAGCTTGGTACCTCTTAGAAATGTTGTTAAGAGTGAGAATTAGGTAATGATGAGTGTAGGCCCAGAGAATTAAGGTTGAGTTTTTCAAGTTACACACTTGGCCACTGACACAAAGAATAGCAGTAGACTGCCCTGAAACTACTCTGATGGGGCAGACACACCCATTTGTTTTTTTCCCGATATTTTTTGCTGGTGCATTATATAGTTGTACATATTGTTGGGATTTGTTGTTATATATTCATACAGGAACACAATATACCCACTTGTTTTAAAGTCTGGTTACAAATGGCCAAACTAGCCTGCTCTGGTGGCCCAAAGGACCATAGTCCTGCTCTGAGTAGGGAAGCACGTGTGGCATAGACTGCCTAAACAGGACCCTGCAATGTATTATACATCTACTCCAGGAACAGTGAACGATGTTCGTGGTGCCTTTGGTACTTCTGTGCATAGCAGAGACATAAGAGGACCATGCAGCATGGCACCACAACAAGGAACAGCCAGAGTTGTCATGTGCAATTGAAAGCAGATTCTCCCTGCCCAGAGAGATGCTGCATTCTTGTGCATTGACTGCAAAAACTGAACTACTTAAACCCGAGCCAACATGTGTCCCAAGCCAGGTGAGGGCAAAGGCTGGTGGTGTAGTTTGGTCATGGAAACTATCATCATTTTAATTGTATGTAATGATGAGCAAAATAGCAGCTCAGCTCTTTGGCAGGTAAGTGTGCCCAGCACTTACTGGTTAGCCTTTCCCAAAAATTTAGACTTATTAATTGCATCCAGGAAGTATATACAGAAGAAAATCCTGTGACTAACTCATCCCCCAACAAACTCATGCTTAGTATCCCCTTTCTTGTGCATCAGCTCCAGAATTTTATCTGTGTGTTGTCCCCATGTTCTAGGAGAGGCTGGTAGAGCACACTTAAGAGTTGCAGAATGAATGGAATTCTGCTTTAACACTGTTTGTTTGCCTTTTGAAGGTTGCCAACAAAGACATACACAAAAATCATTTTTTGAAAGAGACCTTCTTCACACAATCTCTGGAGCTAGGCCTCTGCCTCCTGAAGGACTCTGAGTATCTTAAAGGGATTTAGAACAGGGTACAAAATCTACCTGCATTTATCTTCTTTGGGGGTTTTGGGAGAACAGTATCAGATACATTAACACATCTGCCAAGACTTAGAATCAATAGAGAATGTTAACTTGGCCCCACAGCCCCTCAGGTCAGTTATGGTCTCTTTTATACCCAGAAGTGCCTATGGGTAGAAGGGGTTGGCAGGTGGTTAGAGAAGGCAGCTGGATGCTGCTCAGCAGTCCCCAGCAAGCACAGCATAGCTCATGCTGAAATCAGTGAGATGTAGTGCTCATGCTTAAAAGAGCAGGACTAATCCCCTCTCTAAAGCTCAATCCATAGTTTACCATCTGGGCCAAACAGTTTTATTAAGCAGGGGTTACGCTGTGCTGCAAGCTCTGTTTGGTGAATTTACAAGGCGTAGATTCATGAGGGTGATGTTGATGGTAAACACATAGGGCTTGTACTTTCCAATGCATGCCATTCAGTTACTTGGATAAGATGCATATTACTTTCAGTAAAGCTGCTGTTGCTCTGGATATTTCTGGAAGTTCTTTTGGGTTTCCTTCAGAAACAGTTAAAAATCCATGCATACTTTACAGACCTGCTTCATTAAAAGAATTTTATCCTCTTTAAAAAAAAAAAAAAAAAGAGCATTACAGGCATAGATCAAGACCCTAACAGCAAGTTAAATATTTTTTCAAATATGTTTTGAGAATTGGAGCCGTTTCCAAAGCAGCCTCTGAAGAACTTGCATCCCTTCAATGTGCTGAGTAAATGATCCCTGCTTTCATGAGCAGCTCAGGGCTTAGAAAGGGAAAGGGCAAACAGTTCCTCTCAAGGAGCTGTTTCATGTTTCATTTGGGGAGACAATAGAGTATCTTAATAGTGGTGGGGATGTTGGGTGGATCCAAGGAGGGGGACTAGGAAAATCCACTGAGGTGGCTTTGCAGGTGACAGTAGAGGGATGCAAAGGAAAGGTGATGTGGAAATCTGGAGAGAAAGTCTTCCAGGTAGAAGAAATAGTAGGGGCAATGTTTCTTGGGGCAGGCAGCATAATTAAACAAGTGAAGATACTTTTGAGGAATTCCTGCAAATATATAAAATTGATAACTTCACTTAAAACAAAAACAAAAACAAAACAACAAAACAAAACAAAACAGAACAAAAAAGAAAAACAAGATAAAGAGAGGTGCCCTGCATGCAACTCTGCCAGTCAGGACAGCCAAGGAAGAAATATATTTCCAGAAGAGTATGTGAGAGAGAACTCTGGAAATTAGCAATGAAGTAACAAGAAACCTAAGCAGCAAGGAGTCAGAAAGGAGCCTTGAGAGAAAAGAACAAAATAATTCGTAACTTCAACCCTGGCTCCTGGACACGGGGGCAGGAACGCAGCTGGGAAAGGGTAAGCAGGCAAATGCCAGCACCCTGATCATACCAGCTGTCCGACGCGTAAGAACTGCGCACACTCACAAGCTTTAAATCTACTTGAGTTGACTGGTCTAAAAGTGACTGCTCTGCTCCAAAGAGCCTCCCCAGAGCACTAGAACTACGACAGGGGCCGCTGCTAGATGCCATCTTGGCATGAGGGCCAGCAGTTGACTGCCTGGTCTGGTATTTCCTCAATGGGCAAAAAACAGCCCCCTCAACATGCTGCAGCTTTAGAATAAGCAGGTGCCACGGCCACAAGTTCCATGTTTGTATGTGGAAGATTTCCTCCCTAGCTCACAGCCTTGGGACTATAGCCCCTGTTTTAAAGTCCAGGCTGTACCTGTGCCTGTCCATCAGGAGCTGGGAAAGTGCCCACTGAGGAATGCAGCTACCAGGAGCTCCAAACCCACCCGTGAGAACTAAAGATGGTCTTCCCAGACCAAGGCCTTGGTACTACAACTGCTGGTGCAAAAAAACCCTCAACCACTCAACTTTGTCCCCAAGAACCAGGGGAAGGCCCCTTTCTTGTTCTCCAGGACCATGACTACCAAAGTCATAAGGCTTGGCCCCACCAGCACCTGCCCTGTGTGATGCAGGGACATTCCCATCCGTGCCTGCATCCAAGACTGCAGATGTCAAAGCCCCAGCACCAATTGTGCTCAACCTGAGGGAACCTAGGTAAGATCTCTCCCATGTGCTACACCTCCAGGAACACTGACACCAGTACTGCAACTGCAATGTTACCTGTACATGCTCTGAACAGATGAGGAGCCATGTATAGGTGTCAGTGGAGGGAACATCTCCTCTATTGCCCATGAACTTTGGACAAGAGTTGCCGAAAGTCATAGTACTATAGCTTCAGGAAAAGTAGGTAACAGTGGTGACAAGTTCCAGTACCAGCTACAATTGCCTACCCAGCATCGAGAAAGTTCCCTTTATGTTCCAAAACCTTGGGTCCATGACTGCCACTTCCACAGGCCCCAGCATCACCAGTGCTGCTGGTGCCACGTGACCAGTCATCTCCCACATTCCCTCTTGAGAGTTCTGTGGATGGTGTCCTGCTTATCTTGTGGCTGAGCGACTGTGGCCACTGGTGCCAAACCACTTGGCATTACCTGTGCTGACCCTGAGGGATTTTGAAAGTTTTGTCCACATCTCACACCACCAAGATTGTGGCAGTTCCAGCACCATCAGATATTGACTGTGGAGCCTGAAAACACAGCCCTGTGGAAGCCTGTCTACTGCAAAGAACTGCTTTAGTCTGGATGATTGGTGCCTTCATAGCCACTGCAGACACGAATCACACAGATGCTTGTGAGTTAGCCTGTGAGCAAACACAAAGCACCTATCCAACTGAATCCTATACCCCATCTAAATGCAAAAATATTTTCCTACTTAAACTACTTCATAAAATTGGAAGGGGCAAACATTGCACCAGATGTGCAGATACAACATAAGGACATGAGAAACATGAAATGAAACATGAATCCACCAAAGGAGAACAATGATTCTTCAGAATCAGATCTTGATTTGAAGGAAATCTATGGTATGCCTGAAAAAGAATTTAAAATAAGGATCTGAAGGAAACTCAGTGAGATGCAAAGGAATACAGATTAAAAAAATACAGAATAAGAAAAACATTCAGGATATGAATGACATTGCCAAAGAGATAAAAATAATAAAAAGAACCAATAAGAAATCCTGTAGCTAAAAATTTTAATTAATGAAATGAAAAATAGTAGAGAGAGTTCCCACAACAGAACAAGCAGAAGAGACTGAATCTGAGGGAAAAGTCTTTTGAATTAACCCAAATAACAAAAAAAATTAAGAAAGCCTGAGACTTATAGGACATCCCTGGGTGAACGAATATTTGCATAATGGGAATTCCAGAAGGTGAGGAAAGGCAAAAGGCACTGAAAAAATAATTTTGTAAAATGAGAGCCAAAAACTTTCCAAATCTTCAGAGATATGAATATCCAGATGCAAGAAACTCAAAGGACCCCAAGTAGACCCACATCACAGTATTATAGTCATAATTCAAACGTACAAAGATAATGCCTTTCTCTTGCCCTTTTTTGGGGGGTGGGTACCGGAGATTGAACTCAGGGGCACTCAACCACTGAGCCACATCCCCAGTCCTATTTTTTGTATTTTAGAGACAGGGTCTCATTGAGTTGTTTACTGCCTCAATTTTGCTGAGGCTGGCTTTGAATTCATGATCCTCCTGCCTCAGCCTCCCAAGCTGCTGGGATTACAGGCGTGCGCCACGGTATCCGGCATCTCTCTTGCTATTTTTTAAGATTAAGTCACATACAAGGGAATGCCCATTTGACTTACAGATTTCCCAGCAAAACTTAAAAAGTCAGAAGAGAAGATAATGAGATGATATATTCAAAACACTGAAAAAAAAACAAACAAAAACAAACCCTGCCAATCAATAAACTACCCAGAAAATTATCCTTCAAACAAAAGGAGAAAACAGTCTTTTCCAGCTAAGCAGAAACTGAGGGAATTCTTAGAAGACCAACCCTATGTTAAAAACAGAAGAATAACTACCATCATGAAATCACATAAATATATAAAAAGTCAGTAGAAGAATAGATGCATGAAAGAAAAAAGAATGAAACCTTAGCATGACAGAAAACTACCAAATCACAAAAACAATGAGAAGTAGAAAAAGAAGAAAAAATATACAAAGCAGGTAGAATACAACAAAATGATAGGAAGAAGTTCATACCCATCACTAATAGCCTGGAAAGTAAGTAGACTGAATTCATCAAAACACTATTTGAATGGATTTAAAAAAAAAAAAAGAAGAAGCCAACTATGTACTGCTTATAAGAAACTTACTCCACTGGTAAAGACACAGACTAAAAGTCAAATATTGGAAACCAAAAGTGAGCAGGAGGGGTATTCATATCAGATAAAGTAAACATCACATCAAAATACAGTATAAATAGGAAGATATATTGATAAAAAATTCAATTCAGTAATAAGCTATAATAATTGTAAATATGCATTCAACAGGGGACCATCCAAACATACAAATATTACTGGATCTAAAGGGAGAGAATCTAATATAATAATATTTGGGATTTCAATGCCCCTCGTTCCTCAATGTACAGATCATCCTGACAAAATCAACAAAGAAACATCTGAGTTGAATCATACTATAGAGCAAAGATCTAACAGACATATACAGAAGCTTTGGAGGCACACAAAAATGGAAAGGTGTTGCCTGTTTATGAATTGGACAAATCAATATCATTTGTGATCATATAACTCAAAGTAATTTATTGATTCAATGCCATTCTCATGAAAATGCCAATGACTTTTCTTCACAGAAATAGAAAAAAAAATCCTAACATTCATATGGTATGACAAAACACCCATAATAACTGACATGATCCTAAGGAGGGAAAAAATGTTAGAGGCATCACAATAGCTGACTTCAAAACACACCACAAAGCTACAGTAAAAAGCATGGTACCAGCATGAAAAAGACACAGACTAATGGAACAAAATACAGAACTTAATCCACCTTCATACAGTTAACTTATTTTTGACAAAGGCACCAAGAACATACAGTGGAGAAGAGTCTCCTATAATATTGTTGGTCAAACTGGTTATGCATATGCAGAAAAATGAAACCAAATCTTTTCATCTCATTGTATATAAAAGGCAACTCACAATGGATCAAAGGCTTAAATATTAAACTACAAAATCACTGCAAGAAAATACTTCAAGACATTGGTGACAATGATTTTTTAGATGGAACTGCAAAGGCATAGAAAACAAAAGTAAAACTATAGACAAATGGGATTATATCAAATTAAGAAGCTTCTACGTAGCCAAGGAAATAACAGAATGAAGAAACAACCTACAAAATGGGAGAAAATCAATTCAAATATACAAATATTACTTTTGAAAACTATTCATCTGACAAAGGATTGATATCCACAATATGTAAGAAACTAAAAATGTTGAACACCATAAAACCAAACAATCCAATTAAAAAATGGGCTAAAGAACTAAGCAGACAAAAGAAAGACAAATAACCAGCTAGTACATAAAAAAAACATTCAATTTCCCTAATCATCAGAGAAATGCAAATCAAAACCACCATGAGATATAATTTCACTCCAGTTAGAATAACTACCATCCAAATGACAAAACAGAAGGAAGTGCTGGCAAGGAATATGGAGAAAAGGGAAACTCTTATATACAGTTGGTGGGAAGGTAAATTAGCATAGCCATTCTCAAAAAGTGTGGTGATTTCCTTAAAAATCTAAAAATAGAACTACCATATGATGCAAAAATTCCACTATTTGGTACATATCCAAAGGAGTATAAAATAATCATACCAAAAAGATACTTATATTCCCACGTTTACTGTAACACTAAAATGTAATCACTAAAATGTGGAAGCAACCCAGATGCCCTACACTAGATGAAAGGAAAATGTGGTCTATATATGTAATGGAATATTATCCAGCCATAAAATAGAATGAAATTCTGTCATTTGCAGCAATATGGCTGAAACTGAAACTCATTATATGTTGTGAAGTAAACCAGATATGGAAAGACAAATACATGTTCTCACTCATTTGTTGTAACCAATACATTGAAGAGTGAGTGGACCAGAGGTCACTAGAGACCTGGAAGGAGAGGAGTGTGGGACAGAAAGTAGTTCACTAAGGGGAACCAAAACATTGAGTGAAGGAATTAGTTCTGGTTCTTCTTTGGCACAGTAGGGTTAACTGCTCTTTCAAACAATCTTTGATATTGTTACAATTTGATATTCAGAATGACTAGAAGAGTACAGATTTTTCAACAATAATCAAATAAGGGTAACCAGCATTTCAATCTCTTCAAATATTAATCATTTTGAAGAAGTGGAAATGCCCGTTACCCTGATTTGATTATTACACATTGTATGCATGCAGTGACCTACCATAATGAACCCCATAATGATGTTCAAATTAAGTCTCAATAAAAACAAAAAATGATGAATTCTATGTACTAGTAAATGAATTAGGTACATTTGACCTTCCTAAGCTACTAGAGTTAATGGGTCTAGAAAGTAGAGTTCAGGCTAGGGATTCAGGCAAATTGGTTAAAAATCAAGTCCTGGGGCCTGGTCTAGATCAAATATGTTGTTATACCTTACAGGTTTTCTTAATTACCTAGAAATGTGCTACTGTCCAACTGTGAATTTTCTCTGACATTTTAAATTGAGTTTGTTTAAATATGTCATTTCAGTTCCATTCTCTGTCTGATGGTGGAATATCTGATCTTGAAGACCCAATCTTGGCTCCTCTGAAAGATACAGAGAGATTTGGGATTGTGCAACGCTTGTTTGCTTCCACCAATATTAACCTGGAGAGACTACAGTCATCTGTGAAAGTTGTCATCTTGAAGGAGCCTCATGTTTTCCCACTAATTCTCTGTATTACCCTGAATGGACTCTGTGCATTAGGCAGAGGACATGAGTAATACCATTTGTCAGTCAGAAGCACACAATATTGGCAATAATGAGTATGTTTCAGAATTGTTAAGATACTACTTTGGGATTTAGGTCTGATGCATGTTAAAAGTTGATCAATGAAATAAATTAAAAAACATACTAAGTGGTGACTTTCTGCATTCTGAAAGACATGAGGGACTCTAATTTAGAGAGTTTCATTCCATCAGTTCTCTCCTATGCTGGTAGATGGTGAATATCCACACTCAAGATCGATTCCAGGACCTGAGGAGCTGGGGGAAGAGTTGAGATTCTAAGCTAGTGTACATTCAAACTCTTCTTCTGTAGAATAATGGTTCCATCTATCACTTTCTTACATTTTCTACTTTGTGTTACATGTGAACACAGCAGAGTCTGACACTTTAATCCAAAAGTTCATTTTAAATTGTGAATGCTATGGAAAGGCAATTTCTTGTCACAGAAGTGGCTATGTATTGGATGTGCTGTACATTATTTGGTGAGTGAAAAATAAACTATAAATGCCCTTAGAGTATTCCTCTGCAAAAGAAAATTTTACTAACAAAACAAACCCAACACTAATATTAACAACCCCCTGCCTGGGGGTTCTAGCTTTATCTATTTTATTTGACCTTGCCTTGCTTTGATGAATATACTAATTCCACATCTAGAAAAATGTTCTATGTAATTTGTCATTACTACACTTTCTATCCAAGGAAATTTTGAAGTTCTTTTTTTTTTTTTTTTTCTTTTTATTCTGTTTTGACTTCTACCATAAATAGCTTAGACTGTGTCCCCAGGAGGTTCCATCACCACCATCTGCTGTAATCTTTCTGGAACCTGGCGCCACTAGAGATGAGGAAGACCAGTGGTTAGGGAAGCATGTTATTCAGCACATTTCCTTTTTAACCTCATCTTTGTACACTTAGTTCCCTTTTTCCCCCTCCGAGTTTAATAAACATTAACAAAGAAGATATAAAGAAAGTACCTCTTCTGTCACTCACTAAAAGATGAGACTAAGCCTTATGCAAATGCTTATTATACGCAGGGGGAAAAGATGTAAAGTACATTGTGATGGCAACTGTACAAAAATAACTACTTTGTATACAAGTTGGAAAGGAATAGGCAAAATGAAAGTAATGCTAAATTGGTGTCACTATGTCTTTTTATTTGTCATGTTTTCTGAAGTTGAATAAAGAACCGCAAACTGTGTAATATGAGTTTGTGTTAAAAAGAGAAACATGCACGTATTGATGTGCATTTAAAGAGTTTACAAGAAACCAAGCATTGTCTCCTTTGGGTTCAGGGACTTACAGGTTGGGACAAGAGGCAAAATGAGGTTTTTCATCCTCCAATTCCTGGTAGGATTTTGTACATATTATTCTCTTAATTGAAACAACAACAAAACAAAGATTGTATAAGATGGAAGAATGAACAATACAAAAGTTAATTTTCTGGAGACATCTGAAATACATTAGTCTAGCACCTCCTTATATGTGAGGACAGAATGCTGGAAACCAACCTGGGAGAATTGCAAAGGGCACTTTCTGACAAAGGCTGCCTGTGTGACCCCTCGGTCATGCCTCCATCTCTTGCCAGCTTTGTGAGCGGGCAGAGGGGTCCACTTCCCCTCTAGCTCTGCTATGTGGGGCTGCAGGTCAGTTCATCATCTTACCCCACCAGGGTTTCTTTCTTTCCTGGCCAGCTGGGAAAATGGCCATAGTACTTGTGCCACCTTAGCAGAGAGGACTTGTTTTCATGATCCTATATTTTAATCTTCCCAAATTCTGAAAATTCTTTCCTTCAGTGTGCTGTCTTTGAGAGTCAACCATTTGCTGAGATTAGCATAGAGGAAACAATGGTTAGGGTTTCCTTGTTAAATAGAGGAAGGAAAAAATTTATTTAGATACAAAAAACTAAGTATTAGGAACTTTTTTACAAAGACTATTAGTACTTAAATTACCAAAGCTAATCTGATGTCCTGTTATACTGTCTCCAAGTCAGTTCTACCTATAAATGAAACACTACATTTCTCCAATAGTAAATATTTATTTCTTTATATGTACAAAAATATTTTACCAGGAGTATGTTATCTCACAAATTGAACATTTCAATAATTTTGTTCTTGATAGCATAGGGAAATACATGAAAAGAATTAATGGGGACAGTTTCTGAAAAATCAATTCTTAATTGTACTCTAGGAAATTTTTATTTATACAAGAACAGCAGTAATGTTTCTTTTATACAGGAACTAGTAATACAATTACTTAGAAAGCAACAGCACTTAATTTTTATTTTTAAACCTTTTCATCAGAAACTTACTTAAGCAGCTTGTTCAGCTTTGATTTTTAGGTAGCTAACAAGCATATTGCCCTCCATTAAAAAAAATATTCTCTTCAATAATCACTTCAAAGACTAGAGGTTAAAAATAGCATGCATTTGTGTTCAAAGGAAAGATACATCAGAAATGAACTAAAAAAACAAACAAAAACAAAACAAAACAAAAAAAAAAACAGGATTAAGAGACTTCTACAGCAAGGTTTAACATCAAATACCCTTCATGGGCCCTAAAAGAGCTCAACTTAACATCTAGAAAATTGTACTTGTTCCTGAACCCTACTGTTTGTTCTTCTACAACAGAATCCAAGATACCACTTAAAAAAAAAAAAAAAATCAATGTTATTGAAAGTATAGGAACCAGTCAGCAGTTTTTTTTAAAAAAGTTTATATAGCCCAAAGAACTATTTACCTTATATTTCAAGCACAGATGTAGATAAGCTATGCATCAAATCTATTTCTTTATGAACAGACTAAGTTATTTCTTTCTTGGATCATGTTTATAGAGATAAGTTTTCTGTCTTCAGAGCAATGCTACTGATAAAACTATCCACTTTTCCTATTGCAGAACATAAAAACCACACACTTTAACTGGTAATGACTTTTGGCTTGATGTCGGTAATTTACACTGATGAGGATTTTTTGTTTGTTTTGGGTGCTGGGAAATGAACCTATGGCCTTGTGCATACTAAGCACACATATTTGACCTCTGAGCTACAAACGCTAGTCCTTGGTTGATTAGTTTTTACTGCTGTAAGTTCATTAGATATCTTTCAAGCTCTCAGGTCACTTTGACTGACGGGAGGAAAGTCAAAATTTTAGGTATGGCCTGTCATATTTTAGGTGTTGCTATCCCTGGCTTGCTGTTGGCTAAACTACTATAAAGACTACTATTTCCGACTTTTAATATAAAGGGCTGGGGGCTTAGCTTACTGTGGTGGAGTGCATGCTTAGCATGCTCTAAGACCCTGGGTTCAGTCCCCAGCACCAAAAAATAAGACTTTTGGCTTCTGTTTTATAGTAGCAACACTACTTATTTCAAGGAACTCAAAGAAGGTTGATTATTACTAGTAAATCATTTAACTTCCAAATATAAGCAGCATTTATCTTAACTACAGATGTGTTCTCAGTTTGTGCTAGAGATTAGAAAACAATAAAGGTTAGTAGGAAAAGGAAAAGAAGAATTGTTGCTTTTGACCTTCTGTGTGTGAAGATCAGTCAGATTTATCCTAACACTGCTTTATCGACTTAATGGCCAAGAAGCAGTTATAAGGAGAAAGTAATAACCATTATCTGGAATTTGAAATTCATTAATGAGATCTAACAGTGAATGTTTCTTCCTATAAAGAAATAGATGCCTCTTAAACGTAACACTATGGGTTAAATAATAGGGCTACAGTGATAAATTTCAGGCATAAGAATAAAGTAGGGCAGCTTTAAAGGGCAAAAGATCAGTCTGTTCTGATGTAAGAGAACTGGATTGGTTACTTACATTTTATTTGATTTGTGGGTAGTCTGGTTGGCATAAGGATTTGCTAAAAGTTTGGACTTGAAATGGGATTCTAAACTAAAAGGGACCTCCTGATTAGAACTTGAAAAAGCAGAACAGATCCCTCTTCCAGGCTGGAATGCATCCTTGTTTTAAACCTGGAGGTAGGATTTCTGGATGGTGTTCACCACCCACTGCGTGACCTCAGAAGGAGGTACACTTTAAAGGAACTGAGAGATAAGTAACCTTGAAATAAGTGAATACATTTAATAAATAAAGTAACCTAATAAAGACTTATCACATCTCAGCTATAAATAACGACTCCTTATCATTTAAGGTGAAGACAAGTATTAACTTAGGCCTACTTATTAAGGAGAATAGCAAATGTAAAGGGAGATGTAAAATTCATCAAAAATCTCATGGTCAGAAGACAGAATTAGGATCAGAGCCAGGACACTATTTTCACTTTTATCAAGAGAGAGTATTTTGCCAAAGTGGCAGAAGTCATGCTTCTTACCTTAGAAATTTGATACATCATTCTCTCACTTTCTAGTGCATTAAGGACTAACATTTGATTGTGAATTTTCCAAAACTCATTCTAGTAAAACACACAGTAACATGATGGAATATAAGAAATCTTTTTTTTTTTTTAAAGGAATATAACTTGAAATAAACAAGAATAAAAATGCAACTAAAAAATAACCTTACAAAACTATAGAACTATCATCTTCCTCAGGTATATCACACACTTACATAAAAACTGGCAAGATGCTGAATGATTAAATGTATTCTTAAAAGTTGTGAATATTTGCTTGTACTATATAAAAATCCCATTATTAAAATATTGCATTTCTTCCCAAGAACTTCAAATATGTTACATGTTATTACTTGAATTCTCACAGCAAATCCCTTGGAACAGGAGTGCAGGTCTCACAATCTGTAAACCTGAATCATATCATAAATTCATTTGAAGGGTTAAGTGAGTATTTTCCAAGATGCTACCATCCAGAACTCTTTTTTTTCCCTTAATTTCCTTCAGGAAATTAAACTACAATCATGAACAATAATTTTCTGAACTTAGTTTCTCATATATTTTTTCAGAAAGGAGATTGATATCAACTTAAAGGTTTAGAATCAAGCCTTTTGAAACAATCTAAAACAGTTTCAGTTGTCTAGGAATTTGAGAATAATTAAAAATTTTAGAACACGGGCTATCATAATTAGGTGAGTATATTTGGTTTTATTATTTGTATATTTGGGGAGAATATTACATATTAAACAGTTGTATACACACACATGGCAACTCAAACATTAAAAAAATGAACTATGTACATAAAACTTCAGGGTTGCCTTTTCCATATTTAGTATAAAGATTACTATAAAATTATTGGTTCTATCTAGCCTGTGATTTCTAAATAATGGAGTACTGTTTCAGAAGTCACAAAAATGCAAATAGATTATTATTTTGACCAATTTTCAAAGCTTTTTCATTTTGAATTTGTTAATCCAAAATTATACCTAACTCTGGCTATCCAACTTGAAAATCAACTCCATTCACAGGATCATGACACATGTTATACACAATTATAAGTGCTATTTTAATGAATTTTAAAAATAAGGATTATCTTTTATTATATTATTGTCCATTAGGATATTATGGCCAAAATAGTATCTGGTCATAATCTGTAATGTCCTGCTATTGGTTTTTATTGCTAATTTGAGTTATTCTTTTTTCTTTTTTGGTTCTGGGGATAACTGTAGGTTATTTTCTAAATTTGTCTTAATGACCAATTTGCTATTTTAAAGGAAACGTCCCTATAGGCTATTATACTAGATTCTAGAATTGGGTTTAGGCTACTATTGCTATAGTGGTAATACTAGATTTCTAGACAATTTCTATTTTAGAACTATGGTCAGCAATTACATAGAGTTGGCCCAAATAAAAAGTCCTGATGTATTTGACATTTGGTATTATCTAAATATCAAATAAAAATGTTTGCATAATAAAAGCATAGCTGTAATGAAAGTGAAAATTCCACTTGTAGGGTGCCAAGCATATTCCACTAGCTCTAGTTAAATAACTTGTTCAAAGACTTTACTTCTATGGGCATTTGTACATTTGAAAATGAAAAATATAAACTTTAGTTGTATATAAATAGTCATGCCCTGAATGCTGAACGTGGACACTTACAGTCCACAAGGAACCCTCAGGTGCATTCATGTATCAGCACATCATGTATCCCCAAAGCACATGCACGTGTGTCTGTGTGTGTGTGTGTGTGTGTGTGTGTGTGTGTGTATTTTACCTATAACAGTTGTTTAATATCACTGTAAAACATTTTCCTTTCAGTAAAACTTTCAGAAACAAGTCTATTATCTTGTACACATTTCCTTGATCACATTACCTAGGAAGAATCCTGGGTGAAGTCTCTGGGCTTCTTTGCCTCACAGGGCACTGCTAATTTGGGTTTCAAGTCTGGTGACTCTTCACTGAGATACAATGAAATTTTCTGAATTTAATTTCTTCAGCATTTGCATCTACACTGAAATGAACTAAACTGCATCATTTCATTTTATATTAGGAGGAATGTAATCTGCATTAATTATGTAATCAATCATAAATACATTTATAATAGAAATAATTCCTTTAAGTACAGACTATATTCCAGATAATAAGCATTTTTATATCATACAAGGCTAAAAATATATATGTGAAAGTCATCTGTTATACCAAGATGGCAGAAATATTTTGTGGACAAACTCTTGTGCTGCTACAGTTATTCCACAGCTGTTTAGATAGGCTTCATGCAGCAGCATGAAGGTACACTGGATAATACTGTGCATTTCCTGAGAGTGCAGAACTGAAATTTCGCATTAAACCTTACAGTGTGTTAAAACATTAAGTCACAGGACATGAACTTGATACTGTGCTTTGATTCATGTTGCTTAAAAGAAAAAGAATCTGTGTACTGGCTATGCAATTCTGGAATTACCACTTTTAAAAAACCCTATAGATTTTAACAATACAGCAACTTGGGTGTATTATTTCATTGTGAAAATGATTTAAAACACAGTGTGAATACTGCTTATTGCCATATATTTTCTCTTCCCAGCTGGCATTCCATGTGACAGCTTGGATGAGGGGAGAAACATTCAGCAGCCAGGTGTTGGAGGCCACCAGACAAAGATGATCACCAATAGTTAAGCACCAAACCCTCCTAAGTGTGAATATTGTATATATGAAAAGCTAGCAGTAATATAGATTACGGCTGATTTAGTTTAGTGATGGCTGCATATCTGAATATGTTTTAGGAAGAATTTATACCATTCAAGAATCCTGAAGAAGGTATTAACAGATGAATGTGAAAATTGTTGTATTATGTCAATATAATTAAAGGGGGACATTTTTTCTAATCATTAAACAAAACAAGTGTGTTTCCTAAAAGAAATGTAAAAAAATATAAAAATCATTTAACATATATAGTACATATATAATGTGAATATTATATAAGTATTGTGTGTATACATGACAGCTGACAATTATTTTCAAATTCTGTAAATTGTTCAATAGATTCAATCTTTGACACAACAAATAGAATAAGTACCTTATCGATCATGTATTTCAAAAAGCACACTGATCATTCACAAAAAAAACCATAAATTTACAAAAACTACCAGCTGCAAACTTGAAATTGTCAAACATCAAACAGAAATTTGCAGAGCCATAATTTTACTGACCATATCCTTTAAAAAAAAAACTAAAGAAGTAGATCCAAATGAGTTTTACATGTACAATAAATAAACTTTCTTCAAGCATCACTTTGTGTAAGGTTTTATAGGATAAGGCACTCTCTCAGTTTGCATGACTTTGCTTCCAGCCCAAGCTTACTGTGTACGTGTTAAATTAATTAGTTAGTGTCAGCATGTCAATGCAACAAATGAAAAGAATAACCTCACGGGAGAGCACAAGGTATTGCTCTTCCTTTTTTCACTAAAGACAGAAATGAAAAGACTATTCTATTTGTATTAATTAGAACGGACAGCCACACATCTCTGAAATAATGAAAAATATGTGGCATTGAACAGACTTTTGATGTCAGTCTTTAAATGGTAGAAGACTAACTGGCACTGACATTGAAATTTTGTTTCTGTAAGAAATTTGAAGAAGGAAGGTCAATAATTACTATTTTCTTCTAATTAGAGTAAGTGACCCTTCACTAGTTGAATACTGAACTAAACAACAACTTTACAAAACTATTTCAAGTATTCATTATCACAGTGAAAATGTGAGACCAATGTTAGTGTGAATGACTGGAAAATTCCTCTGATGAAAAAGGCAAGGGTACTAAATCAAAACATATACAAAATGCTTCAACGCATTTCTTTATGATATGAATAGAAAGATTATCCATAGAAAGTTAGAAAAATTAAGATAAATTATATATTAGTACACCTTTCCAACCACATTTTATATAAAAATTCAGAATAGTGTACTGTTATTTCGATCTACACTAAAAATGCCTGGACTTGGCAGGTATCTTCTATCTGTACATGTACTTTCTCAGTAGAAGGTTTATTTGTTGAGTCACTTTTTAAAAGTTTTATTTTAATTGTTAACCTTAATCAATCATCAGTAAACCCAGCTGATTGGGACCCACTGTGGTTCCATTCTTAGTTTCTCTGTGGCAGTTTGTAGTTTCTCAAAGGCTTTGTCAAGATTGTCGTTTACAATGATCAAATCAAAATAGTGGTTGTAAGCTCTCTGAATCCGTGCACTTTCATCCACTGTTTTCTTCAAGTCAGAGTCCTGTTGAAGAGTTTTAAAAGGAAATGTTTGTATTGTAATGCATATTTATGTGCTCAAACTCCAACATAAAAGTGAATAAGAAATAAGCAGGTTGGACGTTTATTGTAATTCTGATATTAATCCTCAAAATCTAATTATACAGTTTTTAAAAAGACATTACCATCTGTTCATATATTACTCTTTCCAAGTACATTGATATTTATATTTTTGAATATTCTGGACCTTCTGTTTCATTGATATTCGGACAAAATTTTTAACTGAAAGGCTGTTGACAACAATCATTAACAATAATCACAAGTTAATCTAAGGTAATAAAAGATGTATTGCAGGTTATTGGTTTCCAGTTTATTATATCATCCATTTCAGAAGATTTTTATCTTCTGGACTATATAAATCACGGAGTCCAACTTGTAGTGGCTATTAAAAAAAGTCAATTTGCTATCAATCTCTAAGAAAGAATCTTAAGTGTGTTTTGAAGACTAACCACATGCTGCCCATTCACCACCAAAACACACTTTTAGTTTTTTTTTTTTTTTTGGTGCGTGCGTGTGTGTGTGTGTGTGTGTGTGTGTGTGTATGTGTGTGTTAGTATTATTTATATTTCATTAAGTAGCTTTAGTCATTTTGGAATGCTATAGGGAGTACCTCAGTAAGTAATGGTTATGCATGAGCAGGCAGAGCTTTTCATAAAACTCCAAGGGTTTTGGAATTTCACTGTACATCTACATATTCTACAAATATTTACCAAGTTCCTATTAAAGTGTCTACTGTTTTGGAACTGGCTGGCCTCGCAGGCACAAGGCCCTGGGTTCAATTCCTAGCGCTGCTTAAAAAAAAAAATGAAAAAAAAAAAAAAAAAAAAAAGATTTGACAGTATACACTTGGTGGTATGTCTCTAAAGATAAAAAGAAGTGAACATATGTATCTGAGCGGGGGGCCTGTTCACAGAAATCACACCAGTAGTGGTACTGTTGATAGGGTTTTTCGTCAGACCGTTGTGTTTGTACTGTTGATAAAGTAAATGAGGAATTACATTGATAGTCTGACATTCCCAATGTTTCTGAAAACTAGGATATTCAGCATAAGAGAAAGGAATTAGTCCTAAGATAAGAGGAGTTTGGGAAAAATCAGTATGAATTCATGATGCAGTGTCCTTTAAATGTACAAACAGAAAAGTATATATCCTAGCTTTTTTAATGTAAAAAAGGTCTAGCAAAAGACAACGAGTAACCCTGAGACAATATGCACTGCATCCCTTGTACTACAGTTTTAAAAATACCATTTACTCTAAAAGGAACCAGAACATCTTAGAAAAATGTCTGATTTCTGGCATAGAATAGGAAATGGAAATGATGAGCCTAGAACATTTGTCATACCAGACAGCAAGGAAGGTATCCAAGACCATCAGGCTCATGAAAACCAGGATTCCAGCATCAACTACAATAGTCTCACACTGGTCAAAGATGGGACAATCTGAGCGCCTATAGGAATAATAACTGCCACAGGGAACAAACCCATTATTCTGAAAGCTGACCCATAAAGGGACAGTCAGGCATATATCCTGCCTTTCCTCTATAAACTGTACCAGAGTAAACAACTAGTAATCAACTTTTAATGAGGAAGCTTCTTTTCTTTTTTTTTTTTTAAACTAGAACATTATTAAAGTAATACCTTGTAGTTGGGTTTATTTTGACAAAATCATACATGCACAGAATTTGATTTCAATCCCCTCCCCCTGCCTCGCCCTTCCCCTCCTCCTCCTGTTCTCTTTCCTCTACTCTACTGATCTTCCTTTTATTTATTTTTGATTGGTACTTTCTACATATACATAAAGGCAACATTCCCTATGGCACATTAATATATGTGTATAATGATTTTGTTAAATTCATTCCATATTTCTCCCCCTTTCCTGTTCCTCCCTCTTAATTACCTTGTTTTTACTTCACTGATCTTCCCTATATCGTTATGATATCTGATCCCTATCAGCTGGCTGTAAGTATCTAGGTTTGTTTATGTGACTTCTATTCTATTCCACTGGTCTTCATGTCTATTTTGAAGACAATACCATGTTGTTTTTTTACTATAACTCTGTAGTATAATTTGAGTTCAGGTATTGTGATGCCTGCTCCATTCATCTTCTTGCTCAGGATTGCGTTGGCTATTCAGGGTCTCTTATTCTTCCAAATGAGTTTAAGAACTAGTTTTATGAAGAATGTCATTGGTATTTTGGTAGGGAAAACACTCAATCTGTATATTGCTTTTGATAGTATGGTCATTTTGACAATATTAATTCTGTCCATTCAAGAACATGGAAGGTCTTTCTATCTTCTAAGATCTTCTTTAATTTTTTTTCAGTGTTCTGTAGTTTTCATTGTAGAGATCTTTCACCTCCTTGGTAAGATTAATTCCCAAGTATTTTTCTTTCTTTTGAGGTTATTGTGAATGGCATAGTTATCCCGATTTCTTTCTTAGCAGATTCACTATTGATAGGAAAGTGATCTGATCTTGTATCCTGCTACTTTAATGAATTCATTTTTCAGTTCTAGAAGTCTTCAGTGGAGTTTTTTTGGATCTTCCAAAAATAGGATCATGTCATCAGAAAAAAGAGATAGTTTGATGGCTTCTTTTCCTTAATTTCCTTCTCTTGCCTGAATGCTCTGGCTAGAGTTTCAAGAACTATATTGAATAGAAGTGGTAAGAGTAGACATCTTGTCTTGTTCCTAATTTTAGAGGAAATGCTTTCAATTTTTTTTCCGTTCAGTATGATGTTGGCTTTGGATTTGTCATATCTAGCCTTTATAATGTTGAGGTTAAGTTCCTTATCTCCCTAGTTTCTCCAGTGTTTTTAACATGAATGGATACTGGGTTTTCTTAAAGGTTTTTTCGGCATTCATTGGGATAATCGTGATTCTTGTTCTCAATTCTATTTAAGTGGTGAATTACATAAACTGATTTGTGTATATTGAACCAAACTTGTATCCCTAGAATGAAACCTACTTGATCACGGAATATTATCTTCTTGATGTGTTTTTGAATGTGGTTTTCTAGTATTTTAAGAAGAATTTTTGCATCTATGTCCATCAGAGATACTGTTCTGATGCTTTCTTTCCTTGATATATCTTTGTCTGGTATTGATATCAGGGTTATATTGGCTTTCTGGAATGTATTTGGGAGTGTTCCCTGTTTCAATTTCATGGGATAATTTGAGGAAAAACAGGTGTTAATTATCAGCAAAAAAAAAAAAAAAAAAAAAAATACAACTGGTCCTGAACTTTTCTTGGTTGAAAGGCTTTTTTTTTAATTTTAAATATTTTTTTAATTGTAGATGGACACAGTATCTTTATTTATCCATTAATTTTTGTTTAATGTGGTGCTGAGGATCAAACCCAGTGCCTCACATGGACGAGGCAAGTGCTCTACCACTGAACTACAGCCCTAGTCCAGGGAAGGCTTTTAATTGCTGCTTTAATTTCAGTACTTGACATTGGTCTATTTAGGTTTTCTGTAGCTTTCTGGTTCAATTTGGGCAGGTCATATGTATCTAGAAATGTGTCAATGTCTTCTGAAGTTTATTGGAGTATAAATTTTCAAAAGGTTCCTCTGGATTTTAGGAGTATCTGTGGTGATAGCTCCTTTTTCACTTTGTTAATTTGGATCTTCTCTTTGTTTTGGTTAGTTTAGCTAAGTTTTTATCAATCTTGTTTATCTTATCAAAGAACCAATTCTTTGTTTGCATTAATCTTTTGTATTATTTTTTAAATTCTCCATTTCATTAATATGACTCTGATCTTGAGTATTTCTTATCTTCTACTGATTTTGGAATTAGTTTGTTTTTCCTATTCTAAGGCCTTCAGGTGGAGCATAAGTGTATTTATTTGGGGGGTCTCTATTTTTTTAAAATAGGCACTCAGTGCTATAAATTTTTGAGGAAAAGTTCTTTTTAAGAAGAACTCCAGTTTATATATGCAGAAGGAATGACAAGATTAGAATATTACCACTTTGTCATTCCTAAAAACAAAATAATAACCAATTCAGGCAAAGATCAAAGCCTGCTAAAATTATTAGGTAAAAAGTTTCTCAGGACATCTGAACCCACTGCTTACTTAATCTTATCACATAAAGGGAGACAGCCTAACACATGCAACATGATATAATATGAAATAGCACTAATAAATTTTTCTTGAAAAAAACAAAAATCAAAACAAAAGAAAAACCCCAATGCAACCCACCTGAATCTATATCTATATCTGATTGGGTCTCTAGATCTACTGATCAGTTCACAGGAAAGATAAAGGGACAGAGGAAAGTGTTACAAAGGTGAAAGAATGGATAAAACTCAGACTATGGAATATCTATAGGGTAAATGTCCCATTAAAAAAAAAAAAAAAAACTAAATTACAATATTAAGAGAGGAGAGGGGCAGGCAGTGAGAATTTTCGGATTAAAAGGGACCCCCAAAGGATGTCTGCTTAGAGCCAAGGTGGAATAATGGGAACCAGACTAACCCTGCCACCTGACAACAAAAACACAAAAAATTTTGTGAAACAACAGTTTATAAGACACTGTACATTAGGCAGTGAAAGACAGAGGTTCCAGAAAAAGGAAACAAAAGAAGCAAGCCCTGTGAATATCCCCATTTACAGCCTTGAAAGAGTTTCCCGGGGAGGGGGAGCCCAGAAGGAGCCCAAGGACTGAGTTGAGGATAGAGCTGGGAGTTCAGGGAGCCCAAGGTGACAAGTTTGCAGGACAGAAAACCAGAGCAGCATGGGGAGAACTCTGGAAATGTGCAGTTGGTACACTGAAGAATTCAGCTGAGCACCAACAGTGCATGTGTCAACTACTTGAGGCCAGGGGGGGAACAAAAACCACCAGAAAGGAGCACAGATATTTATACTGAGCCAGGAATAGTACTGTTCCTACCAGAACAGAAAGGCTCATGATTCACAGCCATTTGGAAGAGCACCAAATGGTTGGATTTTGCCTCAATAGCAGGGAATAATAATGGACCTAAGAATGAGAACTGTCTATGTCTTACCTCACAAATTATAAACACAAGACCTAAAAGGAATAAACTATTTCCAAATAACTGAATCTCAGAACAAATCTCATAATGTCTGGCATAAAAGCAAAAAACAAAATTAAAACAAAACAAAACAAAACAAGATCCATGAAGGAGAAAAATCAGAACTGCCCCAGGATTAACGCAAAGAACAGAATTAGAAGATAATGACATTAACTTGTTATAACTATATTTCATATATTTAGAAAGTTAAGGAGAGACATGGAACAACTTGAAAAAGAAGAACTAAGAAGACTAATGCTATCTGATTTCAAGATCTATTATCTGCTAGAAGCCAGGAGGTGGGGAGTACAGTGGGGAGTGGTTTGGATGTAGTTACACAAGAGCATAGGAAAAAGTATGGAGATGATGGATAGGTTTATTATTTTGGTTGGGGTGGTTTCGTGGGTACATACATATGCCCAGACTTATCAAACTGGATACTTTTAGATATGCACAGATAATTGTATGTCAATTATACCTGCATTAAGCTGAAAAAAATTTTAAATTAAGAGAGATTTAGGAGACATTAAGTAAATGCAATGAGTCAGTCTTGTTTAGATTCTGATTTGAATAAATCAACTACAAAAATTGTGAGGTCTTGGAGAAATTCAAATATAGATTACATTGATTGTATTAAGATATTACTTATTAATTTTCTGCTTATTAATAGTTTTACTATCATGTTTTTTAAAGTTCTTATCTTTTAAAGATAAACATTAGAGTATCTATAGATGATATAATATCAAATATTTGTTTCAAAATAATGCAAGGTGAGGGAGGAAGTGAGGAGAGATCTAACTCAACAAGAATGGCCATGTATTACTGAGGGGAGGTGTTGGGCACATGGTGGTTTATTTCCTTCCTTCTTTTGTGTGTATCTTAACTTTCCATGATATGAAAAGGAGGAGGAGGAGAAAAGAGGAATAGCACTGAACAGCAGAACCCCTAATTCTACCAATAATACTGGTTCTTTTCATTTTACAAAGGGTAACTATATTTTTGTTTCAAAACAAAGTATTCTCAAGAAATAGCAATACTGTTCCAAATCCTAACAGTGTCTACAGAATGATTTTTTTTATTCTACAACAATTTACAAAGTATATTTATTTGTTTAGTATGACTAGGTAGGATTAAACATATTGAGAAGAAAAGGAAAAGTAAACAATTTAGGGAAAAATATCAGCCTGAAAAGAAGTGCTCACCGTCAAAAGCTTGGTAGTGATTCCTGCATCCACAACAGCCTTGTGCATGGCACGTAGAGTCTCTAGCTCTGGAGCCGCAATAAATACCACATAGGGCATGAATTCGGATGTCCTCAACACTTTCAGCGCCTGTGTAGAATAATTACAAACCAATTCATAAAATATTAGAACCTGAATATGCTACCCTTTAGTATAAATCAAAGTCTATCTGCATTCTTTCTAAGAATTACAGAATTTATTCTCTGTCCTCCTTCTGTCCTGCTGATTTCATACAGAACTTTCCTAAAATAGTGATTCATTTATTTTGTTGTAAACTCAGTCTCATTCCTCTTTGTTCCATCAAATAAAGGAAAGTATAAGATTTAATAACCCAGAAATCAAGAGTGATGTAAACTCTTTCTGTGTAATTGTATAATTGTTAATATTGAAAAGGTAGAAATAACCTCAGTGTTGATTATTTAAGAGTGACTAAATAAATGCATAAACATCCATACCGTGATGTACTATGCAGCAACCACAAAGAAGAAAACTAATCCCACAGAACCTGACATGAAAAGATCTTCCAAAAACACTGCTTTATGGGGCTGGAGAAGTAGAGTACTTGCCTAGCACGTGTGAGGCACTGGGTTCAATTCTCAGTACCACATAAAAATGAATGAATAAAATAAAGGTATTGTGTCCTACAACTAAAAAAAAAAAAATTAAAAACCAAAACAATATAAACCCACCACTTATAAAAAAGCTGAATAATCTATATAAAATTCTTCTATTTATGAAAAAGGCAAATACAACAAAAAATAGAAAATCCATTATATTACAGATGTTTGTAGTTAAGTCTTATTAAAATGACTAGAAATATACATATTGAACTATTGATATTTATCTCTGAGTAGTGAAGTGAGGTTGGACTGTGTGTGGAGGGGTGGAAGGGGTGAGAGACATGGAACAAGAATGAAGTGAAGGTCCTCTGTGTGTATATGCATGTGCACTCGTGAGAGAGTGAGAGAGAGAGAGAGAGAGAGAGAGAGAGAGAAACAGATATGAGGAAAGAGAAGGGAGGGGGAATAATTTCAGTTTTTCATTCTTTATGTTGCAGACATGTTGTTGAGTTTAAAATTTAATATTTCCTAACACATGCATTTATGTATTACTTAAGAAAATAAACAAATACCTAACTTCTGCAGATTTAATCACATGATTTCTATCCCTATCTGAGCTGGCTAACTCATCAGAGATTTACTTATTTAACTAGGGATAGATGAAGCATAATAAGATTCTCTACTAACAAAAAGTAACAAAGGGAAGGGGCAACCCACCTTCCAACTCTGACAAAACAATACCACCCCTCTAGACATAGACAACAAAAACTCCCCAGGAAATAAAATATTAAAAACAACTTTGGAAACCATGCTGCTCACTTGTGGGTTTACGTCCAAAATGCAAGTTCGTCCGGTCTGGACAACTTCAAGAATAGAGTCGATCTTGGTTCCATAGAGGTTTCCTTCATATTCTCCATGCTCCAAATACTTTCCAGCTTTAATATCTGCTTCCATCTCTGATCGTGACACAAATTTATATGCTTGGCCATCTTTCTCATCTTCCCTTGGCTTCCGTGAAGTAACTAAATAAAATAACGTCAAGTATTTGTACAAGAAACTGTAGGGTATAAAAAATGGACTAAAAGACACCAGGTAGTTTCACATTTTCCCATGTAGTGCATGTGCTGGCAAACCACAGCCTATAACCAAAATCTGATCTGCTCACTATTTTTGTAAATAAAGATTTATTGGGCCACAGCCAGGTCCATGCATTATCCATGGTTTCTTTCCCATTAAAACATGGAACAGCTGAGAGAGACTGATGGCCTGCAAGGTCTAAGGTTTTACCATCTTGACCAGAAAACTTTTGCTGACCTCTGAATAAAGAGGAATGTTTTAAGATGTAGTACCAACATAAAATTTGTATCAAAACTGTCCTTTTAAAAGTCAATTTAAAATTTCAAAATATATTTGCCTAGAGGCAGAGCCCTAACTCAAGTTTTTAATTACTGCTGAGTCTTAAGTGGGAGGCTTGCTGCAAGTGAATATCTTTTCCAGATGAAAGCTCTCCCCTTTTTCCCTTAAAGAATCTGTTATAATCATCCTTTCCACTTGAACATTTCCTAACTGAGTGCCCAAAAGACAAGCAAAGTGTACCTAGTCTTAGTTGATAATATCAATTTTCTGAAGTACAGTTCTACCCACAAATTACCTATTCTTTATCTCACCTCAAGCCTAACCACTTCTTTTTGCTCCATGCTTACTGATAATCCCAAATGTTGAATGTTCTATTTCAACATCAGAGGTGAAAAAGCCACCTTGTTATTATTGTGGTCTATGAACCTCCTCTACTTTGCCCTACCCCAGTGATTTCTGAAAGAGAGTGAATATCCCAAGTCAAAATCAGAAGTATAGGATCCTTATATGATATTTTAGAACTCTAAATATTTTCAGAGACATACAACTCCTCTGTAACTTGGTCTGTGCTAGGAATGGACTATTGCTATCATCTTTCAAACTACTGCAAAGGATGTACTCTGACAACTTCGTTAAACACTAGCTTTGAGGAAGAGAAGTAATTTCTAAGTGTGTTATTTCAAGCTTAACCTTAATCTGAGCTTGGATGGATCAGATATAAAAATAATACTTCTATTAAGTGCTTATAAACGTAGTATAACTGAACAAATCATTAAATACACAAAGATAATCCAAATAAAAAGTTGACGAAGCACAAAACACCAAGAAAACTTTCATAAGAAAAAAAATAAACTTCAAACTCAAGCTCAAAAATAAGGGTTTAATTCATAAAGAGATCATTGTGCACAATAGGATTCCCTTTTGTCTCCTGTTGTTTTCTGTCTCAACCTCTAGGATGGTCAACCCAGACCACCGTTGACAGCACTTATTTTAAACTTATAATTAACTTTAGAATCTTCAAGATGTGATGATGGCTTTTCATATTCAAAATCATGGAATCTCTTTCTGAAATTATTCACCAAAGGTGGTATAACAAAACTTCTAAGTAACTTTGAATTCACCAAATAAATACATACTATGACTTAGTTCAGTAACTGTTAACATAATTTTAGAAAAGTACTTTTTTGTTTTGTTTTGTTTTTGGTGATTGATTGAATGTGTGTATGAAGCCCTACAGTGAAACTATATACAGGAATATGCTGCTGGAAATAAACATGTATATGGCACATATATACTGATGGTCCCTTCCAACATGTTGAGAGAATCTTAATTCTTGGAGATATGTTCTTTAGTTTACAAGTGATTTTTTAACTATAACCCCATTCTCTACTGATCATGCCAACAACAAAAAAATCCAAATAAATTCTATAGTGCCGCATATTTAAATACCCCTTTCCATTCCTAGAACAGAGAAACTAGAATTGTATACAACTGATTACTTAGGCTTATATGATGAGCAACTAAATAATGTGATTCCTTAGAAGTGAATTCCTGTGACAGGTAAAATTCTAAATTTTGGCAGGAAACAATAAAGAAACAATTTGTTGACAAAGCTCAACGTGTCAATATTAAAAACAGGATTCATAAGGTAGTTTATTCCCCAGGAATAACAATGTTTTCCTATTTTATTTTAGGGTCATTTTATAATGCACTAAAAAATTAAATTACCTTAATAAAATACCATCCATATCACCTGAGAATGTGTAGCACAATATTATATATCAAAAATCAGGCAAGAGTCAGCCATCCCACTACTGAAGCACAATTGAAATTAGTATGTCAGAGAGATATAGGCACTCCCATGTTCATTACAGCCTTATTTACAATAGCCAAGATTTAGAAATAACTTACATGTGCACCAATGGACAACTGGGTAAAAAACATGGTATATAAATACAATGGAATTTTATTCAGCCTTAAAAAAAAAAAAAAACAGGAAATTCTGTCCCTTATGACAACATGGATGAACCCAGAAGATATTATGTTAAGTGAAATAAACCAGGCATGGAGAGACAAATACTGTATAAGCTGATAGATATGGAAGCTAAAACTGTCTAACTCACAAAAGTAGAGAAGAGAGTAGTAGTTACCAGGTATACAGGTATAGTTAGGAGAAACAAGTTCTAGTGTTTCACTGCACAACAAAATGACCACACTTAATAATAATGTACTGTTTATTTCAGAGTAGCTACAAAAGAGAATTTTAAATACTATGACCAGGACTGGGGATGTAGCTAAGTGGTAGAGTGCTTGCCTAGCATGTTTGATCCCCAGCAATGAAAACAACAAAAAACCAAAACAACAACAAAAAACCTCTGACCATAAAGAGATTATAAATATTTGATGGATATGTTAATTACCCTGATGTGGAGAACTAACAACCATTTGTGATTTTATACTCTGGACCAGTTCTCTGTCTCTCTCAAATATAATAGTACCTATATACTCTATACTGGTGTTAGGTCAGTTAAAGCCCTGATTTTGGTGATTGTACTAAGATTATGAAAGACAAATTTTTGTTATTCAAAAACATTGTATTCCCTAAAGTATTCAGAGGCAAAGGGACATGATTTTTAAACTTATTCTCAAATGATTCATGCAATACATACCCACATCCACACATTTACACACACACACACACACACACACACACACACACACACACCAAGAAAGCTTGGAAAGCCAGGTCAGCACTTTCTCCAATATATAATTCAGAATTTCTGTTGTGTTTTATTTGTTATTTTTTTTTTCACATCATAAGCAAAATGTTTGTTGATCTAACTGAAATAAATTTTACTTTAATAAATTAATTACCCTGATGTGATCATTCCACAATGTATGCATATATCAAAACATCACACTGTCACAGTTTTCAGTAATTTTCTTTCTTTTTTAAAGCAAGCAAGCAGCAGGTTTACTGCAAAAGTGAGAGTAACAGACTTCTCCAAAGAGAAAGGGCCCAAAGCCAGGAGTCCCCTCAGTGATTCTATTCTGTGTTGATTCTGAAGTCTTAAAAAAGCAAGGTGAATGATTTAAAGAAGAGTAAAACAAACCTACATTATGTAAAAAAGTGAATTGATATATGTATGGATATACATAAACTTTTCTTTTTTATTGTTTGTTCTATTTAGTTATACATGACAGCAGAATGCATTTTGATTCACTGTACACAAATGGAGTACAATTTTTCATTTCTCTGGCTATATATGATGTAGAGTCACACCATTTGTAATGATGTTTATCTCATTCCACCATTTTTCCTTCTCCCTGTCACTCCCCTCCACTCATTCCCCTCTACACAATCCACTTTCCTCCATTCTTCCCTTGCCATCCCCCCCTGTTATGTATCATCATCTACTTATCAGAGAAAACGTTCAGTCTTTTATTGGAGGGATTGGTTTATTTCACTTAGCATGATATTCTCCAATTCCATCCATTTACCTGTAAACATAAACTCTTCTATATAAAAATTCAGATTTGAATCTTAACTCAAAGGCTTACCCAAAGGTGAAATAGTATATCTTTCTGGAAATTAATTTGGCACTAGGAAATCAAGAAACCAAAACACTGATATATATTCTTTGATCTATGAATTTGAGATTTTCATGTCTATACTTTATCATTACCTTATTTTTAAGAAAAATGCCTCCACTCCTACCAAATTCATAGGAAACAGAAGTAATGGTTTTTAAAATGTAGCAATTAGGTGCTAGAATATTAAGATACTATTAAGATTAAAAATTTACTTGGATTCCTTATGGTGGTAAAATATACAAAAATAGTCAAAGTTTTAACCATTTTAGGTGCACAATTCAGTGACTAATATTAGCACTTCTGTTTTTGTGTAACCACCAGCACTATTCATCTCCAGAACTAATAAACTCTTTTGTGATAACCTCCTCCAGCAGCCAATAACCACTATTCCACTTTTTGTCTCTATTTGACTTATTCTAGGTACCTCATTTATAACTGGAATCATGCAACATCTGTCCTTTTATATCTGGCTTAATTCACTCAGCACATTTTCAAGGTTAATTCACATATTACTGAATATCAGAATTTCAATCCTTTATTATTCAAGCTGAAGAATGTTCTATTGCATATTTATATCATATTTTGTTTATTCACTTATCTATAAAAGGATATTTGGATTGTTTAAAACTATTGTAAATACTACTGCTATAAGCACTAGTGTACAAATAAATATTTCAATTCCAGATTTCAATTCTTTGAGAACATACCTAGAAGTTGAATAGCTGAATCATACAGTAATTCTACGTTTACCTTTTAAAGGAATTCCTATATTGTTTTCCACATGGTTATATAACTTTACACTTCTACCAGTTATGCACAAGGTTTCCAGTATTTCTCCACCTTCATCAATGCTGGCTATTAATATTATTAAATATAACAGCCATTCTAATGGGTATGAAGTATTGTGGTTTTGATTTGCATTTCCCTAATGATTAATGACATTGAGCATCTTTTCATGTATTCACTGTTCATTTTATATCTTTTGCAGAAAGGTCTACTGAATTCCTCTGCCCATTTCTGAATCAGGTTATATTGTTGAGTTGTAGATATATTCTTGGCACAGATGTTTTAGTGACTCATGAGAAAAGTTCACATGACATTCATCTATTCATGTATCAAATATTTATTGGATATATAGTATGCACCAGATCATGTTCTTTGTGCTGGGTCAAGAGAAGTCCAAAAGACAAGTTTTGTTCTCATGGGACATATTTTTTAACATGGAGAAAGTAATAAAACAACAAGAACGTAAGTATTATTACACAACCACCAGGTATGAGAGACACTACTTTAAGCTTCATTGTTAGTGAAGGCCTTTGGGAAAGCATAGCATGAATTCAAAAGTCTGGGAGACAAAGGAACTGACAAGAACAAAAGGGCATGAATGATAAGTTTGAGGTGTTGGAAGTAGCCATTCCAGTTAGAGGGGAATGTGTTGTTTCTTCTCTTTCCCCCATAGTAAAATTAACCTCCCAGGAGAATTTTGAAAGACTTTGATGACATGTTGTAGCACCCTACCTTTTGCAACACAGGTACTGAGCTATAGATCAACAATGAGCTGCAAGAAAGGGAGAACTGCATTGGATTCAAGACTGAAGTTTTACATTGGAGCAGACTTTTTTTTTAAAATATCTACAAGTGAATTTTGTTTAACAAAATGACACAATTATAAATTAAAGCGACTAGAAAGTTACAAGGGGTTGAAGGAAAAGAAGGGGGAAAGAAGTTCTGATACAGCATCAGTGGTTGGATAACAATTGAGCTCTTTTCCATTTGTACAACACTGTAGAGGAGTTCTACCACTTAGCAAAACTCTTAGTTACTACCTGGCAGAAGCAACTCAGTCAAGGGATATTGGGAAATGATGTTTATCTCTGTGTTCATACAAGCTGAGAAGGAATTTTGGTGGAATAATAGCTGTTTCCTCAAATTTAGGGAAAGATTGTAGATTAGTGAATTACTGACAGATGTTGAAATCATTGGGTGAAAGTTTTCTGAGGACCTTGTCAAGCATAGTTACATAATTTCAAACTATCTTTGAATACCTTTCATATTAATTACAAATGAAAGTTACCATTTACAGTAGAGAAATCTATCAGCTATCACAATTAAATCAACAAAATTGACATTATCATTAATGGGGCAAATTGACAAGATGTAGCTCCTGATGCAATGTTTGGAGTCGACTAAAACATACATAATACATCGCCTGAACCTGATCATGAGAAAACAATCAAGTAAGTCCATACACTGCAGCATGGCAGTGTGTTCATTGCCTTGAAGGGTTATTATGGTTGAACTAAACCATTCCAAGGAAAGGTTCTGTTGAAGGCTTTGAGCCATCAAACAACAAGTGTCTTAGAAGCAGTGATGGGAAAATGATTGGCACTGTGGTGAGCTCCAAAGGCTCAAGTGAACAGGCATCAGACGGCCTACTGAAACTCGGATCAGTTGAAGAGGGACAAAAAGAGCAAGAGTAGGTAGCAGAGTGAAGGGCATCAAACTTCCTGCTATCACCAACTAACTTTCCTTTGGTTTTTACTTTTGGCTAAAAAGGTAGGTTTCTAGCTCTCCACAGTAACTCCTTTCATGTAAGGTTAGGGCAATTTCAGAGAGAAGAAAGGTTGCAGCAGCGTAGCTGTGGTAAAGAGACAAGTTTATTTATATCTAGTTAATTGATCTGTTGTTCCTGGGTCATGGTTTAAAAGTCTCTGTAGTCATCTTTGTGAAGAGAACATGCATCATTAAACCCATCTATTTATGGAGAGAGACAGATGAGAGAGGGAGGGAGGGGTGGAAAAAAAAGAGAAAATAAAACCACAGTACATCAAAAAAATCACAATATACAAATAAAGCAGTGCTTAGTGGGAAATTTACAACTATAAATGCCTGGTTAAAAAAGATCTCAAATCAATAACCTAACTTTCCATCTAAAGAAACTGAAAAAAGAGCAGACTAAACTGAGTGAGCGAGTAGGAGGAAAGAGTAAAAGATTGTAGTAGAAATTAAGGAAACCAAGTATAGAAAAACAATACAGAAATCAACAAAAACAAAAGCTGGTTTGTGGAAAGAACAAAATTGACAGACTTTTAGGTAGACTGACCAAGGAAAAAAAAAGGAAGACTCAATTACTAAAATCAGGAATTAAAAATTTGGGCTGATACTACAGATCCTGCAGAAACCCTAAAACTGATTAAAAATAAACAGTTTGTACCACTCCGGGAATATAGTAAAAAACACTGAAGTATATACTTAAAATGGATGAATTGTATGGCATGTGAATTATATTTGAATAGAAGTGTTACAAAGAAAAACTGAGAAATTAGGAAAGCAATAAATAAATAAAACCAAAAAAGATAGATATATAGGGTAAAAGTGTGAAGAAAGATTAACACACAGTTCTGTATAGTTACTATATTTGGTTGATTTTGCAATTGAAAGTATATAGATGGAAATTCTGAGAATGTATGTATTTTGTTACTCCTCCTTTTAAATCAGCTGTTACATGACAATCTTAAAAAGATGAAAAAAATTCAAACAGAATAAACTTTGAAACTAAAATGAAACCAATACAAGCAAAAAAGTAAATCTCAGGATACCATAAATCGAACCACATTCAACTAATTTCAGGTAACTGATTTCACAGGGCATAAACCATGGAGCTGGAAAAGGAGTTATGAATAAGAATGAGACTGGTTTGTTTCACACAAGAACTTGAAAAGACTTGGAGCTCTAAGGCAAGAAACTAAAAATTGAGGGGGTTTATTTGTGCATATGTAGTAAGCTGATCTACATCTAATCCCCTACTTTATCTTAAAGACAGATAATTCTCACAGATAAATCATATGCAGATTCTTCTCTTGGGAAATTCAATACTCCAAGGAAAAAATTTTTTGTACCAACATTTTGGGCTTCTCCAATAAAAGAGCTGGCTCCTTGCTTATCCCCTAAAATAATGCTTGGCCAGTTGCCAAGACTCACCCTGTACATAGAGGTTCCAGTTAGTTTTCACACTTCACTTTGAAATCTGGACTTGCAAACAAGGATCAGTACACGAAGGAAAAAGCCTCTTAACATAAAAGGAAAAACACAGATATACCATAAGCAAATAGGAAAAGTATCCCAAAGGAAATAGAGATAATTTAGCCTATTTGGTATTCTTAAAGGTGCAGAAGAGATAGAAGGGGGAAAAAAAAATGGAATGAAGAAAATAATAGTGCTGGGTTGGGAGAGACCCCCCCCCCAAAAAAAAAGATAATCATAAAATGAAAAATATAACTGATAATCAACTGATAGAAGAAAAAGAAGTCACCATAATCTTTAAAAGAGTGAAATAAAAAGGTAAAGGGATGAATGACAGATTAAAAAATGAAGAGATTGAAGAGAATCCAGGGTGTCCAATTTCCCAGATAATGGAAATTCTAGAAAGGGTAAATAGTGAAATAGGGAGAAGTTATCCAAGAAATAATGAGAAAACTGCCCAGAACTGAAGAACATGAATCTGGAGCCTAATGTGCCCACCAATGAAAAAGATGTATACTTAGGCACATCATTACTAAATTTTGAATTCTTTAAGAAACAATAAAGTAAAACAACTACAAATATCAGTGAAAGAAAAATCAGGTCATGTATGAAAGAATAAGAATGAGAATTGCATTGAACTCTTCAATAAAACTGGATTCAAGAGTAACATTTTGATTTTTACAATCTAGAACTCTTATACAAATAATCAAATAGAGGACATACCTTAAAATCAAATAGAAAACATATCTTAAAATACAAAGATGCAGAAATTACAAGTCAAACATTTTTTGTGAAGTTACAAGAGGAAATGCCCCAGCAAAAAAACGTCAAGCAAAACCAAGTAAGGAAAAGAAAGAAATACATGAGCAGCGGCTTAAACTTAGGACAACAGCACAGGGAAACACCCTTGTGTGAACAGCTGGGTAGCTGGAATAGAGAACACACAGTTCTCACTGCAGACAGAGCCAGGTCTTAAGGGGGGAAAACACTTATTGGCTAAGTGAGTCTTTGATTCAAACAACAACTTATAATGCACAGGCACATAAACTCAGGAAAACAGTAGAAGAAAAAAAGGACTCAAGCAATTGCTGGATAGTAGGAGGGGGAGAAACTGTTTAAGAAAGTAAAATTGAACTCAAAATAGATCAGGAAATTAACAGATAAAGCCTAAACTGGATAAGCAGGAAACAGCAGAATAAAGACATTAAGAAATTTGAAAAACTACCACAAGAAATAACAATAATAATAGCAATAATAACAAAAATAATGATGAAAGGTGAATGTATGTGGTAAGTTGGCCAGAGATGAGTGGGGTAAGGGAATATGGGTTTTTTCCCCCCATAATATGCCTTTAAGAACTATTTGTTTAATATATGATGCACATATTAATTTGGTAAAAATAAAATAAAAATAAGCTTTTTCTTTATTCCACAATTACAGTTTCAAAATACTTTGGCTCCAGTCAAGTTTTTATTTTGCTAACCACCAACTAGGATTTTTGTCTTTATTTAGTGGTTTACACAGTCTATAATGAAATTCAAAATCTTATCCTGAAGGGACTCTAAGAGTCACATGATGGCAATGACAAGGTTACTCCCCTTTCCTTTAAAAATTTTAGCAATAAGAATACTCACTAAGAATTAAATCTCAAAGCTACTGGACAAAATCAGAGAAAGCAAAATTCATTTAAAAGAAATGTGGTGGTCTTAGACTGAGATTTGACTCAAAATGGCCTGAAGGCATTAAACTGTTAAAAGGTCAGCAACAGAAGTACAGAAAAGGAAGTTAGAAAGGCAACACAGAGTTGTCTCCTGCTTTTTCATGGAAGAGAGCTCATAAACTCCCTGAACAATATGCTCTATGAATAATAATAGTTCATTCATCTCAAAACAGAAAGAAAAGTATAGTCATAACAATGTCAGTGATATCATTCAACTGCAGACCTAATTCCAGTGTCACCAAGTATACTTCAAACCTCATTATTTACCTTTCCAAGTCAATATGCAATTCAAAAATAGGAAAAATTACAAACATCACAAAGTGAGTGAGTGATTCACTTAATGGTTATTCTTCTCATCAGTATTATTTTATTTTATATATCAACGTTTGTGTTCTTAATGAATGCTGGCTGCTCTGAAGGATGAATTGCTTTTGATATACTATCAGAAATCAGGTCTGTGACTTTGTAGGATTCAGAGCTACAAGACAGACCACATAAATTCACAGAACTATTGCCACCCTGAGTGTGCCTGAGAATCCAGCAGACTTTTTTCCCTTTTCTTTCCACTGCAGTGGTTGAAAAATACAACTTTTCAGATAGATATCAGTTGTATAACACTGAATTAATGTAATTTTGCTTCAGTCTGCAAACCCTCGCATTTAACTCTAACATTTCTGAACAGAACAGTTTGGTGAGGCAATTGCCACCAAGCAGCAAGTCAACTGCTAAGTTTTTCAGTATCATCTACTAGTTTATTTTCATTGGCATAATTAAAATTTATTTAGAAGTAACAATAATTAATAATTCCCCCCAGTTGCATGTGTCCATATTGTCTTCTGCTAATAAATAGCAAAGAAAACTTACATGGCACTGTGGTTCCAAACCTAGTGGGATTCAGTACTATGAACCTGTTTTTCAAACTTCTTCGGCCTACGCCTTGAGCTCCTATTAATACTAGTGTTTTTCTCTGGAAGGGAGGCATTTTGGCTACTTCCTCATATATCTGGATTTCATGACGATCAAATTCTAAATGTAAAGGGAAATGGAAAAACATTATATTTACTTATCTTTCATATACATAAGAAATCACCTGCTATTCTTTCCAATGATGGTTTAGTTGTCTTGATTGTTAAATACTGTGCCCACTTAGCACAATTTTTTTTTAATTTGGTAAAATAAATTATTTCATATCTTGATTTTAAACACCTGTTTCCATGCATGTGCCCTTAACATTTTATCTAAGCTAGAAAGTTTCATGTTTCATATTTATTTATCAAATATTCTATCCATTAAAGCTTCTTTATAATCAATCCTTCAGTAAAAATAACTGCTTTAGTGCAAATAATCAAATTACAAATCAGTAAAATTTACACTAAAAAGAGTACATTGAGTATGGAGGACAGGTGTGCAGAGTATGTCCTTTCCAATGAGGCAAATGAATAAATAGTATACACCAAATGCATATAAACAACATGCTGGCATTTAAATATTAAGATTCTCAAATTTATGTATAAAATAAAATGTTAGATCCAAACTACTTTCAGTGAAATATTCCAAAATCATCATCTTAGTCAATGGGAAAATTACAAATTTTCTATTTTTCAAAAAAGCTTTAGGGGCACATATTTAATGAGTATTAAGGTCAAAGTGAATTTGAACTAGTCTATTACCTATCATTATTGATAGAATTCTCACTTTGTAGTAATTATACTTCTTGAAATATACTATCTATCATTATTGCTAAAACTCTCAATTTGTGGTAATAACACTTACTTAGGTTATTATCTCAACAACGTTACCTTGTATTTCTCCACAGTAGATTAAACCAGTACTAGGACTGACAAAGCTTACTTCTCCTTCCTATACTATTTCTTTGATACTGTGCTCTTTAGTTTACTACCAGTATAAGGGTAGTACTGAAATCAAGAAAATACTTTATTTTTATTTATTTTTGTGGTGCTAGGGATCAAACTCAGTGCCTTGCATATATTATGAAAGTGCTCTACCACTGAGCTACATCCCCGGCTCTTTTTTTATTGAGACAGGGTCTTACTAATTGCCCATGCCAGCCATGAACTTGTGATACTCCTGCTTTAGCCTCCTTGAATAGCTGGGATGACAGGATTGCACCACCATGTCTGGCAAGAAAGTATTCTAAATAATGTAGTTTCCACTATTTATCTCTCTTCTTTTTCTTTTTTAGAAAGATAAGGTATACCGGATATAGGTCTGAGGTCTTACTTTTTAAAAATAACTTTATGCTTTATTGAAGTATACCTGACAGTAATTTTAAAGTCTACAACTTGATGTTTGGATGCGTAGACATTGAAATCTTATAATCCAGTTAATTAATATAACCTATCACCTCTCATGGTTACCATTTCTTTCCTTTTAAAGATACTTCTTTCTTTAAGAATAAAAGATTTAAGA
Source organism: Sciurus carolinensis (assembly GCF_902686445.1). Lineage (NCBI taxonomy): Eukaryota > Metazoa > Chordata > Mammalia > Rodentia > Sciuridae > Sciurus > Sciurus carolinensis. Next base: position 84,147,134 of record NC_062220.1, on the reverse strand, counting down.
AAGAATCCTACTAAACTAGACTAAGATTTTTTTGGTCCAGGGCTATTTTTCCAGAAGTTTCAAGGACAATGTTATGGCAGAATATAGTTGTCTTTAAACATAACTTGTTTAATATCTTCATAAAAAACATTCTGCCCTTTAGCTAAACAGCACATAAATTACAATTTAAAAATTCTCTGAACAAATGCTTTCAATAATTATAACACTGTCATGGGTTAATACATGCATACATTCTAACCAATTCATTTGGTTGTAAACTATACTCACAAAAAGCACATTGTTAGTACATATAGTAAGGACTTATAAAACTTTGTTATACTGTACCACGTGTTCATAAGCCAGACCCTTGCAACTAAGTAATAGTCTAAACTACATTAACTTTAAAATATATATTCAGAGCTTATTCTGTAATGAACAATATAAGTTATTTCAGACTTAAAGTATTTAAAACCTTACCTGCATTTCTGGTTGTGAGATACATCATCTTTTTCTTTTTTTTGCTACTTAGAGTTCCACAAAAAGGTCCTGAAGGATGACAAGACCAATATAATGCAAACAATACATCAGAATAGGATAAAACTGCACTGTCATATTTTATGGGAGTGGGACACTCATCTTCCTAATGTCTCATCCTAGGAAGCTCAAGGGGGCAAAGGTGAGTTAAGTCACTGAATTTTGATGCTCCACCAGTAGGTGGCAGAAAGGGATCACAAAGATTACTTCTGAGAGAAAATAAAGCAGATGGGAAAAATTAATTCTAGATATACTTAAATAAAGTCATTGGTTATTTAGACAAAAGAGGCAAAGAAAGGTGAGCACAAAAGGCTGCTTATTACTTATTGTTTCGAGTTCATCACCTGAATTGTCCCAGTCTCTTCTAACAAACGCCTTTCTCTTCTCTTCCAGGAACTGGCTTGGAATGAGACCAGCGCTTCCTCCCTCTTTCACATGGCTAGCCTAGAACCAAATTAATGAAATGTATAGCTCAGCGACCAAAATGTGAGACCATATTACCATATTCTAGTAAGTAGGACAAGTAGTGGTCAGTAAAAATAATGTCATTTAAAAAAAATAACCTTTAGATTTAAATCCATGGTACTGGGTTAAGGTACTGAAAAAATTTTAGCATTGAGGAATTGATTGGTACCTAAAATTCTTTACATATGTCATTTGGTGGTGAAATTTTGAGATCAAAATACAAAATATACAGGCTCCTAAAATTACTAAACTTTTGTTCACAATACTAAATTAGTCAAAGAAGGGAAAGAAATGCTATTCTATAGAAGAAATGAGGGACGTGGGGTATAGCTCAGTGGTAGAGCATGTGCTTAACAAGCACAAGGCCCTGGGTTCTATCCCTAGTATCAAAAGAAACAAGAAACTAAAAATCCCAAAGGGTGGCTATAGTAAGATGTGTTAAGAGAGCATTTCTCATCCAGTACCCTTTAGTAAGATATTTACTATTAACCTTAATCCTGCTATGCTGGTATTTCCTGCGAAAAAGACAATGAAGACAATATATAGGAATCTGAATATTCTGAGAGGCAGTAAATTTAAAATAGGTAAAACTTCATTTAATGTCAAAACACTTAAAATAAAAATAAGTGATATTTTTAAGTAGTGGTCTAAGAGTTGGCTACTAGTTGCTTACTTCACAGTTAGTGTCTTTATCCTTATAATTGGCATAGAAAATCTGAAATCATTTTTAGCAATCCTGAATATTAAGGTAACAGACTATTCAAAATGCAGGAAAAGATTGAGAAAATGGTGACTGTATTAGAAGAGAAAACTAAGAGATGGCATTCAGAGAAAAGGAAAACTTGGAAGAATAAAGGATATAGCCATAAAAAACAGATTTTGAAAATGAGTATTTTAAGACATTCAGGGGAAATCTCCAGAAATCATGGATTCTGTTTAATTTTATCCATTTCTTGGTTCTCTCATCACATAGTACGCTTATACATAATAAAATCTTATTTTAAATTTAGGACACACTAGTAAGACTATTCTCATCTTGCCTAATTTTTCAGAGCTAACATAAGTTACCAGTATTTCAGTTAATTTTAGTTTGGTCCTAGGTTCTTTCCTCTTACACTGTGTTCTTTAATGAGACAGTCTTATGGCATGGCAGTTTAAAAGCTTCCAGACTTTTTGATTTGTCAGTTTTTCCAATTTTGAATCCTGCAACTGTTAGCTGATACAATTACAAAACCACTCTTTACTGCTTCTACAACTTTCTGAAAGTAGTATTAGGGGAAAGGGAAGAGAACATCAGCACATAGATCTTGTGGAAAATGGGGAGAGGGAAAATACAGTGATGACACACATTTCTTTTCTTATTCACAGGTTTTAATCCAAGACCTAAACAAAATAATAGAATAAACCTTCTTTTCTCAACAACTGAGAAGAGGTGAGAAAATAGATTTAAGACCCTAAGAAATTATGCTTTACTTTGCCTTTTTTCCACAAAATTAGTAGCCAGGAGGTAGGAGGTGTTCATATGGGAAAAGTCATTGGAATGAATGCTAATATCTTCCTCCTGAATACTCTGATAATGGCCAGATCTAAGACCAAAATAGAAAAGCAGTTAAGAAACACTTGAGAAGCATACTAACCTGCCACCAGTTTGGATCTTCTCTGTTTACAATCTGAAGAATTTCTCCTTTGGAAAACTTCAATCCTGCTTCTTTGCAGGGTATCAGGTTATCATTGTATGGATTATAATCAAAATGACACTTCACAAATACCTAAAACACATAGAACAATGAAAAAACCATAAGTGAATTATTTGACACTGGATTTTTGAAATCCTTTTCAAAGTACTGTGATTTAATTCTAACTGACATGTACTTAGTACTTCAGATAAGGAATTTGTCTCTCAAAAGTAAAAATCAAGTTATTAGAATATTAATATAATTCAGCATCAGAAAAATGGTAAACATTAGTACTATATTAAAATTGTATTTTAGCTAATCTTAAATCATCAAAGTTTGACAATTATTCCATTCCACATTCTTCTACTTCCCCCCAATCTTTTCATTTGATTTTTCAACCAATACTGCATAATTTTTAATATGCTACTTTCCAATTAGTATCCAATTAGTATGAAGGCATATATTTCAGATATATTAGGACTGACTTGTGAAGGGATCCTGACACAAAAATTAACAATAAAAGTTCATGGTGTAGTCAGACCTGAAATACATTTGGTAATCTTAAAGAAAATTTTAAGAAATCAACTTTCATCCATAGTAATTTTTTTTTAATCAGACAGATTTACTTTGGTAAAAACTAATATGGAAAACAGATTTTGAAATTAACTTGCTCTGATTTATATGATCACTTAAATTTAAATGATCAGCACTAAATTAATTAAAAGATACTGAAAAAAAACCTTTAAATTATTTTCCAATTTAAATTCACTTACATATATGTTTCCTTTAAATTTGCTTTATTAATAAAAGTACGTTAGTTATCATTGTTAGTTAAGATTTCCAACATCTGGAATATTTTGCTTATTTACTTTAATTTGAATTCTAATTAAATTAAGCATTTTCAATATCTAATGGAAAGATTGGACCAACTGCTTTTCAAAAATAGACTTGTTTCATACATATTTTACAGAAATTCAAATTTTATCTTCTACAGAACAGCCTCAGTATTAATCAGCAGGTATATTTTAGTAAGCAAGAAAGCACACAATTAGTCAAAATAACAATATTATTTCTCTATTTTGTTTATTATACTTCCATAACTATAACCAAACAAGAGATTCAAATGTATGAGTGCATATGTTATTAGTGTGGTAAAAACTAATATGATAGATGCATAGTAAATTTTAAAATAACCTAATTTTGGGGATGTGACAAAATTTAGTTATTTAAAATTAGATGATTTTGATAGAAAGCATTGAGAACATTTTCAACAACTTTGAAAAAGCTAAAAACTAATGCTAAAAAATCAGTAAGCCAAAATTTTTTTTGATATACAATTTTAGAAGTATGTAAAAAGCAAGCATACAAACAATATTAAGATTGCTAAAATGGGACAGCTGGCTAACTTGACAGTGGCATGCAGCTCAATGTTTTGGCAGTGGGAAAAATAAACCAAATGAGTAAGTTTTATCAAGGTAAATTTAGTTGACTGATAGACAGAAAAAGGGAGTACCAGAGAATGCTCTGGAATGACTTCATACCTGACGCACGTGTGCTGGATGCCTCTCCATGTTGATGTAACTCTAAAAATATATTTTTAATTGCATAAATAAAGCCAACTTTTTAAAATTTATAATAAATTTAAAAAATATAAATAAACTTCTGGGCTATTTTATTACCTCATTCACTTGGTAAAGGAACTGCCTCTCTAACTGCCTATGGGTTATAGCTACAAATTATAAGTGAGAGAAGCAAAAAGTTAGGTATTTGAGATGAGGCAGAGAAAAGGAAATGGTATGCACAGTTATAAAACACCTGCATATTCCTCATTTCTCAAGAAACGGAACTTATAAAGAACCATGTCCTGTAATCTAAGCATAAAGGTGTTTGTCCTTCTTACTTTTGAGAATATATTTTATAACCATATAGTTACAAATTTAATCTAAATTTCAAATATGCATTCCCTACTTTCCTCAAATTGTTCTGGAAATACAATTACTTGTACAATACAAATTACATCTCTCAAATATAAAAGATTTCTAGATGTTTTTGTCTAGCCAACTAATTTTGGAACATTCACTTATGCTCAAACTCAGGTTAGCCTGGTTTTATTTAGGTAAAATTTGCCTGAAAAATCAATTAACCTAAATTTGATCTATGTATTCTGTAATGACTTCAAAGTCATGGAAGAGTTGACTACATTTAATGTAATTATATTTTATTAATTGAATCTTAAAGTGTTTCACTAATAGGCTATGGATGTTAACTGTTCATTATAAAGAAGTTACTAAACACATCTACTAAAGCATTTCAACTTCACATTCTTATTTTTACAAATAAGAACTGAATGACCAATAATTAGAACAGTAAAATTACTTCCCTTTCACTTTTAAACATAGATGTTCAACCTCAGAGTTCAAATAAAAATTAAAACTACATTTTATTCCTGAGTAGCATAAATTCAAATATTTGAGAGTCTATAGATAACGGATATGGACCAATAGGTGTTTTTCCAAACAGACTTGTGGAAGAATGGTTCAACACCTTGGGAGGACAACTTGGGAATAGCTATCAAAAGTACAAATGCATAAACCTTCTGACCTAGTAATCTACTTCTGGGAATGGATTCAACAGTTCTATTACTCAAATACATGCAAAATGACCTATGTATAAGACTACTAACTACTGAGTTATTCCTAACAGCGAAAGAGTGGAAGCAACCTAACTGTTTAACAATAGGGAATTGGTTACACTGATGATGTCTATGTAATGTAACACTATGTAGCAGTTTTTTTTTTTTAAAAAAGGCATATGTATGTCTATATATATTATATATATCATGCATGCACAATTTGAATTTAAAGAAATGAAAACTAATTTTTCTGAGATTAAGAAAATAACAATCATTGTCAGGGTTTCTAGAGCCCCCGGCCTTAGACATGGTCAAGATGGCGCCTGACGCTGAGCCAAAAGCGGCCAGCTATACAGTAAACAACCAGCGAATTCCAATGATTGGTTAGTTAACGATGTGATTAGAGCATGCCCCCCCTCGTGTACCCATCCTGTGCCTGCAGCTGTCCGCGTTTATCTCGTGTACTCTCCCCTGATTGGTTGAAGTGTATATAAGCCTGGTGGGTGGGAGAGTAGGGGGCAGAAGCTGAGGAAGGGACGGAAGAAGCAGAAGAAGCGGCGGCGGAGACTGGAGCAGAGCTGGAAGCTGGAAGGAGCTGGGAAAAGGGAAGCTGAGAGTGCACAGAAGCTAGGGGTAAGAGAAGCGTAGGAAAGAAACTGTGCACAATAAACTTCCAAAGCTTCAGACGTTTGCCGTGTCTCTCTCTGCGGGCAGAGGGGACGCGACAGCTGGTGCCGAAACCCGGGAGGATAAAAGGGACAAGGTAAGATATCTTAAAATCTTTTAACAAGCTAAACCGGTTATAAAGAAGTCAAAAAAGGTAAACAGGTAAAGGAGAGGCGCCTCGACGTTCGCTGTATAGCGACTATCCGGATACGCGGAATGCGGTCCAGTTAAAGGGTATCAGGACACGCTATCAGCGGTCCTGGGGGCACGCGGAATGCGGTCCAATTAAAATAAAAATAAGGACACACGGAAGGTGGTCCGGTATCGGGACACGCCATTAGCGGTCCTGGCGCGTGGAACGCGGTTTAATTAAAGTGAAAGTAGAAACACGCTTGGAGCGGTCCAATTAGGTAGTACGTGAAAAGCCGCTATAAAAATTTTAATGCGCACTTGATAGTTTTCCTTTCAGTAATTTCGTTGCTCCTGGCAGCTAGGCCACTGTTATTGTAATTGCCATAACTAAAGCTATTCAGATTAGTAGCAATGGGGTCTGGGTGCGGCAACCCCTCAGGGAACCATTGAAAAACAATGGGATGCCATTGAGGAAAAAAAAAAAAAAACAGCTAAAGTAAAGAAAAGCTGCTCAGTGTGCCACAAGGGGGATCTTCATGAACAGGGCTAATAGTAACAGAAAAGAACGCTTAAAGAGAATAAAGTGAGGAAAAATTGAGTGGTGGTGACCTAGAAAATAATTGCTCAAAAAAATCTAAGAACAAGGGAAAAAAGGGAACTAAGTCTATCATAAAGAACCCCCAAAAGGAATAACCAAGTGGTAGTGAAAACTTAAGAACAAGGGAAAAAGGTAGGAGAAACCTAAGCCTAATAAAAAGAGCTTCAAAATTTGTAGAACCTGCCTGTATTTGAGGAGCAAATGGAGATACCATCAACCATTAGAAAAACTTTAAAGAGGCAGTTAAGACTATGCAGAGCAGTGTTATTTGGAGAACAATGGCTAATTGGAGAGCTCAGCTGTTGAAACTGCTTGCAGAAACATAGTGGCAAGGTTTCCCGATAGAAATGTTAATAGGAGAAGACCAATACGTTTCAATAGATGCACAAAATCAGCAGCAAGGAGATAATGCCCTAACAAAAGATAAGAGATAACTATAGTAAAATCTGTTACACCTTATGCCCCAGGGCTATGTCCAAGATGCAGAAGAGGAAGTCATCGGAATAGTGCCTGTCAGTCTATTAGAGATAGGGAAGGTAATTTTTTAGGTTTAAATCCTAAACTTCAAAAAAACGGGAGACAGGGCCCTCCCCGGGGCCTGCAACAAATATACGGGGTAATTCAACAAGTTCCCCGACGGTGGTATCCTCCCACAGAGAAGGGGAGCGCAGAGCCACCTCAGGAAGTGCCGGATTGGACATCTGTGCCACCTCCAGACTCATACTAACCCCAGATATGGGGGTGCAGATGATTGATACTGATTGGCATGAAAAAATCCCACAAAATAGTGTAGGACTATTACTAGGTAGAGGTTCCTCAACACTAAAAGGACTTATAGTACACCCAGGGGTTATCGATCCTGATTTCACTGGACAAATAAAAGCCTTGGTCTCTTCACCAAAAGGAATTACGGTCATCTCTCCAGGGGATCGCATTGCACAAATGCTTATATTGCCCAGTCGACATTCCTTGTGGCCCAGTAAAAATACAAATAAAAGACAAGGAGGTTTTGGATCAACAGGAACCACTTTAATAAACCTTACTATGGATATGGAATAGAGGCCCCTCCTAAAATTAAAAGTGGGAAATATGGAATTTACAGGTTTATTAGATACGGGAGCAGACAAAAGTATTATCAGTGCAATGGTCTGGCCAAAGCACTGGCCATTGATCACAGCAGCTCAGAGCTTGAGAGGCTTAGGAGTAGCAGAGAGCCCCAATCAAAGTGCTTCCTCATTATCATGGAAAGATACAGAGGGACACACAGGAATATTTCAACCATATGTCTGTAATGTTCCTATTAGCCTATGGGGACGAGATGTCCTGCAGCAAATGGATATGAAACTCACCACTGACCAGATTTACCAAGGGACTCCTGTAAGAAATATGTTACAAAATATGAATTATGATGATAAGAAAGGATTAGGAAGACATAGCCAAGGATCTACCCAACCACTGCCTTTACTTCCACCAAAAAATGATTCTCATGGATTGGGTTTTTCCTAGGGGCCACTGATAAACCATCAATCCCTATAATATGGAAAGATGATAAGCCTCGCTGGATTCCACAGTGGCCCCTAACAAAAGAAAAGCTAGAGGCAGCTCATAAGTTAGTACAAGAGCAGGTACAAGCAGGTCATTTACAACATTCTACCTCTCCTTGGAATACTCCAATATTCTTAACAAAGAAAAAATCAGGAAAATGGAGGTTATTACATGATTTAAGAGCCATAAATGAACAAATGTACCCTATGGGACCCGTCCAATGTGGACTCCCTCTTGTCACTGCACTACCAAAAAATTGACCTACTATTATTCTGGATTTAAAGGATTGCTTTTTCTCTATACTCTTGCACAAAAATGATTGTTGGAGATTTGCCTTTACTTTGACCTCTCTTGGTCACACTCAGCCTGACCAGAGATTCGAATGGACTGTGTTGCCTCAAGGTATGGCTAACAGTCCTACTATATGTCAAATATACGTAGATAAAGCGTTAACAACTACTAGACAAAAGTTTAAGAGATTGTTGATTTATCACTATATGGACGACATACTTATTTGCCATCCAGAAAAAGAAGTTTTGTTAGAAGCATTACAATTTATGACTCAAGCATTAGAAAAGAGAGGATTAACGATAGCCCCTGAAAAATTACAATTAGAGGAGATCCAAGAATATCTGGGTACAAGGCTCACTGCTACTACAGTCAGACCAATAAGGTTGACCATCAGGACAGATCAATTGAATACCTTAAACGATTTTCAGAAACTCTTAGGTGACATTAACTGGATCAGATCCTATTTAAAATTATCCACAGGGGAATTAAAACCTTTATTCGATATATTAAAAGGTAATCCTGACTTGAATTCCCCTAGGAAACTTACTCCTGAAGCACGGATGTCCTTACAGCTAGTAGAGAATAGACTTCAGCAGTGTTACGTTGATCGTTGTGATCCTACTCAACCATTAAGTTTAATCATAATCTCAGAGAAGCATATCCCTTTTGGCATAGTTTGGCAAGGAGGACCTTTGCAAAGTATAAATCTCCCTAACTCTCCGGCTAAAACATTGCAATCATATCCCCAAGCTATTGCCCAGGTAATATTCAAGGGAATAGAATCTTGCATTACTGTTTTTGGAATCCATCCGTCTATTATTATAACTCCTTATTCCACTCAGCAAATTAAGTGGTTAATTAATAATGATGATGATTGGTCAGTATTATATTGTTCCACTTCAGCTCAGTTCGATAACCATTATCCCCAACATCCCTGGATTCAATTCTGTAAAAATACTCCCATAGTTTTTCCAAAAGTGACTAGTGTCCAGCCTCTTAAAGACTGTGTAACCATTTTTACTGATGGCTCCAAAAATGGAGTAGGTGCAGTACTTATCGGTAAACAACTTCATACCATAATAGTTCCACCCAACTCCGCACAGGTTACTGAACTTGCAGCTGTAATATTAGCCTTTAAATTAGCAGATAATCAGCCATTCAATCTTTTATCTGATAGCTTATATATCGTTAACGCTTTACAGGTTCTTGAAACGGTACCTCATATTTCTTCCATGTCCACGGTAGCTTCTTACTTTACTACACTACAAAACCTTATCCTACAGCGTAAACATCTATTCTATGTAGGACATATTAGAGCTCATTCTAATCTACCAGGACCTTTGGCCAATGCTAATGACTTGGTAGATATGGCCACCAAATCAATTTTTGTTTTTTCCATAGAGGAACAGGCAAAACTCTTTCATGAAAAATTTCATGTAAATTCCACTACTTTGAGCAGAAAATTTCCTATATCTAAATGTATGGCTCGACAAATAGTAAAAAATTGTCAACATTGTGCTCCTTTAATCCCAGTACAATCCTTTGGAATTAACCCCAGGGGACTGCTGCCTGGTCATATTTGGCAGATGGATGTAACCCATATTCCTGAATTTGGTACTGTTAAGTATGTACATGTGTCAGTAGACACTGCTTCAGGAGTCATTATGGCATCTGCTCATTCTGGAGAAAAGGTAAAAGATGTCATTCAACATTGCCTACAAGCGTTTGCTGGCTGGGGCATGCCTAAAGTCATTAAAACAGATAATGGTCCTGCTTATACTTCTAAAAGCTTCCGGTTGTTTTTACAAACATTTAACATCCAATCAGTCACTGGCATCCCCTATAATCCTCAGGGACAGGGCATTGTGGAAAGAGCACATCTTACTTTAAAAAATTGTCTAAATAAACAAAAAGGGGGAATAGGAGCCTCCTACAAGTCTCTTAAAGATAAACTTAATTTAGTTCTTTTCATTCTAAATTTCCTAACTTTGGATAGGGACGGCCATTCTGCAGTTGATCGACATTATAATCCCCATAATACTTCTCAAGTATGGGCAAAATGGAAAGATATCCTGACAGGTTGTTGGAAAGGACCGGATCCAGTCCTTCGTTGGGTCCGAGGGTCTGTTTGTATTTTCCCACAGGATCAACTGACTCCAGTCTGGATTCCAGAAAGGCTGGTCAGAGTTTTACAACATGCAAGTGATGCTGTTCCTCCTCGCGGTGACGAGCCTGAGCCTTCCTCCAATAACAGAAACTCAGACGGAAAGGCAAACCCAGAACCTATGGGCCATTGTTAGCCTGGCCATATTTTTCATTTCTGACTAACATATTTTTTATCCTTCCTTTTCTTGTTTTTCACCAATTTCTCTACAAGTCTGTCAATTCTACTGATGATTTTTCAGGTCGTGCTGTTTTTGGTGACAAGGATATTTCTAGCCTTTCTTTGCTTTAACAGGAGAAATTTCTGCACTTTGCCGTTGGAATCATGCTACAAATCAGACCCAGAGTAGAGCAACTTGTTCTGCTGACCCTAGCTGTGATATTGTTTTTCCTCCCACGTCAGCTTGTGTATTTTCTCTTTTTTATGTTTCTACCAACTAACATTTCTAATAATACCTCTTAACTGTTAACTGTATCCTATCTCTCACAATACTGGAATGGTTCTTTTGCCACCTGTGCAATTTGCACATTTCTATCTTCCTACCAGTCCTAGTTTCTGTTGCAGATATAGAATTGCCAGTGCTATTATCAAGAAACAAAAGAGGCTTTGACATTGCAACAGCCGTGATCACTGCCACCACAGTCCTTGCAGTAGCCGCATTGACACAACCACAACAACGATCATTCGGCCGAGAATGCAGTTGCAGCCTTACAGACCATAGAGACTCTATCAGAGAATGGACTCATTATAAGAACAAGTGGATACCTTGCAAGAACTTTTGGGACTGGGATGTGTTTATTCCCTGAGAGCTGTTTTGTGTTACCCATATTGTAACTCCATTGGGACGTATATTGTTTCTGTATTCAATATGGCTATAAGGTTCCTCTTCTGTTTATAGATTTGTCAAACAGTGGGCAAGCTTAGGAGTTATGGTGGTACTCCTCTGCCTTGGCCTTCTTCTCTTCATTCGTTTTGGCATGCATCTGCAAGCTAGCCAATAGAGATCAAATTATTTTTCATCAGGCCGTGACCGCCCTAAAGGCCGACAGCCCCCCATTAGTATGGCTCTTGATGCTGGATCGGTAGTCAAAGACGGGTAATGAAGGAGGTGGCTGTGTACCAACCTAAGACAGGAGCTGCAGCATGCTCTGCAGGCTCTGATGACGGGTAAGGACATATGCTGACCACTCAGCCTAAGACAGACACGGTCCCGAGCCTTAGTTTAATATTAAAGAAGGGGGAAATCATGTGTGATTAACAACAAATGCAGAAGAAAAAATAGTAAACTTAAAGATACAGCAATACAAACTACCCAACATGGAAAATGAGGAGAGAAAAAAGACCAAATGAATACCACAATAGAGAGTTATGAGAGAACTTCAAATAGTCTGCTATACATGTAAATGGATTCAAAGGAGTAGAAACAGAGGGGTCAAAAAATATCTGAAGAAACTAGACAAAAAGTTTCTGAGCTTGAAAGTTTTATTTCAACAAATGACTAGGAAAAAAAAGGAAATATTTATAAGCAAAAGAAAGAAAAGTAAAAGAAAGAAGTACTAACTTTGATCTTTTCCTCACACTATATATAAACAAACTCATAGTAAGTCAATCATAGGCCTAGATATAAAGCACAGAACTATAAAACTTGTAGAATAAAGGACAAAAATCTTTTGACCTTGAGTTATAAAGTGATTTCTTACAAAACAACAAAAACATGACTTAGAAAAACAATGTGATAAGCTTGAACTTCACCAAAAGTAAGGACGTCTACTTAAGAGAATGATTGACACTGTTAAGAGAATGAAAAGTCAAGCCACCTACTTGAAGAAAATCTCTGCAAATCAAAATGTTCTTTTCTGAAGATTTTCACAGTATATGCATGTGGCCTATTTGGTTAAACACACACGCACACACACACATAACACACACATACATTGAGACCATCAATATCTAGCTTAAAAAGATTTGAGGGGCAAATCATGATCTTTTTTAGTAAATGTCCATCTGGAGGCCACAAATTTAAGTTTCAGTTGGTGAAATTAAAAATGTCATTAAAAGAAACCTATTAGCTTAGGCTGTTCAAAACTATGCTAATAAAAATTCTTAAATTCCTATCACACTTGAGTCACTGGCTTATATGAAGTTTAATAATATAATAAACAACAACCATGGATTTACCATCCAAAACTCAGTGAGAAGCCTATGTGGTCCTCCTGTTCTCATTCCATTCTATTTATCACATCACCCTGGCTTCCCCAACCAAGGTGACTCTTATCCTGAACCTTGTGTTCACAAACTCCTTACTTTACCTTGTGTATACAGATTTAATTGCATCTATATGTATTGCTTAAAAGTATGTATTTAGTTATTTTGAATTAAAAATATTATGCTATATGCACGTAATGATTTTGGATTTACATGCTAGTAAACATGTTTCTAGTTGTACATATTAAGAACTACTCTAGGAAAATACTACATCTTATTACACATGAACTTTCAACTGATTTCAGCCAACTGAACAGTATAAAGTGGCATTTCACACCGTGATTTCTAATATATCTGCAAATATTTACTGATGAAATGTCTGCTTTTACTTGATTTTTGTATGCAGAATGAAATGGAAACACAATTTCAAATATTATCCCTAAGAATAGTCAATTTCCCTCCATTCCTTGAGTACTTTCTCCTTTTCTTACTGAATGAAATGTCACTGTCATATTCCAGAGGGGCAGGGAGACCACATGCAGGTCTTTTTCTGAGCTCTCTATTCCATGGATCATGCTATTTATTCTTATGTCACTATCAAAATATCTTAATTTCTATACAATAAGCCCTATCCTCTCCTTCCCCTTATGGCCTCATCAAAAATGTCTTAGCTATTTACCTTATCGAAGGCCATGAAAAACCTTGCTGGGATTTTGACTGAAATTCCATTGAATCTACAAGTCAATTTGAGGAAAACTGACATTTTCACAATATTATCTTCCTATCCATGGATATGATCTCTCTATAGAAACTCTTCACAATTCTTCTGTGTAGGGGTCTGAAAACTTTTGTTACATTTATTCCTAGGCACAAATGTGACATTCTATGCCTCTACTGCAAATGATCTTAGTTATGTTTTTAGATGTCTGCTATGACATAAAATTCAAATGACTGTTGTATATTAATTTACTTTTCAAGTACTCTGATAAACTATTAAACTATTATACTTCTAAATGGGTAGTTTTAAAGGAGGTTTCTATGTAAAACAAAAAATCAAAATTTTTGTCATACTTTCCAAATCTTTTGTTTTTATAATTTATTTTTGCCATACTATGAAGTCTTCAAGAAAATATTAACTGAAAGTGGTGCTAATGACCACCCTTTTCTAGTTCTGTTTTTTTTTTAAAACTGGGCAAAGACTTTATTTACCTTTGTTTTACACTTTAGGGTCTCAGTTCTTTGACTTAATTAACAACAAACAAATAAGTGAGTATGGGAATAATTAAAAAGTAGAAATGTTTAAGAGCATTGGAATTTAATATCTGTAAGTAATCATATCACTAATTAAAACTTCAAAAGCAACCAAAATCCTTAAAATTTCATTATTATTTCTTTTAGAAGTTAAATCAATTCAGTTGGCTTCATTGTTAGAAGTCTCATCAAAATTCTGAACAAGATCACCCTCCTTCTCAGTAGCAAGTTGTGCTTTTCCATCCAGTTTCTGCCAGAGTCCTTACGCTTGCCAGTGCCAAGCTGGTTTAGGATCCTGGGTAACATTTCTGTCAGTGCTTTGTCTCACTATGGCTGGGAATGGTGAAAGTGTTTGTTGCCAGATATATCTCAATGCTGTTATTAATGTGGACTAACTCCCTAGTTTGCAAACATACTTTCCTCCTTAATATCAGAGACACTGCTCATTCCTAATTTAAGGAAAATTGAAGATATTTATTATCTGTTATAACAGATATTGATGGTTTTATCATTTGAGGGAAGTTCCTTTTTATCAGTATACAGTTATGTCTCAGATTGACAAGTTTCTCTTGGTTTATGATAGGTTCATTTATTTTGCTGGAAATGGGACTCCATGGGAAGCTGGAGTTGGCATGTAAAGAGGTCTCAAGGCAGACCAATTGAGAGTCCAATTTCTCTCTTTAAAAGGAAAGTTTCTAATATTCAACTATTGAGAAGAATATGTGTTCCAGTTTTTTTTTTTTTAAATAAAAGGCAGTTTCCTCTTGTTTCAAATTTACTAATCTTTAAAAATAATGAATCAAATAGATCCCAATAAAATAATATTGAGTGATTTCAACACATCTCTTTCACCATTATGTAGGTCATGCAGACAAACTAAGTAAAAACTTTTCAGAACTAAAAAATACTGTTAATCAAATGGACCTAACAACACACATCTATAGAATATTTAAATCATTGACAAATAAATGCACTTTCTTCTCAGTGGTACATGAAACTTTCTCTATAATATATCATATTTTAGGGCAAAAAGAAAGTCTTAGCAAATATAAAAACAAATAATTCCCTGCATCTTATCAGATCATAAAGGAAGGAAATTAGTAATCAACAAGATAAAAAACAGAAACCATCTTAATACCTGAAGATTAAATAATATATTTCTGAATGAGGAATGGATCATAGATGAAATCAGGGGATAAATTTTAAAAATTCTTAGAAACAAATGAGAATAGAGAAACAACATATCAAAATCCCTCACAGTATGAAGGCAATTCTAAGAGGAAAGTTTACAGCACTGTGCTCTTCACATTAAAAACAGTAACAACAACAAGAAGGAAGATCCTAAATAAAGAATCTGATGTTACACTTCAAGGTCCTAAAAAAAGAAGAACAGACTAATTTTGAAATCAGCAGAAGACAGGAAATAATTTAAGATCAGAGCCAAAATTAAAGAAGTTGAGAATAGAAAAATATAAAGTATCAATGCAACAAAAAGCTTCTTTGAAAAGATAAATACAAGATTGATAAAACTTTAGCTAAACTAATCAAAAGGAAGAAGTCCCAAGTAAGCAAAATTAGAGATGAAAAAGGTATTGTCTAATAGTCATAAAATCCAGAGAATTATTAGAAACTATTTGAAAATTTATACACCAATAAACACGAAAACCTCGAAGATACTGACAAATTTCTAGACACATATAACCTACCCAAATTGAACCATCAGGATCTAGAAAACATAAACAAATCAATATCAAGTAATGAAACTTAAACAGCAATTAAAAGTCTTCCAACAAAGAAAAGCCCAGAACCAGATGGATTCTTAGTTGAGTTCCAGCAGACCTTTCAAGAAGAACTAACACCAGTCTTTCTAAGATTATTCCAAGAAATTAAAAATACAAATACATTCCCAAATACATTCTAGAAAGCTAGTTATCACCCTAAGACTAAAGCCAGACAAAGTCACATCAAGGGAAATAAACTTCCAACATCCCTGATAAAAACAGATGCAAAAATCCTTAATAAAATATTGGCAAGCCACATTAAAAAAACACATTAAGAAGATAGTACACCGTGATCACATGATTTTCACTCCAGAGAAGCAAGGTTGGTTCAACATATGCAAATCAATAAATGTGATTCATCATATAGAGTTAAGGAGAATAATAATCACATGACCATCTCAATGGAGACATAAAAAGCATTCAGCAAAATCCAGCACCCATTCATGTTAAAAACACTGGAGAAACTAGGGATAGAAGGAACTTAACCTAGAAATGATAAAGATTAGAATAGACAAACCCAAAGTCAACACCATAACGAATGGAGAAAAATTAAAAACGTTTCCTCTAAAATCCACTCTCATCTGCTCAATATAGTTCTTGAAACTCTAGTTGGAGCAATCAGACAAAAGAAGGCAATTAAAGGAATACAAATAGGAAAAGAAGTCAAATTACCTCTGTTTACTGATGACATGATCCTGTATTTGGAAGACCCAAAAACTCCATCAAAGACTTCTAGAGCTGATAAACAAACTCAGCAAAGTAGCAGGATATAAATAAGATCAACATACACAAATCAATTGCTTTCCTACACTCCAATAATGAATCTGCTAAGGAAGAAATAGGAAAACTATGCAATTCACAATAACCTCAACAAACAAACAAAAAATCTTGGTAATAAATCCAACCAATGAGGTGAAAGACCTCTACAATGAAAACTATAGAATGCTGAAGAAAGAAATCAAAGATCTTAGAAGAAGGATGTTCTTGTATAGACAGAATTAATATTGTCACAATGGTAACACTACCAAAAGCAATATATGAATTCAATGTAATCTGCACCAAAATCCAAAGACATTCTTCACAAAACTAGAAAAATTAGTCCTAAAATTCATTTGGAAGACCCAGAGTAGTAAAAGCATCTGAACAGGAATAGTGATGCTGGAGGCATCATAATTACCAGATCTCAAATTATACTACAGAGCTACAGCAACAAACCAGTATAGTATTAGCACCAAAATAGACATGAAGACCAATGAAATAAAATAGAAAACACAATATAAAACACAGTCATCCGATAACTGACAGTTGCAAAAATATATGTTGGAAAAAATCCAGCCTTTTTAACAAATAGTACCATGAAAATTGAATATCCATATATAATTGATTGAAACTAAATCCTTCTTTCTTGCCCTGAACAAAAGTCGACATGGATCAAAGACCTAGAAACTTTGCAACTGCTAGAAAAAAGAAATGAATGGAAAAAACAGGTGCAACACTCCATCCTATAGGTGCAGGCACTGACTTCCTAAATGAGACTACTAAAGTATAAGAAATAAAACCGAGAATCAATAAATGAAATGGCATCAAATTGAAAAGCTTCTGCACAGCACAGGAAACAATTAAGAGTGTGAAGAGAGAGCCTACAAAATGAAAGATCTCCACCAGTTGATCCTTTGACAGGGAACTAATACCCAGAATACATAAAAAACTCAAAAAACTTAGCTCCAAAATACCAAATAACTCAATCAATAAATAAACAAAAGAACTAAACAGATACTTCTCAAAAGAAGAAATACAAATGACTAATAAATATATGAAAAATGATCAACATTCCTAGCAATTTGGAAAATTCAAATCAAAAGTACATTGAGATTTCATCTCACTCCAGTCAGAATGGCAATTATCAAGAACACAAATGATAATAAATGCTGGTGAGGATGTGAGGAAAAAGGTACACTTGTATGTTATTGATGGGACTGTAAATTAGTAGAACACTCCGGAAGCAGTATGGAGATTCCTCAAAACACCAGGAATGTAACCACCATATGACCCAGCTATTCCACTCCTTGGTATTTATCCAAAAGAACTAAAATCAGCATACTAGAGTGATACAGTTACATCAATGTTTACGGCAGTGCAACTCATAACAGTCAAGTTATATAATCAACCCAAATGCTCATCAAAAATTAATTTTAAAAATGTGGTATATATACATGATGGAATTTTACTCAGCTATAACAAAGAATGACATTATGGCACTTGCCAATAAATGGCTGGAACTGGAGAACACCATGCTAAGAGAAATAAGCCAGACACAAAGTCAAGGGTTGAATGTTTTCTTTCATATGCAGAAACTAGGCAAATAGTGTATGTGGGGGGCATGGCTGGTATGGAGATTCCTATGAAAACAGAAGGGAGATCTGTGGGCAGAGGAAGAAGATTTATAGGGAGGGAGGAGGGACATGAAAAGAGAGGAACAGTGTAATGAAATTGACCAAACTATGCCAAGTACATATGTAAATATACAACAGGGAATTTCACCCTTATGTATATCTATAAAGCACTAATTTTTAAAAATCCATAAATAAACAGAAGACCAGTAGAGTAGAAGAAGAGACACAGGAGAGGGAGAGGAAGGGTAAGGGAAAATACTGGGGACTGAATTGGAACAAATTACATTCCATGCTTATATGATTGTGCACATCATGTATAATTAGAACAAATAAAACTAATTTTAAAAAAAGATACAGAATCTACATAGGAATCTAATATTACAAAAATTTATTTTGCCTAGGAAGTCCACTGTAGCCATGATAAACTATAGGAATTCTGAAGCTAAGACCATGGCGGGGGGGACTCTTCCTATCACAATATACACATTATTATAAAAAATAGCAAAACAGATTTTACTCTTCCAATCTACTGAGGTGCAAGGCAGTTCTCATTTTTTCACAAAATGGAAATATACCTGTTGAGAAACAAAGGCAGCCTGAAAAGTAACAGTGACATGAGATGTCTAAGTTCTAATGCATTTTATTTTCACAATTCTTTTCCTTTACTAAGGTCTCTACCCTTCATTTCTATCAAAGTTCATTATAAACCTATTATTTTCAGAAGCTCCAATTATTCAGTAGAATTCAAAACTAAATAGTCTATCCTATCTTCCAGAGAACAATTTAAAATAGGCATTCAATAAATGTTATTTTGAAGAATTACATGGAAATATAAAAAGAAGGTTCTTATGCTATAGTATTAACAATATAAAATAAGAGACTGGCAGTATTTTATGCAAAAAAAAAAAAAAAAAAAAAAAAAACCCGTAAAATTTCATTCCTACATCAAAATAAACCTCTGGAGTAAACCTGAACATTAGAGGTATCAATCTAAAAAATGATGAATATTTCCTATTTCTGTTTCCTAGGCTTGAAAATCCTCTTGAAAGTTCCAACACAACTATACTTTTCAATTCTTTTTATGCAATTCCTTTCTTACTTTTTCTTTCTTTATAATTCCATCATACAACTGCTACCTCATCATCAGCATCAAAACAACAGTAGCCACTTGTTCACCTAAATGGTCTTGATCATTAAAATATTTCCTTGTTCAAATATTTATTTTACCTAAAATACAGATCAAATGTGTGCAAATTAAGTGTCTAAGATTTTCTTCAGTCTGTAACCATCCTCCTTTGTGGCTTCATTCTTCATTTAGCTTATCACATGAACACTAATCTGAAAGTGATATATATAAAACACCCTCTCAAAGGCCCTAATACACAAGTCAAAAATGTTTATACATTAATACTTAAAAGGCTTTATGGTTTCTCTGATACCTAGATGTAACAACAGAGTTGTTTACAAAGAAATGTCCTTTCTATTTCCTTAATAGTAGCAAGATAGTGTTACTTAGAAATTCATTAATTTATCCATGAGAAAATAAGTCAATTCAGAGCAATTAAGCAGACAGTTGGTTCTCTCTTTTTTTCTTTTTTAACAAAAATGGTAGCAACCAGTGGTTTATATCTAACAGAGTTATTAGGTATTCTTAATGTTACTGAATTTTTTATCACTAACCTGTTGAGGAGTAATGGTATCTCTATAACTTGGTAAAATTTTTAGGGTGACACTTCCACTAATATTTTTCAGTAATTCTTGTAATTCCTTTGGGTTGTTTCCAACCTCATGGCCATTGACTTCTTTGATGATATCTCCCACATGAAGCAGACCTTGTCGATCTATCATTCCTCCATGAAGGATTCGAGCAATTACCAGATCATTATTTTCAACCCTGAATGTTACACCCTATAGGAAATAAGAAATAGAATTACTGTTTTATTTAACTAATAAGAAATAGATAAATATTCATGAATATGAGAAAATAATTCCAAAACTAGATAAGTTGTTCTTACTTTTTCCATGATTTCTCCTGTCTTAATATTTCAATCCCATTAAGCTAGGTGCAAATGTAAGAATATACACCACTCCATCAAAAATAACTTTCTTGGTAAGGTTAGCCCTAAAAATGAAACAAAAACTAGTATCTAGGCTGTATGCCACAGGATAAAAGGAAGCTCAAGGAAACATGAAAGGGTATTTGTGCATTCTGATAGACTTATTCCTGGTTTTTCCTTTCCTCCACTTCACTATTCTTAGTTAGGATCCACAACAGCAGAAACAGTAAACTTCAACTGTAACTGTAAGTATACAGTTATTTGAACAATGGCTTCAATTTTTAAAAACAACTTTCTACCATGTTTTAATATTATTATTAGTAAGCAACCTGAGTTCATTATTTTTTTAAAGGCAGGAAGAATTGGAATAGTTATCTTTTGAATTCTTTGATACCTACTGGCATACTTCTAACTTCTAATTCTGTTAAACTTTTTAGTTTTATAAGCTCAATCAAGTTGACAGACTGTCAGCTGTGTGTTTACACATAGGCCAAAAAGACTGATAAAAAAGTTTTCAGATTACATTAAGAAAAAGAAAAAGGAAAAAAAAAACTAGATAAGAGTAGTGACTGAGTCACAATTTATTTACATTTCAGATTTAAGAAGGCACTAATTTATCTACTCACCAGTGGCTCCCCAGCTCTTTTGTGAATTCCAAGAATACGAATGGCATCTACTGGTAATAACTGATTATTGAGAGAAGAATTATTCATTTCTGGGCTTGACGGAGGTGAATCATAACATTTTGATGCCACAATATCATGGGCTTCCAAAAGCGACTGTAAGAAGTGAACACAGCCTGTGGTTATTAGCTACTGATGGAATAAGTTACTAAAAATAATTTGTTAGTTCATTATCCCAGTGGAGTACTAAAAATTTCCCAGGCGTGCATCATTAAATTCTCAAACATGAATGGAATCAAATATATATAGAATTTCTAAAAGAAATATAAAAATAGCTTTATTTTTCATCAACAAATAGTATAATAGTTTTGTCTTAGATTTGAAGAGATTGAAAGAATTCAGTCACATGTTTTTAAAATGATATGCTCATGAGAAACCAAATCTAGGTGTCCAAATCTGGTGTAGGGAAGGCACTAAATTTCATTGCCAAATTTTCATTTCAACATCACTTAGTATTTATCATTAATTTCTATTTTATTAGGTATTATAAAAACCCAAATGACAAGGACCCTTATGTTGCTAAGTTAGTAACATGATATACTTTCTACATGTACAAAATGTGCTAAAAAGATGAGAGTCAGAAGATAGATAAATATAGACACATTATATCAGTGATAGAAAATTTTGTTACTAATAAAGGTTTTAGTCTGAAGAGACACTTGAGGGAAAAGAATGAGTCAGTAAAGATCCTGCATCTACTGAATTTTTAAACTATATTTACTATCTGTGCTATCATCATGGATGATTTTGATCTAGTTTTCTAGGAATTTCTTATATTTTTATGTATTTAAAATGTTTTTTATTCCTTATCCTTAAGGGGTAAGTTTTACTGCAATTGCACATACTCATCATAATGCTAAATTTAAAAAAATTTTCGAGTGAATAGATTATGAATTCAAAACAGTAAATTAAAATAAAAGAGAGGAACAAATATCACCAAGTTCACAAAAGAAACAATCTGGATATTGACTTAATCTACTGATTCCTGGTCATTTCATGAAATGATCTAAAAGAAAAAGAGAAAAAATTCAAAAGGAACTTCCAAATTCTTCCCTATAAACGCTGGAAGTTATTTAAAGCCCTAGGCTTGGCTGTTTGGTTTTGCACCCTGTATTCTCTCAGTATTTTTTACTCCTGTTACTTGAACCACTACTTACACAATGCTAACTCCGTATATTCTGGTTCAAAACTCTTATATGCTTCATATTCATGTAATAAAAATGTGTCCACAACTGGCTAAAGTCATGACAATTTGAAAATCAAAGAGAAATTATAATTGAAACACTGAATTAATTTTTAAAAGAAAACCCCATAGGTCCACAATGCTATTGAAAACAAGAAAAGACCGAAAAACTCAGTTATTACCATGTGAAAATGCTATTTTAAACAAGTCTTTGCTTTGAAAATTGATAAAGAGAAAGATCTAGGACTTCTCCGCCTTTTCAAGAGGAAATTCATTATAGGGTAACAACCCCACTGATGAGAAGCTCTACATTTATCAAAGAACACAGCTAATGAAACTAGAACAAGAATTTGAAAAATTCCATTTTGTAATCACTAATGAAAATATTGATCTAGGCAAGGATTATTAATTTGTGTTCATCAGAGGTAAATGGTTGATAGGAACCAGCATTTTGTATAATGTCAGAATAATAACAGACCAGATTACTTCATAAGGGAGATTTTAAAGAAAGTGGTAGACTGTCATTATCCTTAATCAAGGAACCAAATCATCAGTGGGGGGACAATCAGGTATTATACATCTTCTGATGTAGTCTAATTCATGTTGCACATTACTGAAGTTGAACTGTAGCTCTAAATCATCAATTTGAATCATAAACCTTTTAGCTAGAACTTCTTAAAACAGGAAATAGAAGTGATAACTGAACAACCCATCGGGGCAGCAACCAGACAAATCTTGGAAGTGCCACACTCTACAGGACAGGGGCCTGAACTCTTCAGTAGGTCAATACCACAGAGGGAAAGGGGTTGCCAGCCAAATGCTACACATAGAACTGGGTTGAACAATACCCTCTTCCTCCTCCTAGGAATCCAACTGTCCTCAGGATAAAACCTGAATATCTTTGTTTACCTTAAAAGGACCCAATCAACTGGTCCCTGCATAAAAAGTGTGCCTGATGTGTATCCAAGGCATTTGTACCAAAGATGCTGGTACAAAACCATCCCACTGCTATCTTCATATTTTGTAGTAACATTATTTGTAGAGTCACATAAAGATTTTGAGAAAAAGCAAGGGGGTGTTACCATTTGATTTTCAGTGCTAGGATTTGCAGTGAAAAACAGGTGACACTTATTGTTCCATCTTAGCTCCATCCTTTCTCCACTAAAAGGCAATGTCTGTCATAAAACATGTTACCATTTATGACTGGATGTATTTCTGGGGTTTTCATTCTCTTCAACTCATCTATTTTCCTAAGACTCCCCAATATCACACTGTCCTAATTAACTCAGGTTTAAAAGAAATCTTTCTGTCCTTTGTCTGATAAAGGAGATTCTTCTTGTTGAAAATGATTAACTCATTTACTGAACAAAGTTTAAACTGCACTTACTTTTTTAACTGTGGAACAAGTATGTCTGGTAATAGTTTCTATCCTTAGCTTGTCTTTGTTGCACAATCATTAATCCCAGTCTTGAGAAGCAATACTAAAAAATGTTCATCATTGACCCCAAGGAGTACTGGGAAGCAAAGTGGCAGTAAGAAAGAAAAGAATTTCATTCTCACAGTGAGGAAAATTTTGCTAGCATGAGGTCTGATGGTAGAAAAGGGATGTTGTTTTCTTTAACTGCACAAAGGAAAATCCACAGTGATGCATCTCTGTGACAGACACTGGTACATTTATGTAGGAGGCATAGTTATATCTGTGTATTTATGTATCTTCAGCATATCAGGATATTAAAATTTCTAAGTTGGAATTTATATACTTGTAAAACATGGCTCCAAGTAATTCTCCAAAGGAAAAAATCACTTAAAACTGGAAATTAACTACTAAAGAACTTCAGGAACATAGGGTCTTAGGGAGAAGAGCTGCAGGGAAAGGTTACCTGGAAGTGAGGCTCTTTGAGTATACCAACCAGTTCTGCTGCATTTTCATCCACATTTATTAGGGGAGTGATATCTTCAAGAATTTCATTAACTAATTCCAAGTTATTATCACTGACAGCTTCTAGTTTTGAATCTTCAAGCCTCTCATGAGCCTGAGAAGACAATAGTTTATTAAATAGTACTTATTTCATTTGCCCCAGGCCATAGTTTACTTTTGCGTTTATTCCTTTTTCATAGTTTTAAAACATAATACTTGGAGGTTTGATTCACTGAAACCCATTTTAATATTTCTATCAGAATACATACATTTTAAAGTAAATATGCCATACAGTATAATAAACGCTGGCCTCCATTCCTATCCTACAGGTCACGAAAAACTCACTTTTATGACTACTCCTGAAAAACCTGGATAGGACACATGACTATTAAAAACCATGTTATGCTCCTACCCACTAACAGGATTTCTTAATGACATTCTAGTTGAGGCTCTAACTCTTAGTATGTCTTATTAAATGATTAAGCATACAAAAAGAATAGGAACATAAATGTTAATGTATGCTAACATTACATATAGTTTACATTTCAAAAAATAATAAATATCATTCTGGAAATTTCAGAATCCTAAAGCTATTAATTTTCAGTTTTGAAAATTCAGGCTGGGAATGTAGCTCAGTAATGGAACACTTCTCTGGCATGCACAAAACTCTGGGTTTGAGCCTCAACGACATGAAAAATAAATGAATGAATGAATGAATAAATAAATAAAAAGGAAAGAAGAAAAGAAAACCAGTCCATCTAGACAAAAAAAAAAAAAGTCATTTTAGAGCAGTTGAACCTTCCTGTCTCTAAATCTTAAGTTTTGTTTTTGTTATAAAATATCACCATCTTCTCCACAGAAAACACACTGTGAACCACACTAGCATTACCCTTTCATAGCAGAATTAAAGTGGTTTTAAATTCAAACTGAGAATGAAACTACGCAGGCTTCATCTCCTAAGGATTCGTTGCTTTTCTGATAAATAGTTGCTGCCTGATGTTAAAGATGGGAAAAAAACATAATTATTAAGATTTAATTTTTTAAGTAAAAACCATGTAAGATGACAACTCTTACATTTTCATTCATCTCTGTAAGGGCTGAGGAAAAATCCAAATTTCAAATGGTGACAGTGTTAACTAAACTTCACCAGTTTCCTGTAATACTTTACATGTTATGTCTACCCCCACACAGAATGGATCCTATAGCACCCAAATAATAATATTCTAATTTTTAAAGATAATCTTTTGGTTTAAATTTTTTCCTAGGTGTTTCACATGTGTGAAGTAAGTATCGGTTATTATTCTTAAGAGACAGGTATCTTGCTATGTTGCCCAGGCTGGTCCCAAAATTCAGGGCTGAAGCAACACTCTGTCTCAGCTTCCTGAGTAGTTGAGATTATAGGATGCACTATCACACCTGATGAAATAATTTCTTAATTAGAAGAAGGGATCATATACTAAGCAACATTTTAAAGAAAGACCTCAGGAAAGGAAATTTTAAAAGTAATATGAAATACTGATAAAGAAAAAAACTTAATCAAAAAGGAAAAATGTCAAAAGGCCAAATATAATTTAAATGGAGGAAAAAGTTTCTATTAGATTTAGATAAGAAAAAAATTAAAGACTAAAATATGCCACAAAGAATGAGAATGGGTATAATTTGTAATTTTGTGAAAAGTATAATACAAGCCTGATAAGGATAGTATGAGGAGGATACCCAAAACATATCACAGAATGATTATCACCACTGCAAGTAAAATAATCTACATAATTAGTTACCACTTAAAAAAAGCTATAATTGCCAATCAACTAAGTAAAAATATTTGCTGATTAAAAAGCCTAAAAACCCTAATTTAGCACCCTGAAATACTCTGATATTCTTATGGTACTATAAGAAGAAAGCTTTAAAAAATACTGGAGGAAAGAACTTTAACATTTACTTGGTTGGTTTGTGTGCACCAGGCATCACACCCCGGTACTCTATATGTATATGTGGTGTGCGTGTGTAGTCACAAAAGTAGGTAGATATTCACGTCACTCTACCGATGAAGACAGTGATGCAAAAGGAGGTGAAATGATTTGCTTGAGCTCACACTCCTAGTGGATATAGGTAGGTAATACCAAAGCTTGAGCTCTAATCTGCTAAAGCTTATTTGACTGTTACTATACAGACAGCCACTTAAATATTATTTTGTGGTTAATGATTCAATCCCATAGATGACGTATTATTCTCCCTCACTTAAATGTATGAGACATGCTTTCACTGGCTGCTAGTTTATTTGTTGCTTCTTAGCATGGTTCTTGTAGCATAGGTGTATTGTTACTTTTGTTCTATACTCTCTCTCTGTGAGTTTTCTGATATTCCTATGGCTCAGAATACTACCTCACCCCTCTGACTTTCACTCCTTTGCTCTAAGGAAGAACAATAAAAAGTATCTGTTTCTTCAGGAAATGGATCAAGACTGGCCCGCTACTTTCAGGCACCATGTCAACATATTTTCTATAAATCTCATGTTACATGATCATCACAGGTAACACTATTTTGACACTAGTATAATTTAACACTTCAGGACAGACACTCTAATATATCTCTTCCCTTCCTTTCTATGTGCTTCTACCTACTACTCACTTCCTTTTGGGTGAGGATAGGCAGGAATGTGAAAGGACTAACGCCCAGAGTGAAAGGGGGGTCAAGTGGGAGGGCAGAATTGTGCCATAAGAAAACTCAAACATGCCTGAATTTTTTCCACATAAACCTCACAGGTTGATTTTATGGTAAAAAGAATCTCAATAGAAAATAAATTCTCAGAAAAAAAGTGAAATTACAGCTATGATTATATTAATATGGAAATTCAATTTCTGAAATATATTTGTGTTCAATCAAGATTGATTTTACTTTTCTCAAGAAAGTAAGTACAGGGCTGGGGTTGTAGCTCTGTGGTTGAGGGCTTGCCTCACATATGTGAGGCACTGGGTTCGATCCTCAGCACCACATAAAAATAAATAAAATAAAGGTATTGTGTCCATCTACAACTAAAAACAAACAAAAATATTAAGAAAGTAAGTACAGGTTCTTAATTATTAACATGTAGTTTTTTTAAATTAAAAAAAATTTTTTTTAGTTACAGATGGAGACAGTAACTTTATGTTTTTATGTAGTGCTGAGGATTAAACCCAATGCCTCACCCATGCTAGACAAGTGCCACCACTGAGCCACAACCCCAGGCCCCCTAACACATAGTTATTAAACCTCTGAAACACTCTGAAAAACTTGGGCCTCTGTTCACCTTAAAGTCAGCAGCTTTCAAGGGTTATCCCTTTAAAACTTGAACTTAACTAATCAAAATAAAAAGAACAGGGAAAAACACTAAAAACTGACCAGAGGGGCAAATAAGTCATATGCTATTTGACTAAATGAGTCTTGTTTCCTTTAAGAAAGAGCATTATTAGAAAGCTAGCATATCACAATAAAAATACATTTCACCTGCATAAGTGGTTGGAAGAACATGCCATTACTGACACTGTAGAACTCTTGGATCTGATACAAATATGGCCTAGACTTCTTGTATGTCCAGTTCTGAGAATTCTATTCACCACTGAATCTTAGAAAAATGAACTGCAGATAAGAAAAAGTTCTTTCAAACTTCTGGGCATTTTACTCAAGCACAATTCAAGCATGCTTGTAAACAAAAGCATTTTGAGCAAATATCTCAAGCTATATCTAGCATTACTATGTGTAACCTTGCCTTTCTCCATTAAATGTAAGGACCATATCATAAATTTTGTTTCAATCTTCTTGTAATAGGGCTAAGTAAGTATGTAGTCATTGCTTATTAAACATTTTTTGAAAAACCTAAGTAAAGGGAAATAAGTTTGGTTGTGGTTCAGAGTCAATGTCTTCTTTTATTCTAGAGACCTAAAACATGATACATCAGACACATCAAAGAAGACTCCAAAGCCAATAAGAATTTGAGCAGAAAGTAAAAGCAGAGAGTAAAAATAGAGAACTAAATTTCTATATTGCTTCTGCATATGTGGTATCAAAAAGATGAGATCTGCTCTGGAAAAAAAAAGGTGAAAAAGGTTTACACAAATTAGAATGGAATAACTCTAATGAGTAAAGAAATTTTCAGAAATCACAGTTATCCAAATAGAGTACAAATTCTCAAATTAGATAAGTTATGTATCAAGGTACTCAGGAAGCTTCTAAATGACCCTTCTATGCTGTTCTTAAAGAAATCTGTAGACCAGAACCACACAGATGCCAAAAACAAACAAAAACCAAAAACAACTGGAAAAGGAAATCTGCCATACTTTTTAAAAAGGAACAAGAACATATTAAAGAGCTTGGCTTTAATAATACTCAGAGAAAATATAGAAAAACCTTTTAAAATCTCTGAGCTGGAAAGACCTGTACAAATATGAAGCAAAATCTGGAAGGTATAAATTATACCAAAAAGGCCCCCAAAATTCACTATGTAAACATTTAAAGTTTCTTCTCCTTAAAAATTAACAAAGTCAAAGGGGATGGTGATGTAGCTCAGTTGGTAGAGTGCTTGCCTTGAATGCACAAAGCCCTGGGTTCAAACCCCAGCACTGCCGAAAAAAAAAAAAAATTAACAAAGTCAAAATACAAATGAAGAACAAGGGTTAGAACAGAAATTACAGACAAAATGCTAATTTCTCTTTAAAGGACTTCTACAAAATAATAAGAAAAAGAACACTTCATTAAGAAAATGGGAAAAAAATTTATCAAAAGGGAAAATCAAATACCTCTTAAATGTACTGAAAAGATATGTAATATCACGATAAAAAAAGTACAAACTAAAACTATAATGAAATATCCTTTTTCTTCTTAGCAAGGATAAAAAACCTAGTAACGTAACATGCTGGTGAGAATATGAGAGAAAGACATTTCTTCCTTTTTTTTTTTTATCCCCTAGTGAAAACATACTGGTAAGCAATTTGATCAGATCCACCAAAATTATACTGATTCTTGTAAGAATTTGTCCTTAAGATACATAATTACATGTGCAAAATAAGATGCAGCAAGATTAGATATTATAGCATAATTTATAAAAGAATAGGCCATCTAAATATCTGTCAGAAGGCTCACTTAAAATCCACACATGGAAATACATCAACTTTACAAATAAAGGTGCTCTACAAGTACTGATATGGAGTTTTAAGCAAAAAAAAAAAAAAAAAAAAAAAAAAAAATCAAGGTTTAGAACAGGTAATATAAATCCACAATCTCCATTGTATTAACTAGTGAAAGACTAGATGCTTTCCCCTAAGATCAGGAAAAAGATGTGCCCACTTTCACTTCTATTCAATATTTATGATGGATATTTTAGCCAGGACAATTAAGCAAAGAACAAAGGGGCACTCTGATTGGCAAGAAAGAGATAAAGTTATGTTTATTCACAGATGACAAGATCTTATATTTAGAAAATCCTAAGGAATCCTCTAAAAAACCATCAGAACTAGTAAACAAGTTCAGCAAGGTTGGAGGATATAAAATCAATTGTAAGAAAACAATTCCATTAATATTTGCATCAGAAAGGATACACAGAGGCAAAACTTACTGTGACAACTACAAAACATTGTTGATAGAAACTGAAGTCTTGAATAAATGGAAAATCATCATCCCATGTTCATGAACTAGAAAATTTAAGACTGTTAAGATGGCAATACTTCCCAGATGGTCCACAGATTCAATGCAATACCTTTTGGAGTCACAGGTTACTTCTTTGTAAAAATTGACAAACTTATTCTAAAATGCTTACGTAACTGCAAGGGACTCAGAATAGCCAAAAACAATAACAACAACAATCCCCACCAAAGCACAAAGAAAAAAGATTTCAAAAATTGTTAAAGGAAACAAGTACCAAAACAGTTTAGGCACACCACAAGAATAGACAAGAGTAATGGAATACAATTCAAAGTCCAAGACAAAATTCATACATCAATAGTCATGTTACATGTTAGGCAAGGGTGCCAAAACTATTCAATGGGAAAAAGAACAGTCATCAACTAATGGACGGGGTAGATACTTACAGAAAAGTTTGAATCTCACCACTTACCATATGTGAAAATTAACTAGAAACACATCTAAGATCTAAATGTAAGAGAGTTAAAGCTGTCCAGCCAAGAAACATGGGTAAGTCATCATGTATCTTGGATCTGGCAAAAAAAGTATTCTTATAAATGTCTTCACAGGTACAAATGAAAGAAGAAAAAAATTTAGGTAAATTAGACTTTATCAAATTAAAAATTTTTATTGAAAGCATTCCTTCTAAAAACTGGAACAAGACAAGGATGCCCTTATGTCTATTCAACATAGTTCTGGAAACTCTAGCCAGAGTAATTAGAAGAAAGAAATTAAAGGGATACAAACAGGAAAAGAAGAACTCAAATTATCCCAAATATCCCTATTTGCTCATAACATGATTCTATATTTAGAAGATCCATAAAACTCCACTACGAAACTTTTAGAACTCATAAATGAGTTCAGCAAAGTAGCAGGACATAAAATTAATGCCCATAAATCAATTACATTCCTATACATCAGTGATGAATCAACTGAAAGAGAAATTAGGAAAACTAACTCATTTACAACAGCCTCCAAGAAAAAATATTTAGGAATCAATCTAACAAAAGACCTCTACAGTGAAAACTACAGAACACTAAAGAAAGAAATTGAAGAAGACCTTAGAAGATGGAAAGATTTCCCATGTTGTTAGATAAGAAGAATTAATATTGTCAAAATGGTCAAACTACCCAAAGTGCTATACAGATTTAATCCAATTTCTAGTAAAATTTCCAATGATGTTCTCCATAAAAATAGAATCATGAAATTTATTTGGAAAAATAAGAGGTACAGAAGAACCAAAGCAATCCTCAGCAAGAAAAGTGAAGCAGGAGGCATCACAATACCAGACCTTAAATTATACTACAGAGGTATAATAACAAAAAAGGCATGGTATTGGCACCAAAACAGACATGAAGACCAACAGTACAAAACAGAAGACACAGAAACAAACCCACATAAATAGCTGTCTCATACTAGACAAGGGCACCATAAACATACATTGGAGAAAAGATAGCCTCTTCAACAAATGATGCTGAAAAAAATGGAAATCCATATGCAATAAATTGAAATTAGACCCCTATCTCTCAACCCTGCACAAAACTCAATTCAAAATGGATCAAGAATCTATGCATTAGACCAGAGACCCTACACGCCTACCAGAAGAAAAAGTAGGCCCAAATCTCTCTCATGTCAGTTTAGGAACTGAATTCAACAAGACTCCTAAAGCGCAAGAAGTAAAATCAAGAATCAAGAAATGGGATTGTATGGAACTAAAAATCTTCTCAGGAAACAAAACCATCAAGAATGTGTACAGAGAACCTACAGAATGAGGTTGCCACCTGCACCTCAGATAGAGCATTAATCTTCAAGATACATAAAGAACTCAAAAAACTTAACACCAAAAAACAATCCAATCAGTAAGTGGGCAAAGGAAGTGAACAGATACTTCGCAGAAGAAATATGGTCAAAAAAATAATATGAAAAAATGTTCAATATCTCTAGTAATTAGAGAAACTCAAGTCAAAACAACACTGAGATTTCATCTCACTCCAATCAGAATGGCAACTATCAAGAATACAAGTAACAACAAATGTTTGTGAGGACTTGGGGGAAAAAGGTACACTTACATGTTGCTGGTGGGGCTGCAAATTGGTGCAACCACTCTGAAAAGCAGTATGGAGAATCTGTAGAAAACTTGGAATGGACCCACCATTTGAACCAGTTATCCCACTCCTCAGCATACACCCAAAGGACTTAAAATCAACATACTATAGTGACGCATCCACATCAATGTTTATAGCAACTCAATTCACAACAGCTAAGCTATGGAACCAACCTAGGTGCCCTTCAACAGATGAATGGATAAAGAAAATGTGATACATATACACAATGGAAAATTACTCAGTCATAAGGAAGAATGAAATTATGGCATTTGAGGGTAAATGAATGGAACCGGAGACTATTATGCTAAGTGAAATAAGCCAATCTCGAAAACCAATGACCAAATATTCTCCCTGATAAGTGGATGCTGACTCACAATAGGTGGGGAGCAGAGAAGTGGAGGTTCTCCAGATTGGACAGGGAGGAAGTGGGAAAGGGAGTGGGGATGGGAATGGGAAAGACATTAGAATGAATTGGACATTACTTTCCTATGCTCATATATGAATACACAACCAGTGTAACTCCACATCATGTACAACCACAAGAATGGGAAGTAAACTCCATGCATTATATATGGTATGATATGTCAAAATACATTCTACTGTCATGTATAACTAAAAAGAACAAATTTTTCTATGAAAAAAGTAAAAATTTAATAAAACAATTAAAAACTTTGTGTTTCAGAAAGATACTCTGAAGAATGTTGAAAGATAATCAATAGAATAGGATAAAATATTTGCACATTATGTCCGACACTGACTTGCATTTAGAAAACATAAAAAATGCTTAGAATTCCACAATGAAAAAAACAACACAACTTAAAAAATGGGCAACGGATCTGAATAAATATTTATTTCTCCAAGAATATAAACAAATGGTCATTAAATGCATGAAAAGATGCTCAATACCCTTAGCTGTGAGAGAAATGCAAATCAAAAAACACAGTGACATAGAACTTCAAAACCACTAGGATGGCTAGAACCAAAAAGTCAGATAACAAGTGTTGAACAGAATATGGAGATATCAGAATGCTTGAGCACTGCTGGTAGGAATATAAAGTGATACATTCACTTTGGAAAATAGTCTGGCAGATTTTCAAACAACTAAACAGTTACCATATGACCTAGCAAATCTACTCCTAGGTGTATATCTAGGAAAAACTGAAATATATGTCCACATGAAAATTTATGCATGAATATTTATAGCAGCACTATTCATAATAGTCAAAAGGTGTAAAAAACTCAAATGTCTATCAGTGGATGAACAGATGAGCAAAATGGGACATATCCATACAAAGTAATATTTTTCATCCATCAAAGGCAATGGTGATCCAGAATGTTAGGAGTTTGGAAATCACCTCATCTGTCTTCTTAGCAATGAAAATTTTTACAGAGAAAATCAACTCTTCCTACATTCATCAGAGAAATTAAGGTCACAGGGATAATTGCTACTCCTGAAATTGGAGACACAAAGTGAAAACAGAGAATCACAGTTTAGTTAAATAGAACCCCTAAGCAGAAATTTCCACTGGAATCAACACTGGGAGAGGAAAACTTAAAAGACTGAATTCAAGTTCAAGAATTGAACATCTGGAAGATCAGTGTGCTCAAGGTAGAGTCAAAAAAAAAAAAATTGGGGACAGGGGTTTGGTCTTAGGGGGACCTTCACACTCTTCTTTTACCCCCAGAAGACCTACCATTTCTCAGTGAAATCTGGAGGGAAAACCCTTCACACTCCTAGGAGGAGAAGGGGGAAATTAGTCATTTTGAAATTCACTGAGCATCTATTTGGCTCTTAAGATTTGTCTTTAAGGAAATCCATTTTATCAGAGCCTAACCAGTCAACAGGGAAGGAAAAAACTAAACTCCTGTCCCAATTAGACTTCCTGGTTTACCTACATTGGGGAAAAACAAACTGAGACGATTCACTCCTGTCCCAATTAGACTTCCTGGTTTACCTACATTGGGGAAAAACAAACTGAGACGATTCAAACCTAATCATAGGACTACAGAACACTTTCTCTCCCCCATGATGCCTCATCTCTGTAATAGCTGCATACCTCAAACTTTATTTAAAAAATCTCCAGGAAATCCAGACACAGGAGACAAAAGCAAGGACATCAGAGGAAATTTTAACTTCTGACACCTCCAGCTACAGCAAAGGTAATACAACCTAACTCCCAGTCAGACAAAAACCTCACACTAAAAGGCTATTCATCTCAGTTCCTTTTATCCAATATGTCATGTCCAGCTTTCAACAAAAATCACAGAAAACAAAACAGAAACAAAAACCTTAGTCTGAAGGTACACAGCAAGCATAAGAACCAGACTGAGACATGGCAGAATGTTGGCATTATTGGGCTGGGAATTTAAAACAACTATGACTAATATGTTAAGGTTCTAATGGAAAAAGGAGGTATCATGAAAGAACAGACAGGTAATGTCAGCAGAAATGTGGAAGTTCTAAGAAAAAAATCTAACTAGAAATAAGAAACACTGTAACAAATGAAAAATGCCTTCAGTAGGTTCAGAATGGACACAACTCCAGAGAAATGACAGTAGAGTGAAACACATTATTACTTCTTATACATGTATGACTGTGTGACTAATGTGAGTCTAACAACATGTACAATCAGGAAAATGAGAGATTATACTCCATTTATGTATGATCTATCAAAATGCATAAATGCATTCTATTGTGATGTACAACAAATTAGAACAAATAAGAAAATTTATAAAAAGAGTGACTCAATGAACTTGAATATATGGCAATAGAAACTCCAAAACTCAAAAGCAAAGAGAAGAATAAACAAGACAGAACAGAATAACCAAAACTATTAGAAAATTAGACAATTAGAAAATTGACAATTAGAAAAGGTGCACATACACATAATAAAAATACTAGAAGAAAAGAGGAAAAAAAGAACTACATGAAAAACAGAATTTTCAAAAAACTATAGATCCAGATAGCACAGAGAACACCGAGCAGGATAAAACCTAAAAAAAATCTAAACCTAGGCATATCATACTCAAACTGCAGGAAATCAAAGACAAAGAGAAAAACCTGAAATGGGCTAGAGAAGGTGAAAAACGCCTTATGTATAGAGGAGCAAGAATAAGAATTTCATTGGACTTATCTTCAGAAACCATGAAAGCAAGAAGAGAATGGAGTACAACATATGAAACACTGAAAAAATAATGACCCACTATTACAGTTTGAATCTTATAAATGCCCCCCAGAAGTTTGTGTGTTGAAGGTTTGATGGTCCCCAAAGCAGTAATATTCAGAGATGACTGGATCATGAGGGCTCTAAGCTCATGAGTGGATTAATCCATTTATGGATTCATAGTTTAATGGGCTCAGGGGGAGAGGCTTTGTTATAAAAATGAGTTCTTTTTTCTTTCTGGCTACCATGAGCTGAATAGCTTTGCTCTACTACATACTTCTGCTATCATGTTGTCTCAACTCAGGCCCAAATGCAGTGGAACTTGGTGACCATTGACTGAAACCTCTTAAACTGAGTCTAAATAAATCTTCTGTCATTTTAAATTATTTTTCTCAGGTGTTTTGTCACAGCAATGGAAAACTAACATACCAATCAACCTAGAATTATGTATGCACTGAAATTATCCTTTAAAAAGTAAAGAAATAGAGACAATAATGCAAATACAAATTGAGGGAATTTGTCACTGGTATACCTGCCTTGCAAAAAAACACTAAATGGAGTTCTTTTTTTTTTTTTTTATTCTTTTTCTAAAGTTCCCATTTTATTTTGAAATTATTTTATATTTACAGAATAGTTGCCAACATAGTATAGAGAATTCCTCCATCTCCCTCATTTTATTCCCCATTGTCAATGTGCAAGTGTCCATTGCAATTTTTGTCAAAACTAAGAAAGCAACATCATATTAAAGAAACTGTAGAGTTTACCTGGATTTCTTTTTTTAAAAAAAATTTTAATTGAATGAAATTCTTTAAAAAGAAAATAGTATAGGTCCAAATTTAGATCTATAGAAAGATAAACACTACAGAAAAAGACAAGAAGAAAATCTTTTATTTTTCTTATTGTTATTTTCTTATTCTTACTTAAAAGATTTAATAACACCAATGATAAATCTAATTATGGCTTATGAATAAGTGAAATAAACATCAGCAATGTTATGAGAGACAGGATGGAGAAACTAGAAATACTGTTAACATCAATTAACAGAAAACTAGACTACTTATATTAATTGTAAACAGAGCATACTTCAAAACAGGAAAACTACCAGGAACAAACATGGGCATTGCTTTGTGATAAAATGGTCAGTTCTACAAGAAGTCACAATAATCTGTAATGTTTATGTGCCTAACAACTAAACATCAAAATATGTGAGGCAAAATCTGACGGAGTGCAAGGAAAAATAGATTAAGCCAATATTATAACCGGGGGCTTCAATATCTTTCTATCAGCAACTGACAGATCCAGCAGGCAGAAAATCAGTAAAGTTGAACTGGATACTGCCATCAACCAACCAACATCTATAAAATACTTCACTTAACAACAGAATATACATTCTTCTCAATCACAGTTCATCAAAGTAGAACAGTCTGAGTCAAAAAACACACCTTAACAAGTTTGTAAGAATAAAAATCATATAAAGTATGCTTTCTGACCATAACAAAACTGAACTAGGATAGCAGGGAAACTCCAAAATATTTTGAGACTAAAAACACAATTTTCAATATTGCATGAATTGAAGTAGTCTTAAGAGAAATTATAAGACATTTTGAACAAACTGAAGGTGAAAATACAACTTACAAAAATTTGTGGGATGTAGCAAAAGTAGTTTTAAAGGCAATTAATAGCTTTGAATAAAAATATTAGAAAAGAAGATAAAAAATCAATAATCTAAACTTCTACACTTCAGGTAACTCAAAAAAAGAAAAAATTAAATAAAGAGTAATTAGAAGATGATCCATAAAATTTAAAGAAGAAATCAACAGAGAAAATCAATGCAATTAAAACTTGGTTCTTTAAAAAATATCAAAATTGATAAACCCCTTAGTAGCTTAACTCAGAGAAAAAAGAAAGACATAAATTGACTGATTTCACAAAATAAACAGGGACTATCACTGATGCCATGGACATGAAGAATTCTATGCCCACAATTTTGATAATATGGATGAAATGGACCAACCCCTTGAAAGACACAACCTGCCAAAATTCACAAAAGGATATATGGATATATGATTATCATTATGTTACAGAAATTAAATCAATAATTGATAACTTCCCCAAAGGGAAAGCCTCTTGCCAGACTGGTTCAGTGATAAATTCTACCAAATATTTAAGGCATAAAGTATATTGATTCTCTACAATCATTTCCAGAAGATAGAAGCAGAAGGAATACTTTCTAACTTGTTCTATTACACCAACATTATTTTAATAGCAAAACCAGATAAAGACATTATATGAATGTACACCACAAAGTGAACTCTAATGTAATCTATGGACTTAGCTGATAAACTTAAATTTACAGAAAATTAAGGAGTACAGAGAATTTCCACATATCCACTTCTCCCTGCCCTGCGCACTTTATTATTCACTTTTTTGTGGGGAGGGAGTACTGGGGATTGAATTCAACCACTGAGCCATATCCCCAGCACTATTTTGTACTTTATTTAGAGACACGGTCTCAATGAATTGCTTAGCACCTCACTTTTGCTGAGGCTGGCTTTGAACTTGAGATCCTCCTGCAACAGCCTCCTGAGCTGCAGGGATTACAGGTGTGCACCACCACGCCCATCTTATTCTCCCTAATTTTTGCATTTTCAAGAAATATCATGTAGTTGGAATCCTACAGTATGAAGTTTTTTCAGACTGGCTTCTTACAATTAATAGTATGCACTTAAGTTTCTTTCATGTCCTCTTACTGCTTAATAGTTCATTTCTTTTTCTCACCAAATAATAATACTCTGTAACATGTAGAAACACATTCTGTTAATACATTCAACTACTGAAGGACATCTCTGTTGCTCTCAAGTTTTGACAATTATGAGTAAAGCTTCCATTAACATTTGTTTGCTGGTTTCTGTGTGGATATAACTGGTTAACTCAGGTAAATACCAATGATTGTTATCACCGGATCATATGGTAAGACTATGTTTACCTTTTTAAGAAATTGCCAGACCGTCTTACAAAGTACTTTTACCATTTCGTATTACTATCAGCAACAAAAAAGCAGCTTCCCTTCCTGGATATGCATTTCAAATATTTTCTCTTGGTCTGTAGCTTACCTTTGTTGTTAATGGCATCTTTTGAAGAGGAAGTTTCTCATTTTGATTTGTCAAATTTTTTATTATGCTTCATGCTTTTTCATGTCTTATTCTAAGAAGTCTTATGTGAGGCAATGCATGTTATATAGCTCAACTGAGTCATACCACAATGTGTACATGTTATAAAACAATATGCTATACATGATAAATGTATACAATTTTTTAAAAAGGCTTTGTCTAAGTCACAAAAAGTTTTTCTGTATGTTTTAGAAGTTTTGATATTTTTAGTTTTTATTTTTAGATGAGTGATATGAGTTAATTTTTACATAAAAATTCATATTTAATTTTCAACATTTATTGAAAAGACCATAATTTCTCCATTAAATTACCAAGCCATTAAGAAAAACTGGTTGACAGTATATGTTTTGGTCTCTTTCTGGATGCTATTCTGTGCTGTTGATATAATATCATCTTCTTTACTATAGGGTCATAGTAATCCTTGAAATCAGTCTGAAAAAGACCTCAAATTGTGTTATTTTTCAAAAATTTTTTGGTTACTGTAGGTTCTTTGTGAATCTTAGTAATATGAATTTCCTGAAATTTTGACTGGGATTATGTGTTTCTATAGATCAGTGTGGGAGAACAGCCATCTCAGAATAATGAGCCTTCTAATCACTTCATCTATATATGCTGTATCTATGAAGGCAAACATTTAATCTTCAGTAATACAACATTAATTTTAATGTAATTAATACTTAAAAACATTAATTTTTGTAATGTCTTAGATTTCATTGTATAGGTCTTGTTCATATTGTGACAAATTTATACCTAATTATTTAAATTATAATTACCAATCTTTATTGCTAATATATAGAAATATAATTTATACAGATGATCTTATATCCCTGATCTTTTTAAACTTATTTATCAGTTCTAACTTACTTGTCCTAGAAGGCTTTTGCAGGGGTAGATTTCTAGGGTTTTCAGCACAACTGACATCATCCTTGCATACAGGTGGCTTATTATTTTCTTTTCAATTTGTATGCCTTTTCTTTTCCTGATTTTTTTTTTTCCTGGCTTTTTACACTAGCTAGGACTCTACCATTGTGAATGTGATTGGAAATGATGAAAGTGGGCATCCTCACCTGGCCTCTGATTTTAAAAGCATTCTATCTTTCACCATGAATTATAATGTTAACTGTGGAGATTTTAAATAGATGCTCTTCATCAGATTGAAGGAATTTCCTTCTACTCCTACTTTGCTGAATTTGTTTCAGAAATGGATGTTCGAGTTTGTAAAATTCTTGTCCTGAAAATGTTAACATGATCAAATGGTTTTTCTCATCATGTCTGTTAAGATGTACCATACACTGGTTTTGAAATGTTATAGCAATCTTACATTTTCTGAAACAAAACACACTTGGGTAATGGAATATAATATTTTTTGTATGTTGGTGTTATTTGATTTGCTAATATTTTCTGAAAAACTTCAAATCTGTGTTCCCTGAGGATACTGCTCTGTACTTTCCTCAAAATATCTTTAGCTGGTTTTGATAATTGCATAATACTAGCTTCATAAGCCAAGACAGGAAGTGTTTCCTTTCCTTCCTTTTTTTCTGGAAAAAAATCTTGCAAAATTAATATTATTTCTTCCCTAGATGTTTGATACAATTTATTGATGAAGACAACTAGGACTGGAGTTTCTTTTCTAGAAAGAGTAGAAACTTCAAATATTTAATTAAAAATGGATATAGAGCTATTGAGGTTATCTACTCTTGTGTGGGACTTTTGTGTCTTTCAAGGAATTAGTCAATTTCATCTAAGTTGTATTTGTTGTCATCAAGTTGTTCATAATTTTTCTCATCCTTATAATGTCTGTTGGAGTTGTAGCATTCATGATACTGGCCATTTGTGTCTAGCTATTGTTTTATTAATTTTATTGATATAGCAAAGTTACGCTGATTCCTTCCTCTATTTTTGTTTTTTCAGGCCCCATTTTTATCATTTACTTCTTTGTGAATATTTTGGATTACTTTTGCTCTTATTTTATTTTTCTTATGGCTGACATCTAGATAACTGATTTGGAATATTGCTCTTCACTAATACAGATGTTTTCCTCTAGGTATTGCTTTATTTCACCTTCACAAGATTTAACATGTATTTTTAAATTTTCATTCAAAATATTTTTTGTGATTTCGTCTTTGACTCAAAGTTATTTAGTTATTATGTCTGTTTTTGTTTTTTGAGGTGCTAGGAATTGAACCCAGGCCTCAGACATATTAGGTAAACACTCTACCACTGAGATACTTTCCTAGTCATGACTCATGGTTCTTTAGAAGAAGAACCATGTTATAAAGAACCATGTTATTTAAATTCCAAATGCTTGGGGATTATTTTTTTGAAGATTGCTTTTGCTGGGTAAGGAATACAAAGTTGGCAGTGTTTTTTTTTTTTTGGGGGGGGGGTTTAAAAATCTCAATCTATTATATTACGAATTTTATAGTTTCTGTTTCATTGCTACCCATTATTCTTCTTTGGGTAGGGGGCAGGTACTATGAATTGAACCCAGGGATGCTTTACCACTGAGCTATATCCCCAGACCTTTTTATTTTTTTAATTTTGAGACAGGGTTTCACTAAGTTGCTGAGGCTGGGCTTGAACATGTGATCCTCCTACGTAAGGCTCCCAAGCTGCTGGGATTATAAGCATGTGTCAACACACACTGTGTTACCCATTATTCTTATCTTTCTCTTAAAGGTAATGTGTCTTTTTTCTTCTGGTTGCTTTCCAAATTTTCATTTTGTTTTTGAAATTCAGGAGTTTATGATGTTCCTAGCTATGTGTTTCTTTACATTTCTCCTGCTAAAAGGTTCACCTGGTTCTTGAATCTGTCACACTTAATGTTATTAATTTGTTTTGAAAATTCTTGACCATTTTATTTTCAACTATTTCTTCATTATCCCTCCCTTCCCTTTCTGAGATACTTATTACATGTATGTCAGATCTTTTGATTATGTCTCACATATTCTTTTTTTCTGTTTTTTTCCATTCTCTCTTCTGAGTTTCAGTTTGGATTTTTCTATTGACTGTCTTCAAATTCACTAATTCCCTCTTCTGCTATGTCTAGGTTTCTGTTAAACACATTGAATGAGCTAATTTCAAACACTGTATCCTAAATATGGAATTCTAAAATGTCTATATGATTAATTTCAGTTCAGATTTTCTAGTAATATTTTAAATGTCTCTATGTTTTTCTGTTCTACTAAAAATATATTAGTAAGTTACTTTTAAATTCTTATTTATAAAGTCCAATAAAAGGACCATCTATGGTACTGCTTCTTTTGTTTTCTCCTGATTATTGAACATATGTTCTCACCTTTCAGCATATCTAGTGATACATGCCTCTCTTTTTGTTTTCTACTTGTATTGAAAGCACTGGCCTGTGACTCAGTATCCCTTTCTTGGAAGTAGAAGTCTTACTCCTGCAATTTCTTTACATACATTGTAGGAATACAGAACTATCACTGCTTTTATTTACTGAGAATCTGCTTGAATATTGAATGTTACATTGGGTGATTCTTTTTATTTCATTTTTAATCAACAAGAGTATAGTTGCACTCTACCTGCTCAAAATCATCCAATCATTTCAACTGCTAATAATAATGAACAGATGACCCTCTGGAAGGCCATCATCAATGGCAAAATAAATAGATTTTTATGCATGGAAGTTGTTAAGAATGACCGAAAACACACACACACACACACTCTCTCTCTCTCTCCTTCTCTCTCTCCAATACCCTGTATTTCAGGAGATATAACACAGGACTTAAAGCCAGACACCTGCTCTAAACCTTATCTCTGTTATTTACTAGTAAAGCGATCTTAATCAAATTGCTTGCCTACTTTGAGTCTTAGTTTTCAATTTACAAAGATAAAATAGTATAGTATATTTCAAGTTCATAATGCTGTTGGGAAGACAAAACAGTATATTTTAAAGAACTATATAAATTAGAACCATGATGCAAAATGCCTTACACAATGTTATTATACCTTCTAAATCTACAGATCAAAAGCCATTAATTAAGTAAACTTAGGGTAGGGGGACAACTGATTCATGGACAATGATAGTTTGACATCTAGGAAAGAGTAAAAACTATTTTTAAAGTACCAATATGAATGCATGGTAAGACATTTAATATTGACTTAAACATTACTACTTATTTCAACAAGTCCTGGAAGCTATTACTTTATCTCAACACAGTAAAGTGATTAATGATAATAAGTCTGAATGCAAAGGTAAATAATATCCTATTATTATTGAAATACAGGAATATGTAATAAACTTGGGAAAACAAATTAAAAATGACAAAAATAAAAATTCCTGTTGGACAATCCGCAAGTGGATTCATTTCTACATAGGTGTCTTTATAACATGACCTTAGCATGTGTAACTGCACAAATAAAATGGAAAATCCACATCATTTACTTATTCTTATTAATGGAACACTTTGTAAAAGGTTTGATTTTTCTACAAGTCTTAGAACAAGAGACTGGCTTTAAAAAGATCACAGGAGAGGATGAAATCAACATTCTAGGACTATAAAAGAAAAAAGAATGAAGTGACTATATGAAGGAGAGGTCAGAGATGGCATGTCACATAGGTTGTTGGAAGCCAGAATCATTTTGAGCAACTCTAAAGAATGGGAAAGGAGAGGTGTGACATAGGGACTATGCTTCAGAAATGCTTATAATAATCATTTGGAGAAGTAGTATAAGTGAAATAAAAGTAGATCCCCCAAAAAATGGTTGTAAAACTGTGAATGAGGTAAGGAGGTTGCTCCAGAGCAGACTACAGAAACAGACTTAAATTGTCAAGATTATGCTAAAAAAAAAAAAAAAAAAAAAAAAAATTTTTAAAAAGTACTACATAAAGGCAGAAGAACATAAATGAGAAAAAAGCACATGCGGATAATGTAAAACAAAATAATCATTACCCGTTCTTATTAAAAATGGAGGTAGAACCAGGATATTTTTAGGATCATGCTCCTGTGATTTCTCTAAACCTTAAATGTGTTAGTTAAAAAATTAAGCATTATTTCATTCTGTATTTAAAGAACAGAAAAGGCAAAAGTGGCCTGATTTTCACATCCATTAAGATTTCATTATGTGATAAGTGTTAATACTGGCTAACTATGCCTAAGGCATATCAACCAAGCTCTAAAATAGTAATATCTGAAAAGACTTTTATAAAAACAATTTCCAACATAATTCAGTAATCTTATGAATAAACCAATATACCTTAGCAAGTGATTTTACAATAGGATTCTCCATAATCCCCTTGAGGAAAATTAGGTCTATTTCTTCTGCTCCTGTAGATGAGGGCAGCTCCGTAAGGTTTTCCAAGACTTGCTGCATTGCTGCTGAGATAAAAGCAACATAAAACAAAACAAAACAAAACAAAATAAAAACACTTAAATTCTAAGCCATTGTGGAGTAAGATTATAAAATAATGCAAATAAAGACATTAATAACACTATGAAAAAAATCACATTTAAAAAACAAAATAGTTAAGTAGTTTGAGTTTTGAGTTGACTTCATTTGCCTTAGTAACAGGATAAAATTTTGTATGTAATTTGGGTTGTCTTAGACTACGTCTTATACATATTAGAACTTGCATTTGCTTTGTATTTTTCAAATCTGAAAATACCACTCAAAAGAAAATACAAAAATCTGAGTAGTCTTATAAAAAATAAAATGATTGAGCCAGTAATCAAAAATTTTCCCACAAGTCCAGAACCAGGCATCACTGACAAATTCCACCAAACATCTGTAAAGAGTTAAAA
The DNA here is from genome assembly GCF_902686445.1 of Sciurus carolinensis. Classification (NCBI taxonomy): domain Eukaryota; kingdom Metazoa; phylum Chordata; class Mammalia; order Rodentia; family Sciuridae; genus Sciurus; species Sciurus carolinensis. The sequence continues at coordinate 84,103,125 of NC_062220.1, read as the reverse complement.
CTAATTCTTCACAAATTCTTCCAAATATACACAAGAGGTGGAACACTTTCCAACTCACTCTGTGAAACCAGTTGCCCTGATACTAAACCTGATAAAGACATTATAATAAATTAGTCAATATCCCTTATGAATACAGATGTAAAAATCTTTAATAAAATGCTAGCAAAGTGAATTCAGCAACATATAAAAAGAACTGTACACAAATGTCAGGTTCACTTTATTCCAGGAATGCAAGACTGGTTCAATATATGAAAGTCAATATAATATACCAAAAAAACAAATGACATCCCAATAGACACAAAATAAAACATTTGACAAAACCAAAACTCTCATGATTTTTTTAAAATTGTTTTTTGTAACCGAACTAGGAGAAGGGAAATTTCTCAATCTCCTAAAGGATATCTACAACAACCTGAAGCAAACATCATGCTTAAAGCTTTTTCTTGAAGATGAGGAATAAGAAACCAGTTGCCCTATCTTGTTTTTTTTTTTTTTTTTTTTTTTTTTTAACCATTTCTATTCAGTTTTATATTAGACGTTCGAGCCGGGTAGATAGGCAAGAAGTATGAATGAATGAATGAACAAATAAATAAATAAATAAATGGCAACCAGATGAAAAAGGAATAAGTAAAACATATTTAAAAATCTATTTAAAAGTATGATCTTGCATATGAAAAATCCTAATACACAAAAAATTTTCTTAGAATTAATAAATTAAATCACTGAAGTTTTGGGTACAAAAATCAAATGTATTTCTACATACTAGTAACGAGCAATCCAAAAATTAAAAAAATAAATAAATAAATAAAACACTCCTTTTACGGTAGCATGAAAATAGAAAAGAAAATGCTGAGGAATAATGTAGCCAAAAAAAAAAAAAAAAAAAAAAAAAAAAAGCACAAAATGTGCATATTAAAACCATTAAACATCATTGAAAGATTGAATCTTGACCTAAATGAATGGAAAGAAATCTCATGTTCACAAACTAAAAGACTTAATATTGCTCACATGGCAGTACTACCCAAATTGTACAGATATAAGGCAATTCCTATCAAAATCTCAAAAATCATAGCTTTTTTTAATTTTTGCAGAAATCAAAAAGCTGATCCTAAAATTCATATGAAACACAAAGAACCCTGAATTGCAAAAACAATCTTCAGTGAGAAGAATGAAACACACATTTTTAAGTTTCAAAACTAACAAGCAATAATAATCAAAACTGTGTGGTACTATCATATAGACAAGTAACATCAGCCCAGAAACAATACCATAAAAATAGTCTTTTCCAAAACTGAGGTTGGGTCAAATGGACATGCACATGTACGACAATAAAGCTAGATCCCTCCCTCAACCAATATCACAGTTTAATTTTACTAGGATTAATTTTATTAGTTTTATCTCATTTTAGTGTTCCTTTAAAATAAATTTATTAACATTGCAGTTAATTTTAGAACATTTATCTTCTTTAAAATAAACCAACACTGTGTTATGGTTTAGATATGAGGTATTCCCCAAAAGCTCTGAGTCAATGCAGCAGTGTTGAGAGATGAAGTGATTAGATTATGAGAGTTGTAACCAAACCAATCCATTCTAATTTGAAAGAACTACTGTACTAGGTGTAACTGTCAGCAAGCAGGGTATGGCTGGGAAGAGGTGGGTCACTGGAGGTATGTCCTAGGGGATTACATCTTGTTCCCCAATCTCCTCCTCTTTGGATCCTGCTGTGAGGGAGCAGTTTTTCCCTGCTGCACCCTTTCACCAAGGTGTTCTGCCTTACCCTGGGGCTGAAGGCAATGGTGATGGCCCACTGTGGATTGAACCTCTGAAATTGAGCCAAAATAAATTTTTCTTCCTCCAAGTGTTTTTGTTTTGTTTTGTTTTGTTTTCTCCTTTTTGGTACTGGGGCTTAAACCTAGGAGTGCTTGACCACAGAGCCACAACCTCAGCCCTTTGTACTGTGTATTTTCAGAGGGTCTAAATTGCTGAGGTTGGTCTTGAACCTACAATCCTTCTATCACTATGGATGGCTCCTCTAAGTTGTCAGGTATTTTGGGCACAGCAACAGAAAGATAACTAGACAAATTGTTAAAAGTCAGATTGTACTAGTACATGGTTTATAATGAAATACAGCAGTTCCCTGTTCCATGCCATCTCCCTTCTCCAAACTTATCCTACTCCCCAGGAATACTATGAATGTGTTAATAGTTTCTCTTAAAAAGATCAGTCAATAATTTCTTCTCTTTTTAGATAATATGCTAATACTGGTACTTTTTGACTGAATCTTTTTGTATATCAATTTTTTTAGAATACTAGAGATTTAATATTTTATCTTCCCTAGTCTCCCAACTTTGAATTTCAAATAAAATCAACCACTTTTCATATAGAACTCTTGAGTTTTTTCCAAATGCTCCAACAATCATCACATTTCTATCAATATTTTTCCAAATGCTCAAATACTTTTCTAAAACTCTATTAGTTCTGTTCCTTGACTTCTACCCATTATTCCTCTCCCAAAGCATTCTTCTGTGTTTTAATCTGTACATATTCATCTCTAGGTCTCCTACTCTACGTTTAAATGACTGAAGATTTGGAAAGTAAAGAGGTGAATGGGAACACAAAGAACACTTAAACCAAGGAGGAGGAAAACCATGCTACACTAAGATGAAAGAATATACTAGGAAATAAACAATATTTTAAACACTGCTTCTCAGCCTCTTGGCTAAGATCTAGTGAATAATATATACTTCATAATTTTGCTTGAGTTCAAAGTTTACTTTTAAGCAGGCAGGGAACAATAGAATTAATTTTGAAAAGTATTTTTGTCCTGATTTTATCCATGTAGTTAGCTCTACTTGTCATAATTACTTATATTTCTTTTCTTTGGCATTCTATGTTTGTCTTTTTTTTTTTAACTTTATTATGGAAAATTTTAAGCATATATAAAAGGAAACAGAATAATATAATGAATCCAACAACTCTCACCTCAATAACTTAGTAAAACCCTGCCTCAAAGTAGAAACATAAAATGGGGCTAAGGTTCTAACTCAGTGGTAGAGCGCTTGCCTAGTATATGTGAGGCACTGGGTTCAATTCTCAGCACCCCATATAAATTAAAAAAATAAATAAATAAATAAATAAATAAATAAATAAATAAGACAACTAAAAAAAAGCACCATAAAATGGATTCTGAGGATATAGCTCAGTACAAAGAGAGAGGAGGGGAGGGGAAGTGAGGGGAGGAGAAGGGAGGGTAAAGGAGAGGAGAGGAGAGGAGAGCACAGGAGAGGACAGGAGAGGGAAAGAAAACAAAGATTGAATTATAGTGGCCAGGAAAAGCTGAAGAATCCTCCCACTTAAAAAGTGCAAAATGGCTCAAGATGTAGCTCACAGATAGATGACTTACCTTGCATATGTATGGCCCTGGGCTTGATCATCATTGAGGAAAAATAAAAGATAAGAAATAAATAAAAGACAAAGAGAGAGAAAATATGAGAACGCCACTATGAATCAAGAAAGACAAAAATTCACAAATCAAGTACAAAGAAGGAATTAAAAGGGAAAGCAGAAATCAATAAAAATGCAAATATATGAAAGATTTAATCAATAAGCCAATAAATAGCTACTATTTCAAAAGAACAATAAAACAGTCAAATAATCATCACGAAAAGATAAACTATATGAGAAATGAAATGAGAAAATAAATACAGGTATAGAGACGATTAATGGGGAATTCAATGAACAACTCCTCCAAAAGCTTGCAACTCTCAGTAAATGCTTCCAAAGATATTGAATAGGATCAAATGCTGGACAAAGAATTCAAAGCAAAGATGTTAAAAATGATGAATGACTTTTAAAAGGATACAAATAAAGAGCTTAATGAATTATGGAAGATAATGTAGGATATGAAAGTGCAATTCAGTAAAGATATAGAGAATCTGGAAAATAACCCAATAGAAATCTTGGAAATGAAAAGCTCAATAAATCAAATAAAAGAAAAAAATCAGTTGAAAGCTTCTCCAATAGACTAGCTCAAGTGGAAGAAAGAATATCAGGGTTTGAAGACATGGTTGATGAATTTTCACATTCCGATAGTAATAAAGAAGAAAAAAAGTTAAGTAAGAAACAATAAACAGAAGTTAAGAGACCTATGGGACACAATTAGAAGGTCTAGGTAGTGAATTATATATATATATAAAGAAGGAGCAGAGGTGCAGATTAAGGACATAAAGAACCTATTCAGTGAAATAAGAGTAGACAATTTCTCAAACCTTGGAAAAGTTATGGACATTCAGGTACAGAAGGCACTTAGAACCCTAAATAAATATAACAAGGACCTCTTCATATCATATTACAGCAAAAGTGCAGAACAAATAAAGAATATCAAAAGCTACAAGAGAGAAGCACAAAGTCTAGTCTCAGTTGAAATTCTTAGGACCAGGAAAGTATGAAATGAAATATTCCAAGCCCTGAAAGAAAATAACTGCCAAGCTAGATTACTATATCTAGCACAGTTGTCCTTCAGAATCAAAGGAGAAATAAAGACCTTCCAAGATAAGTATGAACTAAAGGAATTCATGACCATTAAACTGCATTAAACAGAATACATAAAAGAATCTTACACACAGAAGAGGAAGAAAGAGAAACACTATCATAAGAGCATAGGAAAAAAATAAATCTCACTGGAAGAGTAGATAAACAAATGAGAACTTGGAAAAAAAATTATTAATTCAGTAAACCAAGCTTCTAAGAGGAATAAGGGATAAAGAAATGATCATAAGTTATTTGAAATAATCAGAAGAAAAACACCTAATGGCAGGAAGTAGTATATATCTTTCAGTAATATCCCTGAATGTAAATGGTCTTAATTCTACAATTAAAAGATGCAGACTAAAATTAAAAAAAAAAAAAAAAAAAGATGCAGACTAGTTGACCGATTGAAAAGCAAGACCCAGCAACCTGGTGCACAGGAGTAACTCACCTCACCAAGAGACAAAAACAGACTGAAAGTGAAAGAATGGAAAATGATATTTTAACCAAAGAGAATCTGAAAGTAACCAGCAGCAACTACACTCATATCTAGCCAAAGAAACTTCAAGACAAAATTAGTTAGAATAGACAAAAAAATGCCACTAAATATTGCTAAGGGGAATAATTGATCAAGAAGATAAAATGATTATAAATACATACATACCAAACATGGGAACACCCAATTTTATAAAAGAAACACAACCGAACATAAAGGGAGAGACAAGCCCCAATACAACAGTAATGGGTAACTTCAGTACCCAACTCTCATCAATAAATTACCCACAGCTCCCCCGAAAAAAATCAAATAACAGAGTTAAATTATACTATCGGTCAAACAGACTTAAAAGACTTCTACCGAATATTCCATCTAACAGTTACAGCATACATATTCTTATAATCAGTTCATATAACTTTTTCTAAAATAGACCATATTTTAGGGCATAATACAAGTCTCAAAAAATACAAAAAAAAAGGAACTAATTTCCTACATCTTATCAGATCATAATGGAATGAAAATAGAAATCAACAGCAAGAAGAGCTACCGAAACTATACAAACACATGAAGATTGAACAATACTCTTCTGATGATCAGTGAGTCATTGAAGAAAGAATGGGAAGAGGGATTCAAAAATTCCTAGAATCAAATGAAAATAACAAACCGGAATCTGTGGAAGACAGCAAAAGTAGTACTAAAAGGGAAGTTTATAGCTATGATTGCCTACATTAAAAAGACTCAGAGACCTGAAATAAGTAACTTTTTTTTTTTTTTTTTTTTTTTTTTTTTTTTTTTTTGCGGTACTGGGGATCGAACTCAGGGCCTTGTGCTTGCGAGGCAAGCACTCTACCAGCTGAGCTATATCCCCAGCCCTGAAATAAGTAACTTAATGATGCATCTCAAGGTCTCAGAAAAATAAGATCAAAGCAAACTCAACTTCAGAAGAAAAGAAGTAATAAAAGATCAGAGCTGTCCTACATGAAATAGAGACCAAAAGAACAATACAAAAGATGAATGAAACAAAGGATTGGTTCTTTGAAAAGATAAACTATATTAACAAATTCTTAGAAAAACTAATCAAACAGAAAGCAGATCGAATAAATAAAACTACAGATGAAGGGAGATATTAGGAACAGATACCAATGAATTCCAAATGATTATTAGGAATTATATTCCAAAAGAATGGAAAAGCTAAAAGAAATTGAAAATTTTTTTTAAATATATGACCAACCAAAATTAAACCGAGAGAATTAAAAAAAAAAAAACCTAAATAGATCAATAACAAGCAATGAAACTGAAGTAGTAATAAAGTCTCCCAACAAATTAAAGTCCAGGATTAGAAGGATTCTCTGATAAATTTTATCAGACTTTAAAAGAATTAACACTAATTAATGCACCTCAAACTAGTCCACAAAATAGAATGGGAAGGAACCCTTTCAAACTCATTCTATGAAGTCATTATTACCTGCTACCAAAACCTGATAAGGACACACAATAACAACAAAAAAGAAAACTATAAGCCAATATCCTTGATGAACATAGATGCAAAAGTCCTGAATAAAACACTTGCAAATGAGTTCAACATGTTAAAAAGATCAAACCATATGGAACCACATGATCATCGCATATTTTATACCAGAATTGTTTGCAAAATTGTGAGGTGTGACCAGTGCATGAAACTTTTTTAAAAAATTGTTGTAATACTTAAAAATCATTACTAAACTGTCTTTAATTGCAAGATTAGGATGCACCGAATACTTGTGACTGTACATTAAAACTGAATGTCCAAATCAATGCACATCGTTTCTTCACAACAGTTAAGTGAACATTTTTCCAGTCCAGAAAAAAAACGGTAACACATCATTTGTTATTGGTTCATCCATTATACTCAAAATATTAACTTGAAAAATATTTACTACAGTGTTGTGAAGTATGGACTTAGAAAATTTAATATTCTGTGTCCAAAGATTTTGTGCTGCTATCATTTGCTTTATTATCTGACATTCCACTCATGTAAGAGGTGTTTACCACTAGTACGGCAGCACTCCAAACAAACCATACAATTTGGCTTTGGGAAACACACATTCAATAAATGTGTAATGAGAATTCTAAGTTCCCAGCATGTAGTGCATGAAAGGACAAATGTGTATCCATAGCCTACTAGTGAATACATTGCTGCTGTGTTTATCTTTTGAGCAGCATAAAGAACAGAATTATATCATGCTACCATTACAGGATGAAAGGTTATAAGCAAATTTTGGGACTGAAAAAACAGGCTGCAACAATTACATAGTAACAACGATTATGAAGTGAAATACAGTACACCATATCTGAGGTGGTTTCATTCCAAGGATGAAAGGAAGGTCTAATACATGCAAATCAATAAATCCAATACAACACATAAACATAATCAAGGATAAAAATCACATGATTATATCTATAGTTGCAAAACAGCCTTCGATAAAATTCTCTTTTCATGATACAAAACCTGAAGACATTCGGTAAAAAGAATCATACCTTCGACGGGGCGATCCAAGATGGCGGCCTAGAGGGAGACTGCACCCCCGGTCGCTCCAGAACCCAGGAGCTAAGAGGGGGAGGCATAGAGAGACTCGGACTGAAATAGAGCCACGGGTGAGTCTGCCCACTGGGTAAAGCTCAGCCCGGGTGGCAGGCCCAGATAGAGGTGGCTTAGCGGAGCCGGGCAGGGCAGCTAGAGTCATCCACAGGCAGTCCTGCGCACTCCGGCGGTGGGCCCCGCCCACACAGCCAGCTTCTCCAGGTTCTCGGAACGGAACTGGCCCGCTAGTGAGAGCCTTTCTGACCAGAGCAGGCTCCGAGTCCCGGAGCCGCTGCAGCGCAGTGTACTCCTGCAAAGAACCAGCGGAGAGCCTCGATCTGCAAGCAGCCTCAGGGATAAGGGCAGGGCAGCCGGAGACCTCTTCAGGCGGCTCTGCCCACTCCGGCTGCGGGCTCTCTTCACGGGGAGATCCAAGATGGAGGCCTAGAGGGAGACTGCACCCCCGGTGGCTCCAGAACCCAGGAGCTAAGAGGGGGAGGCATAGAGAGACTCGGACTGAAATAGAGCCACGGGTGAGTCTGCCCACTGGGTAAAGCTCAGCCCGGGTGGCAGGCCCAGATAGAGGTGGCTTAGCGGAGCCGGGCAGGGCAGCTAGAGTCTTCCCAAGGTAGTCTTCCACACTCCGGCAGTGGGCTCTTCCCACACGGCCAGCTGCACGGTGCAGGACCACAGTGAGAGCATTTCCGCACAGAGCCAGTTCCAAAACGTGGAACCAGTAGGGGGCTAGGGGCAGTTTTCTTCGGATGAGCTGCTTTATCAGATTCCTCCAAGACATCAGGCTACTGAAGGCTGGGAGGTGATACACTGGAAATCTACTGGGACACTATAAGCCAATAGTGGAAAACTGCAATATCTCAGGGTCCCACTGACAACTGACCATTATGAGAAAACAAGGGAAGAAAATGTCCCAAACAAACCTAGATACTACATCAATAAAACCCAATGACAGCACAGCAGAAGAAATGTCAGAAAGGGAGTTCAGAATGTATGTAATTAAAACGATCAGGGAAGCTAATGAGGAGATGAAAGAGCAAATGCAGGCATTGAAGGAGGAGATGAAAGAGCAAATGCAGGCATTAAATGATCGCACCAATCAACAGTTAAAAGACCAAATACGGGAAGCAAGAGATCATTTCAATAAAGAGTTAGAGATACTGAAAAAAAAACCAAACTGAAATCCTTGAAATGAAGGAAACAATAAACCAAGTTAAAAACTCCATAGAAAGCATAACCAATAGGATAGAACACCTGGAAGACAGAACCTCAGACATTGAAGACAAAATATTTAACCTTGAAAACAAAGTTGGACAAACAGAGAAGATGGTAAGAAATCATGAACAGAATATCCAAGAACTATGGGATATCATGAAAAGGCCAAATTTGAGAATTATTGGGATTGAGGAAGGCTTAGAGAAACAAACCAAAGGAATGAACAATCTATTCAATGAAATAACAACAGAAAATTTCCCAAATCTGAAGAATGAAATGGAAAACCAAGTACAAGAGGCTTATAGAACTCCAAACATACAAAATTACAACAGACCCACACCAAGGCACATTATTATGAAAATACCTAACATACAAAATAAAGACAGAATTTTAAAGGCCGCGAGAGAAAAGAATCAAATTACATTCAGAGGGAAACCAATAAGAATATCAGCAGATTTTCAATCCAGACCCTAAAAGCTAGAAGGGCCTGGAACAACATATACCAAGCCCTGAAAGAAAATGGATGCCAACCAAGAATCTTATACCCAGCAAAACTTACCTTCAAATTTGACGATGAAATAAGATCCTTCCACGATAAACAAAAGCTAAAGGAATTTACAAAAAGAAAGCCAGCATTACAGAACATTCTCAGCAAAATATTCCATGAGGAAGAGATGAAAAACAACGATGCAAATCAGCAACAGGAGGCGCTAGCCTAAAGGAATAGCCAAATAAAGGAGAAACCAAATCATGTCAAAAAACAAATATGAGTCAATTGACTGGGAATACAAATCATATCACAATAATAACCCTGAATGTTAATGGCCTGAATTCATCAATCAAAAGACATAGACTGGCAGATTGGATTAAAAAGAAAAATCCAACAATATGCTGCCTGCAAGAGACTCATCTCATAGAAAGAGACACCCATAGACTAAAGGTGAAAGGATGGGGAAAAACATACCATGAACACGGACACAGCAAAAAAGCTGGAGTATCCATCCTCATCTCAGATAATGTGGACTTCAAACCAAAACTAGTCAGAAGGGATAAAGAAGGACATTACATGCTGCTTAAGGGAAGCATAAATCAGCAAGACATAACAATCATAAATATCTATGCCCCGAACATTGGCTCATCCACGTACGTCAAACAAATCCTTCTCAATTCCAGAAATCAAATAGACCACAACACAATAATACTAGGCGATTTTAACACACCTCTCTCACCACTGGATAGATCGTCCAAACAAAAATTGAATAAAGAAACTATAGATCTCAACAACACAATCAGCAATTTAGACTTAACGGACATATATAGAATATACCATCCAACAAAGAACGAATACACTTTCTTCTCAGCAGCACATGGATCCTTCTCTAAAATAGACCATATTTTATGCCACAAAGCTACTGTTAGTAAATACAAGAAGATAGAGATACTACCTTGTACTCTATCAGATCATAATGGATTGAAATTAGAAATAAATGACAGAATAAAAAACAGAAACTTCTCCAATACCTGGAGACTAAATAATACACTATTATATGATGAATGGATAACAGAAGACATCAGGAGGGAAATAAAAAAATTCTTAGAAGTAAACGAGAACAAAGACACATCATATCAAAATCTCTGGGACACTATGAAAGCAGTACTTAGAGGAAGATTTATTTCATGGGGTGCATTCAAAAAAAGAAGTAGAAATCAACAAATAAACGACTTAACACTACAGCTCAAAGCACTAGAAAAAGAAGAGCAGACCAATACCAAAAGTAGTAGAAGACAGGAAATAGTTAAAATCAGAGCCGAAATCAACGAAATCGAAACAAAAGAACAATCGGAAAAATTAACAAAATAAATAGTTGGTTCTTTGAAAAAATAAATAAAATTGATAAACCCTTAGCCACACTAACAAAGAGAAAGAGGGAGAAAACTCAAATTACTAAAATTCGGAATGAACAAGGAAACATCACAACAGACACGAGTGAAATACAAAACATAATTAGAAGCTATTTCGAAAATCTATACTCCAACAAAACAGAAAACCTCGAAGACATCAACAAATTTCTAGAGACATATGAACTACCTAAACTGAACGAGGAGGACATACACAACTTAAATAAACCAATTTCAAGCAATGAAATAGAAGAGGTCATCAAAAGCCTACCAACAAAGAAAAGTCCAGGACCAGATGGGTTCTCAGCCGAGTTCTACAAAACCTTTAAAGAAGAGCTCATTCCAATACTCCTCAAACTATTCCATGAAATAGAAGAGGAGGGAACCCTACCAAACTCGTTCTATGAAGCCAATATCACCCTGATACCTAAACCAGACAGAGACACATCGAGGAAAGAAAATTTCAGACCAATATCCTTAATGAACATCGATGCAAAAATTCTCAACAAAATTTTAGCAAATCGCATACAAATATATATTAAAAAGATAGTGCACGACGATCAAGTGGGTTTTATCCCAGGGATGCAAGGTTGGTTCAACATTCGGAAATCAATAAATGTCATTCACCATATCAACAGACTTAAAGTTAAGAATCACATGATTATTTCAATAGATGCAGAAAAAGCATTTGATAAAATACAGCATCCCTTCATGCTCAAAACACTAGAAAAAATTGGGGTAGTGGGAACATTCCTAAACATTATAAAGGCCATCTACGCTAAGCCCATGGCTAATATCATTCTAAATGGTGAAAAACTGAAAGCGTTCCCCCTAAAAACTGGAACAAGGCAGGGATGCCCTCTTTCACCGCTTCTATTCAACATCGTCCTTGAGACTCTAGCCAGAGCAATCAGACAAACCAAAGAAATTAAAGGGATACGAATAGGAAAAGAAGAACTCAAACTATCCCTGTTCGCTGATGACATGATTATATATTTAGAGGAACCTGGAAATTCCACCAGAAAAGTTTTAGAACTCATAAGTGAATTCAGTAAAGTAGCAGGTTACAAGATCAATGCTCATAAATCCAATGCATTTTTATACATAAGTGATGAATCTTCAGAAAGAGTAATTAGGAAAACTACCCCATTCACAATAGCATCGAAAAAAAATAAAATACTTGGGAATCAATCTCACAAAAGAGGTGAAAGACCTCTACAATGAGAACTACAGAACACTAAAGAAAGAAATTCAAGAAAACCTTAGAAGATGGAAAGATCTCCCATGTTCCTGGATAGGCAGAATTAATATCGTCAAAATGGCTATACTACCTAAAGTGCTATACAGATTCAATGCAATTCCAATTAAAATCCCAATGATGTACCTTGCAGAAATAGAGCAAGCAATTATGAAATTCATCTGGAAGAATAAAAAACCTAGAATAGCTAAAGCAATCCTCAGTAGCAAGAGCGAAGCAGGGGGTATTGCAATACCAGATCTTCAACTCTACTACAAAGCAATAGTAACAAAAACGGCATGGTATTGGTACCAAAATAGACAGGTAGATCAATGGTACAGAATAGAGGACATGGACACAAACCCAAATAAATACAATTTTCTCATACTAGACAAAGGTTCCAACAATATGCAATGGAGAAAAGATAGCCTCTTCAACAAATGGTGCTGGGAAAACTGGAAAACTATATGCAATAGAATGAAATTAAACCCCTATCTCTCACCCTACACAAAACTCAACTCAAAATGGATCAAGGACCTCGGAATCAGACCAGAGACCCTGCATCTTATAGAAGAAAAAGTAGGTCCAAATCTTCAACTTGTTGGCTTAGGATCAGATTTCCTTAACAGGACTCCCATAGCACAAGAAATAAAAGCAAGAATCAACAACTGGGATAGATTCAAACTAAAAAGCTTTCTCTCAGCAAAGGAAACTATCAGAAATGTGAAGAGAGAGCCTACAGAGTGGGAGAATATCTTTGCCAACCATACCTCAGATAGAGCGCTAATTTCCAGAATCTATAAAGAACTCAAAAAACTCTACACGAAGAATACAAATAATCCAATCAACAAATGGGCTAAGGAAATGAACAGACACTTCACAGAAGAAGATGTACAAGTAATCACCAGATATATGAAAAAATGTTCAACATCCCTAGTAATAAGGGAAATGCAAATCAAAACTACCCTAAGATTTCATCTCACCCCAATTAGAATGGCGATTATCAAGAATACAAGCAACAATAGGTGTTGGCGAGGATGTGGTGAAAAAGGAACACTCATACATTGCTGGTGGGGTTGCAAATTAGTGCAGCCACTCTGGAAAGCAGTGTGGAGATTCCTCAGAAAGCTTGGAATGGAAACACCATTTGACCCTGCTATCCCACTCCTTGGCCTATACCCAAAGGACTTAAAATCAGCATACTACAGAGATACAGCCACATCAATGTTCATTGCTGCTCAATTCACCATAGCCAGATTGTGGAACCAACCTAGATGCCCTTCAGTTGATGAATGGATAAAGAAACTGTGGCATATTTATACAATGGAATATTACTCCGCAATGAAGAATGATAAAATTATGGCATTTGTAGGCAAATGGTCGAAATTGGAGAATATCATGCTAAGTGAGATAAGCCAATCTCAAAAAACTAAAGGACGAATGATCTCGCTGATAAGCGGATGAGGACATATAATGGGGGGTGGGAGGGGCTAGCATTAGGTTTAGGGTTAGGTTTAGAGTTAGGCTAAGGAGAGCGGTAAGAATGAAGGAAAGAAGGACTGTGTAGAGGGAAAAGAGGGGTGGGAGGGATGGGAGGGGTGGGGGGTAGGGGAAAAATAAAATAAACATCATTACCCTATGTAAACGTAAAAAAAATTAAAAAAATAAATAAAATAAAAAAAAAAAGAACCATACCTTCACATAATAAAGTCTATACACAACAAACCCAGAGCCAACATCATAGTGAAAGTGAAAAAACTGAAACATGTTCTCCAAAATCAGGAATGAGACAAGGGTGTTCACTCTTACCACTTTTATTCAATAGAGTACTTGAAATTTTAGCCAAAGTAACCAGGCAAGAGAAATAAAAAAGGAAATAAGTCAGATTATCCTATTTACAGATAGGATTCTATACTCTTGGAAAACTCAGAGACTCCACCAAAAGATTCTTATAACTGATAAACAATTTAGCAAAGTAGCAGGACACAAAAATGAAAATTTCTACAATGAAAACTGTAGGGCTGGGGATATAGCTCAGTTGGTAGAGTGCTTGCCTGGCAAGCACAAGGCCCTGGGTTCAATCCTCGGCACTAGAAAAAAAGAAAAAAGAAAAAGAAAACTGCAAAACACTAGCCAGGCATGGTGGTACACGCCTATAATCACAGTGGCTTGGGAGGCTGAGGCAGGAGGATCGCAAGTTCAAAGCCAGCTTCAGCATAGCAAGGCACTAAGCAACTCAGTGAAACCCTGTCTCTAAATAAAATACAAAATATGGCTGGGGATGTGGGTCAGTGGCTGAGTATCCCTGAATTCAATACCCGGTACCAAAACAGAAAAGAAAAGAAAGAAACTTGTAAAACACTGAAGAAAGATATCAAAGACAACACTATAAAATGGAAAGTCCTCCCAGTTCATGACTGGGAGAATATTGTTAAAAGGCTCATATTACCAAAAGCAATTCCCTTCAAGATACTAATGCCATTTTTCACAAAACTAGAAAAAATAATCCTAAGATTTTTATGAAACCTTAGTTAAAAGACCCCAAATAGCCCAAGCAATCCTGAGTAAAAAGAGCAATGCTGGAGGCATCACAATACCTGATTTCAAGATACCCAACAGAGCTACAGTCACAAAAACAGCTCGGAATTGGCACAGAAACAGACAGGTAGACCAATGGAATGGGATAGAGGACCCAGAAATAAATCCACATATCTACAGCCAAGTGAGTCTTGACAAAAATGCCAAAAACATATGCTGGAGAAAAGCCAGCCTTTTCATCAAATGGTACTGGGAATATTGGATATCCACGTGTAGAAGATTGAAATTAGATTCCTATTTCTCACCCTGTACAAAAATCAACTTAAACTAGATCAAAGACCTTAATGTAACACACAAAATTCTAAAACTATTAGAGAAAAACATAAAACACTTCAAGATAAAGGAACTGGCAACAATTTCCTGAACAGAACACCAATAGCTCAAGAAATAAAAGCAAGAATTGACAAATGGGATTACATCAAAATACAAAGCTTCAGCACAGTGAAGGAAACAATCAACAGTGAAAAGACAACCCATAGAACGGAAGAAAAAAATCTTTGCTAGCTATTCATTTGGGAGAGGACTGATATCCAGAATAAAGAATTTTTTAAAAAATCAAAAGAACAAGTAATCCAATAAAAAAGGGCAAAAGATGTGAACTGAGACTTCTCAAAAGAAGTAAAACTCAATATCGTTAACCATCATACTAATCATGCCCCAGAGCTGACGCATCGCTCTTTCCCAGTCACCACCACAGGTGGACAACACCTTTTCACACCTTTTCACATATCTACAGCCAAGTGAGTCTTGACAAAAATGCCAAAAACATATCAAAGGTACTGGGAATATTGGATATCCACGTGTAGAAGATTGAAATTAGATTCCTATTTCTCACCCTGTACAAAAATCAACTTAAACTAGATCAAAGACCTTAATGTAACACACAAAATTCTAAAACTATTAGAGAAAAACATAAACACTTCAAGATAAAGGAACTGGCAACATCATCCCTTGGGAGTCAAATTTCAATATCATGGGCTGCCCGAATTAGGATAAATTCTCTTAGTAATACTCTATACTTTCTAATTCTGACAAACGTATACAATTAAATATCTTGGTATTTGTTTAATTACAATTTCCTCCCTAAATTCTAAGTCTGTGAAGCATAAAAATCATTTATATCTTGTTTCAACCTGTGTCCCCCCAAATTAGGCCACAGTCCAGCACATCATGTGTTCTTGATAATACAGCTTCAGTCACAAAATTATAACATCTTTTTCTTATCAAAATCATTAATAGTTTTTAATTATATCTTCTTATTACAAATAAGTCTACATCATACTGGAAGCAGCAAAATGTGATATAGTTTACAGACAGTTATTTTAAAGCTATACATGAACTGTATGACAAGATAGAAGTTTATCTATAAATGCTTAAACTACTAAAATGGCAAGTTTTTAAGAGTAATAATTGCTGATTAATGAATTTTTAACTTTCTATAGTATAATTCATTATGTGAACCAAATTTTATAAAATTAATGGTATTTTCCCACCTATATCCTATTCCAAGAGTTCCACTATAAGAATTGCTTTACAAAAGCATTTCTACTCAATTTTAGAACTTTAATTAGATGAGCTATATTCTTAAAAAATTAGAATAGAGACTATTTTAACATTAAAAATCCTTTTGTGGCCACATTTGGTGTTATGTTCACACTTAATTCAATAAAATGAATTCCCCAGTGAAAATGATAGCTAAAGTAAATGTTTATAAGATGGTAAAGAAAAAAATCTGCTTATATTTTACAGAGTCATGCTGCATAATTTACAGAATCTGTGAAATGAAAAAAAAGTCTATATTTGGAAATATTCAAGCATAATTTTTAAAGAAAGTACATAAAAGATTAAAGGGCTTGTAATGAAACAATAAAATTCTTTTAAAAAATACATTTATAAGAAATTATAGAGAAAAAAGAACTTATTAAAATTTGGATCATGATTCCTTGAGATTAAATTTGGACACAATAGTGATTTGACCATGATTGCTAAGGTCATAAAACAATAAAGTCAATAAAAACAAAAATAATTTTCTATAAAATGAAAATATGCTGTCCACATCCTAGCTCTCAAACTAATATCTTGAAATTTTAATTCGGCTCAACGGATTCAAAGAGCAGAACCTTGTTTGTACATAGATAATTCAATTAGTATTTACTCAGAGCTTATTAGATGCCAGGCATGGGGTTAGATGTTGAAGAAAATCGTTTATCACACATATGAAGAATGATGATACAAATACTATGAAGTAATGCAGAGTAGGGTGTCATTATGCAGTGGATAAGAGCCTGAACTCTGCCATTTAACGAGTCCTAAAAACCTGGGTAAATGACTTAGCTTCCCAAAGCCAGTTTTATCTCTTAAGTGGGAAATGACAATGGTATCTATTTCACAGGGTTGCAGTTGCTAAATAATGCACGGAAAACTCTTAGGACAATACCTTCCAATGCATTATCAATGTGGAGGGAGTACAGGAAAGGGGTTCGATGTTAATGCTTTACTTGATGTGTCAGTGGGTGATATAAGGATGGGAAACCAGAGAAGGCACCAGTATAAAGCATCTTAGTAAGAATAACTAAATTCGTCCTACTAAGAATATTGAATTTGTGATTAACATCTAAAGCCTTAAAACAAAATGTGAAGCTGAATTCCCCAAAGGATTCTTAAGGAAAATCCAAACAATAACAACCAATATTGGTTATTGTTATTGGTCAATAACAACCAAGGAGGACAGGCACAGCAGAGGGTTAGACACAAGGGGCAATTAAGAAGCCCCACATATGAGTGCCACTTCTTCACCTAAATACCATCAACTTCTTTCCAGAAACAGTGAGCATTCCTTCTGCTTGGTTAGGGTTCCTAATGGGGCGGCTGGGGCCTTAAAACAGGAAAGAAGAGGCTAAGATAAATTTGGTTCTCTGCAAGACACCAGAGGAGAGATGGAGGAAGAGTGCACCTGGGAGTGAGTGATGGGAGCAGTGTTTCTCAGGGAGAAGTGTTTCTCAAACAGGAAACTACTGGCATTTGGGGAGCAAGATTTCCTTTTTGCACATGATTGTTCTCCATCAAATGCCTGCAGTGTTCCACAGTTGTTCTAACAACCAAAAATTCCTCTTACTACACTGCTAACACTTTTATGGGTACCACCTTCTCTCCTTCTGTTCTTCCAACTTAAAGCCTTGCATTAATATGTTCTATCTCCAGACCATTCTTCTCTTTTTCTGTAGCTACTTTAAGAGTTCCCACCTGTTCTTTGTCTACAAATTCCAAGAAGACTGCCTGAGGACATACCCACCACTCCAAGTCTGCTTGTGTCCTCCATTCCAGGGAGGGATCAAGTGGGGAAGAAAAGGTGGACAGACTACACAACTGCAGAGGAAATCCTCATCAGGTACCTAATCTGGATTAATTCTTGATAAATATAACCAGCAATTATACATCACAGACATTTGAAGAAAATATCAGTGAAAGTGGACAAAGCTGAACAAACTAAAGTGCATTGTGGGTGGGGAAGGCAGATGGGGCTGAGAATACAACCTTGAAATATCATTTTTGCTAGCTAACATTCTCAGAAATAGGTGAGAAGCTACTGAGTTTGTAAAAGAACAAGCCACTAAGAAAGAGAAAATGAAGAAACTCAAAGTCTCGAGGCAATTAAAAACATTGTCTAGTTAAAATCCAACAACAGACTAAATGAAAAAAGGATAAGGTTTAAAGTGCTAATCCAGAGAATCAAGTCAGGGTAACTTTCCAAATACAGAGTAAAGAAGAAAATGTGGAAAATATTGAAGTAAAGATAAAGCACATAAGTAAGTCTAGCAGTTCCTATTAGAAGTTTCATAAGATCAAAGACAAAGGGTAGGGAAACTGTTGAAGAAGTAACAGAAGAAAATATTCCTGTGTTAAAATGACATGCAAAATTTTAGAATGAAAGGCTTTTCAAATGTAGACCAGACTGAATGCAAAAGCCCAGGTCTACTCCCATGTTCTTGGACAGGCAGAATTAATATAGTCAAAACGGTCATACTATCAAAAAGAATACACAGATTCAATGTAATCCCCATCAAAATACCAATGACATTCTTTACAGAAAAACACACACATGTACACACATACGCACCAAAAAAAAAAAAAGTTCTTAAATTCATTTGGAAGAATAAGAGACCCAGAATAGCCAAAACAATCCTGAGCAAGAAGAACAATGAATGCAGCAGGTACCACAAGACCCAATCTCTCAAATTATACTACAGAGCTACAGTAACAAACAACATGGTATTGGCATCAAAATAGACATGAAGACAAATGGAACAGAACAGACGACACTGAGACAAACCCAAATTTATCTGATACTTGACAAGGTGCCAACAATGCATGTTGGAGAAAAGTTGCCTTTGAATAAATAGTTCTGGGAAAACAGGATATCCATACAAAGAAGAATGAATTTATACCCCTTCTTTCACCGCGTACAAAAGTCAAATCAAAATGGATCAAAGACATGAAGTTAGACCAGAAACACTGCAACTGATAGAAGAAAACCTAGGGTCAACACTCCTTCATATAGGTATAGGCACCAACTTCCTCAAAAAACCCCTAAAGCTCAAGAAATAAAACCAGGAAACAATAGGTGAGATGCCATCAAATTAAAAAGCTTCTGCACAGCAAAGGAAATAATGAAGAAGAGTGAAGAGGGAGCCTGTAGAATGGGAGAAAATCTTTGCCAGCTACTCTTCTGACAGGGGATTAATATGCAGAATATATAAAGAACTCAAAAAACTCAATGCCAAAAAAACAAATAGCCCAATTAATAAATAAATAGGCAAAAGAACCAAATAGAAATGTCTCAAAAGAAGAAACACAAATGGCCATGAAATATATGAAAAAATGTTCAGCATCTCTAGCAATTAGGGAAATGCAAACCAAAACTACACTAAGATTTCATTTCACTCCAGTCAGAATGGCAATGATCAAGAACATGAATAATAATAAATGTTGGCAAGGATATGGGGGAAAAGGTACACTCTTAGATTGTTGTTGGGATTGCAAATTAGTACCAACCACTATGGAAAACAGTGTGGAGATTCCTCAAAAAACTAGGAATGGAACCACCATAGGACCTAACTATCCCACTTCTCAGAGTTCATCCAAAAGATCTAAAATAAGCATGCTACAGCAATATAGCCACATCAATGTTTATAGCAGCATAATTCACAACAGCCAAATTATGGAATCGACTCAGATGCCCATCAGTAGATGAATGGATTAAGAAAATGTCATATAAATACACAGTGGAGTTTCACTCGCCATAAAGAAGAATGAAATAATGGCATTTGCCAGCAAATGGATGGAGCTGGAGAAATCATGCTAAGTGAAATAAACCAGACTCAGAAAATCAAGGGTCAAATGTTTTCTCTTACATTTTGGAAGTTAGAGCAAAATAAGGCATAGAAGACAACTGGGAAGGGGACCAGATATCATAAAGGTATAGTGAAGGCCAGTGGAGTGTAAGAACAACCAAAGGGAGAGAAGGAGAAAAGTGGAAGATAAATAGTATGAATTTAACAAAATCATGTTATGTTCATACATAAAGATACCAAAGGAAATTTCGATTTTATGTCTATGTTTAATGAAGTAGAAAAGGGAGAATAAGGGAAGGGAAAAAGGGAAGACAAGGGGGGATGGGGTTTGAAATAAAATTCTTTGCATGTATATGATTTTGTCAAAATGAACCAAATTGTTATGTATAATTATGAGGTTTTAATTTTTAAAATATATTTAAAAAAAGACCTAGGTCAAGTCCTACCTATCTGAAACTGCAGAATGCTGAGGATTAAAAGGGAAAAAGTAAGTATTTTCAGAGAGAAAAAGGTAAGAGTTGAATAGGAACAATAACGAGACTTCCATGACATTTTTGACTAATAACTACCAGAAGATAACAGACTTCAAAGTTTTGATGAAAAATGACTTTTAAAATCATTTACATATGTAATTTTAAAAAGTTCTTACACAATCACACATGTAACACAAATGTGTGTGTGTATACACATAATGTGGTAAAAGATAACAGTCTATAGTAAAATATTTTTAAATTAAAAAAAAAATCTTCTCCCTCAAGGAGATTTTCAGGAAAAAACTTATGCTTGTATCCAAATTCTTTTTTGAATACAGAAATGCAGTTGTTGCTTATTTAATAAAATATCTTAGTGATCATTCCATACCGGAGTTCATTCTTTTCAAGATACCTAGTAGTTCAGAATATGGATGCATCAAAATTTATTTAGTTTGTCCTCTACTGAAAGATATATAGGTTGCTTCTATTTTTTGCAGATATAATCAGCATGCAAAAAACGAAAATATGTATGTGGTCCTACATACATAAAAAATTTTTAAGTCAAAGGATGTAACACTTTTCAATTATCAGATATTGTCATACTATTTCTTTAAACAGGTTGTATAGCAAGGATATTTCCATCAAGAGGCCTTTGTTTATTATTTGTCATAAAATAATAATGAATTGTCTCATAAGACACTGATATAAATGCTAATGTGCAGCGCATGGAGCAATTAAAGGACAAGAACTGAATTACAAATTCTAAACCCATTTTCCCCAATGTAGTATTTAAAAAAAAAAAAATCTAACTACATGTTTATTTCCCTACCTGTAATACCTAAATGATACTGACACAACTCATAAGTTTAATTTTATTTAAATGAATAATCTATTAAAATGTAAATGCTAAATATTGTTTTATGCATATTCTACAACTGTCTCTTCAACCATCTCTCATTGTGACCATATTAATCATTCAAAGTGTCAATGAAAAAATAATCTCAACTAATCTATTTGCAGTTTTTCCTCAACTTAAAAACAATGATTTTTTAAAAATTCAAATACTAGGTTCTCATTTTATTCATCTTAACCCACTACTTTGAACCGTGTCGTCTTTGAATGGGAGGTTTCATAAAGGAAAGTGAACTACCATTTTTTAAAGAACTTACCAATATTCCTATTGTAAACCATGTGCCTTATAAAAGTGGCTAGTATAATTTTCTGACAATCTTACTTCTTAATAACAATTTTCTATTATGTGCCATGCTTTCAGAAAGAAGTTAAAAAAAACTCAACAAAAACCAAATTCTGATAAAAGGAAAATTTGAACAACTATACTCTGAACTCCATTGAAAATATATAAAAATTAGGAGCCCAAAATACAAAGATGTAACTTAAATTCACTTTAATATAATACCTTTAGGTCATCTATAAAATCATTTGTTCTTAAAGAAAAACTTGTATTTTCCCTAAAGATAAAATAGATATAGAGAAATACAAAAGGCTTCTACAATATAAATCTTCTTAAGGAAATCAACATATATTTCCTTGTTGTACAAAACCATCAAGTAACTATGTTGTCTAATTTCTCTCACATGCTCAGTAGTGACAACTTTTCATAGATTAATTTGTTTTTCAAGTGTTTCATGCTATTAAGGAAGATGTTTCTTAAATTTTAATTTTATATTGGCCTTGTACCCAGCAATCTTCCTTAATTCATTAATAATATAAATAGTTTATCTGTAGATTTGTTTGGATTTTCTACATGCACAAGGATGTCAGAGTTATCCTCCTTTACTAGTGAGAACAACTGAGCCATTTTCTTTCTGGGAAAGTTTTAAATTAAAGATTTAATTTTTCTTAAGGACAAAGGATTTTTTTCTTTCTTTTATCAGTTTTACAAATCTGTGTTCATTCAGGAATCTGTCAAATTAATCAGCATAAAACTGTATTTTCTGTGAATAAAATCCTGGGTGTGGAAACATCTGGAGATCACTCATTATAGATCATCACATAACTATTTTAGTCAGATTTACCATTATTGTTTAGCTTTCTGGATATGGTGAATTAGTATTTAAACTTTATATAACAAAACATGGTATTAAATTATCTACAGTAAAAAATATGAGTGTTTGTAGTTAGGTATAATAAAGAAAATAGCCTCTTGTCATTTCCAATCAGTTTTGCCACCAATTAGTTATGAAAAACTGCTTTTCAGGGCTGTTTAGAATTGACCTTAATTCCTTTTCACATATTTTTTCCTTCCCTAAGAAGACTGAAGTAAATATATACATGCTCTGATATGCATAATGTATGTGCTTGCCTTTTAAAATGTTAAGTACTATTTACCCATTATATACTTTTTCAACGTCCAAGTATTGTAGAAGTCATATTTTTATGTCAATACATTTACTTCATCCTTTTTAATACTTAATATTGTAATCTTTGTAGGTATGTATTATAATATTGTAGGTATGTAGAAATACATAGTACTTTAAGTGTGTAGATTTATTATTTACACATCATGTTACTTAACTCATCCACGTGAAGCATTAAGGTTGTTTCCAGTTATTTTTGTTATGTTATGTAGTTGTATGGGTATGCCTACAGGATACATTTCTAGAAATGAAATATCTATATCAGAGGATATGTACACTGTGAAGTTTTCAGAGATGTGGCCTTATTGGTATTTTATGAAATGATAGCAACTTTTAACATACTTCTGCAATCATTTGCCTTTTAAAGTTCTTTAAAATTTAAATACAACTGATATACAATTTGATGGATTTTGACATATGTACACACTTGTGCAACCATAAGCACAATTAAGATAGTGAATATATTCATCACTCTCAGAAGTTCATAGATACCCTTTGAATACTTCCTTGCCCCCAACCCCTTTACATGTCTCCTCCCACTAGGTCACCTAGGCAACCAATGATCTGTCACTATAATTTTCATTTTTAGAATTTTGATGTATTATATATTCTCCATCATGAGGATGCAAAGTTCACTACATTACTATATATCTAATAAAATCTACCTAACTGACTGTGGGTTTTTTTTTAATGGTACTGGTAATTAAACCCAGGAACAATCTACCTATCACTGAATTACATCCTCAGCTTTTCAAATTTATTTTTAAATTTTTATTTGATACTGGGGAATGAACCCAGGAATACTCTCCAATGAGCTACATCCTCAGTCCTTTTTTTATAATTTATTTTGAGATAGGACATCACTAAATTACTAAGGGTAGCCTTGAACTTGCAAGGCTCATGCCTCAGCCTCCTGAATAACCAGGACTATAGTTGTGCACCACCACACCTGGTCGATAGTGAAATCTTCTATCTCCTCCCTTATTTCTGTTCAGTTGATTTGTACGGTTGAGGAGTGATACATTAAAGTCTCGTATTATGTGTGTTTTCATGCATTTCCTGTAGTTCTGCTTCATAAAGGAGATTACTATGTTGTTACATATTCTTAAGTGGTACTTTGTATGAAAAAAATTGTTCTTTTAAATTTTTAATTAATTTTATTTTATCTAATATCAGGATACTATCCTTGTTCTTTGTTTCCATTTGCCTGATAATTATTGTCATCCTTTTAATTTTAGGATTATTTCTTTTCTCTCTCCTCTAATTTTTTTAGTTAAATATTAATTTCTTTGGGGTAAATATCCAGAAGTGGCATTGCTGGGTCACTAGGAAGTGTATACTTAACTCTGTAAGAAGTCACTAACTGCCATTCGGCCTCGGAGGCGCTCCGCGCTCCCAGAATGCACCGGCAGTCCGCGGGAAACCAAAATGGCGAAGGGCTGTAGCGAAGTGGGCTGTGTTTGAGGCCGGTATAGGCAGGCTCAGTCTACCCACAACCCTCGTCCCCGAGGACCTCGTTTTGTGCAGACTCTACAGGGGCAGGTAATTCACTGGTCCACAAGCGGTCTCCTTTATGTCGAAACCAAAAGACCCCAACATCCTTGACCAAGCTGTCTTTACAGGATGGACATAAAACCAAAAAGCCTGCATGTAAATTTGAAGAGGGTCAGGATGTCCTAGCTAGATGGTCAGATGGCTTGTTTTATCTTGGAACTATCAAAAAGATAAACATTTTGAAACAGAGCTGCTTCATCATATTTGAAGACAGTTCTAAATCCTGGGTTCTCTGGAAGGACATTCAAACAGGAGCCACTGGAAGTGGGGAAATGGTCTGTACAATATGTCAAGAAGAGTATTCAGAAGCTCCTAATGAAATGGTTATATGTGATAAGTGTGGCCAAGGATATCATCAGTTGTGTCATACACCTCATATTGATTCCAGTGTGATTGATTCAGATGAAAAATGGCTCTGTCGACAGTGTGTTTTTGCAACAACAACAAAGAGGGGTGGTGCACTTAAAAAAGGACCAAATGCCAAAGCATTGCAAGTCATGAAGCAGACATTACCCTATAGTGTGGCAGACCTTGAATGGGATGCAGGTCATAAAACCAATGTCCAGCAGTGTTACTGCTATTGTGGAGGCCCTGGAGACTGGTATTTAAAGATGCTACAGTGCTGCAAATGTAAGCAGTGGTTTCATGAGGCTTGTGTGCAATGCCTTCAAAAACCAATGCTATTTGGAGATAGGTTTTATACATTTATTTGCTCTGTCTGCAGTTCTGGACCAGAATACCTCAAACGTCTACCATTACAGTGGGTAGATATAGCACACCTATGCCTTTACAACCTAAGTGTTATTCACAAGAAGAAATACTTTGATTCTGAACTTGAGCTTATGACATACATTAATGAAAACTGGGATAGATTGCACCCTGGAGAGAGAAGTAAGCAATGGAATAGAAAAAAAAGGAAAGAAAAAATCTGTAGGTCGTCCTCCTGGACCATACACAAGAAAGATGATTCAGAAAACTGCTGAGCCACCTTTGGATAAGGAATCAGCTTCAGAGAGTCCTACCTTGGATTTACCTTGTTCTATAGGGAGAACTGAGGGACCTGCACATTCTTCTAATACCTCAGATGTGGATTTCACGGGTGCTTCCAGTGCAAAAGAAACTACCTCATCTAGCATTTCCAGGCATTATGGATTATCTGACTCCAGAAAAAGAACTCGCACAGGAAGATCTTGGCCTGCTGCAATACCACATTTGCGGAGAAGAAGAGGTCGTCTTCCAAGACGAGCACTCCAGACTCAGAACTCAGAAATTGTAAAAGATGATGAAGGCAAAGAAGATTATCAATTTGAGGAACTCAACACAGAGATTCTGAATAACTTAGCAGATCAGGAGTTATAACTTAATCATCTGAAAAACTCCATTACTAGTTATTTTGGTGCTGCAGGTAGAATAGCATGTGGCAAAAAATACCGAGTTTTGGCTCGTCGGGTGACACTCGATGGAAAGGTGCAGTATCTTGTGGAATGGGAAGGAGCGACTGCATCCTGACTGTAGGACTGAACATTATGTTCACTGCACTCTCATTTTATATAGGTACAGTTCAAAGCCCTAAAGAAGTCTGGCTTTTACTCTTTCTTAAAACAGCAAGAACAACAACAAAAAAATCACAAAAGAAGATGATACTAGCCTTAACATGTACTTGTCAATGTTATGGATATTGTCATAAAAAGATATCTTTTACAAATCAAAACAGAGACTTAATTTTTTAAATCTTAAGATTTGTAGAATGTTTTTAGGATAGGATATTAAAATTGATTCAAACCCATGCATGGTGTTAGATAATTTTTCTAATTATTCCACTGAGTCAGTTTTTGTGATTAGTGGTTATCAGAGCAAACAGATCATGTAGATAGCACAAGACTTTGGAGAAACATTGTCTGTTTTGTTACCAAAATGTTGGAAGAAATTTATTTCAATACCTTTTAGATTTCATAAAGTGCAGTGTATATAATGCCTACTGAAAGACTGTAAAATATTGAAATTTTCTTTCAAGCAAAGTGTAAAAAAAAATATATTGAGCCTGTAAATTGAAAAAAAAAAAAAAAAAAAAAAAGAAGTCACTAACTCTTCAAAACTTTCACAAATGGTGTTCAGATCTGTACCACATAGATGCCACCTATTGGCTAGTCT
Source organism: Sciurus carolinensis (assembly GCF_902686445.1). Taxonomy (NCBI): domain Eukaryota; kingdom Metazoa; phylum Chordata; class Mammalia; order Rodentia; family Sciuridae; genus Sciurus; species Sciurus carolinensis. Next base: position 84,076,671 of record NC_062220.1, on the reverse strand, counting down.
GAGACTCAGATAGTGGCCTACCAGTATTTCATTATGTTCTTGAGGGTAAGATCCACAAATGCACAGCTCAAGGGTGATCCCAGAAGCACATAAACAACTTGAAAGGGTCTCTTTCCAGATCTCCTCCCTCTCCACAATCTGTCTGGTACTTCTGGTTCTCTGGGATGCCCTATTCTAATTCTCCAGCTAGAAATCTGGGGCTTTATTTATGCCACTCTACCAAATACTGCCTATCACTACACTCATATCCAGATTTAAGCAGCAGGAGACACAGGAAAAAAAGATAACAGGAATCTGCCCTGCTGGGACCACAACTTCTCAGGCTGAAGAGGGAAGTGCCCCCTTAGAGTTTTTAAGCTCTTCTGTTGTAGCTGTGCCAGTGCTGCTGCCAGAGAACTTCCTGGGGACTGTAGTGCAAGAGAACACAGAAGTGGAGAGGGCAGAAAAGGAGAGAAAAACTGAGGTTTCTGTACTCTTGACAAGCATTAGGAAAACCCAATTCCTGCTTTTCAAGCGAGTATAAGAGAGTTTTGAGAGCTCTGAGGTGCATTCTGATGCCCACACTTCTGAGTTTTGAGCTATGCTAAATGCAGGTGAAGGGACAGGGACACCAAAGTAAAACAACAAAATGCCTCATCACTGATCTAGTGGAACTTACATTTCTAGCTGCCTTCTCTAACCTGCTTGCTGTTTACTTTTTCAGTCTGCAAACAGTTATGTACGTCACACTTTTTCTCTTTTTTCTTTTTTGATCAAAATTTGGTGGGAATTTAGGATGGTTTTTCTTCAGATATTTTTTCTGTTGTTTTCTCTTCTTCCTCTCTGTCTAGAACTCTCATTATGTATATTTGGAATGTTTGACATTTGTCCACAGGTCTCTTAGAAACATTTTTTCTCTCTTCTTTGTAATGAAGACTTTTTATTGATCTTCACATTTTCTGTCATCTCAGATCTTCACATCTGCTGTTGAGCCTCTCCAGTGGATTTCTCATTTGACAGTTATTTTTAAATTTAAAATTCCTATTTGGTTCTTTTTTTCTAACTTGTTGAGATTTTCTATTCATTATCTTGTTAGCATGTTCTCTTTTAATTTTTTCAATATATTAATAGTCAATTTAAAGACCTCACCAAACCAAGATGTCAGTTTCCACTAACTGTTTTTCCTGATTATGGTTCACACTCTCCTAGTTTTTCTTTTTGGAATGTTGTGGTTTAGGTTGAAACATTAATATATTACAGCAACTTTGATTCATTTTAATTTTTTCAGAGTTACTGGGTTATTCAGTGATTAGTCTGGGCATAAACTGTAGAATCTGTTTCTCTCAATGGCATGCAACCAGGACATCTCTGTTCAGGTTAGCCTGCCTCCTGGAGGCTGCGTTGATGTCTGTAGAGCTTAATGATCAGCCAATGACTGGGGCAAAGGTTGTACTCACAGACCTCAAGCTTGCAAGACTTCCACCTTTGTCTGTTTATCTGTGTGTGGACTGAGAAATTCAAAGTTGCCGCCCCTCTCAAGTCTCCCTTAACTTTCACTTTTGCCAGGCTCTCTCGGGTCTCCTCATGTGCTGAGGTTATTCTTTCTATGGTTCTAAGATTTCCCTATTAAATTTCTGCTGATCTGCTGCTCACACCAAGTCATGTCCACAATGTCAAGCTTGCAAAGCAGCAGGTTTTCTCCAGCTGTTTCCAACCAAAGTCAGAACTTTTCACCACCAAAATCATAGGTTTTTGTGTCCCCTTTCACTTTACCCTCAAAACTCACTCCAACTCTCAATACTGATTGTTGTAGTTCAGGATACTATAATAATAATACTATGGGCTGTCTCTTCTCCTTATAAGGGCATTAATGGCATTATAGGGGTTCTCCCCTCATGTCCTAATCCAGCCCTAATCACCTCCCAAAGGCCCCACATCTCCAGATGCCATCCCACTAGGGATTAGGGTTTCAACATATCAATCTGGGGGGACACAAACATTCAATCCACAGCACTGCAGAAGGCTCAGTTGTGACCAGCTGAGTCTGGAGGCTTGGGGAAATATATAGGAACATCCCAGGCAAAAAAGGTCACTAAATCACAATGTTTCTACCTCAAACTCTAACTTTTTAAAATAATATCCTTAATTTTTTAACTGTCTTTGGTCAAGTTCCAATATACTTGGAAATCTGTTTTTGACAGTTTTGCCCAGTTATATATTCGCTTCCCCCACCACATCGTCAGTACCAGGGATCCAACTCAGGGCCTCACACATGTATTTGCTTTCTTGCAGAGGACACTGTCAACCTCTTCATGCCAATAATACCAGAATTCAAGTAGTGTTTTTAAATAAGCTTTAATTTTCTTAAAACCTTCATGATTACAACTTTACTATGGAGTACAAGAGATCATCATGATATGGGTAAAACTGCCTCTAATAAGGCTTCTATCAGGATGTTAATTGTGACATTACTTGAAAACATGGGAAAAAATAAAAACTACCTCAGTGTTCCTCAGCAGAGGAATAGCTAAATAAACTAAGCTCATCCTGTGAATCATCAGTTAAAAATAATAACATGGTTTTATAATAAGAAATACACATTCTTTTGTGGGGAAAAAAGCAGGTTTAAATAGTATTATACTGGGCTGGGGAGATAGCTCAGTTGGTAAAGTGCTTGCCTCGTAAGCACAAGGCCCTGGGTTCAATTCCCAGCACCACAAAAAAAAAAAAAAAAAGTTTTAAATAGTATTATACTACTAATACAGTAATATATTTTATATATTTATAAAAGTATTTATAGAAATGAAGCATACATAGTATGCTTCAATTTTCTATAGGTTCATGTATATAAATAATATAGGAATAAGTCTAGAAAGATACAGAACAAAGTATAATAGGAACCACTACTAGGGAAGGAGCAGAAATTGAAAGCAGACATAAAGGCTCTTAGCTTTAACTGGTAATATCTGAAATTTTTAATAAAATTGATATATTTATGTATAACTGTATAACAAAACAATAATTTAACATATGACTTGCCCAAGCTATTTGAATAGCCAATATAATAAGGGTTCCTACCAGTTTCTATACAGATTCAAAAGGATTAAAGGAAACTACTCTGCCTAATAAAATTAAGTTCCATTTTATGGAAGATTTTATTAGGCAAGAAATGCTTGGCATCATTTCTAAAAGTCTTGGATTTGTCTTTCCAAAGATAATCTCCTCATTCATCCCTTCAATATCCAATGGCTTATATTATTTTGTACTTTTTCTCACAGATTTCTTTCCTAGTAAGCCATTTTAATCTGTCACATTAACTAATATCTTTTAATAACTTTAACAGGCGCACTTTAAGACTTCTTCAAGGCCTACTTACATGTAATAACTGCAATGAATGAAACATTAACAATTACTTTTAATTTTTAAATTTTCATCCTGTAAATCAGATTTTTTTGTCAAAAACTATTTTACCTAAATCACAATCTTTTTAGATTTCAAAAAGGAAACAGTTACAGACCCTGTGTAAATAAATGAAAACAACTTACCGTTTAATTTTAGCCACACACAAAATGTGTGGAGCTTCCTACAGGTAGCTCCAGGGTATCTAGTCTGAGATTATAAATTGAGTTCTACGTTGATTCTTTTTTTTTTAATGTTAATCTCACCTTTTATTCTTTTAAATTTTATTTGTTCTAATTAGTTATGCATGACAATAGAATGCATTTATGTATTTAGATAGATCATACATAAATGGAGTATAATTTCTCATTTTTCTGATTGTACATGTAGTAGGATCACTACTACATGCAGTTGGCCATGCAGTCATATATATACATGAGGTAATAATGTCTGTTTCACTCTACTACCCTTCCTACCCCTTCCCCTCCCCTTCCCCTCCCTTCACTCCCCTCTACTTAATCTAAAGTAACTCTTCTTCCCTAGTGCCCCACCACCACTATTGTCAATTAGCATCCACATATCAGAGAAACATTCAGCCTTTGGTTTTTGGGTTTGGCTTATTTCACTTAGCATGATATTCTACAATTCCATCCATTCACCAGCAAATGCCGTAATTTCATTCTTCTCTAAAGCTGAGTAATATTCCATGGTATATATATACCATATTTTCTTTACCCATTCATTGGTTGAAGGACACCTACGTTGGTTCCACAGTTTAAGCTATGTGAGTTAAGCTGCTATAAACATTAATGTTGCTGTGTCATTGTTGTGTATTGAGTCTTGATAAATATTATCAGGTCAGAGGACGTTTTTACTCTCCTGAAATACTATTATTCTCTCATAATTGCAAAATTATAAAACAGACAATATTTTCTATTTATACTAAGTGACCAAGGAAGAATTTATTACTGTTGCTGCAAGGAGTTCCTTTTAAGAGTCTTCTTTCAGTCTTCTCTGCTAAAACACACACCTACACATGCTAATTTAATCAAAGTCATTAAGTGTGTCAGTGGTAGAATTCTCTACGACCTCTTATTCTTTACACCTCCCCCTTCACTGAATTATGCCTGCACACCTCTGCACATATTCGGAGTATATTTAATTTCATTTTTAGGTCAGTTGTCCATTGTTTCCCACCTTTGATCAGTTACTTAAAGATTCATCTTGGTGTTTTCCCTAATTCAGTGAATCCTAAGCATTGCTCTAAACTACTACTTGACTTCAAATAATCACCAACTCATATGCAATTTATTTACTTTTCTTATATTTTCTATTCCATTTAAGACTCAAAAAAAAATTCCTGGAAACTAGATGGGATAGGTATTATCTCTATTTCTAAGATGAGAAAAATCAGGCCCAAAAAGGTTGAGACATGCTAAAGATCAGTTTAAGTGAATGACCATAAACTCTGCTCATTCTTTGCAGCTGTAATCATAGACTATAAGCAGCATTTCCCAAGTATAATGCCCCCAATATCACCAAAGTGATCTCGATATTTCCCTAAAATAGAAAGAAGGAAAATGCCCTGAGGCTGGAAGGATAACAATAGGGATATCTTATAAGGGACTGACAAGGGGCACAGGAGCTGCACTCTGTTACTGAAGGCTTGCATGCCAAGCAAGTGGCAGATATGCAGAAAAAAAATGATGGAATAAAATAATTTGCCTAGAAGAGTGTTGGTTATGAAAAAAAAAAAGTAGTTCACAGTTCTAGAATTGCCACTATACAGTTTAGTTTTATCTTAATTTTAGTCCTGAAGGAGTAGAAACAATTTTCAACTGGTCAACACCAACCACCTCACATCACTTCCATTGCCGTGACAAGTATTCATACACAGTAATGAAGGAATCAGAAACATCCTTGAGAAAACTTGGAAGTGGGTGCCAAATTTAGGAAGATGGAAGAAACTAAGTTGCCAGTAATAACTTGCTCCAGGGTAGCAGGTGACTGAAATACATGCAAGAACAATAATTGAAATTATTAAGCAAGCAGGATTAACAGTAAAAAAATATCCATTAGAAACTATTTCTAGTTAGGAGGATCCAGAGATGGTAGATGCTACAGATGAGCAGTATTAAAATACCTTTCATGCTCACGAAGATCAAGCATTATCCTTAACTATCCAGCCTCAGTGAAGCTCACTATGCAATCAGAGCCTCAGGACTTTACTGTTCTACTTTCAACAAGGAACTAATAACCTTGGGATGTTAGATGACTGTGAAAAGCCTATAACATGAAAAAGAGAGACTAAAATTAACAACTTTAAAATGTACTTAGAAAAATGAAACTATTCTAGTGAAAAAACAAGAAGTAAAATTCTCAAAGAAGAAAGAGAATATTGTATTCATGAAACTAGAATATTATTGCCATAGGAGATGAACATTCCAAGGGAAGCTCTTAGAAAATAAAAATAAAAAAGCAGAAACAAAAAATTCAATAGAAATTAGAGAAGATAAATACACAATAACATCACAAAAAAACAGAAAATAAGGGAACTGATTTGAGAACATCTAAATAAGACAAGTTCTGCAGAGAAATAAAAATGAAGGGGAGGCAAACATTAATGAAATATTTAATGTTTCCCAAAACTGAAAGTTTAAGTTGCTAGACTAAATGGGGCTCTGAGCACCCAGCAAAATAGATAAAAATAGACTCAAACTAAGACACTTTGCTGTGAAATTTCAGAACACTGGGGAAAAAGAAAAAAAAAAAAATCACACATCAAGAAGGAATCAGCCCTGTGCCATAGTGCACACCTGTAATCCCAGTGGCTCAGGAGGTTAAGGCAGGAGGATCATAATTTAAGGCCAGTCTCAGCAATTTAGCAAGGCCCTAAACAACTTAGCAAGACCCTGGGTTATGGTTTGGATGTGAGGTGTCTCTTAAAAGTTCATCTGTGAGACAATGCAATAAGGTTTAGAGGCGAAATGTTGGGTTATGAGTCTTAAGCCAGTGATTTAGTCCCCTGATGGGATTAAATGAGTGATAACTGAAGGTGGGTAAGGTATGGCTGGAAGAGGTGGGTCAGTGGGGGTATATCTTTAGGGGATATATTTTGTATTTGGTAAGTGGAGTCTCTCTCTGCTTTCTGACCATCACGTGAGCTGCTCCTCTCTGCCACACTCTTCTGCCACGATGTTCAGCCTCAACTCAAGCCCCCAAAATGGAGCTGGCTATCTATGGACTAAGACCTCTGAAGCTGTGAGGCCCCAGATAAACTTTTCCTCCTCGACAACTGTTCTGGTCAGGTCTTTTTTAGTCACAGCAATGAAAAAGTCATCTACAACATCCTGTCTCTGAATAAAAAATTTAAAAAGGGCTGGGGATGTGCACGGTGAGAAACATGGGTTTAGTTTCATTCTGTTGCATATGGACTTCCAATTTTCCCAGCACCATTTGTTGAAGAGGCTATCTTTTCTCCATTGCATATTTTGGCCCCTTTGTCTAGTATGAGAAAATTGTATTTATTTGGGTTTGTGTCTGTGTCCTCTATTCTGTACCATTGATCTACCTGTCTATTTTGGTACCAATACCATGCCGTTTTTGTTACTATTGCTTTGTAGTATAGTTGAAGTTCTGGTATTGCAATACCCCCTGCTTCATTTTTCCTGCGAAGGATTGCTTTAGCAATTCTGGGTTTCTTATTCTTCCAGATGAATTTCATAGTGGGAACGTTCCTTAACATTGTAAAGGCCATCTACGCTAAGCCCATGGCTATTATCATTTTTAATGGTGAAAAACTGAAAGCATTCCCCCTAAAATCTGGAACAAGGCAGGGATGCCCTCTTTCACCACTCCTATTCAATATCCTCCTTGAAACTCTAGCCAGAGCAATCAGACCGACCAAAGAAATTAAAGGGATACGAATAGGAAAAGAAGAACTCAAACTATCCCTATTTGCTGATGATATGATTATATACTTAGAGGAACCAGGAAATTCCACCAAAAAACTCTTAGAACTCATAAGTGAATTTAGTAAAGTAGCGGGATATAAGATCAATGCTCATAAATCTAATGCATTTTTATACATAAGTGATGAATCTTCAGAAAGAGAAGTTAGGAAAACTACCCCATTCACAATAGCCTTGAAAAAAATAAAATACTTGGGAATCAATCTCACAAAAGAGGTGAAAGACCTCTACAATGAGAACTACAGAACACTAAAGAAAGAAATTAAAGAACACCTTAGAAGATGGAAAGATCTCCCATGTTCCTGGATAGGCAGAATTAATATTGTCAAAATGGCCATACTACCAAAAGTGCTATATAGATTCAATGCAATTCCAATTAAAATCCCAACGACGTACCTTACAGAAATAGAACAAGCAATCGTAACTCCGGTTTCAAGCAGAGGATATCTGTTTCTTGGTAAGGCAGTTTTTGCTGCTGATCGATCCCCTGCTGTTTACCCCATTTGTCTGCTGTGATCACCTACAGTCTGCCAGCATATGGATGCCTTTTTTGAGTGCAGATTGCTCTTTCAGGTGCCTATCATCCGCCATCTGCCTGCCTCTTGCCTGTCCATCGCCTGCCTTACACCTATCCATCACCCAACACACGAGGTTCACCTCCCGATCCCCCGACAACAGTCAGCAAACTGATCGCCGACCGCCAGTGGAGCACCAGCTGCCTGCTGTTGCTTGGAAGTTCACTGTTACAGTACCTGCAGGTTTGATTACATGTGGCTGCTGCCATTTTGAGACAACAGCCAGGCCCGGTAGGACCCCTGGCCGGACTGACTGAGCCCTGTGTCTCCAGGATCCCTCATCCCGATCGATCACTCCCTGCCTCTGGGGCCCTCACATCAACTGACTGCTCCCTGCCGCCAGGACCCCCAGACCAACTGACTGCATCCTATCACCGGGACCCCAGACCGACTGATTGCACCCAGCCTCCAGGATCCCACAACCACACCAAACACATCCAACCTCTAGGACCCCTGCCTGACCAACCACATCCTGCCTCCAGGACCTCCAGCTGACCACGTCCCCCCCTGAGCTGCAGCTCCCCATTTGCCAACTCATTTCAAAGCCAGAGCGGCCATCTTGGATAATCCCAGAAGTCATAGCTCCGATCTTTAGGTGGGGGCAAACCCCATCCTGAGACACCTGCTGGAGGCTTGAAGCTCATTGTCAGGTACCTCTCATGCATCAGGCTACTGAAGACTGGGAGGTTTCATTACTATATGACTGTTGTACTGTAGATTTTCTTTTTTCTCCTTATTGAAAAACTTTAAGTTTTTATTTCTTTACTTTTTTGCTCTCTTTTCCTTTTGTTTACCTGTTCCCTCAGAGTCTTTCTCCCTTTTTTTGCATGCTAACATCCATTTTCTTTCCATTACCTTCTCACCCTTTCTATTATCTAGAACTTCTGTATATTCTTTTCTCATCCCATTAACAGCCACATTCTACATCCCTCTGCATCCTCTTTGTCCTCCATTAGAAACTGCAGACCTTATTGCAAATCTGTTTGTTTTACTGAAGATAATATTTGAACTCATTCTGTTTATTATGACAATTTTGTTATTGTCCTCATAGGGGCTATTTGGTCTAGGATTGCATAGTGTCTGAATTGGGCACTGCTAATATTGATCTCCCCTTAAAGAAAGGGTTTGGGAAACCTATAGATCCACTATAAGCCTATAGGGGGAAATCTGCAATACCCAAGATCTGCACTGCTAGAGGGGAAGATACATGAACAACATGAAGAAACAAGGGAAGAAAATGATCCAAACAAATCTAGATTCTATAGTAATAGAATCCAATGACAGTATGTTAGAAGAAATGTCAGAAAAGGACTTCAGATTATACATGATTAAGTTGATTCGCGAAGCAAAGGATGAGATAAGAGAGCAAATGCAGGCAATGAATGATAATAAAAATAAACTGAAAGAGCACCTGCAGGAAGCAAAAGATCATTTCAACAGAGAGAGAGATTCTAAAAAAAAACCAAACGGAAATCCTTGAAATGAAGGAAACAATAAAAATAAAAAACTCAATGGAAAGCATCACCAAAAGACTAGACCACTTGGAAGACAGAACCTCAGACAATGAAGACAAAATATTTAATCTTGAAAATAAAGTTGCCCAAACAGAGAAGATGGTAAGAAATCATGAACAGAATCTCCAAGACCTATGGGACATCATGAAAAAAAAAAAAAAGGCAGGAATCAATGATGACACCTAAGATGGAAGATAATAAAAAACAGTGCCTTTAAAAATATTTCTAGTCAAAAAATTCATTACTCTGCTAAACTATTAAGTGTATCATTAAAAAGTTTTCTGACTTGCTTATAAAATTTCATTAAATTAACCTATCATAAACAGTTTCTTATGACGATTCAAAAATAAATAAATAAAAGACATGCTGCCCTCCAAGCATAAAACATAAAAAAACAGAAAAGGGGAAGATATGAGATACAGGAGCCAGGAGGCCTAACTCAGGAGGAAGACAAAGGAAATTCCCAAGAAGATGGTGACAGGTGTGCACCAGAACAGAGAACAGAGAATGCATGATGGACAGGCCAGAGGGGTCCAGGAGTGACTCTTCAAGAAAATGAGTTTATAAATCTGAATAAACACACTTAAATTTGATTTAGAAAACTAGTAGGGATTCAGTGGTTGAATTATTGATAAGTAGTATATGTGGAAAACTAAGCAAATAATAATTAACTCTAAGAAAATAAAAATATTTGAATGGTAACTCTAGTTACTAATGGATCAGTTAACAAATGCTGATCTAACTAAAATTACGACAACAGTTATGTTGGGGGACAGAAAGTGTATATTATATATATACATGGTAGGAATATAATGGAAAAAAGAGCAAAACTGTTATCTCCCATAATGGTGAAAATATTAAAAAAAAAAAAATCAGGAATCAGCAACATAAGCATGTCATTCACTGACACAGAACTAAAAACCAGAAGAATCAGTGAATAGGTCAAAGTAGTAGCAGGAAGGAAAAAAAATGAAGTTGGGGAGCACATCTTGGCCTTTCATATATATATGTGCATTAACAGATTTAATTTTTAATTTTAAAAGGCACCAAAAAAAAAAAAAAAAAAGAAAAGAAAAGAAAAATGTAGCTCTCATGTTTAAGCAATGTAAAAAAGTCACAAAATTACAATCAACTTCTTTAGTTAAAAACAAGTAGATCCTGGCGGGCGGGGGGGGGGGGGGGGGGGGGGGGGGTGTGCTCAGTGGTACAAGGTTTGCCTACCATGAGGTTGAAAACCTGGAGAAGATGATGTTACACTCAATGATATGTTTTATTCAGTTCTTCTTAATGCATATTACTATGGCATGAAATATGTGTGAGTAAAATATGTGTGAGTAAAAGATTCAACTAAAAGGTAACATAAACAATATTTAAAAACCTGTAAAATATAAAAAAATATTTTCAACTTTTCAAAAGATAAGACTATGCTCTACTTTTGTAAGGATGAAGATTTAATTACACCAAAGGAAACTTTTCAGCCAATCTTATTTTATTTAACTCATCATAAAACTGCTTCTACTTACTGCCGTGTTTATCTGGTGTCAACCTAAATCATTTTCCTTAACTGGCACACTACCAATTCCATTCTAATGAGGAACTGAGGCTCAAAAATCATTACCTTGTCATTCAAATATAATTCAGCTTGGAGTATTAATGAAACATTTTGCTATGTAAACTATTTTATAAGCTACTAGAATAAGCTCATTGCTTTAGAATATTTTATTCTTACTCAACTTTAGTTTTGCTCTAAAGCAGGAAATGCAAAACACTACATTAAAAATAAGCACAAAATATATAGTTTTGATGGTTTAAAAAAAAAAATGTGGGAAACAAATTCTGTTCTCCAAAGATTCAGTGCCACTCAGTCCTCCCTTCTGAGCATTAGTGCTCAGGTAATGTGGCAGGGAACACAGGCACACCTCAGAGAATCTACGAGTGGAACATTACAACATAGTCCAACAGTAAGAAAACTTATTCCATGTAACCAGATGAAAATCTTGCACAAGATACTAAAGTTTTAGACATTTAGTAAGTCTAAAGCGGCCCTACCTAGTGAAAACACAGATTGTATTCTACCCAAAATAAACAGATTATTTAGGCTTTAACCCCACATTTCTAATCTGATTTTGTTTGTAAGAAACACAAGCAATATGTAATTTGTTCACCCTGTTGAAAGAGCACACTAAATAGATGAAGTCACAAATAAACACTGATAACTCTCAAAAAACTAAAGGACGAATGATCTCGCTGATAAGCGGATGAGGACATATAATGGGGGTGGGAGGGGTTAGCATTAGGTTTAGGGTTAGGTTTAGAGTTAGGCTAAGGAGAGCGGTAAGAATGAAGGAAAGAAGGACTGTATAAAGGGAAAAGGGTGGGAGGGGTGGTGGGGAAGGGAAAAAAAAGAAACATCATTACCCTATGTAAACGTAAAAAAATAAAGAAAAAAAAAAAAAAAAAAACACTGATAACTATTTTAATATCTTTTTCCTCACTGCAAACTCCCCTGTGTCAACTGGATATCCTTGCCAGGCTTCATTTTGGCAATTAAAGATGTTTGGTACCATGTTTTGAAAAACAGTGGGAACATGAACTAAAATTATAATAATTTGTATCTTTCAAAAAATTGTAAAAGGTTGTATACAAACACTGGTTTCAAATATTACAGAATGTTTTGGTTTTTATAATGATAATTCCTTGCTTTAAAAGAACTCCTTTTACATACTTTGGTTTAAGAAAACAGTATTAATGGCATAGTTTACATTTAGACTCACTGAAAAGATCTGCCTGGTGGCCTAGTGATGGTTTGCCTATACACATTCAACATGGGGGGCCTGGACATGAAAATGAGGAAATCATCTCCCCTTGCCTCTTTTTCCCCACACCTCTTTCTTCCACTTCTGTGCCTTCCTTCTATTCTTATTCCCAATTGCTTTTTGTTTGTTTTCTTCCGTTTTTGTTTTCAATATTTACAAACTGCCATGGTTCTAAAAAAAATCAGTAAGGCTCTAAATTTTGCAGCATAATTCTGTGCTTTCCTTTCTTGGGTTCTCTCATACTCATGGTTTTATACATTTACCACACTAAGTTAACAAATTTTGTTGAAAGGGAAAGAAGTTATATCCCTCCTGTCCACTGTGGGACCATGATCCACGAGTTATTCCTCTTTTGTAACTTACTATCTCTTCTTCATCTGATACTTCACATCTGTAAATGGGAACATCTTCCCTATCTTACACAATTATTTTTTAAAACCCATATTTTGAACTCCACTTCCCTTTGAAGTCCCACCTGACATCTCCTTCCTTTACTCGCCACTACAAGCTTCTCTATAGAGTGGCCTGCACTGTGCACAGTCACCTCTTCATTCTCCTCTCAGCTACTGCCCTCTGGAAACTTTCTGAATAAGATTAGGAATGGCCTGACAAGCCAATCACGCATTCTGACCTTGTCCTGCTTGAGGGCATCTCTGCAGAGGTATTCCCCAGGTTTCATTCCTCTCTTGAAAGATCTTAATTACTTCTGGGGTTTCAACTAGTTTCTATCTGATGATTTCCACGTTAGCTATAGCACTCACCTTTCTCCAACTGTCTTCTTAATGTATTTCCTCTGGAGTCCCAAAGATGGTAACTTTAATTTACCATTTTCAAAACTACTCACCCACCCAACCAAGCCTACGCCCCTATAGCTTTTGCCTCTCATGTGTATTATGACATCACTATATGCCTATTCTCTTCAAAGCTTATAATCTCAGAATTATCCAACTTTCTTCTTCTCCCAAACCTCCTGACATTTAATTCTCCAAATCTTTTCATTCAGCTTTACAAAATTCTCAGTCATCTCATCACAATTTCCACTCTGTTCTTTTGTTCAAAGTTTTTATTTTCTTTTGCCTAGACTATTTAAAAAGTCTCTTAACTACTTGTTCCCCCACCCTTCCCCACCACAGTCCATGACCCATACTATGTCCAGAAGTACCGTCTACAATGTACCACATAAAGCATAGTACTGAGACAGAAGGGAGGCGTGGGGAAGCTAGATCTACAGAGATTCTCTTCTTTAAAACAGGGCTCAAATAGTGCTATTTCTGTGTTCTCACAACATAGTGGTCATAGAAGCTTCTATTGACCTAACCTTTAATTAACAAAGCTTCATTATCTTATAGGAAAATATGCAGTACTGTAATTGAATCATTGAACTATCTGAAAGTGTTTATTCACCTAATAAGCACTAATAAACATGAAATAGTACATAGGATCACTGCCACAATAAATATACAAATCTGAATATTTTTAGTATGTCAAAATTATATAATTTTCAGATGATAAATTTCATTGATAGTTTGTATTTTCAAGATTTACACTTCCTTCATATATAAGCACTTGCAGTAGAATTCACATCAGATACAAGAATAAACTGGCTTTTAAATTCAGTCATTTTGAAGGTGACTCTCTCACCCATCCACTGCTATCCAGTATTCTCAGCCACCATCATCTCTGCTTAAGTCTCAGCAGGCCTGTTCCCTTCCTTTCACTCTAGTTCTCAGTTGTACTCTTCACAGGGTGCCTTGAGTTGTCACGTTAAAACATAAAACAGATTTTGTTACTCTCCTGCTGAAATGGCCCAAAGGCTTCCAACAGTACTTGGAGAAACACCCACACCCTTGTCCATGGCTTGCCAGAGCCCTGGAGATCTGGCACCCCATCCATGTACTTCTGTGAGTTCATTTTCTACAACTCCCTCCCCCTTGTCATCTCCAGTCACACTGACCTCCTTTCTCTTCTTCAAAGGTATCCAGTTCATTCCCTGTCCCTCATTCCCCATCTTTACCATTTCCTGTTCTTACTGCTTGAAATCTCTTCCAGAGATCCATCTTTATTCTTTTTCATTCTCAGAGTAAATGTCACCTCCTCAGAAAGTGAAGTCAAACACCAACTAAACCAGCCCCATCTCACACACAGCCTGGAGGGACAGGCTTATTCATTTTTATCACTGTCCTCATTTGAAATTTCCTCTGCTTGTTGTCTGTTTCTCCTCACTAGAGCTTCACTCATGCTTCTGTCTCCTCTAGCACCAGGGCAGTGCCTTGATACACAGCAGGTATTCAAATATTTATCAGTGTCTAATGCCTCTCAAAGCTTTATCTCTTAAGCTTTAGGCTCATATTTCCTTGCCCACATCTCCATAAAAATGTCCCATTGGCACCGTAAACTCAACATTTCTAAAACTTATCATTTACTTCCTAAATCTAGCCTCCCTCTTATTCCCTCTCTTAATTAATGGTACCATATAGCTGTTAAAATTTCCCATATTCCCTCTAATCTGTCAACTAGATCTTTCATTTTGATATCTTGCACATTTTTTTAAAAATCCCTTTTTCTCCATCTCTATCTATGCATTAGTTCCTATTTTCATCATCTCTCACATTTAAATCTAAAACCTATTTATTTTTCTTACTTCACCTGTCCCTGTTTTAATTTGAATATGGCTTGCTCTTCCAAATCTCAGTTGGAGTCTAATCTCCATTGTGAGATATTAAGAATATGGAAATTCAATCCAACTATCATGTTTAGAGGAAGGGCCTTTGAGAGGTGATTAGGATTACACAAAGTCAACAAGGTGAAGCTCATGATTGAATATTGGTGGCTTTATAAGAAGAGAAAGAGAGACCAGGATACACACAACATGAACCCTGTCTCCTGCCATGGATAACCAAAACCATCCTGGGGCTCTGCCAACAAACAAACCATTAGCAGATGTGGTCTTACACTTCTAGAACCACAAATACTGTCCCCCGCATCCCTCACACAAAAACTTTTAAACTTTTAAAACTTACCCAGTATGTGTTATTAGAAACTGAAAATGAACAGGGACCATCCCCAATACTACCATCAGAGTGACCTTTCCTAAATATAACTACAACCAGGTTTCTCCCCTGGTTAAAACTATTCATTCGTTCCTCATCACCTATAAACTCCATAATATGGCATAAGTGCCCTCATATCCTCCTATTAACTGTTCAGTCCAAACATCCCTCTTAACCTTTCTATTCCAACTACACTAGACCATTTACTATGCCCTAAATCCATTACTCAACTCAAACTCCTATAATTTTATCTAACTTTCCCGAGTTGTCCCATCCTAGCAGATTTAGGATATATGGCACTTACTATATATAGTATGTATTATAAAGTCAATCCTTAATATTCATGAACTTTTTATTTTACAAATTAGCCTACTTGCTAAAATTTATTTGTAAACCAAAAACCAATTCTCAGAGAGCTTTTGTGGTCCTTTGCGGGTATGCACAGAGCTGCAAAATTTGAGTTCAACCAGTATTTCACAATTACAGCTGAGGTTGAACAAAGGACACTTTGCTTTCATGTTTCAACTCTCATAGCAAAAACAAGAGTCCTTTTCAGTCTATTTAGTGCCACCTTTTTTGTGCTTTTTGTTTGTAAGTTGCTGTCTAAAAGCCCCAATCACAATACTAAAATGCTATCTGGTGTTTTCAACACAAGAAGGCTATGGATAAAATACATATGTTAGATAAGCTTCATTCAGGCAAGAGTTTTAGTGAGATTAGCTTAATGTCAATGACTACCAACAATATACATTAACTGAGTTGTCTCTGAACAGAAACATACCTAAAACAAGGGTATGTATTGACCAGTTCATGAAAATATCGTGACCAAGGGCTTACAGAAAGTTAATCCTATATGTCCTAGTGTCATAACTACCACAAATAATAAGAACTAACCATATTTTAATCTATATGTCTATCTCCAATACAAAATTGGGAGCTCTCTGAGTATACATGGTATCTTGTTTATTTTTGTACTCTTAATTCTTAGTATTATACCAGACACACTGCAGTTAATTTATTGAATGAAATTTTTAAAAAATTCTGGTTTCAAATCACTATAATGTGATTTACCCTAAATATTTAGAATTCATCATAAAATCCCCACGTAGGCCACCTGCTACACACTGCCACCCATCTCAGGGAGGCCTTGCTCAGTTACAGAGGTAAGTGGTCTGGAATGTCATCATCCATTCCTGCCCCTTTACCTCCTTTACAGCCAAAGACGATGCTCTTCAAGTTCAAATCTAAAATCACAGTTGAATGGAAAGGCATTCACTGATATTTATTTTTCCTCAGGTTAGTTAGTTCTAATGTGCTTAGACCTAAAAACAATTAAACTTGTCTAGTCAAAGTCGAGGATTGAACATTCATGTTTATAGTCCCTCCTTCCTGAGGTCCCAATGAAATTACAAATTGGTACATTAAAAAAAGACAATAATAACAACACTGGAGGTGAGTAGTAGGGAACTGAAAGAGAAAAAGAGATTGGCAAACCAAAATGTTAGATATTGTGGCAAAAAGGTAGACTTGATAATCTGAAAATAATTCTCTCATGAAACATCTAAAAATGCTTAATAAAATACCAAAAAACATCCTCTCAAAAAGATTTTTTTTTTTTTTTTAAATAATAAATCCCTAAGAAAATCCCCTTGGGCCAAAATGAAGGGGAATAACAAACTGGTAAGCAGGTACTGAAGTCATGCCCGCTCTGGACATTTGCAAATTTTAGCACCTGGAAGTTCAGAGGCAGCTGGGTAGGCTATGGCCTGAACAAAATGGAGAACTGCAACTTGGACCCCTGCACAAGAAGCCGGGCCTAACTCCAACCTTGTAAAAGAACAGTATAGTAAGAAGCATGCCTGTTGGCCAAAGAAGACAAAAATATTATGCAGTCTTAGTTTGGAGTCCACATTAAGTAAGAGAAATGTCACCTGAGAATTTGTAATCATAGTCTACACTCAAGGATTCAGGGTTCAAATGTACCTACATGATTCAAAAAACCCCAAGGAGAAAAGTTACAGTGATCCTGTGTTGGGAGCTTCCCCAGGTGCCAAAGAAAAGCCTCAGCAAATCTTTAGAGAAATGTGCCCTCTGATTTGGTCACACAGAATTTCCTTGAATAAAAAGGCAGTCAAATAAGAGTACACAATTCAAAAATCACAAAACACTCAGGAAAAAAAGGTAACTGAAAACACAGGGAAGTAATACTACCATAGTGGAAAGCAGATAAGATTGAATAATCTTGTAATATAAGACTTCAGAGGTAAGCACAGTTCTTCCACAGTTCTCCAGGACTCCTTGAAAAGCATACATAAGCTTAAATACTCTTTCTTTACAGTATATTCACCAGTTACTATGTGAAGCTGAAAACATGGATGTTTGTCTTCTAAAATATATGGTATAATTTTAAAAATTACAATACCACCCCCTTCCAAGGGAGCATTTGGAAGTGTGTTAGGGCATTTTTTATTGTCAGTGACTGTCGGATAGAATGGGCACAAAACATTAAGTAGCGTTCAGGACAATGCCACAATGCAAAGCACAGTACTGCCAAAAGTGCCAGTCATGAATTGTTGAGAAAGACTTTACTACTATAACTAAATCCCCAGTATGAAAAAGATATACAAAAATGAGCTGCAACTGGAAGTAGTACTTCCAATTCCTCAGAGTCATTATATTTTGTACAAAATAGAATTTGTATATGTATTTGATGCAAGACCATGGTAGTTACACTGGTCTTTATATGAAAACCAAGTTCAACTATTTGGAAGGACCTAAAGAAACTGAGTAACAAAGAAAACAAGATAAACTGCTTTATAATTAAAGGTGAACAAGATAAGTGTGAACAATTAAGGAGTCATAAAATACTAGAATTCTAGATACTACATTCACACTGCTTCACATTCCAAACTGATTATCAAGGATAACACACTAGTTAAGAATGATGAGCCAGAGTTTCTGCCAAGATACATCCTCAAGAAAAGATTGACACATGAACATATATTTATATTTTTAAGAAAAATACTACTATTTAAGGTACTTTATGACTCTGCACTAAATCAACTTTCAATCAGCCAAAAACTATCACCAATCTAATAAGATCATATTAGAGGGTTTTACTCGTGATGTATGTTGATATAGGCATACAATTTTTTATGGAATGATACCCCCAAAACTGGCAATAAGATACCATTACAACTGTGTTTCTTAAGCTCAGCACTGATTCTTAGGGCCAGATAATTCCTTCTTGTGGGGGACTGTCCTATACAATTTTTGCAGAATCCCTGACCCCATGGACACTAGCAGTAACCTCCCTTAGTTCTCCTAGGAGAGAGGACCAGCAAAATCACCCCTGGCTGAGAAACACTAACTTAGAAAGGAATGAGGATGGGGCAAAAAGACTTTGCTAGCCCCTCTTCCTTTTCCTGAACCATCTGAACTATCATTGTGGGAAGCTCAATAATACCCTCTCCCCAAAAATCCATGTTTTAACTACTGGAACAAGTAAATTATACCTTATTAGGAAAGGAGTTTCTGGATGTGAAGTGAAAGGTCTTATGGCTGGGGAGATGAGAAAGAGAGAGAAAGTCAGAGAAAAGATAGGAGAAAAACAGAGCTGAGAGATTAGAAATGCTGGCCTTTAAGACTGGAGTGGTGTAGTCACAAGCCAAGGAATGCCAACAGGCACCAAAATCCTGAGAACCAGCAAATGGATTCTGCTCTTGATTCTTCAGAGGGAGCATCGCCCTACTGATAACTTGATTTTGGCCTAATAATACTGATTTCTGTTATCTGGCCTTCAGGACTGCAAGAGAATAAATTTCTGCTTTTATTTATAAGTCATTAAGTGTGCCAATTTATTACAGCAGCCATAGGAAACTAATAGAATCATAATGATTTTATTTTGATTTTTAATCTGACTTTGAATTCACAATGAGCAGATGAAATAATGTTTGGAGAACATTTAGCATGGTACTTAAGACCTAATAACAAAAGGGAAAAAAAAAGGGAAGTGCAAATAAGAAAACTGGACATATATGTTCAAGGTTCCAATGAATGAAACAGTTAAATCATTCACTCACACACTTGCCAGTTATATAAGAGCTGTGTTATAGTTTGTCCCATGCTAAAAAGATGAATTGTGAATGAGGCCAATCAATGATGGCTTCTTGGGAGAAGGAAGTGTGAACATTAGCGAAGAAAAAACAAGAAGGAAAAGGAGGAAAAAGAGTATGCACATGAGAGAAAAAACGCAAAACAATGAGATGCTTGCCACAGTGTGGACCTGGCTTAAGTAGAGACCAGGGAAGTAGGCTAAATTCTAGGATTATGGTTCTCTATATGATATAGAACCTATAAGCTATGTTGAATGATTTGATTATGTTTTAAAATATTTTTAAATTCTTTTTAGATGTTGATAGACCTTTATTTTTTTTTCCACTTATTTATATGTGGTGCTGAGAATCGAACCCACTGCCTCACACATGCTAGGCAAGAAACAGAATATTCCATAGGGTATATTATTTTATACTCGAGTAATGATGACTCCTGGAAACTTTAACAATATGCTCCTGCCCCATACCAGATCTACTAATTAGAATGCTTTAGTGTAGGATAGCTCCAAAGGATTGATGTCCACTTAGGTAGAAAATTCCTATACCAGAGTTACTTTATGGCAAAATGACCAATGATCTATAAAACAAAATAATATCATAAACAGCCCCACACACACTACTAGGGATTGAACACAGGGCCTGGTGCATGCCAGACAAGCACTCTACCTCTGAACTACATTCAGGCCCTTTTTGAGTCAGGGTCTCACTAAGTCACCCAGGCTGGTCTCGAATTGTGATCCTCCTGCCTCAGTTTCCTGAGTGGCTGGGATTACAGACCTGAGTCACCCACCTAGCTTCCATTAAGTATATATTCTTGAAGTATACATTTAACTAAATCAGCTCAGCATTTTTCTAGATTAAAAGATGTAGCCCCCTCTGAGTTTCACCATGTCATTAAACTAATCTCTCACTCTTCAGTTTTCCTAAGTATATGACCTTTAATCTACTCAATCAATTTCCTCCCCCTTTCTCACAAATTTTCGGAAATAGACTTATGAGCCTCCAGCTTTTAACAACATGTATCCTACCCAACTAAGATCTATATCCTGCAGAACAGAAGAACCACGAAAAAGAAAAGTTCCATGAACATAACAAAAAATATGCCAAAATATATGAAAACTGCTCTGACACTCACTTGTTTTAATAAACACGTACATTTACCAAAACTTTTAACAAAAGATTTCTTCCAAAAGTATAAAATTATGAACTGGGTCTATAAAAAGGTAATAAACTAAGCTTCAATTCAATCTTTACCCAGTGCTACTAAGTAGCTAACAAAGTACTAGGCTTTATGATGGATACAAAGTATATGAAAATCTCAGTGATTTAGAAACAAATTTGCAGACACTGAGGTATAGTTCAGTGGTAGAAAGCTTGCTTAGCCTGAGACAGGCCCTGAGTTCGATCCCCAAATATGAGCCAGTGCAAGCACCAGTGTGTGTGTGCATGTGCACACGCACACATGCACAATACCTTATAAATACTAGTAGAAAGGGGGGCCCGGGAAGGGGGGAGGGAAACTAAATAGGACCCTTAAAGGAATCTCTTTTTAGTGGGGATAAGAGGGAACAGCCCACTGAGTTAGTCTCATGAGTATTATGGTTTGAATGTGAGGTGTCCCCCAAAAGCTCACATGTGAAACAATGCAAGAGGGTTCAGAGGAGAAATAATTGGGTTGTGAGAGCCTTAACCTAATCCGTGAATTAATCTCCCTTCCCCTGCACCCTGCCATGGGATTAACTAAGTCATAACTGGAGGCAGGTGAGGTACGGCTGGAGGAGGTGGGTCACTGGTGGTTGGCTTTGGGGTATATATTTGCATTTGGCAAGTGATCTCTTTTTCTGCTTTCTGATTATCATGTGACTGCTTCCCTCTGCTGCACTCTTCTGCCATGATGTTCAGCCTCACCTTGAGCCCTGAGGAATGGAACAGCTGTCTATGGACTAAGATGGCTGAAATCATGAGCCCTCAAACTTTTCCTCCTCTATAATTGTTCTTGTTGGATCTTTTAGTCACAGCAGTGAAAAAGCTGACTAAATCACACGAGTAAAGCCAAAACATAGCAATAAAAGTTAGTGTGCAAATAAATAAATTGTATACTAGCTCTTTGCCCTCCCACAAACTATAACACTTTATGCAGATTTATATTTCCACCAGCAATGTGAGAGCACTTGTGAACCTCTATCCTCTTCAAAAGTGTTATGGAGATTTTTAAATCTCTCAGTCTAACAGGTGAAATTGGTATCTCATAGTTTTACTTGATATTTATATTATGTATGCGGTTGAACATCTTAACATATGCTTAAGAACCATTTGGATTTCCTTTTTTGACAATTACTTGTTCATGATCTTTGCCTATCTGATAGTTGATCTTTCTCTTACTGGCTTGCAGATACTCTTTATATATTAAGGATGTTAGTCTTTGTAATATAAATTGCAATTATTTTCCCAGTTCCTCCATTATTACGGTATTTCCCCTTCATATACATAAGTATATATGTATACATACATACATATATATACATACATATATAATCTTAACCAAATTGTAAATTCCTCCCAAGAAGGATATTTCTTTTATACATCCCCAGGAAAGTGCTTTTCAGATCTTTAGACTTGAAGTTCAAGTAAAAAGCAGGGGAGATGAGTTTTAGAGAGTGATGCACATTAATTATAACTGGAGAACAGGAAGTACACCAATATCTGGTGACGTAATAAAGTGTCAAACAGGGAAGAAATGGGTACTATATGACTCTGTCTCCAATTATCTAGGCTAGTACCATGAAAATGCAGAAGCTGCTGGCCACATTTCCTTAAAGAGGAATAGAAATTGGTCCTCTGTAGCTAGACAAGGGATAAAGCAAATGTATGGTGAGGAATAAAAAGATGTGTGTTCTGCTAGCACTGAAGTTCCCAAGTCCCAGCACTGAGATTCCATGAGGCATTCACTACATTTTAACGATACTCATTTCCCTGCTTTTTGATACTGGGGATTGAACCCAAGGGTTCTTTACCACTGAGTTACATCCACAGTCCTTTTAATTTTTTTATTTTTTTATTTTGAGACAGGGTCTTATGAAGTTGGTTAGGGCCTTGATAAATTGCTGAGGCTGGCCTTGAATTTGCAATCCTCCTACGTCACTGGGATTACAGAGGTGCTCCACCATGCCTGGCTATTATTTACATAGATTGAACTTTAATTACTTATGACCAAAAAACAGTCTGCCATCTACTCATATTTTATAAGAGGGTATTTTAACAGCAAAACCTCGGGCAGGTCATAAACTCAGATTTTTTTAAATGATTATTCATTTGATGATAGCTATATTCCAGGAACATGCCTTAAGTTCTTGAAACACAGTACCAAGACAAAAATGACAAGATCATTAGTGTCACAGAGCTTGCCTTCTGGTAAAGGCATGCAGATAATATAAAAATTCCAAATAATGAAAATGGTTTATAGAAATTTTGAACAAAAAAGTTAATGAGATAGAGATTAGGGTGCTATCATTCTGGAAGCGTGGTTAAATAGTAATACTTTTGAGAATAGATTATATTTCAACAAAAATATGAAATGAAGGAGGCAAGCCAGTCATGTAATGATTTAGGAGTACCAGACCAAGTGAACAAAGAGTGCAAAAAGTCTTAGGAGCAAATAGTGGCATTACTGGAAAAAAAAAAAATTGCAGGGTTGATGTAACACACTAAAAAGAAGAGGTAGAAAGGATTTTTTCAGGGAGTGGCAGGTCTAAGAGGAAAAGACATAAGTTGATAAGGTAAGTAGAAATGGGATCATGTATAGGAGTTAGTGAGTGGTGAAAGGATTTGAAAATAAGTTAAAAAAAAAAAACTCATTGTGTAATCTTTCAATCTCATTTTTTTCTTGAATTAGTGATAACTTTAATATACAGACCTTTAGAAATTACCATCCCTGAGTATTTAACACAATCCTAAAGTTAAACAGAAATGTATCTCTTTTAGAATACTATTTAAGGAAGGAAGGGAAAGGAACTTCAGAACAAAAGTCAAGTCATATTAAGGGAAAAAAGGAGAAAAATCTAAAATGATAGGGACTACTCCAAATTTTATCCTTTTTGTTATTCAATGGATGAATTTACATTGATAAAGACTGTAAAAAGGTCTTCAAATTATTCTGATTAAGGAAAGTCATAAAACTTAGGTTGTCTTAAACTATTATTAAACAACATCCTTTGTTTACTAAGTTCACTATTTTGCATTGAACATTAACAAGGTAAAACATCATCAGGAATACAAAGGAATAATCACTATTTAATGGTCAGCAAGGTGTGGGCTTTTCTCTTATCTCTGGGATTCTGATAAAGGATGAACTTCTCTGTAATGAAATGAACACTAATATTGGGTATAAGGGATGCTTCAATATCTCCTCCTTTAAAGCCTTTAAAAAGAGAAGACCAATCTGCTTAAAGAGGTTTTTATATAGTATACATCATGAAAGAGTGATGATCTCTCCAGATCCTTTCAGACAATATCTGTGTACTTCAAGCAAGTAACTAAAGTTACACTGCTTCTAAGATTAATGTCAGTAAAGTCAGATCTTCGAAAGCTATAACAGTCATGATTCTTTTTTTTTTTTTTTTTTAAACTATGTTAGATCTTTAGTTAGCCCACTTAATGATAGTCCAAAAAGAAAGCAGTTAATAACACAGCCTATAAAGACAGGTACTTTGTGGGTGTGATGTGAGTTAAAGAAAGTCATTAAACACCTTGATCAAAACTTGATTCTGAGTGCATCCTCCTTAGCACACACTTTCCAGCAGTTTGGCAAAGTGCCCAGGATAATTAGCAGTCAATGTAGGCAAAGGAGGGATTTGGTCAAGCTGAACTGTAAAGACTCCCCCCAGTGGTCACACACAAACAACAGAAAAGTGGGAAAATTACTGCAGCTTCTTTGAGATTGACCAAAATACTCTAAGCAAAACTGATCCCTACAAGAATAAAATAAAGTCTTTAATTCAATACTAGCACCATATCAGTAGAGAGATCTCTTCTGTTATCTGCTCTTATGATGCAGTATTTATACATGTGAAGACTAATTTTGGAAAGAAGGAGCCTATGAAACTAGAATAATTTTACAGGGTGGACAATATCTCAAAACAGCAGAAAAACAGACATGCATGTTCATTTTTCCTGAAATAAAAATCAGCACATCCCTTCCAAGTTAACTACTTACCTGAAGCAGGCCTGATACACATTTTGGCTCTGATGCAGTGAAATATTTGGAAAGTAAAATTTACAAAATTTTCTTTACCGGAAAACCAGGTAATTTACATTACAGTAAGTCATGTAAAAAGTTCAAATGAATCCTCTTCCCTCTTTTATTTTCTTGCCATTTTTATAACAGGTTTTGATTAGCATGAACCTATGTGTTATTTGCAACTCTCTCAGCAATAATTTGCTGATGCTACCCACTTTTAATAAGGCTCAAGTGTCAAAAATGCAAAAGGGATTTAATTCAAACATAAGTTGTCTTTCACTAACCATTCATTATTCAAAGGTGAAGATATAAGGGGATGG
Organism: Sciurus carolinensis; assembly: GCF_902686445.1. Taxonomy (NCBI): domain Eukaryota; kingdom Metazoa; phylum Chordata; class Mammalia; order Rodentia; family Sciuridae; genus Sciurus; species Sciurus carolinensis. The sequence continues at coordinate 84,051,696 of NC_062220.1, read as the reverse complement.
TAAATATTCAAACAAGAAACCCAATGTTAAAAATAGCTTTTTAAAAAGGTAACAGTGTCTCAAGATTTTTCTTGGTTATCCCAAGCTAAAAGGAAGGGGAGAGAAGCAGTCTGGGTGGTCTGCTGGAACAATTTCAGACTGAAATAAGACTCAAAAAAGCAAACTGCTCCCTCCAACGTTTAAGAAAAATGATTCATTTTAAAAAATCCAACAGTTACCCTAAATGGGGAAAAAGATTCTGTATGGTATAAAGACGTGCACATGCAGTCACTTTGATTTCTAGATGGAAAAAGAATTCAGTGGCATCAATGAGAACATACACACCCCTTTAGAATGTGTAGTCTCTACAGGACAAAGTAGAGCAATTAAAAGTGTTATCAGTTGTGTATTATGTAACCCTAGTCTAGAAGGGAAAAAAATGGGCCTTAAAGAGTAACACATTGTGCAAAACATGTATTTAAACACGTATTTAAACGTATGATAGATTTAAAATACAAATGACCTCAAAATGACACAATCTCAAAAGTTCTTTATTTACAGTAATAAGGACCTGAAGACAACTATATTCAGGCCTGGATGCTTATCATAATTGCACAGTAAACACCTAAAAAAAGCAGTATCTTATTAGTTGAGGTCCCTTGTTAGACCTATGTACCAAAACTATCTTCTCATTAACAACACTGTATTATCTCGCCTAATACGTTTGACAAATGTAAGTTTCCGACCTATCATTATAGAGATTTCACGGGAAGAAATGAATGCTAAATCATACTCCGGTTGAAGAGCATTTTAACGCCCCCCCCAAATGTTCTAGGCTATATTACAAGGCAACCAATTCAGTAAGCATGAAGTAAAATTCCGACAATCCTCAAAGGCATAGGAAAAGAGTAAAACGTGGCTAACCTGACCTTAACCTGCTGTTTATAAGTAATGCGGAGAATTTTCTGAGCCTCCCCGTCAGTCTTCAATTCTCTTTCTCGCCTCCCCCTCCCCCACCTACACAAATACACGCCTCAGCTAATGAAGTTTAATGGATATAATCCCAGGAGCTGATTGGATTGAGATTATACTCCCAATAAAGTGTTAAAAAGTCCTCTGCAAAAAACACCCACCAGCCAATCCATGAGCTGTCATCACACTGTCGGTTCCTTCAACCGACTCCGTCCTGACCCCCCGCCCTGCCAAAAAGAGAGAGAGAGAAAGAGAGAGAGAAACCCGGCACCTTTCTGGTTCCGGATAAATGTACCTAAGTTCAGAGGGCACTATCTCTGCAGCGAACGCCCCCGGAGCAGCGCGTGCTCGGCCCACAACCACTTTGGCCAAACAACTGGAATCTCGTGCCTCGGAAGTAGCAGCAGTAGTTGCAAAAAGCCTCCTCTCCCAGAACTCCGAACTCGGGAGAAAGCCAGAAACCGGCGGAATCACCCCCTCTCAGGACTGACCCTGAAGGTGTCAGTCACAGCAACACCGCCCCCAGCGCGGCTCTCCATTCATGCTTTAACGCTACTCCAGCCGCAGAGGGTGTCGGCGACCGAGCCCCGAGCCCGGAGGCAGCCCTGTACGCCGGTAGCCCCAGCCCCAGCTGCAGCCAGGGCCGCGCCGGCGAGCGCGAGGCGCGGCGCGGCACGGCGGCCAGCAGCATGGGCCAGACACGTTGCCGCGCTCAGTCCCGCCCGCCCGCCCGCCCGGCTGCACGCAGCCCGCAAGAGAGGTGTCCGGCCCAGGGCGCCCCTTCCGCGCCGGTCGGGCGGGCCGGGCTTCGGAGCTACGAACAGCCTCCCTACCCGCGCCGCCCCCACCTCCGCGGAAGCCCAGGTGCCCAGGGGCGGGGCGGGCCAGGGTCCCGCGTGGCTCGCCGCAAAAAGCAACAGGGCGCCCCCAGGGCGGCCGGCGCGCGGCTAGACCGTTACCCGAGTGGCTTGGGGCCCCGGCAACTCACCGGCTCACACCTCGGCCGCCTCCGCGCCGCCGCCGCTGCTTCTCTGCGCCCGCCGCCGCTGCTCTCCCTCAGCCGCAGGCGCCGCTGAGCAGCCCCATCTACAAACTCGGGGCTCGTAGTTGGGTATTAGAAATGCGTCTCTCACTGTCCCTCGCCTTCCCCTCCCTCCGCCCCCTTCGTCGCCACCCACTCCGCCCTGGCTCCGGTCGCTACCGCCACCGCGCGCGCGGCCAACCTCCCCTCAGCCACCCTCCTCCTCCTCCTCCCGCCGCTGCCGCCGCCGGGGCGCGCTCCCTCCCGGCCTCGCGCGTGCGCGGGGCGCCGCGGAGCGCGCACTTGGGCGCGAGGAGGCGCCACCGCCTCCGGGAAGCCGGGCCCCGCCCCTTCGGCCGTGGCGCGGCGGCCAGGTGGAGCCCCCTTTGAGCGCCCGGAGGGCCTGCGCCGCGCGCGCCCCGCCGCCTAGCCGCGGGCTCGCGGTCCAGAGGCAGCCGTCGTCGCGCGGTGCGGGCAAGAGGGTTTGTCCCACCCAGTCCACGCTGATCTTCTAGACCAAAATCGTCGTTGTCATTCGGCATTTACTGTTGGACAAGATATTCCACCCGGCATGAAAGAGGCCCCTCCCTGCCCTTTCTGAGAGTTTACAGTCAAAGTATCCAGTTGAGGAACACAAAGGAGAAACAGACCTCGAAGAAAACCCTCCGGAAAATCTACCCCTTCCCCCTTTACACACCCCTGGCTTTGATGTGTATTTGTCAGGTTCTGCAGCACAGTCCTTCATGAATTTTCTCCCAAAGGCTCAACAGGAGAGTGTGATTCACACCCTAGGAAATGGACAGACACTAGCTCTTTTCATATTACCAAAGCTCCCATGTAACTCCTGGAGTCGGCTTTGCCAGACACTCCCCGGACACAGTTGTTCAGCTCCTCCCAAACATCTGGCCCTCCCGGACCTGGAATGGAGGGGATTCGCCATCCTTTCAATACTTGCTCCTCGTGGGGCATGTTAAATCGTGAAGTGGCCGGGTGTGCAGATGACACATTTTGACAGGAGTGCAGATTTAATTTTTCAGTTGAAAGGAACTGAGCAACTCAGTGCAGCAAAGTCTTCTAGCTAGAAAAACACAGCAACGCAGTCAGAGCAGTCAGCGGACTTCCGATCCCCTTGAGGATCTCTGCGAATCCTCAGCCCTATGATGGGTGATTTTAGAAAAGCTGTCGTGTTCTTCCTAAAGCTGAAGAAGCTATTAAGTTGTTATTTCAATGGAACAAAATGTTTACTGCAGCCTTTTCAAACCATGAATGTAGAAAATGCAAGTAAAACTTCACATGTGATGAATATATCAGGTGCCTTCCTCTATGCAGCCTTTCCTGGTTTCTCTTAGGCACCTTGTACAGCCACTGCACAAACCAGGTTTTTCATAAATGTTTATAGGATGAGTGAATGCATCATGGCCCTTTGGATTCAGAGACAGAGTTATGAGATGTATTGTCTCCTCTTTGTGAATGTGGCAGGCATGGAAAGGAGGGAGATAATACCACTGGGATGTGGCGTGTTAAGAGGGCCCAGTGCCCAAAACAGTGAGTTTTATCTTTAGCTTCAACCAGGCATCAAAGATTAATTTGCTTTTCCATGAGGATCATTAATTTTGCAAACCAATACATAGGGGGAGTTTGTAGAGTTTTAATTTAGTTCTTTCCTGGAACAGCAAACCTGAGGAAAGGAAATTGGAAGCAATTAAGGAAACCTAAATGTGCGAAAGTGCACAGTATAACTTTGGGCAGATGTTGTGACCCCCGTAGTGAGGCCAGCTGGATGAAATGACATGGAATAGGTCCAATAGCATGTCAAGGCAGAGGCAGCAATGAAGCATGTGGTTTCCCTTCTCAGGCTATCAGCGGACTTCTCGGATCTTGCTGCCCCAGGATTCCCAGTGGCTCCTTCCTGCTACACTCTACCCTAAACCTGTAAATCTCTCTTCTCCCTTCTACTCCCACCTTACTACACACCCTCCTACCCAGCTAGTGTACTTGCCCTAAGTTCCTCTTTGAGGAGGGGCGAGGTGTGAATGACATTTCTGGGTGTGTCGCTGATCCCTTATAGTGCACTTTTATTTTCTCAAGGATCTTCTGGAAACAATGTTCTAACGTCCTATTCAACCCCAACTCTTTGCAAGTAGGATAAAGTTAACTTGAGAAATTTTAGGGTATATAGGTGGTCTCTACCCCTTAAATCACAAAATGCACACATACTCGACTTACAACTAGAACTAGCCGTGGCCAATACCCTTCCTTGTCTCTGTGTATCAGGGACCCAGCATCTAGGAGCAAGAATAAGTATCTCTCACTTTCGATTCCAATCTATTCTCTAAATAATGACAGTAGCTACTAGAGGCTTATCATTTTAAGTCTCAGCCTCATCCTCAGAATTGGAAAAATGATTTTACTCCAATAACTATATTCCATCACTTCCTTCCAGGGAGCTCTTGCCAGTGAAGTTTTTCTTCAGTGTCTATATTTTATCAAATGCTATATAGGTTATATTATGAAACACTACTTCTTTATATAAGTAATAGCCCTACCTTATGACATCCTGGGCTTCCTCTAAACTTAAAAGGTGGGACATCGCAGAGCACATGTAGAATGATCTAATGTGAGCCCTGGAACTCCCATCACTGTTTGCCAGCTCACCTTGCTGAGAGGTCATCATTTCTAAGACACTATCCATCCATTTCCCTTACCTGTTACAAAGACTTCATTGTAGGAGAGGTGAGTGTTTTGATTGAAAGTGATGGTGAATCTTTCACTTTGGTGTCTTTAAGGCTCTGACTTTTCATTTCCTTCAAGGTTATTCTAAAGGGATAATTTTGCCACAGTCTATCTCCTAACCATAACTCAATTTTAAAAATCTGTATTTTGATTCTTAATTCAAGACCATCCGTCATTTGCTTTTATTTTCCTCCTTCAAATATGAACAAGTTTTATTTTCTGACCTGCTTTGCTACAACAAAAATGGAGAATTGTGTAATAATTAAGAGCCCCCAAATTTTAGCAAAAGCAAGTCCTATCTGCTAATTTTCCAGTTAATCTATCACAATAAGAGCAGTAATGCTCCTGGAGGAAAGCTTTATGAAAAGTTGCAACTGACATGCATCACAAAGCCCAACCAAATTTTCCTCCAGAATACTTTATTTAGCTTCACCCCTTTTATCTCTGCACACAAAGCTAGGTCAGACTCCCATTTCCAGACTCCTTGCTACCCTTTCCAATGCTAGTCTCCCTCTTCATTGCTTGCATTTTACCCTACACTCAGAGCAATTTACCCTACACTCAATTTTGGCTGTCTATTGGAATCGCCCAAAGAACTTTTAAAAAACCATTGATGCCCAAGTCCCACCCCTGGATTTAATTGGTCTGGAGTGTAGCCTGGGCATCAGGACTTTTCAAAGCTCTCCAGGTAATTCAAATGTGTGCAACCAGACTTAAGAGCTGTGGAAATGAATCATCTTCTAGGCAACATTTATACCAAGTCTTTTCAGAACACTGGGGTAGCTTCAAATTATCTTGAGTAATCAAATTAAAATACCTAATCCTGTGCTTTAAGACTCTTTGCCAATTGACTAGAATAGTCCCCTTTCAAAACAGCTTAAATTTATCTCCTTCCTAAAGCTTCCCCAGATTAGTTTTACCTGGCTGCCTGAAGATCACTGTTCCCAAATCTCTGAGCATTCCTACTCGCACTGGTTTACAAAATCTTGGACCACAGTTGACTGTGTATAACATTGTTTTAATCTTGCTTTCATAGATATCTGTCAGAGGCTTTCCTTGTAATCTTAATCTCTCAAAGTTCCATTGGGTCAGCAGATAATCCAAAATAAACAAAAATATTATTCTTAGCAGAATTTTCTACTCTAAACTAGCTACCTGAAAGAACATCCCCAAGCACAATACAGTTCATTAAAAAAAAAAAATCATTATGATTAAAGTCAACAGTTACAAGCACTTACATGTTTGGGGTTGTTTCTTACAAAAGAAAACTATATGTGTGTGTTATCTCATATCCCTAACTCTCCTTACCATTATTAATTTAGGCATTGGAATTTGGTTTCTACACCTGACATTTTCATTCATGTGTTTATTCATTCACCAGTTTATTGGTGATAAGTACTAGGAATAAAGCAATTAACAATATCAAATAGTCGCTACCTAATGGTGGATAAATACTAAGCAATTATAATATCATTTGATAAGTGCTATATCAGTCATCTTAATAGGACATAATGGAATTATAGGGAGCCCAGGTCTTTGCTTAGTGTTCATGAAGTTCAGCCTCTCTGCAGTGTTTGAGGAGGTTAAACCCACTCCCAATTTTTGAACCTCCTTTCCTTCAACTTTCCTGATACTATACAATGTGGTGACTGCTCCTACTTCTCTGTTTGATCTCCGACCCTTACCTGGTTGCATATTCTCCTCCCACTTCTTAAATAAATATGTTTCACTAAGAGTGTAAGAGATTTCTGAGGGGAAAGTATATATATAGAGAGAAAATAGTTCTGTTTCATTCAAGAATCTCATGGAGTTGCAGGTCAGGGTGGTGGTGGTTCATGCCTATAGCCCAATTCCTTGGGAGGCTAAGGTAAAAGAATAGAAAGTTTGATATCAGCCTGGGCAGTTTAGACCCTGGCTCAAAAATAAAAAGGACTGGAGGTGTAGTGGTAGATCACCCCTGAGTTCAATCCCCAGTACCAGGAAAAACCTTTAGGAAAGAATCTCTTGGATCCTTGGGGCTCTGGCACCAGTGCTCCCACATCTCTGTCTCCTTTCCTTCGAGGCATGTTTCCAACTCCCTCTTGTGTATCTCTATTAGGATAAGCCAATAATAGCTCCCATTAACATATCTGAAATCAAATTCGCTGCTTCTGGCTATCCTGAACCTGCCCGCAGGTTTATCTGGCACTTCCCTTTCCATCACCTCTATTACGCTCTCCCTAACAGACATAGATTTAGCCTGCACCCAGTGCTCTTGAAGTTCACCTCCTCAAAGTTATGGGAATGGATTCTCTTGTCCATTTCCTCTGGCCCTACAGAATCTCCATGCTCTCCTTCCTGCCTCAAAGCCTACTTGCCCTAATCTAATCTGCACCTGACTGTTAAGAGGCCAGTCATTTTTGTCCCATGTCCTTACTGCCTATGGGACTCCACTCCTGAATGTCATTCACAATGACATTCAAGGTTCCCTGTTTGAATATTGTAGTAAGTCATATCTTGCACCATTATGTTTATATCCCTTAGTTTTTGCAAGAATGTCTTCCTTGCTGGTCAAAATCCAAGCTTTTATGTCCATCTCACACCCTACTTTTCCTTAAAATCTTTCCCACCCTACCCCAAACGCAGGTAATTGCATTCATCTGGATGTCTGTAATACTTTGATTTCTTCTTATAGCCCTTTAAAATTTTGTTTCATAATAGCATCAGTTATATTTTCAAATATTTATCTTTATGTTCTTTTCACCAACGCCCAGGTCCCAATTCCCTCTTACTTGCAGGTAAGAGCCCAGGGTGGTGTGGACAAGAAATTCTTCTATGTTTGGCATAGTGCTGTATGTAGTAGGAGCTCATTTATTGAAACAAAGCTGTTAGTTGGTGGACTGCCAACATCAAAGAAATTGAGTGAAAAAAATGTTAATTATAATTGAAAGCTTGTTCCTGAATATGTGGGTTGCAGTTGAGAAGCTCTTACTAGGACAATCAGATAAGGTGGGGACCACAGTAAAGCTGCTTGAGGTTATCCTGCTAGCAGCCAGCATGGGGTATCTAATTAACCCTTTGAGGTTCTCATTTAAGGTTGACTTCTAAACTCATCTCTCTCACTAATGTGTATACGAGCTGGCAGGTGGGAGGGGAGGGCGACTTCTGCTCAGGTATTAAGAGAAAGATTTAAAAATTTTATGAAACCAAGGAGTGGCACAAGCCTGTAATCCTGGCAGCTTGGGAGGCTAAGACAGGAGGATTGCAAGTTCAAAGTCAGCTTCAGCAACTTAGCGAGGCCCTAAAACTTAGCAAGACCCTGTCTCAAAAAATAAAAAGGACTGGGGATGTGCCTCAGTGGTTAAGTGCCCCTGGGTTCAATCCCTGGTATCCTCTCCCACCAAAATATATGAAAATATAAATTTTTAAAAAACTTCAAACATGTACTGTATAAGGGTAGTGTCCTGATCTTATTGGCTTATTGGAGGGATAAAGAGGCATGAAGTACCCAAGAGCAGAGGTCTTTTTGAAGAGTCCTATGACAAGATTTAAAAAAAAAAAAAAAGTCTTAGTAGTGATTAAGAACAAAGCACAGAGTCAAACTGCAGATTTGATGCTCCTTCAGAAGATCAGAGAGGTCAAAGGGTAAAACAGTCCTAAAGAGGCACAGTAGGCATTTAATGCATTTGTGTTTAAAAATAAAATGTCTGAAATATGGTCAGGATTATGGGACTATAAACAAAGATGGAAGTAGATGCATGTGGGGACACACGGTCAGGCAAACTGTTTTGACTGTTCAAAATTCAGGAAGGTAATAGCTCATGTTAAAGTGATGCCATCTATATGGTAGGAAGTACAGGGCACTTAGCTCCTTCTTAAAATGTCTGCTATTTGTAATTATGGAGGCCTAAGTCTTTAGGAATCCTGCTTTGGCGAAATAAGCTAAACTCAAAAAGTCAAGGATCATATTTTCTGTCTCATATGTGGAAGCTAGAGAGGAAAAAGGAAAAGAAAGGTAGGGGGGTTGTGAAAACTCAAATGAAGACCAGAAGAGTAGAGGAAAGGGACTAGGGGGAAGAAGAAGGGGAGGGGAAAGGAAAGACTGAGGAATGATATTAGCCAAATTATATTGTTAGAATCATGTGCGCATACAAATATGTAACAAGAAATTCTACCATTATGTATAATTTTAATGCACTAACAAAAATCTGGGGAAAATTCTGCTTTGGTCATAATAGTGAATAACAACTATCTATTGAGCTCACACCTATGTATCAGACACTACCATATGCTCTTGAGATAAAGCATCCCATTAAAATCATAATCATCCTTGTTTTACAAACAAGAAAGCAAGTGAAGAGGGGTTAAGTTCACCTGCCCAGGCTCTGGTACTAAGTGTGGAAGGCAACTATGGTGCAAAACTCCCACCTGTTCCCACATTTCATACAGAGTGTTTTGCAACTCTCAGGTCAACTCAACCGGAATGAATTATAGTACAAGTCGCCAGAATGAAGGGTTCTCTGTAACATGTTATTTAACTCAGATTCATCACCATGATCTGCAAACTCATTGTACACGTGCATGTTAGCAATGTAGAATTTTTGCAGACGCTATTTTTGTTCTAGAACTATATGATGGGAAAGGAAAAATTCTTCTAAACAGTTCTTTACAAGAAATAAAAAAGTAGTAAAAGTTTAAGTAATAAAAATAAATAAATTATACACTGAAAGGGTTTTGCGTGGGTTTTGTTTTGTTCTCTTTTGTTTTGGGGGTGCTAGGAATCAAACTTAGGGCACTGCTCATACCAGGCAAGTGCTCTACTGAGTTATACCCCAGCCCAAATGGAGTTTTTTTTTCAAGAGCATCTTTTACTTATTTAGTAGGATATAGCTCTGTGTTCAAGGCTCAACACACTTCATGAAAATGGTTTTAAAGTACAGGAATTTGCCAAATAAGAAAGTAATGGAGAATATCAATTCAGTTTTAGCAAATGTAAATCCACTTCTCTACCAGGAAAGAATAGCACTAGGATTAAATGAAATACTCTTAAAACACAACTTATGTAAATTATCTACAACAGAGTATTGCAAAACCTATTATCTAGGTTTTTCCACTTGATGTCCATTGGTTTCAACTTTGTAGAGAATGCTGGATGCAGATATGCACCAAGGAGGCCTCATTCAAGAAAAGATTTGTAGCCCAGCTTTGGAAGAGGTGTCAAAAGAAAGCCTTCAGCTGTCTGTCCTTATCATATCATATCAGCTGCAGATCAAACACATGACCCCAGCTCTTCTTAAAATGGTCCACATTGACTGACTGGTGGAGGTGGAGGTATAGTCCCAGTCACGATGATAGCCCAGTATGGCAGGTCTGAGAAACCATTTTCGTTCCAGAGTAATCACTGTAGGTAAACTGAGACTGTCATTCAATATTGCATGGCACAGTGATTTCTCCCTCTGCCCCATCCTGCTACTGTCCCCTTCCTTCCACAGGATGATGCAGGGGGCACCTAGTAACCTGCACACAAATTGTCTCAAATCGATCTCAAGAGAACCTAGCAGGCAACAAGATAAAGGGCCCCTTCTGAACTTTACCTTAGAGAGAAAACATAAGCAAGTCATATATGTTAATTCAATTGTTTTAAGGGAGGTTCTTGATTGATGGGATCTATTAAAGTATTTGTATTTATGTTTATCCATGTGGATACATGTATAATCTTTTGCTGGTCACTCTGAGGAATACAACTAAGTAAAAGAAACAGTTGATTTAGAAAAGGAAGTGTCAGTCTGTTTGGGCTGCTATAAGAAAATACCTTAGAATGGGTAATTTATAAACAACAGAAATTCATTTTCTCACAGACGTTGAAGCCTTCTTCTGGAGGCCTGGAAGTCCAAGAGGAAGGCATGAACAGATGTAGTGTCTGGTGAGGACTTTGCTTCAAAAATGGCACTTTGCTGCTGTGTCCTCATGTGGTAGAAGGGGCAAAATGCTCCTCTTATACAAGGGCACTAGTCCCATTGGCAAGGGCTCCACACTTATGTCCTAGTCACCTCCTGAGGGCACATGCATCTCTTAATATCATCACCTTGGGAGTTAGGTTTCAACATGAATTCGGGGTGGGGGGGATGCATGCATTTAAACCATAGCAAAGAACTTATAATTTATAATGGACAGATGTTATTTTAAGCTAACCAATGAGAATTTCAGTCTATCTCCTTATCTCCTTCTGGGGTAATATGTCTCTCCTTATTCACAGCACTAGATTCTGATAGGACTGCTAATCACCATACCCTTCCTGTATCCATAAACCATAGGGAATGGTTACGTGACCTAGGCCTGACCAATTTGAGTACCTCATCTCCTCAGCCAGAGAGATTGGTTTAAGATGCCAGAATGTTACCAAGATCAAGAAAATCTTAGATTTCTATATCCAACAGCCAAAAAAAAAAAATTTATTTCTTTTCTCAAATCAAAACTTGGAGAAACACAGAAAAAGGAATATTTAGTCATGCGTGAGGTCAGCCTTTTTCTTGATCTTCCTGGTTATGTAAATTCATGAGGCCTTTTTAAAATATAAGCTAATTTGAGTTGTGTTTCTATCACTTGTCACAGAGTTCTGACTTACAATAATTTAGGGGAAAAGTTTTATGAGATGTCAAGTCACAATGTAATCAATATGTAATTACATGATGTAGTTAGATATATAGTTATGAAGACACATACTATGGATACCTAACATTTATTTGATTTATTCTAATTTTTTAAATTAAGAAATAAAATTTATAATTCACTGGGTTCTTAGAAATATATAATTCTCACAAGGTGAATGCTTACTCAAGGTGTATGAAACTATATTATAATGATACCAATTGATCAGAGATATCCGTTTACATCTATCAGAATTAAGTCATGACGGAATTTAAACAATGTCAATAATATGGTAGAAAGGAAGAGTTTAGAGTCAGTGACCTCTGAGTTCTATTTCTGGATTCACTATTTATAAGTTGAGTATTTTAGGTATGGTTTTTAATTTTTTTTTTCATACCAGGAATTGAACCCAGAGGCATTTAACCACTGAGCCACATCCCCAGCCCTTTTGTTAATTTTTCATTTTGAGACAGGGTCTCAGGAAGTTGCTTAGGGTCTTATTAAGTTACTGAGGCCGTCCTCAAACTTGTGATCCTCCTGCCTCAGCCTCCAGAGTCTCTGGGATTACACGTGTCACCACCATGCCCAACAGGTATGTTTCAAATAGACAAGGACCTTCCTTTCCTCCTCTCCAAAGTGGATGTAATAGGCTTACCTGGCAGGATGTTTTAAGGGTTATCAACAAACCTACAAAATGCCCAATACAGTTACTTTCTCAGGGATGAATGTGACTATTGACTATGTGTTCACAATAGTTGTAGAACAGCAAATGGTCATTTGCTAATTATCTTTATTATATAATGCTCTTATTTAGATTATTTTCCATCTCAGAGAAGACACTGTTTTCATTTTTTTTACTATGGTTGAGTATTGATCTGTAAGTTCTAGTCAGTGTAAGAAGAGAAGAAAGGGAAGAGATATAGTGATATGATATAAATATTGGGAAGGATAGCTATTATTTTACAAAATTAAAATCACTTTGATAAGTGATATATGTGATATGGTGTTAATATTCAAAAGGAGAAATAAAGTTATTATTTATTGGTAATTATTTGTCTCTCAATGACCCAAGTTAATCAACTAAAATAACTAATAGAACTAAAAAACGAAGATTTGAAAGATTTGTTTTCCCTATGTGTAATCGGACAGAAAATTAGTCTGATGAAGAAAATGCTCCAATCACAATTACAACAAAAATGTGCTCCATATCAGAATTTGATACATGAAGCCAAAGTAAGTTAATTATTTAGTAGTAGAGAAAGAATAGGGAGATTAATGAATGGTTAAGAAATAGATTCGTATATGTATGGAGATTTAGGAATGCAAAAGTTATTATTTATAATTGGTAGAGAAAATATGGAAACCTCAATTAATAGTGTGAAGATAAATGGCAAAACGTTTTCAAGTTATAATCCAAAATATAAATTCTAGATGAACTGAAGATTTATATCTAAAAGATAAAACCATACAAAGAATTTTAAAATAACACAATAGGACTGGGGTTGTAGCTCAGTGGTAGAGCACTTGCCTAGCGCATGTGAGGCACTGGGTTCAGTCCTCAGCACCAGATGAAAATAAATGAATAAAATAAAGTATTGTATCCATTTATGACTAAACTATAGTCAAAAGTCTAAAAATTGTTAATATAAGAAATATTTTGGAAAAAAGGTTGTAAATCAAATGATAAATTTAGAAATAAAATTGAAAGCCACTGCTAAGTGTTGAGTCACATATAGTTTATTAAAAATATCTATATAAATATGAATAGCTAAATGTAGTTGTTTTAGTCAACTTTTTCACTGCTGCGACTTAAAGACCCAACCAGAACAACTGTAAAAGAGGAAAGGTTTATTTGAGGGCTCACAGTGTCAGAGGTCTCAATCCATAGAGACAGCAGGCTCCATTTCTTAGGGCTCAAGGTGAGGCAGGACATCATGGCAGAAGAGTGTGGCAGAAGGAAGGAGCTCACACAATAATCTGGAAGCAGAGAGACTCCACTCTCCAGATACAAAATATGTATATCATAGCCACGACCCCAATTAACCACTTCCTTCAGCCACACCCCACCTGCCTCCAATTACCACTCAGTTAATCCCATCAGGGATTAATTCACTGATTAGGTTAAGACCCACAAAACCCAATCATTTCTCCTCTGAACCTGCTTGCATTGTCTCACAGGTGAACTTTTGGGGGCACCTCATTTCCAAACCATAACACTAGTTTAAATTGAAAAATGACAAATATAAACTTGGTTAAATCAATGTTATTCAGGATTCACCTTTTACGTTAATTTATGAAGCTAAGTGAAAGTGTCAATATAATGGGGTCTGACTACTCAAAAAACTTAAAAGTATCAGCAAACTTTTTGGGGGGACAGGATTATGTGAGTGATCTTGATTTGCAAAGCATAAAGATTGAATTTGTTTTAATTAAAGTCTTTTGCATAGTACCTAGCAGGGTGCCTTGCACAGATGGGTGTTTAAAGATGATGATATATGCTATAATAACATTCACACAATATGTGAAATATTTTATAATCATGTGGACTTCTTTATGACAGCAAACATGACTGATTAGATCAATATCATTTGCATAGCATTACTAGCTTGATGTTTTTCATTCTCTTCTTACATCTTAATCATATCTTCATATGCTACAGGAATATTAGCAGAATTATGGCAATTTTTTCATATTATGTCATTTATGAGATTCTATAGATAGGAAAAAGATCTTTTGAGATGTTGCCATATAACTTATCTGATGACATTCAGCTTTAGAAATATTGTGCCATGATTCTTTAATCTCAACTAGAGTGTAGGCTACTATTGACAAAAGATTTAGTTTCTATTCCTTTCCTGGTACAGTCATTTGCACCAGGTAGGTGCCTACTAAACTAATCAGTTCAGTGAATACCTGTGTCAGATAGGATGCTGGAAACTAGAGTACAAAGGTGACTGAGATAGACATGATCCTTGTCCTCATGGTGCTAATAGTTTAGACGGGGAGAAAATGGAAGAAGCAAGTGCATTAGATTCAATCCAGACATCCAATAGGGAAAGTGCACTTGCTATGGGTGCTCATGATAGAAACTCCAAGCTCACCTGTCACTACTCAAGCACAGGGCAATTATTTTTGATCTCCATACACTATTCAAATTATTTTTGAATACCAACTATGTTCCAAGTCCTTTCCTAGATGCTATATATTTTGAGAAATACATAATTATTTGAGTGATGAAGCTGTAAGTCAGATTGCTTAATGAACTAAATGTTATATAGCATAGTGATTAAGACTTGATCTTAGAGTACTACTCCTGGTGGATTCTGGCTCTGCTGTTAATTTACTTAATATTCCTGAGTATCAGATTTTTCTATCTATAAAAATGACCTTACCAAAAAGAAAAAAAAATGTGTACACACACACACACACACACATGCACACACAATGCCAGATACTTGGTGAAGGCTAAATAGTAACAAAATTTCAAAATACAAAAGGGTAAATGGATGGAGTTAGAGAATGTCATGCTAAGTGAAATAAGCCAAACCCAAAAAACCAAAGATGGAATGTTTCCTCTGATATGTGGAATTTAATTCACAATAAGGGACAGCGGGTGGATAGGGAATAGAGTTACTTTGTATTAGGTAGAGGAGAGTGAAGGGAGGGGAAAGGGTATGGGGGTAGGAATGATAGTAGGGTGAAACAGACATTTTTACCTGATGTACATGTATGAGTGCATGAGTGATGTGATCCTACAATATGTATAAACAGAAAAATGAGAGATTAAACTGTTTATGTATGATCTATAAAATGTATTCTACTGCCATGTACAACTAATTAAAACAAATAAAATTTTAAAAATTTCAAAAGGGCTACTTATTAATTCATCAAAACACCTATTATTTATTTAGTACTCAGCACGTATCAGCAGAACCATTGTCATGGTCAACTAAATAACATAAGAATAGTCCTTATGTCCCATGAATTTTTCAAGGACACAAAATACTTGAGACTTTATTACTGGTTCCCAAAAAATGAAAAAGAAAACATGGCAAAATAAGAAGTGTTTCATTAAATCTCTGCAATTTAAATCTCTTGCTAATTTAATATTTCATTATATTTAAAAATTATTCTAAACTAGGTTTTCTACTTGGAGAGAATTTTGAATCTGCTTAATAAATTGCCTAGAAATCAGAGTCATTTAATCATTATACCAGTTACTTATACTTAAATATTTTTAAAGCAAAATTATAAAAAACCCTTTACAAATATAGCAAAAAGTTTTATTAATTATGTGATATGATTTCATTCATCAATCTGTGATGTGACCTTGAGGAGTTAGTGATAAAGTGGTTGTTTATTAGGTATTGGCCATGTAAGGCTATGCAATTCTTGAAATAAGCCTTTAGTACACTGGGAATCTGGTAGGAAAATGGGCATACGAATAATTACCACACTACCAGGTTATAAGGGATGGAATTAATTATGTTTTATATTTAAAAGTATAAAATATAATCTTATAAACGTATAGTAGCTACAGAAAAGGAGGAAATTTCAATTACATAAATCATTCAGAGAAATTCTTTGAGTTGGAGATTCTTAATTAAGGTAGGATTTAAGGAACGAATAACATGGAGTTGTTAGTTGGACAAGGGGAAAGGGAAGGCTATCTGAGATACGGATGGGAGCTAGAAAGTCAGGAAGGCATGGCACTGTTTGGTGTGTACAGTTCTAGAAATGTCTAGAAGGCGGGGTACAGAGAATGAAGCAGATGTAGAACAGGGAGGGTTTACCTTATAAAGTAGCTTTGTCCTATGAGCAATGGAAAGATCTAAATGCTTTTTAAAGTCAAATTTCTGATTGAGAAAATCTGCTCCGGTGGACATGTGGATGTTTATCTGGAGACCAAAGGAACTGTTAAACTTTGATCAAAAGGTAAGAACAAGCAGGACGTGGTGGCACATGCCTGTAATCCCAGCAGCAAGGGAGGCTGAGAAAGTAGGATTGCAAGTTTGAGGCCAGCCTTAGCAATTTAGCGAGGCTCTAAGCAACTTGGTGAGATCCCGTCTCAAACCTTAAAAAATAAAATAAAACAAAGGTTGTGGCTCTGTGGTTAAGCCCCACCCCCCACCCCATTCAATTCCCAGTACCAAAAAAGAACAAAAGAAATGTGTGGGCAAGGGAAACCACTATTAGTGGAAGACCTGCAGGAGGAGGCAGTCCTGGAGTGCTTTCACTGCTGCGCTCTCGCTGGCCCACCCAGCATGCCTACAAGGCAGTTTGGACTAGCAGTTTACAGAGACCTCAGTCTTAGAAATGTCAAGTTATTGTTCCCATTGCCAGTTATGCAATGAATGGTGCAGTTCAAGCCCAGATCTTTCTGATATCAAACCATCTGCATATTTATTCCTGTACCAGACTGCCTTTCAGGGGACAGACCAAAAGTGCTGGAATAAAGGCAATAGCCATGATGATCAAAAACACAGACAAGTTGGAGAGATATTGAGACAACATCATCTTCCAGGTCTGACATCTGAATGTGGAGGATGAAGAAAGGGTCTAGGATGGCTCCCAGATGGAGCAAATCATGGAAGGTTTGGGGGAGCTTATTTGGAATAGAAGGGATTTCAATACTCAGTGGGGAAGAAAAGCAAAGTGGTCTTTGGAGGGGACACACAGAGCAGTGTGGATTGAAAATTAAGCAGAGAGACTTGCTTTTAGGCAAGGAAGTTGAAGTTGAGAACAAGATGTGTATTAACTGGCTTTGAGGTCTGATCTGCTATCATTCCTTATTTTTAAAACAAATATAAATCTCAGAAATGGGAAGTTGGTGCTTAAAAAGAAAAAACCCACATTCTAGCTCAAAGCAGAGTTTGAATCACTATTCACCACAGGGAAATCTGCACTATGAAGTGACGTAAGAATGTGGAGACCTTTCCCCACCATATTCAATCAGAGCCAGTCTGCCACTGACTTTAAGCAACTCAGATGTTCAGGAGCCGTGGAGGCTTTCTGGAAACCTAGTGTCTGGATGAGGTTTGCTTTACTTGACTAAATCTTGAGTGGTCACTGTTGAGAGGGGACAGGTAGGTACGCTGGAGAATATTCATGCTGAATATTTAAGCTTATTGAATGTGTCAGATTAGAGAAAGCCATTAGGTTAGAAAAGAATAAAATAAGTAAATTCAAATTGGTTGTTACATTAATAAATTCCAATGTTTTCAGTTGTGAAAACACAATATAGGTGGGAATAGCCTCAAGCCTTGCCTTGGCGCTTGTAAAATACAAACTCTTTGACCTTACCTGAGAGATGGTGAGCATCTTATCCCTTTCTGGAAAGAAAAATCAGTAATAATCATGCCTCGAAGCACCATCTACTACTGGTCCCTGTCTCTACCTCTCTTACCTGTGTATACCACCCCCCCACCCCAATTCCTTCTGAAAACAGAAGGATCATTTTGCTTCTTTCAAACCTAAGAAATACTCTTAATGTGTCTAATGCATTTTTTTGACGTTATTCTTCAGAACCAGAAGGTGATAGAGCACCTTCTAAGTTACAAACCAGAACAAAAGTTACAAAATGAAATCGCTGATAAATATGACCACATAAAACTTTAAAACTCTTCAAGGTCAAAAAACTCAGTAAATAAATGATATGGCAAGTTACAAACAGAAAAATAGCTATATCATATATAGCAGACAAAAAAGTCATTATGTATTTTATTTTTAAAAATCATTACAAATAGGAGAAAAAAGATAACCACCCCAATAGAAAAATAAGGAAGGAATAGACATGAAAAGGCAATTCATAAAAGATGAACTAGAGGTCAATGAATGTTCAACTCACAAGAGATCAAAAAAGCATATTAAAACAAGAAAACAATTTTCACCTGCAAATTGGTTTAAAATTTTTAATAATAAATACTTAGTGTTGTTGAGGGTATGAGAAAATAGACATTATCATAAACTGCATTTAAAAATGTAAGTTGATATAAATATTCCTGGGGTACAATTCAGAAATGTTTCAAAAATCTCAAATATATGTAGTTCTTGGGCCCAAAAAGAGGATTATGTTGATTTGGGAAGATTTCATCTAAAGGAAATAATCAGAGATAGGCATAAAAATGTGTCTATAAAAATATTCATCTTAGTACATTTATAAGAATGAAAAATTGAGACCAACCCAAACCTCCAAGTTTATTAAGTAATATATATTTCATTCCTAAAATAAATTATTACATGAATTTAAACAGCTATAAGTGAAAATGTAATAAAATAATGCTTATAACACACTATTAAATTAAAGGTAACCTAATTAAAAATATGTATAGTAATATCCCAATCTTTTAAAAAGGCATGTGTGCTTATATACCTATGCTTGTGTCTATATCTATATATGAATATCTATAAGAATAAAAAAATGGGCAAAGATTTGACTCTCTACTCATGATATAGTCCCAGAGTTGAGAATAGTTGTCAGTCATATAGGAAATTATATAATCTTACTTTTTTAAAGAGTTTAAGGCACTTAAAAATTTTTCTTTATGTTTCTCAAGATTTTTGAAACTTTCCACAATAAATTTATATTCTATTTATTTTTAGTCAGAGGAAGAGAATAAATTATAATTTTGAAAAAATGTTAATGGGTAAAATTAAATACAGACAAAATCTAATGGATAATATGGAGCTCAAGTAATTAAAACACCCAGTTCAGTCTAGGTGAGTCAGGCATTGTAGGGATATTGAAAAATACATGATTAGAACTCAGAAACTTAGGCCTCTTGAGCTGTTTTGTTACCCTTCTGTGATAATACTAATTTTTAAACATTTTTCACTGAGTACCCTGAAAGAGAATTCTCAAGATTTTCAACAGTGAAATTTCTTTGAGGTTTATCCTTAACATTTGTTCAAATTTAACCTTGCACTTTGTAATATATCCAATAGTTTCATATAAAAATATTTGACATTGTTTGCCATCAAGTGACTTTCTGGAAAGTTTTCCATGTTATATTGTGTCTGTGTGCTCACTGTCACTCACTGAGCACCTTTTGGAGAATGCTTAGGCAAGGAGGGTAACGTGGTGTTAGTGCGTAGGGTTAGTAGAGTCTGGGAAAACAGAGGTCAAATGAGCATTTGTTAGCATGAGTTCAGAAGAGGGGTAGGTTGACTAATTGCCATCAATATGCCATCTGCTTTGCAGAAACATCTCTGCAAGGAAAAAAATCTCATAGGGAAAGGATTAAATTAGACATAAAGTGTTTGAATACATTGCGTGACACACAGGAAGCTCTCAATGAAATGTTAGATGTTATTAATTATTATTACCAAAGAGCTTCCATACCCAGAAGTCACTACCACTTACACTATCAAATAATTCCTATTACTCTGATTCATTTTGCATTGTACCTCAACCTCATATGACTTACCATGCAGATTTTTTTTCTGTAGAAAGTGAATGTTCAAAATAACTGTGTACAGTCATATTTTTCCTTGGAAATTAATGCATGAGTCAGTCCTAAAATATGGGCCTTCTCATCATGGGCTGCACAATCACATTTCTTTACTGATGGAACCGTGAAATAGATCTTGGGACGTGGTGATTTTTATCAAGGTAAAAATGCCAGTTGAGGGACATATCTGAATCAACAACTGTAGTTCATTTCCCTAACTACTATTGACAAGGGGCATAATTTCCTAGGAGGTCCCATTATCCCTAAAGCAGAAGATTTTGAAATATTTTGGCCATGTCCCACAGTTAAAAAAAAAATTAAAATGGAATCCAGAACATACATTGAAAGTTTCATGAGATAATACTTATCTTTACTATATTTATTATCTAAAAGGATACTGGGAGGCACAGATGTAAGCTGGTTGGGCCTCCCTGCTTAGTCTATATTTTCTTTCTTTTCTGGTTATTCTACGGACTGGCTTGAACTGGATTGGTCCATGCCTCACACACACATATTCTCCACCAATGACCTCTGACTGGTTTGGAGCTCTGAACATCAGTATGAATATACCTATTGCATGCATCTTCAGCATTCATTTGTCTTTCTGTATTTCAGGACAATTTTAGGTTTTTGTTCTATAATGGCTGATTGATTTAGAATATACGTTTCTTTGACCCAAGTCCTCTTGTTTTCCTCTGCCCCCTAAATTCTGACTTCAGTTTCATTCAGGGACTTATAGTGACTGAGGATTTTTTTTCCCCATATTCAATGTCCTCATTCATTCAACAGACCCTTCTTGGCCAAGCATCGTTCTCCAGACCACTAGCTCCAGCTTACCCACACTTTGACCATTCCAGCCCCCCTCCATCTCCCAAGTAGGATGAACTCCCAAGTCCATTCTGAGTGGGAGTAAGTCCTACTGCCTATTTCATGGTGTATGTGTGTTAATTTATGAATGACTAATAAATGCCTTCATGGCAATCACAGACTAGCACCCCTATATGGTTCTTTTTTCACAACTGCTTTCTTGTAGTTAAGAAAAATAATTTTGGGGGTCAGAGCACTCAGGGTTCTGCCTCTCATTTGTTGTGTGACATTGAGCATCATTTTCTCATTTTTAACCTCATAAGCATTTTTTAAAATTAAATGGAATCAAGCATGTCATTTAAATGCTTTATGAGGTACCTAACACATAGTAGGTGGTGAATCAATGTTTAGTGATCTGTGTTCCATTCACTTTATTTTTTTCTGGTTAGTAATGCATAAAGACAAGGTATAGCATTGTATCATGATAATGTTAGTATGTTTAAAACTCTTAGACTGCCAGGCATGGTGGCACATGTCTGTAGTCCCAGCTACTCAGGAGGCAGAGGCAGGAGGATTACAAATTCAAGGTCAGTCTGGGCAACTTAGTGAGAACTTGTCTCAATACAAAATAAAAAGGGTGGGAGATGTAGCTCCATGGGTTCAATTCCCAATACCATGCAATAAATAAACAAATAAATAAAGCACCTAGACTGTATTAAGCTTTTTTTTTTTTTCTTTTTTTTTCTTTTTTGCAGTTCTGGGGATTGAACCCAGGGCCTTATTCTTGCAAGGCAAGCACCATACCAACTGAGCTATCTCCCCAGCCCTGCATTAAGCATTTCATGTACCTCAGATATGTCTTAGAAAAACCCAACTGTATTCCCGAACATTTTACATGTGAGGAAAACGGAGGCTCAAAGAAATTAAAAAATATGACTCAAGTCACAAAATTAATAAATCATGGAGCCAGATTTGAACCCCTAAACTAGAAGAGTGTTCAAACTTTTGACCCTATTTGTGGCATAGGATTCATTGGGTATCAGAATCACCATAGGAGATTGATTATTCCTTGTATATACCTGTAGCATTATACTTCTTGCCTCTCCCAAAGATGAAGGTTCTAGATCTTTTCTCATTATTGTCCACCCACATTAGGTTAGGAACATTTGGAAACTCTTGGGCATCAAGCAGTTGGAAGAAGGAGCTAAAGCAATAAAAACCATTTATGAACCATGTGACTACCTTTTTCACTCACAGACTTACTGAACAACTGATTCAGCCCAAGTCCAAAACAATGGACGCTCTATCTGAGCATTTAGTTTACTCTTGGTTTGCACGTCACTGACTTGATGTTACAGCTTCTCAGACACATTTTTTTCAATTCCTAAAGGTCATTAGGTTAGTATGTACCTAACCACAGTATATCTGTTTGCTTTGGATAATAACAAGTGCTTTTCCAGCTGTTCATTTTTCTACCTTCCTCCTTTGTTTCTCCAGGGCTTGCACTTTTAGCATTTATGTTTTTTTCCAAGCTGTTAAACTAAATCCAGAATTATCACCATAGCATTTCAGATGACCTGGTCTTGTCCATTCTCAGACTTATTTTAAACCCTATACACATAAACATCCCCACCACACATACCCCTCTTTTGGAATTTAACATCTGGCAAAACAGTTTCAATTATCCCCACTTAATACAAGCATACCTTTTTCCTTCTTTTTACTGAACTTTGGAATATGTAAAACATGTATGTGATTCCAAACCCAAAATCATGTAACAATATAGATTCAGAGATGTCTTGCTTTCCAGTCTATTCCCTCCACCCTTCTGCCTTCCTCTCTTCAGGTGTAACTATTCATATGTTTCTGCACATTTTACAAAGTCTAATATTTATGCAATGAAATATTCAATTCACATTGTAAGTGTAGAGTTTGATGGATTTCCATAACCTGAACATGCCCATGAATCCACCATCCAGGTGCAGAAATGCAATCTTACCCAGAAACTGCCCTGTCCTCTTTCTGGCACTATCTCAGAAACAATTGGTCTCCTGACTTCAAACACTATGGATTGGTTTTGCCAGATGTTGAACTAGAAGTGGAATAATATGGAATGCATAATTTTTCTTCCACTCAACAATACGTTTTATGAGATCCACACAGGTTGTGCGTAGCAGGAGTGCTCACTCTCATTTCCTTAGACATATTATTTAACATATATTGCACATACAGTACACCATCATTTATCCATTTTGCTGTTGACAGAGATAGCTTCTTGTTTGGGACCTTAACCAATAGTGTGTCATAATACATGTTCGTACATGTCTTTTGACACACATGTGCATTTCTGATGGGTGTACTGCCAAGAATAGAATTGCTGGGTCATATCATATGTATATGTTCAGGTTTTAGTGGACATAGTCAAAGAGTTTCTAGAAGTGAATGTTCCAATTGATATATCTTCCAGCAGTGGATTAAAGTTCCATTTGTTCTTATTTGCCAACATGTGATAATTTGTCTTGTTAATTTTATCCAATCTGGTAGGCAACTCACTGTACTTTTATTTTGGTTTTCCCTGGGTTGTAATTGTTTTTTTTTTTTTTTTTTTTGGTTTATTCTTCTACAGCTTACTTTTGCAAAGATAAATGTACATATGCATACCCTTTCATCACACAAAAGGTAACCCTCTAGGCATACTGTTTTCTGTTTTGATTTTGCTTTTTTCACTTAAACAAGATGTCCAGAGTATTCTGTATATTACAGCATATGAAGACCTTAGTCATTTTTTTTACAGCTGCATAGTAGTCAATTGTGTGGATTCCTTAGTTTATTCAATCAGTCCCCTATTAATGGACTTTAAGGTTGTTTCCAAACATTTCCTATTACACATATGCTGCTATTAATAGGCTTGTGCATACATCTTTTCATATTTTTGCCTCTGTATCTTTAGTACAGATTCTTAGAACTGGTATTGTTGGATCAAATATAAATGCATAGTAATTTTATTAGGTATTACCAAATTTCCCTCCATAGCAATTAATCATTTGATTTTTTCACAAGTGATCTGTGAAATCCATTCATTTTATGCAACAGATATTTTCTCATAATATAATATTCAATAGTCAGGGAATTAAGATCCTGTTTTTATTTAAAGAGGAATTTTCAAAAGTAAAATACTTATTTAGAATACCATAACTTCATAAAACATTTTAAATATTCCTTCAGCTTATATATATTCAACTTGAGCTACTAATATACTGTGTACTCAAAAATCTTTCAGTTGTGAGATTAAGAAAAAAAAGTGGGGCATTCATTGGTTCATATTACTGGGATATTAAAGGCAGTCTAGCTAATTTTAGATACAGTGGGATCCAGGGATCCAAACAATATTGATAAGACGTGGTTTCTCTCTCCATCTCTTGTCCCTGCTTTCCTCAGTGTTAGCTTTTTTATTTTTTAGTGCTGGGGATTGAACTCTTGCCCATGCTAGGCAAGCGTTCTACCTCTGAGCTGCACCCTCAGCCCCAGTGTTGACTTCTTTATTGGTAGGCTTACTGCTAGTTTTACATTGCCCTTACAGCTTGAAATCTCACAAGGCAAGAGGCCATCTCTTATCAAGCAACCACATCTGTCCCTACAAAAGGACTCTGCCCTTACTAAGGTCATCAAGGAAAAGGTTGTGGAGGAGCCCTATGAAAATACCTATCATCTAACCTACACATTCTCTTGTCTGGATACACCATAATTAATCTAGCCCTCATGGGTCTCCATCAGTGAACATTTAGGGTGTACCCAGGCTTTGTTAGTATATATTATGTTATCATAAATATTCTTAGATTCTACACTTTTACTTCTTGATCATATATCTCTATGTGTGAGATTACTGGGTGAAAGGATATGGGTATTTGATGCACAGGGTGCTTGGAGAAGTATACACTCTCAGTAACAATTGACAAGACTGCTATTCTACCATACCCCGGGGATGTCATGAATTTTAACTTGATAAGGGTTATCACATTGCTTCATGCTCAATATGCATGAAAATATGTATATATTCTGTTTATAGGATATATTCAATGTATAGCTCTTCACTTGATTAGAATTTTATATTTTCCCATATTCATTTTTTTTCAAATGCCTACATATTTTGCTTCCAATTAAAAAAACGTACACTAAAAGAAAGGAAAGTTCATCTGTTAAGTGCAAAAATGTCGAGTCCTTATATTTCCCCCTTTTATACTTAGTATTTGTTAAGTGCCCTGAGCAATTAGCAAGGTAACAAGAGGTAGTTTGGGGAGCATGTAGCTGGTCATCATGTCTTCAACTCTCCCATTAAGACTTCTCCAAATAAACATTTAACCTAAAGACAGTGTTCTTGCTATACTAACTGGCTAGGCAAATCCCCTGTGCTTCTTCCAACCAGATTGACACCTCAAAACCCCTTTTTACATTGGAGGTTTGAAGATGTCATTAACTTTTTCACTGCAGTGACTCTCAGAGATTTAGCTCAGAATCGGCAACCTCGGAATGACTTGGGAACTGGTTATAAATGCAAATTCTCAGGCCCCAACTCAAGCCTACTGAATCAGGACATGGGACCTGGCAATCTGTTTCATTGTGGTAAAATACACAGAGCATAAAATTTACCACCCTAACCATTCTTAAATGTGCAGTTTGGTACTGTTAAGGGCATTCACCTCATTGTGCAATCAGTCTCCAGAACTCTTTTCATCTTGCAAAACTGAAACTCTATAGTCACTAAACAACTCCCCATTCTCTGCTCCCTCCTGCTCCTGTTTCTGGGAACTGACTAATCCAGGTACCTCACAGAAGTGGAATTACAGTGTTTTTCTTTTTATGACTTGCTTATTTCACTTAATATAATGTCCTTAAGGTTTATCCATGTTGTAGCATGTGTCAGAGCTGCTTTCCTTTTAAGGCTAAATAATATTCCCTTATGTGAATATATTACATTTTGTTTATCCATTCACCCATCCATAGATACTGGGTTATATCCATGTTACAAATTGTGTTTTAACTAGCCCCCCAGATGATTCTTATGCCTACTTAAGTGTGGAAACTCATGGGTAATAGGGAAAAATGTGTGCTGATTGTCATATGGACAGGTCTAGAATTGTTTTTAGAATGTTTTAAACTTGAAAGAGCAAATTAATCTGTAGGATGTACATGATTCAGGGAAAGTAAACTCCCTCCTTTGCCAGCAGTAATCTCACAAGGATGCAGTATGGAATGCCACAATGCCAGGTAAAAAGTACTTAGTAATGGTTAAAATAAAAACTGTTCAACTAATCAAGAATATATATATGATGATGAAGTGCTAAACTAGGCTAATCTGGTCTTTGAAACAGGGCTGAGATGAAAATTTGCCAAGTTAAAAAGATAAGATGGTTAAGAGAAAAAGTAATGTGATCAAAGGACACATGCCAGAAATAACATAAAAGCAAACAACAGCATTCTGTATTATGTTCACTGTGAAGTTCAGTGAGCTGTTCATGGAGTTGACAGGTATTGCTATTTTGAATGAGCTAATTTCTTTTGAGTTGCCAGGGAACTCTTGCAGTTATGTAAACTACTATAATGAGGGTAGTCAAATCTCATGAACCAGAGTGATAGCTGACAGCCCAAGGAAGTTGTCAGGTAGGACTCCAGGGTGGTGGGCAGCCTTGCCAAATAGGCTTTGCAATGGGGAGTTTCGATTTTCCCACAAGAATTCCAGCTAGAAAATTCTACTGGGGGCAAAGTGTAGTATTAGACAAGTTAGTGATATGATTTAATATAGGAATATTAATTCTTGTTCAAGAAATGAATACATGTATTTGATTTTAATGTACTTTATTTGGAATGAGAAAATGACCCAAATGATGATATACTTGAGACCTGAATCAGGTGGGGTATTTAGACACAGATAACCTGAGTAAATGAATGAGTGAATGAATGGGTCAATAACTAACATAACAAATGAATTAATTTTACTGATATTTATTGAGTGCTTATCATGTGTAGGCTAAAGGGAGGCCCTAGATTATATTATAGTCACAGATCACATAATGACATTTTAAAGATGGACCACAAATACCACTGTGACTCCATAAGGTTGATGGAATTGGAAAATTCCTATTGCCCAGTAACATGGCAGCAGTCATAATGTCCTAGCACACCACATGTTTGTGGTGATGCTGGTGTAAACAAACCTACTGTACATGTATAAGCATATAGCATATACAATTATGTTCAGTACACAATACTTGACAATGGTAATAAATGATTATGCTACCGGTTTATTTAATTATCAACATTATCATTATCATCATTTTAGAGTGTACTGGTTGTAGTTATAAAAAACTTTACTGTGAAACAGTATGCTCATAACACCAGCAGCAGCCTCATACATCTTGCGTCTGTCGCATCACAATGACATCGTTTTCTCTTGGGGTTTGATTTGATCTCACACTGTCTTGTTCATCATGGCACAAGGAGCAAGAGGCTGCACCATATAACCTAGGCGTTCAGTGAACTATGCCATCTACATTTGTTGTAAGTGTACTCTATGATGTGCACATGAGGATGAAATTGATCAACAATCATACATTTCTCAGAACACGTCCCCTTTGTTAAGCAACCCAAGACTTTACAAAGATAAATAGGTCAGCAGACTCCAGTGGATGAGTACATGAATGAATACTATCCTTTACATTTGTGTTGCATCTCTAGTTCTCACTACTAAATTAACCACAGGACCTTGGACATATAAGTTAGCCTCCCCAGGTCTTAGCTTACCCATCTCTAAAGTTAAATGTGTTGGAGTTTCATGAGAAGCCAAGATAGATGATTAGAAAATTGCAAATTTTTCTAATTCTATTTGTCATGCTTTTTTATGGTGGAGGGAGCAGTGCTATCATTTATTAATTCATTCAGCAATATTTGAGATTGTGTGTAGACATTGTGCTATAATTTCCCCATTACTTATTAATCACTTTCCTTTTTCATCACTATAAAACAGTCTGCTAAATGTCAGGGAGAAGAATCTCCATAAACACATCACTATGAAACTCACATACCAAAATAGCAAGCACTCTGGTTCCTGGCACAACTCCAACCAGGAGTTGGTTTCTCTCCTACCTTCCAGGAGTTTTCAAATCCTGAGAAGTGATAATCAAACACCAGTGGCGAGTGCTGCCTCATCCTGATGCCTTCGCAAAACATCTCCTGGCAACAGTACTGTAAGAACCTTCAGCTCTGTCCACCGATCAGCAGTACTGTGCAAAAAGTTTTTTAAAAAATCATTTCAGAGGCATTTGGTTATTTAAAGATTTGAGTCCTCATAAACACATTCATCCCATGTGATATAGAAATGGGACTAGCAGATGTTGCCTGATTTTTCTTCTTACCTAGGGATTTCATGGTATCTGTTTTTCAATTTCCAAGTAACTATTAAATACTTGTATAATTTAAATGTTTCATTTAATTAAGGTTAAAAATGTATTTAAACTTTAGATCGGCCTTGATAACTTCAAAACAGAAACGATTAGAGCAGGTCAGCTTGATCTAGAACATACTCCATCTTAAATGATTTAGGCAATGATAAGGATAGTTGTAGTGGTTGCTGGGCAAAACAACTCCAAATTCTTGACTTTTTCAAGGCTATATTTATATAAGTAAGACTATCACATTCTATCACTCCATCCCATCATTTTAAAATTAGCCCATTTGTTGGGTCTGAAATGGGTGAGAAATGTCTTTGCTTAAAATTACAAATGGGTGCCAAGTCAGCAGCATCACACAACTAAGCAACATTTTTATTACAGCAGGAGAGCACCTTGACATCCACAATCAATATATGCCCGAAAAGTTGCCTTTAAGTACCTACTTTGAGCATCTTGCTACTTCCCGTGTTTATGGGTTATTGCTCTGCCACTTGAAATATAATTGAATCCAGCAGTTTTTACTCAGTACAAATGTATAAAATAGATTCCTTATTGTTTGTGATGCTGAGTGATGTCTAAAGACTAGACTTAAGGGAGAAAAATGAAGTGTGGTTAACATGCACATCTACACAGCAGATCTTCCTCAGAGATACCAGGGGAAATATTTAACAATGGCAGGCACATTGACTTTGTAAAGTGTGATGATTGTTTTTAATGAATATGTGTTCCAAACATCTTTTCTTAGGGAGATAGTTAATTTATACTCTCTACAATAAGAGTAATTACATAAGATATTTAGGAATGCATTCCGGAGGTGCATTTCCTCCCTGCAGAATTTGAGTAGGCAAATTCTTTTCCCTTTGTTCCTTGTGAAGAGAGTCAAGCTCTGAAGGTCAGTGGCCAGCCGGGTTCATATCTGAATGGTTCTTTTTATGGATGCAAAGTTCTCCTTGTCTGCATAAGCTGAGCACTTACCCCACCCCTATTCTTTTCCTAGAAAAGAAAGTTCTGTCTGAAAAGTACCCACTTCCTGTTTTTGCTTCTCTAGACCTAGCCCTGAGGAGGTCTTGCTAGCTCTTTGTCCTCTCCTCTCCATCCCTGCTCTGAGGAATATCTTCGGCACTACTCCTGTGCTGTGAGCCTCTTAGTGGTTTTCCTGCCTCAGGATTTGTCAGGTCCAGTCCAGGCTCCATGAGGAAATCGGTAATTTTGGAAGTGCAGATTCAATCATTGCCATAGCCCTGCTTGAAATCCAAGGTGGTTTCACGCAGTCTTTGCAATGTAGTTAAAATCTTTGAGCATGTCATAAAAGACATCAACACCATCACCATTACCACCTGCCCCCTGCCCTCCAGCCTCATTTGCTTCTGCTTCTCTTTCAGTCCTGCCAAAAGCACAATTCTGTCATTCTTTCTGTCTGGAGGTCACTTCTTTCAGATTCTTCACTTGACAATGCCAACGACTTCTTCACTTCTGATGGGTAGCTCCAGGGATCTCCATGGTGAGTTAGGTGCCTTCTCTCCTAACTCCCACCATGCCCTGTGCCTAACATTGTCATAACACTTACCAAACCTATTTGTTCACATATTCTCCTGTCTTTCTCATTTGACCATGAATCTGTTGCATCTGTGACACCCGGGCCATGGACGCTGTGCATGCTGTGCAGTAGTTTTCTGAAAAAGACTGATCGTAAGAGTGACTCCAATCACTCACTCATTCACTCATTTATTCTTATCTGGTCAACTTCAGTAAACAAGAGCTCTGTTACCAAAGAACGAATTATGCTAGTTACACTCTGTCTAGGGCATCTGTTTCAAAACAATTCTGTGCATCATTGGTGCCACTAATAGGATTTCATATGAACATTAATATCCCATAATATGGTCTGGGCCACAATACTTGATGCAGCACAGCAACTTATGCCAAAATGTAATGATGAGGACATACATCTGGAACTCTCAGCAAGTATGTCATGAAGACCCTCTGTATACTTAGTTGTTTGTAGAGATGTTTCCAAGGTCTACCTTTTTGTGGTTTCTCCCACAGAATGGGGGCTATTTGAGCTGGAATTAACATCTATACTGTGTTATCTAAGGTTAAGTTAAATGCTTCTATGTGCATTGTCTATAGTACAACTTTCTTTCCCTGCAAGTTGTGTGCATACTGTGTTCACATGAGCACTTTCTTTGTTATCAGTTGGTAAGCAAAGTGAAAAAGCCATTGGACCTAGGGTCGCAAACATCAGCTTTGAGGGATTTGTAATTGGAAAATAGATTTTCTAGTGTGCAAATTAACTGTGCCCAAGGTTTATCTTTCTCATTTTTAAAATTTACCTTTGTTTCTGCAGTACCTGGTGCTGCAATAGCTCTTATAGTAGAACAGTGATTCTCAACCAGAACATTTTTACCCTTCAGTATACATTAGGCAACCTCTGAAGACACTTAGTTATCACAAATGAGGAAGAGGAGTGACCATAACACTTAGTGAGAAGTGGCCAGGGAAGCTGCTAAATCTCCTAAAATGCATAGGTTGTTCCCCTACAAAAATCATCTGACCTAAAATGTGAATAGTGCTGAAGTTGAGGGACCCCAAACTAGGATAAAAAGGAAATGGTGCAATTAGAAACTGGACATGAAACTTACAATGCCTATGATTGATTTTTCTTTCTTGATATGTTGTTCCTTTACAGACCACTCCCAGAATTATCTGTATCCCTCTCTATAGGCTGTACATTTGCTTCATAAAGCCATCAAGAGACTCTTGTTCACTCCACTCTGCTAAAACTGAATCTTATATAATGTAACATAGTCTCAGGAAAAATGTCCATCGCTTCTGCTACTTTTTCTTGATCCTATTAGCAATTATAAGTCAGAGGCTCCACCTATGCTCAGGTAGAGGGGTATAGGAAGGGGTGAACAGTAGAAAGCAGGAATCATGTCAGTCTGCACAATTTATTATAGTCTTGATAGCAGGTGTGGTGTTTGGTATTGTATCAACCTGGGAAAATCTTGTCCCTGTAGGACTTGCATAAGATTGGAAGGCAGATGGAGTAGCCATTACTCTTTGATGGTCATCACAGTCAGATCAGTCATGGAGAGATACAGAGATGCCTGACCAATTCTAGCCAGTCCTAGAACTATTCTGGGTTTGGCTCCTCTTCTCAACTGCTGACCAATAGCTGCCCCAGAGACTGACTGAAGACCTGCAGAGACAATGACTAGCCAAAGGCAATGACTTCCCATCACCATTCCTTCAACCCCCTCTTCTGTGGCTGGGCATCTTGGTTTTTCAGGTTGATCAGTTAGTGACTCCAATACAATACCAACACTAGACTTTTTTTTTTTTTTTTTTTTTTTTGGTTTGGGGGTAATTGAACCCAGGGGCACTTAACCACTGAGTAACACCCCCGGCTCTTTTTATATTTCATTTACAGATAGGGTCTAAATTCCTAAGACTGGCTTTGAACTTGCGATCCTCCCACCTCAGAACTCCAAACCACTGGGATTACAGATGTGCATCACCACACCTGGAATCACAAGACTTTTATTTCCCCAACTCCTCCCACAACTGTGAAGCCAATTTCTACAGAAGTCTCTCTTCTTTCAAAATTTTCTAGGAACTGTGCTACCCTAAGCAAACCCTGACTGCTCAGATAATGTTCCACATGATAACATATCTTCTGTGTATCTCATTGTGTATGCTAGGTACAGTGGTCAACAACAACTAATATAGTGCTACCCTGCAATGTAACATCTCTGTTTTGTTTACTGCTGTACCCTCAGGATTAGGTATAGCGTTTGGCATTTAGTAGGTACTCCAAAAATCTTCTTTTCCTGAATAATGAATGATATTTATATATTTTGGGTCATAAACACCTGTGTAAATGTATGTGTATATGCATATACATGTGCATATAAAATATATTCATTATATATATTTTACTATATACATATCATATATGTATATAGAATCCTTTTCCTTATTGCTTATTTTAGCATTGAAATGCCTTTGGTATCTAACTTCACACCTGAATGTTTTCCTATTCAGAATATCCTTTAGGGAAGGCAGGGTAGACCATTGTCTAAGTAGTACAGTATAATTTCTAATGCCAAAGGAAAAGTCTCTGTAGTTCCTACTGTCAACTCAATTACATTACTGTATATAGCATATATATATATATATATATGTATGTGTGTCTATATGTGTGTGTGTATATATATGTGTGTATGTGTGTGTGTGTGTGTACATATATATATATATATATGCCAACAAATTGCCTAGGAGTTTCATATCCCTCCTAAGGCAAATTGGTTTCCTATTCAAAGTTCATCTTCAGGGCTCTCAGAGTTTATGTATCACACTCTTACATATGTGGAGGACACATATACTATGTACATATACTGTACATATATGGAGAATGCTCCCTGTCTCTTCCACCCCCCATCACAGGAATGCCGATTCTGTCCCCTCTTAGCTATTTGTTTTCACTACTTCCCATGTCAAACACTCAATGCCTCTTTCTTTAATGGTTAACCAAATTTATTATACTCACGTTTTAAAGAATTTCATATTAATACATTTTAAAAAATCAGTTGCTTTCCTGCAAATTCAAAGTCAAATATTTCTTATTTAAATTCAATTTTTCTTGGTTATTTATACAGAATTTTCTGGAATTGGTAAGTAACTAAGGGACAGGAAGGAGTACAGAAACCATCTCTAGGTACTAGAAATTATAGTGTGCTACTTAGCAGGCAGCTACTCTGCCCTTCCCAAAGGATGTTTTAAATGGGAAAACAGACAAGGGCCAAGCTAGACACCAAAGGTATTTAAATGCTAACATGGGCAATAAAGAAGGGAATCTAACATTTCTGCTAGAAATAAATACATAAAGTTTATAGAAAATACAGAGGGAAATTAAGAAATAAGACCTTGGGGCTTGGGGTGGAGCTCAGTGGTAAGAGTGCTTGCCTAATTTGGGCAAAGTCCTGAGTTCCATCCCCAGCACTGAGAAAAAAAAAAAAAAAGCCGAAGTATAAATCTTCGACCATATGAGTTACCTACAATGAGAAAGCAGTATCACATAAACAGGGGGCAACACAGCCCTGAATTCACAGTACCTTCTTAGAAAGAGTGTGCACCATTTTCTGGGAGAAACCACCTTTTGCCATTAAAATTGTTTTGTTGTCATTTAAACCTAATCAAATATAACCAGAGAATATTATTAGAAGGGAACTTAGTGATCCAATCTTCTTTTGCAGATGAAGAAATTGGGTCTTAGAGAATCAAGTGTTTGCTCAGGACTTGAGGCTAATGAACAAGGTAGAATCTAGAGATCAGAAAAGACTCCATTAACATTCCCGTGGAGTTGTTATTCCCGAGGTGGCCCATTTCAACTATGAAACAGTAATCTGGGGTCTTCCCTCAGTTTTTGGAACCACATGGTGAGAACTCCAGGATTTTATCTAATAAAAAGAAAGACTGGTCTTTTTTAGAAGTTACATCTTTGATGTCAAGTAATATATTTAGTTTCAGAGAGTTTTATTTTAAATTTTGTCATGAAGGTGTGCATTTTGGGATACTGAAAGATCATGTAACACTTTATAAGAATTCTATCAACATCATTCCTCCCTCGATTCTTTCTGTAGCCCAGTCTTGTCCTATTCAATAGTTGAAATAAAGCAAGAAAAAAATTCCTTCATAATACCACGAAAAAGAGAAATATGAGGACAAAATTTAACAAAAGGAGTATACAATTTATGTCCTAAACATTATTGAAAGAAATTAAAGAAAACCTAAACATATAGGGAGATATATTATATTAGAGCAGAGGACATAAGAAATGTTCTGAGATTGATTGTGGTGATGATCGCACCACTGTTAATGTACTAAAACTTTTGAATTGTACACTTTAAATGGATGAATCTTATAGTCTGTGAATTATATTTCACTAAAGCTGTATTTATGCTTACATTGAAAAAACCTGATATAGAGTAAATATAGTTAAAATGTTTTCCAGACATTTCCACCTTGCTGGGTAGGCACGTGGATATAAAGATCAAAGGTCCCACACTTGCTACTCCTGGAAGTTCACAGTTGAGTGAGTAGGTTCATGTCTTTCTGTGGAAGCCATTGACAAAGCTTTAACCAAAAGATAGACCAGGGGCTCTGACCCCATCAGGCCTCAGTCTCCAGTTAAAGAAAAATCAGATGCAACATCCACTTTGAGGTGCCTTACTCCCATTCTTCTCTCTTTTGTCCCTAAAAAGGTTTAAATATTTAAGGTGCCTAAACTCATCATGAGCAAAGAAAACTAAACAAGCAATATTGAAATCTATGGGATTGCAGCACGTAGATACTGGGTACAATTTTTGAAAAAATGGATTTTATTTTGGCTTGTCTTCTTCATAGAGAAAGGCCTTAATTCCTTCAAGCCAATCATGACTTCAAGCTTTGAGTCATGGGCAGTAGAAAAAATTTACTAGTGTAAATTTTGGATCTAGATTCTAAAACAGAGATTTCACATTCAAACTTCTAGAATTTCTGCTATTTCATATGCTATATAATATTGTGCCACTCATTTTTATGGTGGTAGGTGTTACATGTTGTGCATGAGTTGAAAGTACTCCAGTGCCAAGGGTGGGTGCCATCCTTCTTCCAGGGAACAACCAGATAGAATATGAAGATAGAATAATGAAGGGAAAATACTAGGAGCTGTGTCAACAGCTAACCAGTGGAAACCAAAGTGTTTGTGTGAGGGGTGATTTTTTTCACTAAAACCTGTAGGTTGAATAGCTGGTTGGAGGTGGTGGTTCAGGTGGCAGCGGATAGAAAGCAGAGTGTGGCAGACTTGGGCAGGGGCTAGGTCCTAGAAGAAGAAGTCTATCAGAGAGAAGTGCATGTATCTGGGTGTGAGTACTGAGGAGAAGCTGTCAGAGATGGGATCCAGGGACAGGACAGACAAGACTTACAGGCTGGACCAAAGTTCAGACTCGGTTGAGAGTCAGTGGAAAACCACTGAATGTTTTAAGCAGTGGAGAGCTGTGATTAGATTTTTAAAGAGACCCCAGTGACTACTGTATAAAAACTTCAAATCTGCATATCATAACAGATTTTTTTTTAAAGAAATTCAACTGCATGTCCTCAAAAATTTTCAGGATTTCTAAAGCTCAAATGAAGCGTAAGGTTTCTTTACAAAAGTTGAAAAGTAAAAGGCTGTGTTCCACTGATCCTATTTAATCAGTTGGGTTATTCAGGGACAAAGCATAGATAGTTTGTTTTTCAGCAGTATTTTCCTTATTCCAGACATATGAATTTTTAAATTCAATAAAATTGTGAACAAAGACACTTTTTAATTTCTAGGACAAATGCCACAAAAGCAAACAAGTGGAGTACCAAATAAATTATCTGAGGACCAGTGAGTAGGGTAAGGCAGTGGGTGGCAGAGTTTGTGGGTGCTGGTATGCTGAAAATTCCAGCACTTCTTTGTTGACTTTGAAAGTGGTTGAGCAGGACCTAAATCCAAGTCCTAGAGATTTGTGACAACACTCTTGATATTCAACAATTTTAGGCAAATGCAAAATTGGTTTAGTATTAGAGTAGGAAAAAATCCATTTCTGAGCAACCTAAAGACATTTTTTTCTTAATTTTACCCTTTAATTAATTCAACAAATGCTTATCAACACCTTAGTTTGTGTAAGAAATGGTACTAGGTATGTAAATAATAGATAGATAAAAAGCCACAGTCATCTCTAAACAATCTATCTTTTTCCACACAAGTCACTGTTAATCACAGAAGAATCCCACAGTTTATTTTAAAGGCATATAGAATAGATCTAACATTATCCTCCCAAAGAAAACAATATTCTTCATAAGTAATTTATATGACAATAACTGCATAACTTCAGTAGCCATGTTTTTAGAATGAAAAGTTGGGACATCTGGCATAAAAACCATATGCATGAAACAATGGAACACAATGTTTGAAATCACAGCCATCTGTGGAAATTTTAGGATGCACAGTCATTTATCGTTACTAATGTGTTCACAAGTCATCTGACATCATTAGTACGAACAAAAGGACTGCATTGAGATTTGCAAAAGGCAGAGGTGATTCTGAGACATTCTACTTAGATCCACACAGTGCTATCCATCAATCATCCAAATGCTTCCTGCATTTATGAAATCATACAGCACGTGCCATATGTGGAAACTGATTCTCACTTTCTGTTATGATTTGTAGCATTATTCACACTCTGCTGTAGTCTCTTTGGAGAGGGTTGGTTACCATTAGTGTTTGCTACCCATCAAATTTTGTTCCTTTCCCTTTTTTCATTTCTGAACTATAGTAGAAACATCAGACAAGAATAGAAGTTTCAATATATTAAAAAAACAGTATATATGACCTTTAGCCAACATTAAGATCATGTGCTTCTTTTTAAACTAAGAGCTATAATTAGAACTAGCAAATACCAATAAAACCCAGTCATTTGAATCTTTTTCTCATACAAAGAAAAACTGGAAAATTCAATGAAATGGAAAATGATTCTTAAGATTTAATGCAGAATTATTTCTTTAAAGTAATAAATAAGAATGAATATTTACTCAAGATATTAACTGATTTCAAAGCATCCATTTAGATTACCACCTTATTTTAATAGTATGGGGGCTCAAAATCTTCCTGACCTACAGGGTTTTATTGTTGCTATTGCTATTGTTTTTTCTATAGAAGGTATTTATTTTAAAATAATTTCTGAATTTATAAACAGGTCAGTGTACTGATGCTAGTTACTTTTCTTCTAGGAGGTTAGACTTTCATATTAGGAAGGTCATCTTTTTTCTTATGGAAAATATTTAGCAGATATTTATCAGAGCCCAGGCATGGATTTAGATTCTGAAAGACATCAAATCATGGTTTTCCTATTTGGAGGAGCACACTTTTTAGTGAGATCTATCTATCTATCTATCTATCTATCTATCTATCCATCCATTCATCGTCCATATGGGGGACAATAAAATGTGGAATGTGCTGACAGACAATGAAAGCAGAGTAGGAACATCAAGGAAAGTATCACTGAGGAGATAACTCAGTTGGAACACTTAGTGAATAAAGGATAGTTTATGAAAAGAAAGAGAGTGATGTTAGAAGAAATAGCATGTGTCACCATTTATGAAAGGGTCCAACATGTCATGAGGGTTAAAATTTCCACATAGGAATTTTAGGGAAACAATCATTCAAATGATAGCCAGTACCATTGGTAGTTGCCTTTGGAAGGATTGAAATAGTGTAAATTTTCTTGAAGACAATGACTAAAACAAAGTTTTGTACAAGAAAAGTTGTTCATCCAAGTATTATCTATGGTAACAAAAAGATCAGAAACTACCCAAATATTCAGTAATATGGGTGGTGCATCCATGCAATAGAATATTTTAAGGCTGTTGAAAGTCAAGTATTCAAAAAGTATTTAGAAACAAGAAAATAGTGCTTTTAAGATAATGCTGAATGAAAAAGGAAAACATGTAATCCCTGAAGGAAAATAATAAGTAAATAAGCTTTGGTTGCTGGCAAAGCTGGAAAAACTATCATACAGACTACTTCCTTGGGTTTTTTAAGAACAAAATTGTCTGGAGGGCTCAAATATAACTCTTTAGAAGCAAATAGAATTAGATGAGGAGAGAGAATCAAGGATAGCCCTTTTCTTATATAGACCTGGGAAGTGATTGTTTTCTGTTATGACTTAGACTCTTTTATTCTTACTTTCAAAGTCATGTCACACACAACCCAACTTTCATTCTTTTCTCAGATGCTATGCTCTGAATCTTCCTGCCAGAAACAATTTCCACAGCATTGTGCTGTTATGCTTTTCAAAGCATCTCACAAGCACAGCAAAACATCTCACATTTCTAAAATATCTAAGTTGCATAATGTGGTTAAACTCCTTTAGTTTGGGGGAACACATGTTTTGTGTTAAAAATTTCTGTGGTAATACACACATAAAATTTACCATCACAACCATTTTAAAGTATGCATTTCAGTGGCATTTAGTTCGTTCACAATATTGTGCAAATTCACTACTGTCTAGTTCCAGAAATTTTTCACAACCCCAGACAGAAACCCTGTGTATTGTATTTTTGAATTTAAAAAATGCATGGCTGGTCATAATAGATATGATTGTAGAGAATCTTTGTAATGTTTCCCCTCTAAAAAGAAGCTAACTATTGTTAGCTACAACTTCCAGAAACCACCCATCCAAAATTACACCTGGTCTATCTTTACCAGACATTGAAGTCAGTTAGATGAAATTATTATAATGAAAATATTTGATTACAATATAAAGTATTAAAATGCTACTACA
Source organism: Sciurus carolinensis (assembly GCF_902686445.1). Classification (NCBI taxonomy): domain Eukaryota; kingdom Metazoa; phylum Chordata; class Mammalia; order Rodentia; family Sciuridae; genus Sciurus; species Sciurus carolinensis. The sequence goes on along the minus strand of NC_062220.1, from coordinate 84,013,310 downwards.
CAAAAATATTGAACACAACTCTACAATAGTCATACTTTATTTTTCTTCCTATTGATAGAATGTCACTTGAATATTAGTATGGTCTCTTCAAAAGCAAATAACTGAGTAGAGTGCTTGCTATTTGAGGACCTGACTGTAAAAGTACTTGTGCTTATGTCTTCCTTCTCTCAGAGAATGAAGTCACTATTTCAGAAGTCATGAAGTCATTATTTCAGAAGTTGCATAATGGCCTCTGCTTATCCTCACTCATTTGACAAAAAATTTTATTGGGTGCTCTTCTATGTCCCACATCCTGCTCAAGATTCATGCAATGTAAACTGGAATTAAATCCATAAGGGCCTACTCTTTACCCCAATTATTTCACCCCATTAATTTTCAAGTCTAGTCACTGTGACAATTCCACCTCCTCAAGTCATTGGTATGAACTCTATTTTATCCCCTCAAGTCCATGGTCTGAATCTTAGCAAGACACCAGCATATCCTAGTGGCTTTCTATGTGAAACTGCAGGAATTCTTCATGTCTTCTGGAGAAACTATGAGCTCCTTGAAATTGTATGCCTTTCCTGGGCTGGTACCTTACTTCTCTACATGTCTTTTCACTTTCCAACATCCACCTCATAGTAATACTTTTGAACTGACTTGTTGTTCATTGAATGTTCCCTATGCTCTCTTTGCCAGGTTCCTGCTCTCTTAGAGTCCCTTGTCCCCACCCATGTGCTTCAGCCCTTGACTTATTAATAGGCTCTCTTTCTTGACTCTTCAAGACAGGGCTAGAGGTACTTAGGTTTCCCACATTTCCCTGTTCTGATCTGTAGCAGCACCTTTTTGGTTTTCTCATCTGTCTGTTACAATATACTGCAAGACTTGAATGTAATCGTGAGATCAATAATGAATGAGTGAATAAAAGAATGAATGACAGCACTGACAAAGACCCAGTCTAATAAACACAGAGTATCTTAGACAATTTATATATGTTTGTGTTGCTAATTTGCAAGAATCTCGAAAGTCAAGACCTAAGATAAGACAAACTTAGTTTGGAATAGATTAGTTCCCAGGCAATTCAGCTACCAAAAAAAAAAAAAAATCTGTAAATCCAATATTGTTCTACAGAGTGCTGATTTCCACAGTAGTTTGGAAAATTTAGGATTGAGTTTCTGACATCAGATCAAATGAGCAATTTTTTAGAACTCGGAAAAGCTAAAACTTTAAAATAAACATTGCTTTTATTATAAAGCAAAGAAAGGTTATTTAAAACTGTGTAGTGGCTGAACATGTTCTACTGCTGACAGATTCGAAGAATCTTCCTGTTAATGTGGAATTAAAACAAAAAAAATGAAGAAAAATATTTTGTCATTTAAAAGCTACTAGGTAGGGGGAATTAGGGCAAAGAGATTATAATTAGCTTAGCCATCATTATGGGAACACTCACAAGTGCTTTAAAACTTCAAGATTTACAAAATTTTAGTTTTTATATTTCATTTGAAATGACACTTAACTTCTTTTATGCAAAATGCCAGGGTGTTGAATCAGTGCCATTTAGTCAGACTTTGGATAATATTCTGTCAATACCTTGGCAGCTCCTCTGCTAATCCTATGAGTTTCCCTGATGAGAGATCTGCCTTGGGCTAGCATGTAGCAGAGGGCAATAGCCACTCTATCAGGTCAAGAGACTCAGAGTTATTTTTGACTCTTCTTTTTTATAGCTCACATTAAATGAATTGGGAACTCTGTTGGCTTCAACTTTGAAGTATATCTAGAAGAGTCTGACCATTTCTTACTACTTTTGCCCCTACCATGAGCCCTAAACCACCATAACCTCTTTTGGGTTAAGGGGATTGCCCCCTAACTACTCTTCTTGCTTATTACCCATCCCTTCATGGTCTATTCTCAAAATGACGTTCAGAAAATAAAACAAAACAAAACAAAGCAAAACAAAACAAAACAAGGAAGATCATATTACTTTTCTGCCTTAAACCTCTAAGCTCCCCATCTCACCAAGAGAAAAAGCTAAAGACCTAAGAACGGTGTGGTAGCTGGTTTCCAAGATGGCTTCCAGTGATCCTCCCATTCTGAAGTTCATGCCTTAGAATTCCCTCCCTGTTCAGAATCAGGAGGAATCAGTGTGTGACTTGAAAATTTAGGCCAAAAAATACATTGTAATGTCTACCCCAGTCTCTTGATTGCCATCTGAAGGAAACCAGTCACCATGCAGAACCCTTAAGTGCCTTCATGGGCAGACCCCTTGGAAAGGAACTGGGGGTCCCAGACAATGGCTAATACCAAATTGCCACCTGTTTGGGCAATTCAGGGGATTGCAGTCCCAGTCGACATCCAACTGGAACTCATGAGGAACTCCAAGCCAGCACTCCTCAGTTGACACCCCCAAATTCCTCATGAACAGAAACTGTGGGAGAAGGAAAGGAGTAACTATTGTCATTCTAAGCCAACAAGTTTGGAGTGATTTTTTAGGTAGCAAATGATAACTAGTATTCTCTGGTGCTCAGTGTTCTTACCTCTGGCAAACTTGTCTACCTTCTTGTTCCCTCACTTATTCACTAGGCTTAAGCAACACAGGTACACTTCTACCTCAGGGTATTTCTCAGGTACTTCCCTCTCCCTGGGCTGATTTTCCTCTCTTATGTTCCCAGAGCTTGCTCCCTCATTTTTTCCAGGTATCTGCTTAGATGGACCAGTGCTCTGCATTTGTTTACCCCTTTGCCACCTCCCCAATACCTAGCATCGGATATACTATGTTTTCTTGTTTATTTGTATATTAACTGCCTCTTAGAAGACAAACTCCATGAGGGCAGATACTTTATATATTTGATTCAATGTTAAATTCCTAGTACCTAGAGTGCCTTTTATTTTAGAGGCACTCAAATATTTATTTGAAATATTAATGTGAGTCAGAACATAGAAATGAATGGGAGAAATGTCACCACTTCTGAAGGTCACTAGAGAGCACATGGGTCACCAGTGTGAATGGAGTCAGAGTGTGTGGTTCAGATTGTGTTTTTCCTTGGGATAATGTTAAATAATACCCATATACTTATGTTTGTATTTTGATATAGGTGTTCTATAGAAAATTCTTATGGGCAGCAAGGATTTTTAATTTTACCCCATCCTGTCTCGGTGGCTTAGGTGTACCTAGGTCACATGACAAATTCTTTCAGTTAAGAAATATGTCTATTACTATAATCTTAATATTCTAAAGATCATTATCCTCAAAAATGCTACTTGCAAAAAAAAAAAGTTCTGTAGCAGATAACCCTTGGAAACACTGCGTTTTCTCTCTCACCCTCCTCAGTGTGCACTGGTACCTCAAAGGTAAATGGATTTATGCACTTTACCTCATTAGTCCATAAGTTCCCTTGCCTAAAGAATGTTTTCTTCTTAGTATAGAATCAGAATTCTAATTTTTATCATAAGCACTTGCTGAGTGGTTCCCACAGGTCAGGTTCAGTACTGATCACATCCTCACTAGTCCTAGGACATAACTATTACTATTACTGTAATCATCCCCATTTCTCAGATGAGGAGACTGAGGCACAAAGAGATTTTCTTTCTTTTTTTTTAAAGTTGCTTAAGGTGACATAGTCATTGAGTAGCAGGGTCAGGATTCACACCTGGATGTCAATCTGTGACCCCTGTTATGAGTGAGAAGTCTGATCTTGACCTATGAAGGTTCACCCTCTTTATTAGCACTAACAGCAAACATTAACCATGCCTTTTATTTTCAGAAAACACATCTCAGTCTGTTTTACTCTGTTCACTTTTTTGTTGTTGTTTTACTCTAACAAGGCATTTGAGCCACTCCCCTATCAAATCTGTTCTAAAATACTTTGATTACTGATAAGAGTTTAACTTACTCTATTTCTAAATTTATCTGTGCTTTACCAGGAAGAAAGTCTCTAGCTGGAAGAACTTGATCTAGTGGTAGAGATTCACACTGTAGCAGGGTATGGAAGATGCTCTGGGCTTTGGGCCCAGAGTTCCAGCACAGTGATGGTGGTTCAAGTACCTTCTCCAGCCCAGCAGCAGTAGCCCCATTACCTGGGAACTTGACAGAAATGCAAATTCTTGGCCACACCCCCAGCCTACGGGGTGAGAAACCTCCTGAGTGGAGCCCAGCACAAGTGGCTAGCAAGCCCAGCAGGTGCTAGGAGGCACCATCTAGTCTAAGGCTTCTTTTGCGCACTTGTATGTCATTCACACTGCTCATGTGTGTCTCCCAAGGAGCAGCGGTCAGCTTGTTCTCTTCAGGTGTTGTGTTTGTGTCTAAATATCCCAACTGGTGAATTTCATAGTGATTCTATTGAATCTGGAAGACATGTTTTAGTCATATATCAAACCTCCTTTCCTTAAATAATTTTCTCTGGTGGTAAAATGAAAGGCAAAGCTTGAAATTTCCTTGGCTTTGAAACAGAATCTATTTAAGGTAACGGAGGACCTTCTTTAGAATCCAGAAGGAAAGCATTTAATTCGTGGTTCAACTTTATTATACTAATACGCTAGTTATGTTTTCCCTGTCTGGCAAATGATAATTGCCTTTTAATATTTTGCTTTCTTGTGTTGTAAAACACTCAGAAGAATGTGCACAATAAAATCTGCAGTAGTATACTGGAGCCGATTCAACTGGCTAGCACAAGCTGATAGTACATCTCTTCCTACCTCCACTTTCCATGGTATCCTGACAGTGTCTTGAAATTGCCAAGTGTGGATATTTACACTGTGGAAATTGGCAAATGTTAACAAATCAGACTTTTTTTTTTTTAAATTAGAGAACAAACTATTAACCATTTACCAGCACCCCACTGAAACTTTGTGATAGAATGCTCACTTAAGTATTATTTGTGAAAGAGGAAAATAGGAGGATAAGTGATTATCTCTAGGGGAATATTGAATTCAAAAGAATACTATGCAGACACTAAAAAAAGAATCAGGTACGTCACTGAAGAATATTATTGTCGAGTGAAAAAATTTGCAGAATAATATGTATGATTCTACTTTTTTGTACAAAAGTAAATCAACATATGTATGTGTACATATATTTATAATATTATAAATTTATATTCTGTACTAGAAAAGATCACATTCTGTTAATATATTTACTCTTACTATGTGGAAAATAGGGGGGCAAAATAGCAAGGGTCTTTTACTATTTAATATACTTCTATAATATTTGGACTTTTAGAAAATATGCATAATAACCTTTATGATGAGGAATTTTTGTTTTGTACAATTAATTTTTAAAAATTACTTTCTGATGGAGATTGTTTTTACATGCTTATCTATGACTCTCTCACTACATGGTGAATTGCTCAAGAACAAGAACTGGTTTTCTATTTCTTCCTGTTTCCCACAGCATCTGAGTATACTGAAGCAATCCAATAGATGCAAGTTGCTAAATGGAAAAATAAATAAATCTTTCATATTTTTGGTAAAGTTATTTGGTTAGCTATGCATAGATCATTGCAGAATAAGCAGACTCTATGCAGTGCAGTGACAGCTTGGGGTGAATGATTCAGAAAGATACTTCTCTCTGAAGAAGGGAGACAGGTGGGAATTCATCAGAGGGGACCCTGAGAAACTCTGGACTTGCTTTTGCTGAGACTGGCTTTGAACTTGAGATTCTTCTGCTTCAGCCTCCTGAGCCTTTGGGATTATAGGTGTGTGCCACCTTGTCCGGTTACAGTATGCTCTTGAACAGCAGCAATAAAGGACATTGCTAGGTAACGAAATGGCAAGGGGTGGAGGAACTGGAGGCAGGAAGATGGGCTGAAACACAGCCCCATAGCAAGACAGACAAGAGGTGGTGGGCACCTAGATTAATGGTATCTGCTCTCCTCCTTTTAGAGGAAAAAAAGGGTAAATTTTGGAGAACTTCTGAAGGAAAGAAATAGAAGACTGTCGGGATTGAATAAGCAGAGAGGAGAAAGAAAAAGAAAAAAAAGTGTATATTTAGCTAAGGTTTTTGGCCTGGGCATCCACACCTTGTCTAGAAATGCAGACATTGGAAGAAGAAGTCGCTCAGGAAGATAAAACAATAAATGATTCGTGGACACAGAGTCATAAATGAGTCGGGGTGTGCTGGTGGATCTACACAGAGACAGTTGAAAATAGAGGCTGGAGAAGCAATTTTAGGAACCAAGAGAAGTGAGATTCTGAATTAATAATGAATGCACTTCTCCATAGAGGGAGTGACAGGGAGTGGAGCCAACCTGGGAGAGGGAGAGGAAGAGGGTGGGGATGGAGAATGAGCCTGATGAGATAGGAGGCCAAGGAGCAAAAGGAGAAATAGAAGGAAACCAGGAACCAACACTACAAAAATCAATTAGATGTCACATTTCAAAGAGTGGGTGGACTCTAGTGTCTGATGTAGCAGATGGGTCGAGAAAGACAAAGTACTAGAAAAGAGACTTTGGTTCAGGAATAGGAGGTCATTTTTAACTTCCTTGAGAATTGGTTCTTTGTGTGGGGGGACATGAGTGGTGGGGTGGAAGGTTTCAAACAAATCAGTTGTTGAGGGATAAATATAGGCATAGGTAGAGTTTTGCAACAAAAGTCAGAGGAGAGCTGAAGAGAACTGGAAGGTACAGTAGACACCATCGATACTTTGCTACTATTTTAGATGGGGAGAACTGAGAATATTTAAAGGCCTAATGGAAAGGACCAAATGAAAGAGAATTAAAGCTGGTAGATAAATGGGGTAGTTGCAGGAAGTGGGAGGGTCCAAAGAATAATTAAGACAGAGTAACAAGGAAAATGGATCTCCTCCTCTGAGGGTATAGACAAGATTAGGAGGAAAGATATGCTTCGTGGGGTGAAGACATGGACACACAAGGAGCTTGAGCTGGAGGGCACCATGTTTCTCCAAGGGCCCAAAAGCACTCATTTCCCCATTCCATGGTAGGAGAGATTGTCACCAGTGTCATGAACAAGGAGGGAAGGTCTGGAATACAGAACGGTGTGACAGGAAGTCAATCAAAGATGCCTCAGGATTGTAGAGCCCTGGCAAGCGTCCAGCCCAAACCAGGTCTCAGATTCTATTGTAGATGAGGCAGCATGAGTTTCACAGTACAGTGACAAGAGTACAGAATGGGAGGAGATCAACCAGGGTTGATCATAGCTCTGCTCAAGCTATTTAACCTTCCTCAATCACAGTTTCATCATTTGTGAAATAAAGATTCTGATTCCTTTCCTTAAGGGTAGCATGAGTCAATTTAAAAGCATCTCAGCTGGTGCAAAGCAAGGTAACAGATGTTATTTTTTTTTTTTTTTCCTCTAGGATTCAACAGTTTGAGCAGGGGAAGCATGCTGTGGGTATAATCCTGGATGATGACCTGTGCACAGGACATGATAGAAGATTGAAGGCCAGGGGCCGAGGACCAGGGGTTACCCAGTGGTAGTCAATTATGAGGGTCTAGTGCTCAGAGTATAACAGTGGCTCACTTTATACTTTGAAAAAAAATCAGGCTCTGGGGATGGCACCAGAAGATCCCCAAAATGACTCTCTCCCAAATTAACAAGTGAATTACAACTCCAACTGAGAACATGTAGAATGTAACTTTTGAATCACCTCTTTTAAAAACCCTGTTCCCCTAGATGGTCAGAATCACAACTTCAGGGACAGGAGTTCCCCTGAACTTCTCCTTTGCTAGCAAAGCAATAAACCATCTTTTTCCTTTTCCTCAAAACTGTGGCCTCATTATTGAATTGGCATCCAGGACGAGGACCAAGATTTCGGTAACAAGGGAGCACAAACAAGCTGGGTAGGTGAGATATGCAGGGGGTTTGAGGGTGGGATTAGCAAAAGAAGGGTACAGGTAACACAGACACATGGACATGGGAAACAAGGCCTCAAAGGGTGACATGACCCAGGAACTCACCATGATTTAAACTCTAGTCTGCAATCCTGAAGGCACCCAGAGGCCATCAGACCTTGAGGATGGGTTCACTGGCTGTTATGACAGTGAGGGTGATTTTGGCAGTAAATCACTAAAAATCCATTTCAGAATTCTTTGAACAGGCATTTCACTGGTTCATATGCCTGAAAATGTGGCAGTGGGCTCTGCAGTGAACCCAATTTTTGCATGCCTAATGTCCATTCCATTCCTCTCCATTGTGTGGCAGCAGCGCAGACTGAGGGAAAGACCAGACTCTAAGGGTTGGTCTTCACTCATTTAAGCCAATCGTAAAAATCCTCCCTCTGCTTGCTCACTTGACAATGATTGGTTCAGGGATGGGCAATGCTATTAATCAATCTGGATTAATGCCATGTGAAGAAAGAACTGTCCTCACTTTTGAGAGACAGAACCATGGAAATTCAATCTCTTTCTCTGGATATGAAGAAGCAGTGGGTATCCCTGGTTGTTTTCAGTGTTAACCAATAAGTATGAGGGCATTATGGGCAAAGGAAAGAGCATGCTTCCTGATGATATCACTGAACTGTTGGTCCACCTGAATCTGCAGTCAACTACTGGAATTTGTACTTTACAAGGCATCCATTTCCACATTGTTTAAGGCAGTTGTTTTTCTCTTCTTGCTACCGAAATCATCTGGATTGATACACATAGGTTTCAGGTTGGGTTTGATCCAGGCTTTAGTTTGTCTTCTCCTATAATTATCTTGGTTCTGTTCTTCCTGTTTGTCTGTTGTGTCTGCTGACTTCTTTGATAGTAACTGTATTAGTCAGGGTTCTTGAGAGAAACCAAATAGGAGAGTGAGAGACTTATTTTAAGGAATTGGTGTATACAATCATAGGGACTGGCAAGTCTTTTAAAACTTACAGGGTGGGTTAGCAGGCTGGAGACCCAGGAAGAGTTAATGTTGCAGTCTTGTGGGAAGGCAATCTTCAGGCAAAATTCAGGGAACTTTAATCTTTTCTCTTAAAGTCTTCAACTGATTGGATTAGACCCACCCACATTACGCAGGGTAATCTGCTTTACTAAAGGTCTACTGCTTTAAATGTTAATTACATATTTCAAACAAAAAAATTCCACAACAACATCTAAGTTGGTGTTTGACCAAACAGCTGAGTACTATAGTTTAGTAAATCAACACATCAAATGAACCATCACAATAGCAAACCAGCTTCCTGTGGTATCCAGGAGCTCTGAGCTTCTCCCTTCATCTTCAGAAATAGAAATCATCTCCATCCCAGTTTTCCAAGCAAGTTTCTTGAGTTAGACTCAGATTAGACTGGGTTTGGTCATGTGCCAAAATTTGAACCAGTTACTGTCGTTCTGGTGAAAGTTGATGTTTGGTTTAAGACAGTCAGGGCCTGGAGCTAGAGGTGGGGTCCCTCGGCCCAGAGCTACAAGGGATGTGTGAAGAGGAATAGGCAAATGATTGTGAAAAGCTTTCCTGGTTGGAGGAAGGTACAGGAGACAGATCCTGGATAAACAACCACAGTGTCAGCCATCCTGACCAAACAAGAGATCAATATGTCAATCATAATGACAACTTAATAATTTAGGGCAAAAATAGAAGTGGTAAATAGAAGTAACTAGGAAGTTTGTGTTAGCTAATCAGTTTATGTTATGCTCATAGAAAAAATTCACAGGAGGCTCAATTGAAATCAGAAAGTTGTTTAGTAAGCATTGAATCCAATTTAATCCAATTCACTGCATACAAGTATTTATTGAGTGTCCACTAGGTAGGGTGGCATTAACAGCTGGTGTTATCAAGTTATACCATTAAGCTACACCTACAAGGCTGGGTGCTGGCACTGGAGATCCACAGCTTAAAGTTCGCTTTCGGCTCCTACTGTTTTAGCTACAGGCTGACATGCTCTTGTCTTAGTATGGTCTTCCTCCAGACTGAGTGTAATATAATTGAAAAGATTTCAACTCTTGTGTTTTGCAATCACCTTCCTTGATTAGATTGTGGAGGACTTAGCCCTTTCACATTTCAAACCTTAATATCAAGTTGCAGGTGCACTTCATTGTACTGAAGAAATCCCTGTGATTGCCGCAACCACTGACCTCAGCCAATACTGAGCACAGCTTCCAGAGTCACTTGTCTTTCAAGGCAAGATTCTTTACAAAAAAGTCCAGCTTTGTTACAGTATAATTGATATACCCAAACCTGTACATATTTAATGCATACCATTTGATGAGTAGGGACATATGCATATGCCCATGAAACCATCATCACAATCAAGATAAAAAACATTTCCATCACCTCTAAAAGTCTCCCCATGCTCCTTCTCACTTTTTTGTGGTATGAGCACTTAACATGAGATCTACCCTCATCACAAAATTTTTAAGTGTATTATACAGTTGGTTAGCTATCAATACTGTATATTACTACAGACCTCTAGAACCCATTCATCTCGCATTTGTACTCACTGAACAGCTCCTACCATTTCCCCCTCTCTTCAGGTCCCGGCAACCACGATTCCAATCTCTGTGCCTATGAGTTTGATATTTTACATACCTTTTATAGGTGGAACCATGCAGTAATTATCCTTCCGTGACTGGTTTGTTCCATTTAGTGTAACGTCCACCGGGTTTATCTGTGGTGTTGTATATGGCAGGATTGCCCTCTTTTTAATCCCATTATATGTGTGTACCACATTTCCTTTATTCATTTGCCCGTCAGTGGACATTTGAGTTGCTTCTCCCTTTTAGTTTTTGTGAATAATGCTGCAATGAACAGGATTGCAGATAGCTCTTCAAGATCCTGCTTTCAATTTTGGATATATACCCTTCTGAAGTGAGATCGCTAGAGCATATGGTAATTCTATTTTTAGTTTTCTGAGGAACCTCCTTACTGTTTTCCATAGCAGCTGCACCATTTAACATTCCCACCATCAGTGAATGGAGATTCAGATCTGGTCACACTTTTGCCTAAAGCCTTTCAGTGGTTTCCTTTTATCCTTGATATAAGATCCAAACATTCATACATGGCTTTGAGTTCCTTCATTTCCTTGAACTTGCCCCACACAGCCTGAACTCTGGGCTCATAATTCTGTTACTTTCTCATCTTTGGGTGCTATTTACTTGCCTGCCTAGAACAAGCCTTCCTCTTCCTTTTTTTTTCAACTCTTCCCCATCCTTTTAGTGTCCTTCCTCCAGGTTTGTTACTTCCTCCAGGAAGCCTATCTCGCCCTGCCGTCCCCACCAGATGATTTGCCCCTGCAATGCCTTCCCATTCCCCTGGCCCCCACACATCTCTCACACTGACACTCATCATTTGTTCTTCTCCAGGCTGTAAGTTTCTTGAGGTGACAGTGTGTCTATATTGCTCACATTCTATACCCAGTGTCCAGCTTGGTATCTGCCACAAGAAGATACTCAGTAAATGTCGGGGTCTTAAGCCCCCTTGCTCTTCTCAACCAGCGACAAGGGAAGGGGACACTGCCCAACAAGGTCAGATCAGGATAGGTAAGGCCGACTGACTGCCCGCTCCCAGCCCTCCAGGCGGAGGACAATCAGATGCGTCAGGGAGACGTCACAGCAGGAACTCGTTTATTGAGGAAGTCACACAGCTTTTATGTAGGGTGAGGGCTAGGCGGGAACCAATCAGCTTAAAGGTCAGCAAGGCAGGGGGGTTCACGCAGGCGAGAGTCCCATTGGACTATATGGCAAGCACGAACTGATCACGTTCTCGGAACTGTTGTTAACCAATCCCTGACGGTGGTCCAATTCATCGTCATTAACTATTGAAACGGCCTTTGAGGCCTTGATCTAGCTCACTCCCCAGGAAGTAAGGAGTCAGCCTGAGTTAGTTAACGTGTCATTAGTTCCAACAAGTAAACGTCCATGGGACAGCAAAGGAAGTGAGGGAATGAAGACAAGAGTGACTTCTCATTAGTGAAATATTTATTAAGCACCTGTCCTGGGCAAGGTATACTAGGTTATGGGGATCCAGAAGTATTGGTGTCCTGGGCATTGTTAAGATGTTTAGCAGTGTCTCTGTCCTCTCCCAGATCAATGCCATTAGCATCTCTGCCCATCTTTTTTTTTTTTTTTTTTTTTTTTTTTTGCCGTGCTGGGGATCAAACCCAGGGCCTTATGCTTGCAAGGCAAGCACTCTACGGACTGAGCTATCTCCCCAGCCCATCTCTGCCCATCTTTAGTTGTGACATCTGAATGTGTCCAGATGCTACCAAATTCTCTTGGGCAGCAAAATCACCCCTAGTTGAGAACCACGGATGTAGATACTAATGATCTGTGACCTGGAGTGAGATGGAGTGAGGTTGGAGACCCCAGAGTTAGGTTAGGAACCAGATATTCACAAAGTTCAAGAATGGCTCTGTTGACCAGTCCATGTGGAATCAAGAATGTAAAGCAAATAAATATGAAGACTGAAAGGCTGGAGAATGTTCTAGATGGATAATATTGATGAAGAGGGGCTTGAGGAGAAAGAAAATAAGGCACTGTTCAAACCTCAGTGTGGACTTTGGGAAAGTTATTTAAGCTCATCATCTGTAAAAGTGGGAGTAATTATAACCACATCATAGGGATAGGGTAGGATTTGATGATGATTGATGTATTAGAGCACTTCATATAAGTCTTGGTTCTAATAAGTCAATGAATGATAACTACTATTACTAGGCTTCATAAAATGATAACTATTAAAGCTTTATCTAAAGTCCTTGTTAAAAATTAGAACTCAAGTTAAAAAATAAAATTATATTTAGTCTAAATAAGTTTAATAAAACTCAGAGAATTATCACAGAGAAAATACTGGCATAAAAATCATATAACTATAAAAACTATAAAAACCGATGTGTAAGAAAAATATTTCCAAAGTGAATGGTACATTATATAATTGATGTCTTCTTTTCTAGTTTTAATCTGAAATGTGTTGATCCCAGAATTTCTAGGAAATAGCCTGTCTAGCCTTGCTTTGGTTTTCAAGGTAGTTCTTCTACACTGAGTAAAATTTAGAGGATCACTAAAGCTTATTAGGAGGAAGAGCGTAGGTGATGCTGCTGGGGACATGGGTCCTCTGGGTTTGAGGGGGTGACTGCTGTCTCAAGTCTCACGGTGGCTCCCAAAGCCCTTAGCACACATCTCTCCTTGCAGGAGGCAGCTCTGTAAATGTTTGTTGAATTGAATTGAATTGCTTTAATGAACTTCAAACAAGGCTTCAGGTGACTTTGAATTAAACCAGACCAGTTCCCCCAACCTCTTGTGGCTCATCACCAATGGAAGAGAACACATTTCACATCTGCTCAGAAAGCAAAAAGATTGCTGGCTCAGATACAGCCTTGTTTTGTGCTTCAGTAGCAAGTTAAAAATCCATCTCTCAACAGTCCTGTGATTCGTGCGCTCCACTGTGTTTGGCAAATGGATTTTGCAGTTACGATGATGTGTGGTGTTGTCTATTGTTTTGAGGTGGAACAAAAAATGCCACCGAATGATGAACTATAGGTGCAAACCTAGATACAGGATCCCCCGACCTCAAGTCAAACAAAACCCAACTCTGCTTGACTGATGGACCACATGTTTTCAGAATTTGTTTTAAAGAGCTGCTGAAACCCTCTCCTCAATAAGAAGGTCCAAAATACTCAGCTGAGATTTTCCTCACAGCATTTTCTGAATCAATTCAAGCTCTGTGGATGAGTCAGTAAGTTTCTATTATGAGCTTCATAAAAATTCAATGCAGTCATGTAAACAATGAAGAGTTTTTTATATAAAAAGCAAATAAATATTCTTTGATTGACTGCTAATGGTCTTATAGAGGTTGAGTAATTTCCTGTTCTTGGATTTCCCAAGGGTCTTTTATTCTTAAAACTGTTATTTTCAAGCAGAAAAATCCATCATAGTTTTGAAATTCATAGCTGGAGAGAGAGACGCAGTGTGTGTGTGGGGGGGGTTATAAGAGGTTTCTAATTATGGCACTTGGAATATAGTCATGCAAGAACTACTGTAAGTTAAAATTTTTTTCAGGGGTTCCACTTTTTCACCCCCTACTAAGAGAGTCAGAAGCCAAGAGCGATTTCCCAATCTTCGTTTTTGGAGTGACAGCCCTGGAATCATTGCTTCAGGAGTCTGTCTCTCACTAGGAATGTCGATTCCTTCACTCTGCCACACATCCCAGCTCATTTTAGTTCTGTCTGCCTCCAGCCAACCAGAGGAGATACTGGGGCTTTTAGGCATGTGGATGACAAACAGCCAGAGACAGGTGACAAAAAGTGCCAGCCTCAGGGTGCTTTACCGCTGAGATTTTGAAATTACTAATCTCCAGTTTACTCAGGAGGAAAATGAACTCCATAGAGGGTGTTTGGATAAGGATGAAAGGTCTTTATCTTCCACTGTGTTCTAGAGAAAGCAGGGCCACTCCTTTGGATAGGAAGCTTTCGGGAAAGAGAATTGAAAGCTAGAAGGCAGAAACACCCTAGATATTTAATAAAAATGGTGTCGTTTGATACACTGAGCATTCTCATTGGACATGAGGTGTAGGGAACTCAGTTTCTGATGGACATGTCTACCAGGGTGAACAGATTCTGACCCGTGGAGGTGTTCAGCAAATATTTGTGGGATGAGTGAATGAGTGAATAAATGAGTGAATAGCTGAACTAGGCAGGGGCAAAATTCATCCAGTTTGCCTATTCTTAACTGGAATGTCAGACACACTGATGTGACAAGTTATGAAATACATAGCAACCAATTGGTTAATCATCATAAATTATCAGCGTTCTGGAATTTGTTTTCTTTTTTTTTGTAAAGAAATTGGAGCTGATTCAAGGTTATGTCTATAATGATGCTGCTTCACACTTTTTCATTCTGATATGATTTCTTTTGATAGTTACTGATGTGCTTTTATACTTGTGATTACAAACGACTGTGCAAGTTATGATTATAGCTACTTCTGTTTATTTTTTAATTTTACCCATGAATAAATTTTTAACCATCAAGAAGGCAAGGGTAGATGAAGGGCATATGTAAAGTACATCTGTATCTGCATTGCATTAGAGCAAGAATGGCCGCTGTGCACATGTCTGTCAATGATGATATAAGAGTCAGGAAAATTAAATCAAAGGCCAAGCAATGATGCAAATAAAATTCATCTAGAAGTATTAATTTTTTTTTTTTTTTTTTTTTTTTTTGGTACTGGGAATTGAACTCAGGGTACTTGACCAATGAGCCACATCTCCAGCCCTATTTTGTAATTTATTTAGGGACAGGGTCTCACTGAGTTGCTTAGTGCCTTGCTTTTGCTGAGGCTGACTTTGAACTCGTGATCCTCCTGCCTCTGTCTCCTGAGCTACTGGGATTTACAGGCATGTGTCACCATGCCCGGCTAAAAGTATTCATTTTAAAAAGTATTAAACAACATTCATTTAAAAATATTGAAATTTTATATTTTATTTTCTATTTTTAAAATATAAATACAGTGTGTACATTTTTCTTTAGTAGTATTGGCTGGTTTTATATTAACTTTGGAGTGGAGTTCTAGAAAAAATTTGAGTCTTAAAAGTGTTTAATTAAATAGTCACATTATCCATATATATTATAAGATGACTTCAAATGACTGATTTTGATTCTTAAATAAAAGTACTTTAATAGATTACATGTGGAAAATAAAAGGGACATTATTTTGCATTTTTTTGGGGGGGGGGACAGAACCCAAGGATGCTTAACCACCAAGGTACATTCCCAGTCCTTTTTATATTTCGTTTTGAGACAGGGTCTCCCTAAGTTACTCCGGGCCTCACTAAGTTGCTGAGGCTGGTTTTGAACTTGCAATCCTCCTATCTTATCCTCTTGAGCCGCTGGGATTACAGGTGTGTGTGCCACACCTGGCTATTATCTTTCTTTATTTCACCAAAATATCAGGAGGTAGTCAAAAATTGAGGACATTCCTAAATGCTTGGTTTTGTATGTTTATGTCATCATATTGCATCTGTCGTAGTAGGAAAAAAAACATGAGTAAAGATTCCTGAGAAGAAATGAAGTCTAGTAGTTAAGAGCGTAGGCTTTGATGCAAAGCTGCATGGGTTTGAATTCTGGCTCTGCCACTTGCTGGGTGTGTGACCTCTCTTCCTTTGTTTCTGTATCTGTAAATGGGATTAAAAATATACCAATACATGCAGTACACTTAGAACACACATGGCCAGTAGCAGCTTCAATAAATGTAAGCATTTGCTATGTAACACAAATATCTATTATTCGGCACTGTATTGATCATCTGTATTATAACCTTTTTTAAAAAAATACTCTGAGGCCTTTATTAAGAGCATGCAACAACAAAAATCACTTTACAGCTCAAATATTTCTGACTTCGACTTTGTTGTATAGGATCTCTGTGTCTAATCAGCTCCACAGAAATGTTTGCTTTTGTAATTCAACACCATGGGTGTGCGGTTTTGGTGGCAGAAAGGACAACTTATACACCTTCTCACTCTATGACTATTTTTTCTGCTGTAGGTCTGAATCAAGCACTGCAATTCTTCAGCAAAAAATAAAATGGAATAAATAATGTGCTTTCAGTCTCAATTCATTTTCTCTTAAAATGGCTCTGAATGGCTCACTTTCATCCCTGCAGGAGCATCAAATTCCTGGCAAATTAAGAAAAAAGAATTATGTTCATGGCTCTTTATTATCTAGCCAAATTGGTTTTAATTTTCAGTTGGCAAGGGTAGTGGTCCCAAGAGTTTGTACAACTTGCTATATTTGAACTGAATCCAGAATAGGGGGAGTTCATTTTCATCTTGAAGTTTTTAGCACTCAGGATATCATTCTGAGACAACAAACAAGTCAGCATTTGTCTTGGCGAAGACAGACTGGCAGTGTGAGGGAATCTTCTTCCACTTACAACAGAGCCCTAGCTGAATGCGAGATCAGCGCATCTCACACAAGCAAATGCAGAGATGCTTGTCCACAGATGTTGAGCCTGCCTAACACTACTCTCTGCCAGGCTGCAGTGCCTTGGCAGGCGGACATTTCTTCAGGGTGCCCGGCAGTCAGCATCGAGGAGACAGAGGCCAAGTGGTGCAGAAACCCCTCCAACATTCTAAGATTCCATTCTGCTTGAGCCTGTCTCTTGGAAATTTGCAAACCAAAACATTTTACCAGAAGGAGATTTTTATGCCACTTGGATTTCTAGTTCCCTCAATTGCTTGGTATAACTACCAAAAAAAAAAAAAAAAAAAAAAAAAAAAAAAAAAAAAAAAAAAAATCAATACCCCCTGAACTGAGTCGTGCAACAGAAAGCCATGAAGAATGTTCCTTTCTGGGGGTGATGTCAGAGCAGGGCTCTACCTAGTCACTCCTCAGCTCGGCATCTGTATTCCGTGTTCATCTCTCACAGTGCCAGCCAAGTAAGTCGTGCTCTGCAAACTAGATGACACTCTCAGGCACACACAAATCCACCTCCACCAGGGTGCTGCAGATCAAAAGCATACCTGCTTGCTATGTTAAGGACCCTCCTTCAGATTGCTGAGGGTTATGCAGAAACGGGACAGTCCACAGCCCCCAAAAATGTGAATGGAGACTTTCATTGTGAAGTGTATCTGATGGATCTTCTTTGACAGAGCTATCACCAGAGGGTCCATTTCGAGCTTATTCTTTGAAAGCTTGGGCAGCCTCATCTTTGCACTGTTCTGCCTCTGGAGACTGCATAAAAGCGACTTGGAGCTTGTCGCACAATTTCCCCCACACCACAGCCCCAGTGGGCTGCTGAGCAGGAATTCTTCATCTAGCCTGGCTAATTTACAAACAGCATGTTACTCTCTGCCTGCAGTGTTGTTTTCATCGGAACTTTTAGAAACCTACGTACGTTGTTTGCATCCAAGGCTACATGTACCTCTATAATAAGAATGTCTTAATTTTTCCTCATTAATATTAAACATTGCTAATCTATTTTCAAAATAGAATAAGATCTGAAGCTGTTCAGAACACAGTGAAGTAGCTTTCAGGCTTTGAGATACAAACGTTGGCAGAAACTTTATCCCAAAGTGTGCCTGTTCAGAGAGGGGACTTAGCTGGGAAGTCAGGTGGGCTGCCTGGTGGAACAGAGAAGATGTCAGCCTAACTGGGTTTTTTTTTTTTGGGGGGGGGAGGGTCATACTGGGGATTGAACGCAGGGGTGTCTTACCACTGACCTACATTCCAGGCTTTTTATTTTTTTATTTTTCATTTTTAAGTCTGGCTTTGAACTTGAGATCCTCCTGTCTCCACATCCTGAGTTGCTGAGATTACAGGTATATACCACCACCCCATTCAGCCTAGGCTTTAATATGCTACCCTCCTTATACCACAACATTTGGTTTATCTGTTAATGTACCTTTGCAGTTACAAGAAGAAGGTATTTCTATACCAGTCTATTTCAAAGTCATCAAGATATTTTTACTCCCCACCCTTCCCCCAAATAAGTAAACACTTTTGGGGTTTAGCCTCAGGGTTGGTAACTGTTGTCAAATAATATCACAGAAGATGTGCTTCCGGCTCAATCTTCAGGTGAAATTTCTAGGCATTTTCAATGCCCTGGGTCTCCATTGGATTTCACAGGGGGTTGTAGCTCAGACAATTGGGGCACAGTTTTCAATGAAAAAACACTTATTCAATCCACTATGCACATTTCTGTTACTTAATAGAGAGCTTATCTCTCTTTTGCTTGGCTATAAAACGGAATGACTTTGCAAATAGTACAGCTAGAAACTTAAGGAGCCAAAAACCTGTTTGTGTACCAGGTTGTTTTAGAATCATGAACCAGGCAAAGGATCAGTTCAGACCAACTGCAGACCTATTTCCAAATAGTAAGCAATGTCTTATGAATTGTCCTCTCTGTGGAACTCAGTCCAAAAAGAGCGCTTTCTGGGTCTAGATGAAAAGTTAGGTCTTGAGTTTTGTATCTTCTGAGACATAAGCATGCTTTGAAGAGCAGATGGTTTTACTGAAAGATGTTTTGAATTCTGGTTGGGCTGGAGAGAAAGCCTCAGGGTTGAGGTATCAAACATCCCAATTTTTTAGCATAAAAACAATTTTCAAAAGTTAAGCCATTTGTGAGTGTCATCAAAGTGTTCAGGAGACCTAGAGGTTGAGAAAAAAAAAATCAACCACCCTGTGTGTTGTGTCTTCTTTCCTTTTTTCCCTCCTTTGTGTCTCTGGGGCGTAGAACAACAGAGAGCTGCACTCCAGCAGGTCATGAGGAAGTTGCCTGTGTTTGTTCTCTTGCCTCAGGTGCTGTCTAAAAGGGCATTTGGAGTTATCCTTCTGATGCCAAGGCAGGCGCGAACAAACTCAGATGTTTCAGGTCGCACAAATTGCCTGCTGGAAAGCCCATGGGTAAGAGTTGCTTTCCTTCTGCCAATGCCGTTGCCCTTCCTTCCCCCAGCCTTCAGCTGCATCCCAGGGGACTTCCAAGCAATTTTAAGACTTCTGAGAGAGGAAGGACTGCAAAGGAGAACAAAGTCCTCCAGCGAGAGAGAGAATATAATCCAGTCAGAATCCAAAGATGATAATCTAATATAATTAATATGATGTGATATAAACCAGTCAATCCAAATTCAGAATCTAACATCTTATTTCTGACTCTGACAATGACTTGTGTATAAATTTCTGTTACCTCTCTAACACAAGTGCTAAATTGCATCAGATGTTCTATTAAATCCTGTGTGGACTGCTAATGAATGGCGCTTTGACATTTGACGTTTCTTCCGTAATAATCATCACAAACCCAGATTTAATGGTGTGCAAGGGGGAGAGACTCAGGGCATGTGCCCAGTCACAGTTGAGGAAGAGACACTTTGTATGGAAAGCAAATGCAGAGTGAGCTTCCAGGATAAGATGGTCAGATAAAATACAGGCCACAGAAACAAATATGAATTTTGCTTAATGACGAGATGTAAAGTATAAGCATGTCACAAAGATTTCATTGAATGTATTTATCCTACAACAATTACTTGATGTTTTTCAGGAATTCAAATTGAACTGGGGTTTTCAAGACGGCGGACTAGAGGGCGGCTGCATTTCATGTTGCTCCAGGATGCAGGATTCAAAAGAGGAGATAGTGAGAGACTTGGGACCAACTCAAAGCTGCTGGGTGAG